>NC_035171.2:16545483-17745483 GCF_001659605.2 Manihot esculenta
AAAGAGTGGCACAGTTTTGTGTCAGCCTGCGAAGTGTGTCAGAGGGTGAAGCTGGAACATCAGAAGCCGGCTGGAATGCTTAACCCGCTACCTATTCCAGAGTGGAAATGGGAGAAATATAGCTATGGACTTCGTAGTGGGTTACGGGCGACGTCCAACAGATTGGACTCCATATGGGTGATTGTGGACAGACTCACCAAATCTGCTCACTTCATCCCTGTCAGGAGTGGCTATTCTGTGGACAAGTTGGCGCAGGTGTAACGTTGATGAGATAGTCAGACTGCATGGGGTTCCTGTTTTCTATAAGTGTCAGATAGAGGGCCCCAGTTCACCTCCGGTTTTGGTGGAGTCTGCAGAATGCCATGGGTACTAGATGGATTTCAGCACTGCCTTCCATCCACAGACAGACGGACAGTCAGAGAGGACCATCCAGACCATAGAAGATATGCTGAGAATGTGTTGCTGGACTTTGGCGGTTCTTGGAGGCAGCATCTACCTTTGGTGGAGTTTGCCTACAATAACAGCCATCATGCTAGCATCGGGATGGCTCCATATAAAGCTTTATATGGGAAGGAAGTGCAGGTCACCTGTTTGCTGGGAGGAGTTGGAGAAAAGGCCTTGGCAGGGCCTGAGCTAGTAGAGATCACCAGCAGGGTGGTACCCTTAATCAGAGAGAAGAATCAAGACGCTACAAGCAGACAAAAGAGTTATGAAGACATCCGTAGAAGACTAGTAGAGTTTCAGGAGGGGATCTGGTATTGCTTAAGGTGTCTCCAATGAAAGGAGTGGTTCGGTTCGGGAAGAAAGGTAAGCTGGCTCCGCGGTACATCGGACCCTTTGAAGTCTTGCAAAAGATTGGGAATGTATCGTACAAGCTGGACTTACCTGCTTCAATGGAGAGAATCCATCCGGTTTTCCATGTCTATGTTGAGAAAATTCGTGTCAGATCCGGGCAAGGTTCTTAGTGAGCCTGATGTGGAGATCCAAGAGGATCTCACCTATGTTGAGCAGCCAGTACGGATCCTAGACACCCAGATCAGGAAGCTGAGAAACAAGGAAATCCCGATGGTGAAAGTCCTTGGAACCACCACAATCTGGAAGAATGTACTTGGGAGACACGGAGAGTCTATGCTCCGGCAATATCCTCATCTCTTTTAAGGTTAGTCTCTATGTATTTCTTGTATGTATGCTATGTTGTTTGCTATGTATGTACTAGTTGAGGAACATTCGGGGACGAATGTTCTTAAGGGGGGGAGAATGTAATACCCGGCTAGACTCCGGTATCGGAATTCCTACCGTCCGGTGGAATCTCGGATGCCGGAGACCTCTAGAAGGGTAGAATCATGTTTTATAAAAATGTTTTAATGTGTTTTATGATTTTATGTATGAAATTAAATGAGTTTTTGCATGAAAAGTCCTTGGAGGAAAACCCAGGTTCGGCTGCCGAAAGTCAAGTTCGGCCGCCGAACATGCATGCGTTTTGGAGGCACGTTAGGCCCCCGAAAGCATGAGTTAGGGAAGTCCAGGTTCGGCCGCCGAACATTGCATGGATGCGGAAGCGCATTCGGCCCCCGAACGTGGCCTGGCCAGCCACCTATAAAAGGGGCACTTAACCGAAATGGGCGAGTTTTCTCCCATTTTCGGCCACAGCAAGCTTCCGACCTTCCCTTTGCAACTCTTGTGTTCTTCCTCCAAATCTCTTCCATTTTTCTTGAGTTTTAAACTCACATTGCACGTTTTGAGCATTTAAACCAAGTTTTGGAGTTTTGGGAACTCAGGAGCTCATTTTCGTGGATCTCCAAGTTTAGGTCGTCTCCCTCTCGATCTTCAAGAGGTAAGAGCCGATCTTAAGCTCCTTATGTGTTTTAAGTAAGATTTTATGAGTTCTTTGGGTAGAAATGCATGTTAGGTTATATGTTGAGTTATGGGTTATTATTGATGTTTTGAACAATGTGTGTTGATTGTGTGTGTTTGAAATGTTGTAGTTGGGGTATATGACTGTTTGAGACCCCTAGGAACTTGTATGCATGTTTTGGTTGAGATTTATGCATGATTTGAGGCTTTGGGAGGCAAGGGGTTCATGTGAACCAAGTTTCTGCCCTTCTGGCAGAAACCAGGTTCGGCCGCCGAAGGGAGTTTCGGCCGCCGAACCCCCTTGTGGAGGCAGCATTCGGCTGCCGAAGCTTGCCCCCGAAAGAAGACTTTCGGATCTGTCTGGGAGGTTCGGCCGCCGAAGGTGCCGCCGAACCTGCCTGACTTTCGGCTCTGGAGGGACTTTCGGCCGCCGAACCTGCCGCCGAAAGTGCCTTGTTCAGCCATTTCTTGCATGTTTTTATGTGATGTTTTCATGATGTTTTAGGGGGTTTTTGGGGAGTAGTTTAGAGTTATGTTCTAGCATGTTTGGTCCCTCATTTGAGTCCACCTGTGTAGGTTCGGACCCGAGGAATCGAGGACCCCAGCAGTGAGTTCAGCTGCTTCGGTGTTGTCAGAGTCAGCCAGAGGTGAGTGAAACTAAACTCAATCTTTTAAATTAAATGTTTTATCATGTTTCATGCATCATGATTATGCAATAGGATGATTGCATTAGTATTCACGAATATGCCGCATTGCATCGATTGTTGTTGATGTGGGTGAATGTTGGATGACCCAATTAGTCCATGACAGGAAGACCAGGACCCCATTCTACGGCCTGGCACGGAAATGAAAGACCAGGACCCCATTCTACAGCCTGGCACGATTGTGGACTCGAAGACCAGGAGCCCAGAGGAGGCCCTGGAATAATGGTAAGTAATGTATGTATGACAGGAAGACCAGGACCCCATGCTACGGCCTGGCACCATGTTAGCTTGGACTAATTGGTGACAAGTTCACCCAACCCTTATGACGCGGAACCCTATGGCACAAGTCTCAAACCCACACGCACAAGTAGATATGAAATCCAAAGATCTGATAAACTCACCTCCTATGGCACCCCAAACTTAGAGAAGCTGAAACACCAATGATCGAAGGATTTAGATGAGAATCCGACAAACGCCACAACGAATAGTTGATAAGTTAGCCAAGATTCCTGGTGCAATTGATGAAAGCAAATCCTCACTCTCACTCAAAGCAATACACGCCAAAGGCATGAAAGAAATTCTGAAAAGTTTGATTAAAAGCTGCCTCTTACAATTGTTTCTTATCCTTATATAGTAAGGAGAAAAACAAATAAAACCCTAAGACACTCTTCTTGGACCTGATTTAAACACATAAGGCCCAAGCCCAATCACACACTAAAATAACATATAAGTATTAAAACATAAGCCCAAAACATGGCCCAACACTCTAAAACTTAAAAGATAAAGTATGGCCAGAATACAAGCCCAAACAAAAGTAAAATAAAATAAGTGTTAAATAATAAAAATATAGCAAGCCCATCATAACAAAGCTGAATCTTCACAAAAGCCTTACTTGATCTTCACTTTAGGCTTCCCTTTGTGTAGTTTTAGCCCATAGGTTTGATTAGGCTCCCTCAGCCTATGATTGCAAGTGTTGCACCAAATCTGTCCCATATGAATTAAAGCACGCCCCAAATATATATGGATTATATGAATATGATTTTGAACTACTCTTGGATCCATTGGAATGATATAAGTTTGCTCCACACTATTGTTAGAAATTTGTCCTATTGGATCCGTATCACCTTATGTGAATTGTTTGTGTTATGATGCATTTCATTAAAGCATAGTGTTAATATGTTTTATAGTTCATCTCACTGGGCTTTTAGCTCACCCCTCTCCCTTTACCCCCAGGCTTGCAAGTACAGTATAGTGCGGAAGTCCGGATAGAGTAAAGAAGTCATGCTTATGTAATAGCTAGCAATGGACATGATCAAATTGTAATGTAAAAGTACAGTATAGTTATGTAACGAGGTTTATGGATGTTAGTGTGTGCTTGACCATAGAATGTTGTATCCCTTTGTATACATGATCTTGGTTATTTTATGTCATTTATGTAAACCATCTCAACATATGCTATGCCACCCCTGTTGGGGGCACTGATGAGATTCCACAGAGGGATCAATGTTATGTTAATGTTTATGCACAGGTTGAGTTTGGTTGATGAGTATGGAAAGAAAAGTTTTAATTTTTATGTATGTTGTTGATCATGTATGGGATTATACAGGTTTACAGGTTTTATGTCAGGCTTGCTACGGGTCCCGGCGGCCTTAAGCCGATCTGGATCCTAGCGCCGGTAGCGGTCCGATTTTCGGGTCGTTACATTGGAGGTGAAATGTGCATTGGGAGCCAAGTTTCTGCCCTTTGGCAGAAACCAGGTTCGGCAGCCGAAGGAACTTTCGGCCGCCGAACATGGCTGGGGAGGCAGCCTTTTGGCTGCCGAAGCTGCCCCCGAAAGGAGACTTTCGTCTCTGTCTGGCAGTTTCGGCCGCCGAAGGTGCCGCCGAACATGCATGAGTTTCGTCTCTGTCTGGGAGTTTCGGCCGCCGAAGGTGCCGCCGAACCTGCCTGACTTTCGGCTCTGGAGGGACTTTCGGCCGCCGAACCTGCCGCCGAAAGTGCCCTGTCCAGGCCTTCCTTGCATGTTTTTGTATGGTTGTTTCATGATGTTTTAGGGGGTTTTTGGGGAATAGTTTATAGTTATGTTCAGGTATGTTTGGTCCCTCATTTGAGTCCACCTGTGTAGGTTCGGACCCGAGGAACCGAGGACCCCAGCAGTGAGTTCAGCTGCTTCGGTGTTGTCAGAGTCAGCCAGAGGTGAGTGGAACTAAACTTAATCTTTTAAATTAAATGTTTTATCATGTTTCATGCATCATGATTATGCAATAGGATGATTGAATTAGTTTCACGAATATGCCGCATTGCATCGATTGTTGTTGATGTGGGTGAATGTTGGATGACTCAATTAGTCCATGACAGGAAGACCAGGACCCCATTCTACGGCCTGGCACAGAGTAAGGAAAGACCAGGACCCCATTCTACGGCCTGGCACGGTTATGGACTCGAAGACCAGGCGCCCAGAGGAGGCCCTGGGATAATGGTAAGTAATGTATGTATGACAGGAAGACCAGGACCCCATGCTACGGCCTGACACAGAGTTAGCTTGGACTAATTGGTGACAAGTTCGCCCAACCCTTATGTGAATTGTCTGTGTTATGATGCATTTCATAGAGCATAGTGTTAATATGTTTTATAGTCCTACTCACTGGGCTTTTAGCTCACCCCTCTCCCTTTACCCCCAGGCTTGCAGGTACAGTATAGAGCAGGAGTCCGGATAGAGTAAAGAATTCATGTTTATGTAATAGCTAGCAATGGACATGATCAAATTGTAATGTAATGTCTTAAGTACAGTATAGTTATGTATTGATGTTTATGGATGATTAGAGGTGTGCTTGACCATAGATGTTGTAATCCCTTTTTATACATGATCTTGGTTATTTTATGTCATTATGTAAACCAACTCAGCATATGTTGTGTCACCCATTGGGGGCACTGATGAGATCCCATTGAGGGATCAATGTTATGATCATGTTAAGCATATGTATATGCACAGGTTGAGTTTGGTTGATGTATATGGAAAGAAATGTTTTAATTTTTATGTATGTTGTTGATCATGTATGGGATTAAGCAGGTTCACAGGATGCATGTTAGGCTTGCTACGGGTCCCGGCGGCCTTAAGTCGACCCGGATCCTAGCGCCGGTAGCGGTCCGATTTTTGGGTCGTTACAGAATGGTATCAGAGCCCTAGGTTCATTTGGTCGGACCTAGAGTGTCGGGCTCATAGATGTTATAGAAGGTCAAGCACAATAGGAAGATCATGTCCACTAGGATAGGATGTAGAGTCCTGTCTTGATTAATGATGTGAAATGCCATGATGATATACTATGTTATGTGATGTATGTGATGCGGGTTCATGTGTGCCCACATGAACCATATGATGCTAATGTTTGCTTGTGATGTCTACTGTTTTTCAGAAAACAGGATGAGGGGAACTCGTCGATCAACAAGATTGACTGGAGTACCACCTGAGGATGAGGGCATGAGCGCCCGTCCTCCAGCATTGCCTAGGGCAATGTCTAGTAGGTCTAGCAGAGAAAGGGCAGCAAGAGACCCTAGAAGGTCTCTGGATCTGGGTAGAAGCAGATCAGTCAGAGGAACAGTTCAGGGAGGAGCGTCAGAGGACGTGGGGGATGATATGGATGTAGAGCAGAGGAGGGATGGCAGTCTGGGAGTTAGCATGTCGGAGGAAGGTATGGGAGAATCCCAAGGAGGCACTCAGGCCTCGGGATTTGTTCAGCCACCTTACTACCCACCCTTCTCACAAAACCCCGGGTATTCGATGGGAGGCACATCGGATTACCCTAGCTTCACTCCTTATCCCACACAGATGCCATACCCACCATACTACCCACCATACTCACAGTACCCAATGTATCCACCCCCACCTTACTATCCAAATCCAGTAAACCCTACCTCAGAAAATGTTGCACCACCTCCACCACCTACAGAACCAGCAGCTCCAGTTGCTCAGCCATCTAGACCTAGCTCAGCCAGTGGGAGCAAGGTTAAGATGACTGACTACATGAAATTGGGTGCTCCCCAGTATGAAAAAGGGGATGACCCATTTGTATATCTGGAAAGGGTTAAAGTGATCACAGAGGAGATTGGGGCTGATGACAGTAGAGCCATTCAGATGGCTGGGTTCACGCTTAAGTGCAAGAAGGCACGAGAGTGGTTCAAGAATTATGTGAACCCGAGAGTGGACAGCATGTCCTGGGAAGAGTTTGCAAACGAGTTTGCAGGTTGGGCTTTTCCCGATAGTTCAAGGGAGCTGAAGATGATAGAGTTTGAACAGTTGAGGCAGACGGATGAAATGAGTGTAGAGGAGTACACCGATAGATTCTTGGAGCTCTTGCCTTTTGCTGGGCAGAGTCTGGATACAGATTCAAAGAGGTCAAGGAGGTATGTCATGAAACTTCATTCCAGGTATTCCTCCTTGATCCAGTCAGTGGACAGGGAGAGCTTCCATGCCATAGTAGATATGGCCAGGAAAATGGAGGCCAGTGCCATCATTCAGGGGACAGTTAAGCAAACAGTGGCATAGCCTTCTGGTTCTAAAACTCCGGGTGGGGGAAGGTTAGATCCCTCTACCTTGAGTGCAGCAGCTTCAGGCAGCAAGAGATGGGGTAAACCCAAGGGTAAGAAGAATAAGTTCTGGAGTAAAGTCAAGTCTAGTCTGGGATTTGGGAGTGGCTCAAGCTCTGGTGCGGACAATGCAGTTTGTGCGAGGTGTGGTAGGCCACACAAAGGAGTATGTCGGTTTGGGACGAACGCCTGTTTCAGATGTGGTCAGGAGCGGCATATGGCTCGAGATTGTCCGAGAGCAGTCCCGATGGCTCAGTCCCAGCAGACAGCTTCAGGCAGTGTAGCGCAGCCAGCAGCTCCAGCCATGACTCAGGCCAGTGGCAGAGGCAGAGGGAGAGGAGCAGCCTCTTCTTCAGCGGGTTTCAGAGGTGAAGGTCCATCAGTTCCAGCACGGATCTTCACAATGACACAGCAGGAGGCAGATGCATCTAACACCGTGGTGGCAGGTAACTTAATCATTGGTTGTTCAGATGTGTATGCCTTGATGGACCCTGGTGCATCTCATTCTTTTATCGCTCCGAGAGCCGTGGGGAGGTTGGGTCTGATGACTTCTGGGTTAGAGTGTCCTCTCTGGGTCAGTGGACCCAAGTGTGATCCATCAGTGGCAGAGTCAGTCTACCAGTGTAGTCCTGTGTTTGATGAGGGAAGATGCTTGTCCGCCGACCTAGTGGTTCTAGATTTGACAGATTTTGACGTCATTCTAGGGATGGACTGGTTATCTACCCATGGTGCTACCTTGGACTGCAGGGACAAGGTAGTCAGGTTCAGAGGTCAGGATGGGTCTGAGGTCGTCTTCAGAGGAGACAAGCGGGGTACACCTAGAGGTCTGATATCAGCCCTTCAGGCTCGTAGGTTGCTTAGGAAGGGATGTCAGGGGTATTTGGCTCATGTGAGAGAGCTTAGCAGTCAGGTCCGAGAGCCCGCCTCAGTGCCAGTGGTTAGAGAGTTCTTAGATGTGTTCCCAGACGAGCTGCCAGGTTTACCACCTGCTAGGGAGATAGAGTTCGAGATAGAAATGTAATACCCGGCTAGACTCCGGTATCGGAATCCCTACCGTCCGGTGGGATCTCGAACGTCAGAAATCTCTAGAAGGGTAAGAACATGTTTTATAAAATGTTTTCATGTATTTTAATGTTTTAAGTGTAAAAGAAAATGAGTTTTTACATGAAAATAGCATTGGAGGAAAACCCAGGTTCGGCCGCCGAACATGCATGCGTTTTGGAGGCACGTTAGGCCCCCGAAAGCATGAGTGAGGGAAGTCCAGGTTCGGCCGCCGAACCTCATGTTCGGCCGCCGAACATGGCATGCATGCGGAGGCACTTTCGGCCCCCGAACGTGGTCTGGCCAGCCACTATAAAAGGGTCCCTTAGCCGAAAACGGGCGAGCTTTTCCCCATTTTCGGCCAAGGTGAGCTTTCCGCCGTCTCTCACCCATTTTTGATGTTCTTCCTCTAAACCTTTCAAGATTCTCACTTGTTTTCACTTGGTTTTGAAGATTTAAGCTTTTGAAACAAGTTTTGGAGCTTTGGGAACTCAGGAGCTCATTTTCGTGGATCTCCAAGTTTAGGTCGTCTCCCTCTCGATCTTCAAGAGGTAAGAGCCGATCTTAAGCTCCTTATGTGTTTTAACTAAGTTTTATGCAAGATCTATGGGTAGAAATGCATGTTAGGATATATGTTGAGTTATGGATATATATTGATGATTTGAGCAATGTATGTTGATTTTTATGTGTTTGAAGTGTTGTAGTTGGGGTATATGCTAGTTTGAGACCCCTAGGTGTGATGTATGTGAAGTATGCATGTTGTAGAACAAGTTTTTGCATGATTTGAGCTTGGGAGGCGAAATGGGCATAAAAGAGCTGAGTTTCTGCCCTTCGGGAGAAGCTCAGGTTCGGCCGCCGAAGTGACCTTCGGCCGCCGAACCCCCTTTGTGGAGGCAGCTTTCGGCTGCCGAAGTTGCCCTCGAAAAGAGACTTTCGTCTCTGTCTGGGACTTTCGGCCGCCGAAGGTGCCGCCGAAAGTGCCTGACTTTCGGATCTGTCCAGGACTTTCGGCCGCCGAAGGTGCCGCCGAAAGTGCCCTGTTCAGCCATTTCATGCATATTTCTATGTGATGTTTTCCTGATGTTTTAGGGGGTTTTTGGGGAGTTTATTAGAGTTATGTTTATGTATGATTGGTCCCTCATTGGAGTCCACCTGTGTAGGTTCGGACCCGAGGAACCGAGGACCTCAGCAGTGAGATAGCTGCTTCAGAGTCTGTAGAGCTTCAGCCAGAGGTGAGTGGAATGAACCTTAAGTTTTTAAATAAATGAAATATAACTTTTTGGAACATGTTCATGCATCATATATGCCATGCGATATTTTAGGTTGCTTGCATTAGTATTCACGAATATGTTGCATTGCATAATATAATGTTGATGCGGATTGGCTATTAGATGATCCTCTAGTCCTCCTATGGTATGATATGATGATGATACGGTATGGATTGCCAGTGAGGCCCATTCTACGCCCCTGGCACGATTGGACTATGTTGAGGACTATAGGTGATAATACCATCCTTATGTGATATGTTTGTGATGTGTTGCATTTCATGGAAGCATGAAATATTTAATATATGTTTTCTCTATTCTGCTCACTGGGCTTTATAGCTCACCCCTCTCCCCTAACCCCAGATGTGCAGGTACAGGGTAGACCAGGAGGTTAGCCAGAGTATGAAGTGATGTTATGTAATAGTTAGATTGTGGACATGAAAATTGTATTATGATGTAATGTAAAAGAGTTTTAAGTTATGTTATGTAATTTGAATATTGAGGATAGAGTTGTGCTTGACCAATACAGATTGTTAATCCCACTTGTATGTACATGGTCTTTATGATATGAGATATGAGGTTATGTTTCAGCCAAGCTTATGTATGATGAGTTACCCCATTGGAGCATTTTGATGAGGGCTCCAGTGGAGGTTTATGTTATGTATATGTTTATGTACAGGTTGAGCTTGGTTGTTATATGAGAATGTTTACAGGTTTATGAACATTGTTGATCATGTATGGGATTAAACAGGTTTTCAGGATGAATGTTTGGCTTGCTACGGGTCCCGGCGGCCTTAAGTCGACCCGGATCCTAGCGCCGGTAGCGGTCCGGATTTCCGGGCTGTTACAAAATGGTATCAGAGCCCTAAGTTCATATGGTCGGACCTAGAGTGTCGGGCTCATAAATGTTATAGAAGGTCAAGCACAATAGGAAAAGGTCATGTCCACTAGGATAGGATGTAGAGTCCTGTCTAGAATGATGATGTGATATGCCATGATTATATACATGTGCATAAATGATATGCTATGCTATGTGATGTTTATGATGCGGGTTCATGTGTGCCCACATGAACCATATGATGCTAATGTTGCTTGTGATGTGCACTGTTTTTCAGAAAACAGGATGAGAGGAACTCGTCGATCTGCAAGATTGACTGGAGTGCCACCTGAGGATGAGGGCATGAGCGCCCGTCCTCCAGCATTGCCTAGGGCAATGTCTAGCAGGTCCAACAGGGACAGAGTAGCAAGAGACCCTAGAAGGTCTCTGGATCTGGGTAGGAGCAGATCAGTACGAGGAACAGTTCAGGGTGGTATGTCAGAAGATGTGGGAGATGACATGGATGTGGACCAGAGGAGGGATGGCAGTTTGGGGATGAGTATGCCAGAGGAAGGCATGGGAGAGTCCCAAGGAGGCACTCAGGCCTCGGGTTTTGTTCAGCCACCTCATTACCCACCTTTCTCACAGAATCCCGGGTATTCGATGGGAGGTACATCGGATTACCCTAGTTTTAGCCCTTACCCCACACAGATGCCATACCCACCATATTACCCACCATACCCACAGTATCCTATGTATCCACCACCACCCTATCACCCAAATCCAGAAAACCCTACCACAGAAAATGTTGCACCACCTCCACCACCAGCAGCACCTACTGTCCCAGAAACCCAAATACCTCAACCTAGCTCATCCAGAGGGAGCAAGGTCAAGATGACCGACTACATGAAGCTGGGTGCTCCCCAATATGATAGTGGTGATGACCCATTTATGTATCTAGAAAGGGTCAAAATGATAACAGACGAGATAGGGGCGGATGACAGTAGAGCCATTCAGATGGCTGGGTTCACCCTAAAATGCAAGAAGGCCCGTGAGTGGTTCAAGAACTACATTAAACCGAGGGTGGACAGTCTTCCATGGGAGGATTTCGCAAATGAGTTTGCAGGATGGGCTTTCCCTGATAGTTCAAGGGAATTGAAGATAATAGAATTCGAGCAGTTGAGGCAGACTGATGACATGAGTGTAGACGAATATACTGACAGGTTTATGGAGTTGCTGCCATTTGCTGGGCAGGACCTTAGCACAGACCAGAAGAAGTCGAGGAGGTATATCATGAAGCTCCATCCCAGGTATTCCTCCTTGGTACAGTCAGCAGATAGAGAGAGTTTTCACACCATAGTCGATATGGCTAGGAGAATGGAGGCTAGTGCTATCATCGAGGGAAAAGTCAAGCAGTCAGTGGCACAGCCTTCCGGTTCCAAAACCCCAGGTAGGGGAAAAGTGGACCCTTCTTCCTTAAGTTCAGGTAGTAAGAGGTGGAGCAGTACCACCAAGAAGCAGAAGAAGAACAAGTTCTGGAGCAAGATCAAGTCAGGTCTGGGATTAGGAAGTGGCTCGAGCTCAGGTGCAGACAATGTAGCATGTGTGAAGTGTGGTAAGCCACACAGGGGAGTGTGCCTCTATGGGTCCAGAGCCTGCTTCAGATGTGGGCAAGAGGGACATATGGCTCGGGATTGTCCTAGAGCAGCTGTTATGGCACAGTCCCAGCAGACAGGTTCAGGCAGTGTAGCTCAGCCAGTAGCTCCAGCACCAACTCAAGCCAGTGGCAGAGGTAGAGGGAGAGGAGCAGCCTCTTCTTCAGCGGGTTTCAGAGGTGAAGGTCCGTCAGCTCCAGCGAGGATCTTCACAATGACACAGCAAGAGGCGAACACATCCAATACCGTGGTGGCAGGTAATCTCATCATTGGTTGTTCTGATGTGTATGCATTGATGGACCCTGGTGCATCTCATTCTTTCATCGCTCCGAGAGCCGTGCTGAGGTTAGGGTTGATGGTCTCTGAGTTAGAGTGTCCCCTCTGGGTCAGTGGACCCAAGTGTGACCCGTCAGTGGCAGAGTCAGTCTGCCAATGTAGTCCAGTTTTTATGGAGGGAAGATGCATGTCCGCCGACCTTGTGGTTCTAGAGTTGACTGATTTTGACGTCATTCTAGGGATGGACTGGTTATCTACCCATGGTGCTACCTTGGACTGCAGGGACAAGGTAGTTAAGTTCAGATGTCAGGATGGGTCAGAAGTCGTCTTCAGAGGAGACAAAAGGGGTACACCTAGAGGTATGATATCGGCCCTACAGGCTCGTAGGCTGCTCAGGAGGGGTTGTCAGGGTTATCTAGCTCACGTGAGAGAGCTAGACAGTCAGGTTGGAGAGCCCGCCTCAGTGCCAGTGGTCAGAGAGTTCTTAGACGTGTTCCCAGACGAGCTTCCAGGTTTACCACCTGCTAGGGAGATAGAGTTCGAGATAGAGTTAATGCCTGGAACGAGACCGATCTCTATCCCTCCCTACAGGATGGCACCAGCTGAGTTGAAAGAGTTGAAAGAACAGTTGCAAGATCTAGTAGACAAGGGCTTCATCCGACCGAGTACCTCACCTTGGGGTGCTCCAGTACTCTTTGTAAAGAAGAAGGATGGATCCCTTAGACTTTGTATCGACTACAGACAGTTGAACAAAGTCACTACTAAGAATAAGTACCCATTGCCAAGGATCGATGATCTATTCGACCAGCTAGCCGGAGCGGGTTGTTTCTCCAAGATAGATCTGAGATCAGGGTACCATCAGCTGAGAATCAGGGAAGAAGACACACCAAAGACAGCTTTCAGGACCAGATATGGGCACTATGAGTTCCTTGTGATGCCGTTCGGGTTAACCAACGCCCCTGCAGCATTCATGGACCTCATGAACAGAGTGTTTAGACAGTACCTGGACCACTTTGTTATTGTCTTCATAGATGATATCTTAGTGTATTCCAGGAATGCAGAGGAGCATGCCCATCATCTGAGGTTGGTTCTACAGACCTTGAGGGAACATGGCTTGTATGCCAAGTTCTCTAAGTGTGAGTTCTGGCTGAGGAGCATTTCGTTCTTGGGGCATGTAGTGTCAGAGAATGGGATTGAGGTAGACCCCAAGAAGACAGAAACTGTGGCTAACTGGCCTAGGCCCACTTCAGTGACAGAGATTAGGAGTTTCTTGGGTTTGGCTGGTTATTACAGGAGGTTCGTCCAGGACTTCTCAAAGATTGCAGCTCCTCTAACCAGATTGACCAGGAAGAATCAGAAGTTTCTGTGGACCGACCAGTACGAGGAGAGTTTCGAAGAGCTTAAGAAGAGGTTGACTTCAGCACCAGTGTTAGCTCTGCCATCTAGTGGAGAGGACTTTACAGTCTTTTGTGATGCGTCCCGTGTGGGACTGGGTTGTGTGCTTATGCAGAATGAGAGGGTGATTGCTTATGCTTCTAGGCAGCTAAAGAAGCATGAGTTGAATTACCCCACGCATGACCTTGAGATGGCAGCAGTAATCTTTGCACTCAAGATGTGGAGGCACTACCTCTATGGGGTAAAATGTGAGATCTTCACCGATCATAAAAGCCTGCAGTACATCTTGAGTCAAAGAGATTTGAATTTGAGGCAGAGGAGGTGGGTAGAGCTGCTGAGTGACTATGATTGCAAGATCCAGTATCATCCGGGTAAGGCGAATGTCGTGGCAGACGCCCTAAGCCGGAAGTCACTAGGCAGTCTGTCCCACATCACGGCAGAGAGGAGGCCAGTAGTGAAGGAGTTTTACAAGCTCATTGAGGAAGGTCTACAGTTGGAGTTGTCTGGTACAGGTGCCTTGGTTGCTTGGATGAAAGTGACACCCGTGTTTCTGGAGCAGGTGGCTCAGAAACAGCATGAGGACCCAGAGTTAGTGAAGAGTGCCAGGACTGTTCAGTCAGGCAAGGACAGTGAGTTTAGATTTGACAATAGGGGGATCCTCCGCTATGGGAGTCGTTTATGTGTACCAGATGACATTGGGCTAAAAGGAGACATTATGAGAGAGGCTCATAATGCAAGATACAGCATTCACCCCGGAGCCACCAAAATGTATCAGGATCTGAAAAGAGTATATTGGTGGCCAGCTATGAAGAGAGAAGTGGCACAGTTTGTGTCAGCCTGCGAAGTATGTCAGAGGGTGAAGCTGGAACATCAGAAGCCGGCTGGAATGCTTAACCCGCTACCTATTCCAGAATGGAAATGGGAAAATATAGCTATGGATTTCGTAGTGGGGTTACCGGCGGCGTTCAACAGAGTGGACTCCATATGGGTGATTGTGGACAGACTCACCAAATCTGCTCACTTCATCTGACGCGGAACCCTATGGCACAAGCCTCAAACCCACACGCACAAGTAGATATGGAATCCAAAGATCTGATAAACCCACCTCCTATGGCACCCCACACTTAGAGAAGCTGAAACACCAATGATTGAAGGATTTAGATGAGAATCTGACAAACGCCACAACAAATAGTTGATAAGTTAATCGAGATTCCTGGTGCAATTGATGAAAGCAAATCCTCACTCTCACTCAAAGCAATACACGCCAAAGGCATGAAAATAATTCTGATAATTTGATTTCAAAGCTGCCTCTTACAATTGTTTCTTATCCTTATATAGTAAGGAGAAAAACAAATAAAACCCTAAGACACTCTTCTTGGGTCTGACTTAAACACCTAAGGCCCAAGCCCAATCACACACTAAAATAACACATAAGTATTAAAACATAAGCCCAAAATATGGCCCAACACTCTAAAACTTAAAAGATAAATGTATGGCCAGAATACAAGCCCAAACAAAGCTAAAATAAAACAAGTGTTAAATAATAAAACTAGCAAGCCCATCATAACAAAGTTGAATCTTCACAAAAGCCTTTCTTGATCTTCACTTTAGGCTTTCCTTTATGTAGTTTTAGCCCATAGGTTTGATTAGGCTCCCTCAGCCTATGATTGCAAGTGTTGCACCAAATCTGTCCCATATGAATTAAAGCACGCCCCAAATATATATGGATTATATGAATATGATTTTGAACTACTCTTGGATCCATTGGAATGATATAAGTTTGCTCCACACCATTGTTAGAAATTTGTCCTATTGGATCCGTATCATTCCCTCTTTCTTTAAAAAAGATTCGTCCTCGAATCTTGCTGATATTTATGTTAAGAAGGAAAGCTTTAGGCACCCATGTATCTTCAAAGACCTCCTTTTGAATAGGTGGAAATAGTATAAAACTTTCATCATGGATGTTTTCATCAACAACCTGCACATCAAGAACAAATGAACTAGACATAAAAATATTAGTCATAAAAAGATTATGTGGATGTGACCCATTCTCCTCTACAACTTCCAAAACAGTCTTATTCATCTCCTCCACCTCATCAATCATGTGGTCCCCATGTCCACTATCATTCACAACCTCTTCTATAAGCTCATTAATGGAATCTTCAAGAACAACTACATTAGATGCATGCATTACAACTTCCTCTTCAATTTGAATCTCTATGGAAGTTGACATTGGAACTTTAGCCTCTTCTTTCTCCTTTTCTTTCTCCATCTTCCCTCCTTGAACTAGTCTTGATTCTTTTCCAGCCTCGTTACCCTCAAACTCACTCTTTTCTCTCATTTTTTCCATAGAACTCAAGCTCTCACTCACCTTTGTAGCCAAGGCCGAAGCCTCCCTCTCCCTCTCCAGCATTTTTATGTGATCGGCATATACCTCTTGAGGTGATAAAGGAGCGAGTATAAGCTTCTGTCCTTCATGAGTGAAGGAGTACTTGTTATTGAGCCCATCATATTGCACCTTTCTATCATATTGCCACGGCCTACCCAACAACATATGGCTTGCCTGCATCGGTACCACATCGCACAAGATCTCATCCTTATACCTACCAATAGAAAATGGTATAACCACCTGGCGTGTAACTCTGACCTCACCACAGTCGTTCAACCATTGCAATCTGTATGGCTTAGGGTGTTTAATAGAAGCCAAGCCCAATTTCTCCACCATATACACACTAGCCACATTTGCACAACTACCTCCATCAATAATGACAGTACACACTTTTCCATTAACCAAACACCTAGTGTGAAATATGTTTTCCCGTTGTTTCAGGCTTTCTTCCTTAACCTGCATATTCAGAGCACGCCTAGCAACAAGCATCTCACAATGTGCAGCAAGCAACACATTATTAACAAACACATCCGAATCATCACAGTCATTATTGCAATTATGAGTTCTTTGAGGTATTCTTGTAGAAGTGGACGCTGGTGAGACATTCTGATCTTTACTCATCCTACCTTTAATCAACAAAGAACAAAGAGAACTAGCAAATATTTTGTTAGAAAAGAAAGAACTCAAGTGTTTGCACACTTACCACTCTTTTGCTGATTCTTCAATTGCACTTCAGAAACTAAGGTCAACCAACTAACCACAAGGTGCGTTTAATGAAACAAAGAAAAAACCCTAAGGAAAGAAGGAAGCGCACAAAAACTAGAAAGAAGACACTGACAATTTGGAAAGTAACACCAGAACTAGGTGGTGTGCTACTTGAAAATATCACCTAGAGTATAGACACAAGCAAATAATACTCCAGCAATGTCAAGGAAATAAAAGCAAGTTTAAATCAAAAAAGAAACTTTGAATTCAAATAAAAACGAACCTGGACAAAAGTTTGAAATTAATTCACTTCAAAGCAAATTAAATATGGATCTAATTAATTCTACCCAAAAAGAAAAGTATCAAAACACTGCAAATAGAATCAGAAAAAAAAAAATGTAAATTTCTCTAGATCAGAGACATGGACGAAAATTCTGGTGTTAAAAGAAGGATTTGACATCAAATCAATGTAGATGCAATTGCCTTAAATGTGCACTTTAGACAATAGGCAGAATTTCTTTTATCTCATAATCTGGATTCAACCCAATTCAAAATTCAAAATTCAAAATTGATTCCTATAATTTACTGCAATCAATTGAAATAGGTAAGGCAATATGGACGAAAAAGGAAGTATATCACAATTTCGGCCAGATCAAGGTAAATAAGGCAAAGGCGATTTTTTTTTTTTTTTTTTGGATTTCAATTTTTTTTTTTTTTTTAGATTAATAATCAAGAAGGTGCAGCCATGGATACACAAGCTTTCACCGGAAAGAACAAGGAAGAAAAGGAAAACTCAAAAACCCTAGATCCTAAGATAAATCAGAATTTACCTCACTTTGGCTCTGATACCAACTGACACGGAACCCTATGGCACAAGTCTCAAACCCACACGCACAAGTAGATATGAAATCCAAAGATCTGATAAACTCACCTCCTATGGCACCCCAAACTTAGAGAAGCTGAAACACCAATGATCGAAGGATTTAGATGAGAATCCGACAAACGCCACAACGAATAGTTGATAAGTTAGCCAAGATTCCTGGTGCAATTGATGAAAGCAAATCCTCACTCTCACTCAAAGCAATACACGCCAAAGGCATGAAAGAAATTCTGAAAAGTTTGATTAAAAGCTGCCTCTTACAATTGTTTCTTATCCTTATATAGTAAGGAGAAAAACAAATAAAACCCTAAGACACTCTTCTTGGACCTGATTTAAACACATAAGGCCCAAGCCCAATCACACACTAAAATAACATATAAGTATTAAAACATAAGCCCAAAACATGGCCCAACACTCTAAAACTTAAAAGATAAAGTATGGCCAGAATACAAGCCCAAACAAAAGTAAAATAAAATAAGTGTTAAATAATAAAAATATAGCAAGCCCATCATAACAAAGCTGAATCTTCACAAAAGCCTTACTTGATCTTCACTTTAGGCTTCCCTTTGTGTAGTTTTAGCCCATAGGTTTGATTAGGCTCCCTCAGCCTATGATTGCAAGTGTTGCACCAAATCTGTCCCATATGAATTAAAGCACGCCCCAAATATATATGGATTATATGAATATGATTTTGAACTACTCTTGGATCCATTGGAATGATATAAGTTTGCTCCACACTATTGTTAGAAATTTGTCCTATTGGATCCGTATCATCATCCCTGTCAGGAGTGGCTACTCTGTGGACAAGTTGGCGCAGGTGTACGTTGATGAGATAGTCAGACTGCATGGGGTTCCTGTTTCTATAGTGTCAGATAGAGGGCCCCAGTTCACCTCCAGGTTTTGGCGGAGTCTGCAGGATGCCATGGGTACCAGGTTGGATTTCAGTACTGCCTTCCATCCACAGACGGACGGACAGTCAGAAAGGACCATCCAGACCATAGAGGATATGCTCAGAATGTGTGTGTTGGACTTTGGCGGTTCTTGGAGGCAGCATCTACCTTTGGTGGAGTTTGCCTACAATAACAGCCATCATGCTAGCATCGGGATGGCTCCATATGAAGCTTTGTATGGGAGGAAGTGCAGATCACCTGTTTGCTGGGAGGAAGTTGGAGAAAAGGCATTGGCAGGGCCTGAGTTAGTAGAGATCACCAGCAGGGTGGTACCCATCATCAGAGAGAGAATCAAGACTGCTGCAAGCAGACAAAAGAGTTATGCAGACGTCCGCAGGAGACAGTTAGAGTTTCAGGAGGGGGATCTGGTATTGCTCAAGGTGTCTCCAATGAAGGGAGTGGTTCGCTTCGGAAAGAAAGGTAAACTAGCCCCACGATACATCGGACCCTTTGAAGTCTTGCAAAAGATTGGGAATGTATCGTACAAGCTGGATTTACCTGCTTCAATGGAGAGAATCCATCCGGTTTTCCATGTTTCTATGTTGAGAAAGTTCGTGTCAGATCCGGGCAAGGTTCTTAGTGAGCCTGATGTGGAGATCCAAGAGGATCTCACTTATGTTGAACAGCCAGTACGGATCATAGACACCCAGATCAGAAAGTTAAGAAACAAGGAAATCCCGATGGTGAAAGTCCTGTGGAACCACCACAATATGGAGGAATGTACCTGGGAGACACGGGAGTCCATGCTCCAGCAATATCCCCACCTCTTTTAAGGTTAGTCCCTATGTGTTTTATATGTATGTATGTTATGTTTTATGCTATGCATGTACTAGTCGAGGAACATTCGGGGACGAATGTTCTTAAGGGGGGGAGAATGTAATACCCGGCTAGACTCCGGTATCGGAATCCCTACCGTCCGGTGGGATCTCGAACGTCAGAAATCTCTAGAAGGGTAAGAACATGTTTTATAAAATGTTTTCATGTATTTTAATGTTTTAAGTGTAAAAGAAAATGAGTTTTTACATGAAAATAGCATTGGAGGAAAACCCAGGTTCGGCCGCCGAAAGGCAAGTTCGGCCGCCGAACATGCATGCGTTTTGGAGGCACGTTAGGCCCCCGAAAGCATGAGTGAGGGAAGTCCAGGTTCGGCCGCCGAACCTCATGTTCGGCCGCCGAACATGGCATGCATGCGGAGGCACATTCGGCCCCCGAACGTGGTCTGGCCAGCCACTATAAAAGGGTCCCTTAGCCGAAAACGGGCGAGCTTTTCCCCATTTTCGGCCAAGGTGAGCTTTCCGCCGTCTCTCACCCATTTTTGATGTTCTTCCTCTAAACCTTTCAAGATTCTCACTTGTTTTCACTTGGTTTTGAAGATTTAAGCTTTTGAAACAAGTTTTGGAGCTTTGGGAACTCAGGAGCTCATTTTCGTGGATCTCCAAGTTTAGGTCGTCTCCCTCTCGATCTTCAAGAGGTAAGAGCCGATCTTAAGCTCCTTATGTGTTTTAACTAAGTTTTATGCAAGATCTATGGGTAGAAATGCATGTTAGGATATATGTTGAGTTATGGATATATATTGATGATTTGAGCAATGTATGTTGATTTTTATGTGTTTGAAGTGTTGTAGTTGGGGTATATGCTAGTTTGAGACCCCTAGGTGTGATGTATGTGAAGTATGCATGTTGTAGAACAAGTTTTTGCATGATTTGAGCTTGGGAGGCGAAATGGGCATAAAAGAGCTGAGTTTCTGCCCTTCGGGAGAAGCTCAGGTTCGGCCGCCGAAGTGACCTTCGGCCGCCGAACCCCCTTTGTGGAGGCAGCTTTCGGCTGCCGAAGTTGCCCTCGAAAAGAGACTTTCGTCTCTGTCTGGGACTTTCGGCCGCCGAAGGTGCCGCCGAAAGTGCCTGACTTTCGGATCTGTCCAGGACTTTCGGCCGCCGAAGGTGCCGCCGAAAGTGCCCTGTTCAGCCATTTCATGCATATTTCTATGTGATGTTTTCCTAATGTTTTAGGGGGTTTTTGGGGAGTTTATTAGAGTTATGTTTATGTATGATTGGTCCCTCATTGGAGTCCACCTGTGTAGGTTCGGACCCGAGGAACCGAGGACCTCAGCAGTGAGATAGCTGCTTCAGAGTCTGTAGAGCTTCAGCCAGAGGTGAGTGGAATGAACCTTAAGTTTTTAAATAAATGAAATATAACTTTTTGGAACATGTTCATGCATCATATATGCCATGCGATATTTTAGGTTGCTTGCATTAGTATTCACGAATATGTTGCATTGCATAATATAATGTTGATGCGGATTGGCTATTAGATGATCCTCTAGTCCTCCTATGGTATGATATGATGATGATACGGTATGGATTGCCAGTGAGGCCCATTCTACGCCCCTGAACTATGCTAAGAGAAAGACCAGTGAGGCCCATTCTACGCCCCTGGCATATTGGAATGTTATGTTATGTTATGTATGTAAGAGAAAGACCAGTGAGGCCCATTCTACGCCCCTGGCACGATTGGACTATGTTGAGGACTATAGGTGATAATACCATCCTTATGTGATATGTTTGTGATGTGTTGCATTTCATGGAAGCATGAAATATTTAATATATGTTTTCTCTATTCTGCTCACTGGGCTTTATAGCTCACCCCTCTCCCCTAACCCCATATGTGCAGGTACAGGGTAGACCAGGAGGTTAGCCAGAGTATGAAGTGATGTTATGTAATAGTTAGATTGTGGACATGAAAATTGTATTATGATGTAATGTAAAAGAGTTTTAAGTTATGTTATGTAATTTGAATATTGAGGATAGAGTTGTGCTTGACCAATACAGATTGTTAATCCCACTTGTATGTACATGGTCTTTATGATATGAGATATGAGGTTATGTTTCAGCCAAGCTTATGTATGATGAGTTACCCCATTGGAGCATTTTGATGAGGGCTCCAGTGGAGGTTTATGTTATGTATATGTTTATGTACAGGTTGAGCTTGGTTGTTATATGAGAATGTTTACAGGTTTATGAACATTGTTGATCATGTATGGGATTAAACAGGTTTTCAGGATGAATGTTTGGCTTGCTACGGGTCCCGGCGGCCTTAAGTCGACCCGGATCCTAGCGCCGGTAGCGGTCCGGATTTCCGGGCTGTTACAGAACTGATGCCTGGAATCCGACCGATCTCTATCCCTCCCTACAGGATGGCGCCAGCAGAATTGAAAGAGTTGAAGGAGCAATTGCAGGAGCTGGTAGACAAGGGCTTCATCCGACCGAGTACCTCACCCTGGGGTGCTCCAGTTTTGTTTGTGAGAAAGAAGGATGGATCCCTTAGGCTTTGTATCGACTACAGGCAGTTGAACAAAGTCACTACCAAGAACAAGTACCCATTGCCAAGGATTGACGATCTATTCGACCAGCTAGCAGGAGCGGGTTGTTTCTCCAAAATAGATCTGAGGTCCGGGTATCATCAGTTGAGGATCAGGGAAGAGGATGTACCAAAGACAGCTTTTAGGACCAGATATGGGCATTTTGAGTTCCTTGTGATGCCGTTCGGGTTAACCAACGCCCCTGCGGCATTCATGGATCTCATGAATAGAGTGTTTAGTCAGTACCTGGATCACTTCGTTATTGTCTTCATAGATGATATCCTAGTGTATTCCAGGAATGCAGAGGAGCATGCCCATCATCTGAGGATGGTTCTACAGACCTTGAGGGAGCATGGCTTGTATGCCAAGTTCTCCAAGTGTGAGTTCTGGCTGAGGAGCATTTCCTTCTTGGGGCATGTGGTGTCAGAAAATGGTATAGAGGTAGACCCCAAGAAGGTAGAAGCTGTGGCTAACTGGCCTAGACCCACTTCAGTAACGGAGATCAGGAGTTTCTTGGGTTTGGCAGGTTACTACAGGAGGTTCGTTCAGGACTTCTCAAAAATAGCAGCTCCTCTGACCAGGCTAACCAGGAAGAACCAGAAGTTTCTGTGGACTGACCAGTGCGAAGAGAGTTTTGAAGAGCTTAAGAAGAGGTTGACTTCAGCACCAGTTTTAGCTCTGCCATCTAGTGATGAGGACTTTACAGTCTTTTGTGATGCGTCCCATGTGGGACTGGGTTGTGTACTGATGCAAAATGAGAGGGTGATCGCTTATGCTTCGAGGCAGCTAAAGAAGCACGAGTTGAATTACCCCACACATGACCTGGAAATGGCAGCAGTAATCTTTGCGCTCAAGATGTGGAGGCACTACCTCTATGGGGTAAAATGTGAGATCTTCACAGATCATAAAAGCCTACAGTACATCCTGAGTCAAAGAGATTTGAACTTGAGACAGAGGAGATGGGTAGAGCTGCTAAGTGACTATGATTGCAAGATTCAGTATCATCTGGGTAAGACGAATGTCGTGGCAGACGCCCTAAGCCGGAAGTCACTAGGTAGTCTATCCCACATCACGGCAGAGAGGAGACCAGTGGTGAAGGAGTTTTACAAGCTCATTGAGGAAGGTCTACAGTTGGAGTTGTCTGGTACAGGTGCCTTGGTTGCTCAGATAAAAGTGACACCTGTGTTTCTGGAGCAAGTGGCTCAGAAACAGCATGAGGACCCAGAGTTAGTGAAGATTGCCAGGACTGTTCAGTCAGGCAAGGACAGCGAGTTCAGATTTGACAATAAGGGGATCCTCCGCTATGGGAGTCGGTTGTGTGTACCAAATGACATAGGGCTAAAAGGAGACATTATGAGAGAGGCTCATAATGCAAGATACAGCATTCACCCCGGAGCCACCAAAATGTATCAGGATCTGAAGAAAGTTTATTGGTGGCCAGCTATGAAGAGAGAAGTGGCACAGTTTGTGTCAGCCTGCGAAGTTTGTCAGAGGGTGAAGCTGGAACATCAAAAGCCGGCTGGAATGCTTAACCCGCTACCTATTCCAGAGTGGAAATGGGAGAATATAGCTATGGACTTCGTAGTGGGGTTACCGGCGACGTCCAATAGATTGGACTCCATATGGGTGATTGTGGATAGACTCACCAAATCTGCTCACTTCATCCCTGTCAGGAGTGGCTATTCTGTGGACAAATTGGCGCAGGTGTATGTTGAAGAGATAGTCAGACTGCATGGGGTTCCTGTTTCTATAGTGTCAGATAGAGGACCCCAGTTCACCTCCAGGTTTTGGCGGAGTCTACAGAATGCCATGGGTACTAGATTGGATTTTAGCACTGCCTTCCATCCACAGACAGACGGACAGTCAGAAAGGACCATCCAGACCATAGAAGATATGCTAAGAATGTGTGTGCTGGACTTTGGCGGTTCTTGGAGGCAGCATCTACCTTTGGTGGAGTTTGCCTACAATAACAGCCATCATGCTAGCATCGGGATGGCTCCATATGAAGCTTTATATGGGAGAAAGTGCAGGTCACCTGTTTGCTGGGAGGAAGTTGGAGAAAAGGCCTTGGCAGGGCCTGAGCTAGTAGAGATCACCAGCAGGGTGGTACCCTTAATCAGAAAAAGAATCAAGACTGCTGCAAGCAGACAGAAGAGTTATGCAGACATTCGCAGAAGACTAGTAGAGTTTCAGGAGGGGGATCTGGTATTGCTCAAGGTGTCCCCAATGAAAGGAGTGGTTCGGTTCGGGAAGAAAGGTAAGCTGGCTCCGCGGTACATCGGACCCTTTGAAGTCCTGCAAAGGATTGGGAATGTATCGTACAAGCTGGATTTACCTGCTTCAATGGAGAGAATCCATCCGATTTTCCATGTTTCTATGTTGAGGAAATTTGTGTCAGATCCGGGCAAGGTTCTTAGTGAGCCTGATGTGGAGATCCAAGAGGATCTCACCTATGTTGAACAGCCGGTGCGGATCCTAGACACCCAGATCAGAAAGCTAAGAAACAAGGAAATCCCGATGGTGAAAGTCCTATGGAACCACCACAATATGGAAGAATGCACTTGGGAGACACGGGAGTCCATGCTCCGGCAATATCCTCATCTCTTTTAAGGTTAGTCTCTATGTGTATTATGTGTATTATATGTTGTATGCCTTGCATGTGCTAGTTGAGGAACATTCGGGGACGAATGTTCTTAAGGGGGGGGAGAATGTAATACCCGGCTAGACTCCGGTATCGGAATTCCTACCGTCCGGTGGAATCTCGGATGTCGGAAGCCTCTAGTAGGGTAAAACCATGTTTTTATGAAATGTTTTAATGTGTTTTATGTTTTAAGCATGAAAGAAAATGAGTTTTTGCATGAAAATAGCATTGGAGGAAAACTCAGGTTCGGCCGCCGAACCTCAAGTTCGGCCGCCGAACATGCATGCGTTGCGGGTGTGCTTTAGGCCCCCGAAAGCATAAGTGAGGGAAGTCCAGGTTCGGCCGCCGAACCTCAAGTTCGGCCGCCGAACATGGCATGCATGCGGAGGCACATTCGGCCCCCGAACGTGGTCTGGCCAGCCACTATAAAAGGGTCCCTTAGCCGAAAACGGGCGAGCTTTTCCCCATTTTCGGCCAAGGTGAGCTCTCCGCCGTCCCTCACCCATTTTTGATGTTCTTCCTCTAAATCTTTCAAGATTTTCACTTGTTTTAACTTGGTTTTGAAGATTTAAGCTTTTGAGCAAAGTTTTGGAGCTTGGAGGTTCAAGAACCAAATCTCTCCCAACTCCGAGTTTTTGGGTCGTCTCTCTCGATCTTCAAGAGGTAAGAGCCGATCTTAAGCTCGTTTTATGTTTTGAATAAGTTTTATGCAAGATCTATGGGTTAGAATGCATGTTTAGGTTATGGTTATGTTTATGGGTATAAATGTGTGTTCTTGAACAATGTGGATGCTTGATGTGTTGTAGATGGGGTTTATGATGGTTTGAGACCCCTAGGAACATGTATGCTTGCGTTTGTGTGTTGTAGAATAGGTTTGATGCATGTTTGATAAGTTTGGAGGCGAAATGTGCATTGGGAGCCAAGTTTCTGCCCTTTGGCAGAAACCAGGTTCGGCAGCCGAAGGAACTTTCGGCCGCCGAACATGGCTGGGGAGGCAGCCTTTCGGCTGCCGAAGCTGCCCCCGAAAGGAGACTTTCGTCTCTGTCTGGCAGTTTCGGCCGCCGAAGGTGCCGCCGAACATGCATGAGTTTCGTCTCTGTCTGGGAGTTTCGGCCGCCGAAGGTGCCGCCGAACCTGCCTGACTTTCGGCTCTGGAGGGACTTTCGGCCGCCGAACCTGCCGCCGAAAGTGCCCTGTCCAGGCCTTCCTTGCATGTTTTTGTATGGTTGTTTCATGATGTTTTAGGGGGTTTTTGGGGAATAGTTTATAGTTATGCTCAGGTATGTTTGGTCCCTCATTTGAGTCCACCTGTGTAGGTTCGGACCCGAGGAACCGAGGACCCCAGCAGTGAGTTCAGCTGCTTCGGTGTTGTCAGAGTCAGCCAGAGGTGAGTGGAACTAAACTTAATCTTTTAAATTAAATGTTTTATCATGTTTCATGCATCATGATTATGCAATAGGATGATTGCATTAGTTTCACGAATATGCCGCATTGCATTGATTGTTGTTGATGTGGGTGAATGTTGGATGACCCAATTAGTCCATGACAGGAAGACTAGGACCCCATTCTACGGCCTGGCACAGAGTAAGGAAAGACCAGGACCCCATTCTACGGCCTGGCACGGTTATGGACTCGAAGACCAGGCGCCCAGAGGAGGCCCTGGGATAATGGTAAGTAATGTATGTATGACAGGAAGACCAAGACCCCATGCTACGGCCTGGCACAGAGTTAGCTTGGACTAATTGGTGACAAGTTCGCCCAACCCTTATGTGAATTGTCTGTGTTATGATGCATTTCATAGAGCATAGTGTTAATATGTTTTATAGTCCTACTCACTGGGCTTTTAGCTCACCCCTCTCCCTTTACCTCCAGGCTTGCAGGTACAGTATAGAGCAGGAGTCCGGATAGAGTAAAGAATTCATGTTTATGTAATAGCTAGCAATGGACATGATCAAATTGTAATGTAATGTCTTAAGTACAGTATAGTTATGTATTGATGTTTATGGATGATTAGAGGTGTGCTTGACCATAGATGTTGTAATCCCTTTTTATACATGATCTTGGTTATTTTATGTCATTATGTAAACCAACTCAGCATATGTTGTGTCACCCATTGGGGGCACTGATGAGATCCCATTGAGGGATCAATGTTATGATCATGTTAAGCATATGTATATGCACAGGTTGAGTTTGGTTGATGTATATGGAAAGAAAAGTTTTAATTTTTATGTATGTTGTTGATCATGTATGGGATTAAGCAGGTTCACAGGATGCATGTTAGGCTTGCTACGGGTCCCGGCGGCCTTAAGTCGACCCGGATCCTAGCGCCGATAGCGGTCCGATTTTCGGGTCGTTACAGGCAGAGTCAGTCTGCCAGTGTAGTCCAATTTTTGTTGAGAGGAAATGCCTTTCCGCCGACCTTGTGGTTCTAGATTTGATAGATTTTGACGTCATTCTAGGGATGGATTGGTTATCTACCCATGGTGCTACCTTGGACTGCAGAGACAAGGTAGTCAGGTTCAGAGGACAGGATGGGTCAGAGGTTGTCTTCAGAGGAGACAGGAGGGGTACACCTAGAGGTTTGATATCAGCCCTACAGGCTCGTAGACTGCTCAAGAGGGGTTGTCAGGGTTTTCTAGCTCATGTGAGAGAGCTAGACAGTCAGGTCAGAGAGCCCGCTTCTGTGCCCGTGGTCAGAGAATTCTTAGATGTTTTCCCAGACGAGCTGCCAGGTTTACCACCTGCTAGGGAGATAGAGTTCGAGATTGAATTGATGCCTGGAACCAGACCGATCTCTATCCCTCCCTACAGGATGGCACCAGCAGAATTGTAGGAGCTTAAGGAGCAGTTGCAAGAGCTGGTAGATAAGGGCTTCATCCGACTGAGTACCTCACCTTGGGGTGCTCCAGTGCTGTTTATGAAAAAGAAAGATGGATCCCTTAGACTTTGTATTGACTACAGGCAGTTGAACAAAGTCACTACCAAGAATAAGTACCCGTTGCCAAGGATCGATGATCTATTAGACCAGCTAGCAGGAGCAGGTTGTTTCTCCAAGATAGATCTGAGATCCGGGTACTATCAGCTGAGGATAAGAGAAGGGGATGTGCCGAAGACAGCATTCAGGACCAGATATGGGCACTATGAGTTCTTTGTAATGCCGTTCAGGTTGACCAATGCCCCTGCAGCATTCATGGATCTCATGAACAGAGTGTTTAGCCAGTACCTGGATCACTTTGTTATTGTCTTCATAGATGATATCTTAGTGTATTCTAGGAATGCAGAGGAGCATGCCCATCATCTGAGGTTAGTTCTGCAGACCTTGAGGGAACATGGCTTGTATGCCAAGTTCTCCAAGTGTGAGTTCTGGCTGAGGAGCATTTCATTCTTGGGGCATGTTGTGTCAGAAAATGGAATAGAGGTGGACCCCAAGAAAGTGGAAGCTGTAGCTAACTGGCCTAGACCCACTACAGTGACAGAGATCAAGAGCTTCTTGGGTTTGGCAGGTTACTACAGGAGGTTCATTCAGGACTTCTCTAAGATTGCAGCTCCTATGACCAGACTGACTAAGAAGAACTAGAAGTTTGTGTGGACCGACCAGTGTGAAGAGAGCTTTGAAGAGCTAAAGAAGAAGTTGACGTCGGCACCGGTGTTAGCTCTACCAACTAGTAATGAAGACTTCACGGTCTCCTGTGATGCGTCCCGTGTGGGACTGGGTTGTGTGCTGATGCAGAATGAAAGGGTGATTGCTTATGCTTCTAGACAGCTGAAGAAGCACGAGTTGAATTACCCTACACATGACCTAGAAATGGCAGCAGTGATCTTTGCACTCAAGATGTGGAGGCATTACCTTTATGGGGTCAAATGTGAGATCTTTACAGATCATAAGAGCCTGCAGTACATCTTGAGTCAGAGAGAGTTGAATCTGAGGCAAAGGAGATGGGTAGAACTGCTTAGTGACTATGATTGCAAGATTCAGTACCATCTGGGTAAGGCGAATGTTGTGGCAGACGCCTTAAGCCGGAAATCACTTGGCAGTCTATCCCATATCACGGCAGAGAGAAGACCAGTGGTGAGGGAGTTCTTCGAGCTCATTAATGAAGGTCTACAGTTAGAGTTGTCTGGTACAGGTGCTTTGATAGCCCAGATGAGAGTGACACCTGTGTTTCTGGAGCAAGTGGCTCAGAAACAGCATGAGGACCCAGAGTTAGTGAAGATTGCCAGGACTGTTCAGTCAGGCAAGAATGAAGAGTACAGATTTGACAGTAAAGGGATCCTCTGCTATGGGAATAGATTGTGTGTACCAGATGACGTGGGTCTGAAGGGAGACATTATGAGAGAGGCTCATAATGCCAGATACAGTGTTCACCCTAGAGCCACCAAAATGTATCAAGATCTGAAGAGAGTTTATTGGTGGCCAGCTATGAAAAGAGAAGTGGCACAGTTCGTGTCAGCCTGCGAAGTATGTCAGAGGGTGAAGTTGGAACATCAAAAGCCGGCTGGAATGCTCAACCCGCTACCTATTCCAGAGTGGAAATGGGAGAATATAGCTATGGACTTCGTAGTGGGGTTACCAGCAACGTCCAACAGATTGGACTCCATATGGGTGATTATGGACAGACTGACCAAATCTGCTCACTTCATCCCTGTCAGGAGTGGCTATTCTGTGGACAAGTTGGCGTAGGTGTATGTTGATGAGATTGTCAGGTTGCATGGGGTTCCTGTTTCAATAGTGTCTGATAGAGGACCCCAGTTCACCTCCAGGTTTTGGCGGAGTCTACAGAATGCCATGGGTACCAGGTTGGATTTTAGCACTGCTTTCCATCCTCAGACGGACGAACAATTAGAGAGGACCATCCAGACAATAGAGGATATGCTCAGAATGTGTGTGCTAGATTTTGGCGGTTCTTGGAGGCAGCATCTACCTTTGGTGGAGTTTGCCTACAATAACAGCCATCATGCTAGCATAGGGATGGCTCCATATGAAGCTTTGTATGGAAGGAAATGCAAGTCGCCTGTCTGTTGAAAAGAAGTTGGAGAAAGGGCTTTGGCAGGGCCTGAGTTAGTAGAGATCACCAGCAGAGTGGTGCCCATAATCAGAGAAAGGATCAAGACTGCTGCAAGCAGGCAAAAGAGTTATGCAGATGTCCGTAGAAGGCAAGTAGAGTTTCAGGAGGGGGATTTGGTATTGCTCAAGGTGTCTCCAATGAAAGGGGTGATTCGGTTCGGGAAGAAAGGTAAACTAGCTCCACGGTACATTGGACCTTTTGAAATCTTGCACAAGATCGGGAGTGTATCGTATAAGCTAGATTTACCTGCTTCAATGGAGAGAATCCATCCGGTTTTCCATGTTTCCATGTTAAGGAAGTTCGTGTCAGATCCGGGCAAGGTTCTTAGTGAGCCTGATGTGGAGATCCAAGAAGATCTCACCTATGTTGAGCAGCCAGTACGGATCCTAGACACCCAGATCAGAAAGCTAAGAAACAAGAAAATCCCGATGGTGAAAGTCCTTTGAATCACCACAACGTCGAGGAGTGTACCTGGGAGACAGGGGAGTCCATGCTCCAGCAATATCCTCATCTCTTCTAAGGTGAGTTTTATGTGCTTTGTATGCGTGTTGATGTTTTATGTTTTGCATGTGTTGTTTGGTGAACATTTGGGGACGAATGTTCTTAAGGGGGGAGAATGTAATACCCGGCTAGACTCCGGTATCGAAATTCCTACCGTCCGGTGGAATCTCGGATGTCGGGAACCTCTAGAAGGGTAAAATCATGTTTTCACAAAAGGTTTTAATGTATTTTATGATTTTAAGTAAGAAGGAAATTAGGTTTTGAATGAAAAAGACCAAGGAGGCATTTTCAGGTTCGGTCGCCGAACCTCAAGTTCGGCCTCCGAACGTTGGATAGTTTAGGGGGGCAAGTTAGGCTTCCGAAAGTGGCTCAGGTTCGGCCTCCGAACCTCATGTTCGGCCGCCGAACTTGCATGAGTTTTGGAGGCACTTTAGGCTGCCGAAGGTGGTCTGGCCAACCCCTATATAAGGGCTCCATGGCCGAAACGGGCGAGTTTTCTCCCCATTTTCGGCCAACGGTGAGTCCATGCTCTCCCATGGTTGTTTTTGATGATTTTCGTCAAATCCCTTAAGTTTTAACAAGTTTTATCTTGGTTTGAAGATATTTGAGCAAGTTTTGGAGCTTGGAGACTCAAAGAGTGAGATCTCTCCCATCTTCGAGTTAGATCGCCTCTCCTCTCGATCTCCAAGAGGTAAGAGTAGATCCTTAGCTCATTTTATGTTTTAAACAAGTTTTATAAAGGTTTATGGGGTAGAAATGCATGTTTAGGTTATTTTGAGTTTATGGGTTTTATGTTGAGTTTTTGAACAATGTATGTTGAATATGTATGTTTGATGTGTTGTAGTTGGGGTTTAGGATAGTTTGAAGCCCCTAGGAGCTTATGTATGTGTGTATGCATGTTGTAGAAGTGTTGTATTTGATTTGAATGGTTTGGGAGGCAAATGTGCATGTGTGGAGGCTGAGTTCTGCCTTTGGAAGAATTCGGGTTCGGTAGCCGAAGGGACTTTCGGTCGCCGAACCTGCCTGTGGAGGCCAGCCTTTGGCTGCCAAAACCTGCCCCCGAAAGTGGACTTTCGGCTCTGGAAGGGAGTTTCGGCCGCCGAAGGTGCCGCCGAACATGTATGAGTTTCGTCTCTGGAAGGAACCTTCGGCCGCCGAAAGTGCCGCCGAAGGTGCATGACTTTCGGCTTTGGAGGGACTTTTGGCTGCCGAACCTGCCACCGAAAGTGCCCTATTCATCCTTCCTTTGCATGATTTCTATGATTGTTTTAAGGTGTTTTAGGGGGTTTTTGGGGAGTATTTTAGAGTCATATTCATGTATGTTTGGTCCCTCATTTGAGTCCACCTGTGTAGGTTCGGACCCGAGGAACCGAGGACCCCAGCAGTGAGTCAGCTGCTTCAGAGTCTTGTCTGAGCTAGCCAGAGGTGAGTAGAATAACTCTTTATGTTTCAAAGCAAATAAATGAAAGTTTTAACATGATTCACGCATCATGAATGCCATGTGATATTCTACGTTGTTTGCATTAGAATTCACGAATATGCTGCATTGCATTATTTGATGTTGATGTGGATGGATGTTGGATGATCCTTTAGTCCTCGTATGATATGATATGATGATGAAACGGTATGGAAGACTAGTGAGGCCCATTCTACGTCCCTGGCACAATGTAAGAGAAAGACCAGTGAGGCCCATTCTACGCACCTGGCACAGTTGGACTATGTAGAGGACTACTGGTGACAAGTCCATCCTTAATGTGATTTGTCTGTGATGTGATGCATTCCATTATAGCATATGTTTTAAAATGTTTTATTATTCTGCTCACTGGGCTCTAGTAGCTCACCCCATTTCCCTAATCCCCCAGGTATGCAGGTACGGGATAGGCCAGGAGGTCAAGAAGAGTAAAGTTATGTTTTATGTAATAGTTAGTTGTGGACATGAGAATGATGTAATGTATAGTACAGTTATGTAATGTAATGATGAGTATTGAGGTTTAGAATTGTGCTTGACCCTAGTATGTTGTTAATCCCTTTTTGGTTACATGATCTTTTAATGAAATGTTTTATGATGTTATGTAAACCAAACTTAAAATATGTTATGTTACCCCATTGGAGCATTGATGAGGACTCTAGTGAGGGGTTGACGGTTATACCTATGAGTTGTGCTTGCATAGGTTGAGTTTGGTAAACGAATGAGAAAAGTTCAAAATTTTTATGTTTGTGTTGATCATGTATGGGATTAAACATGTATACAGGTTGTATGTTAGGCTTGCTACGGGTCCCAGCGGCCTTAAGCCGACCTGGGTTCTAGCGCCGGTAGCGGTCCGATTTTCGGGTCGTTACAATCAGTCTGGCGCTGTCTATCAATCTGACTTTGTTCTGCAGGATTTGTTTGCCCAGTTTGTTTAGGCAAGCAACTGGTCAAACAGCAAGTCTACGCTAATCTTCATCCTTCTCCCATTTCTGCTGCATCTTGATTTGGACAAATTGTCTTGGACAAACCAGGTTTGATCTCTTCTACTATCTTTGAACAGTTTTAAGGTCATTTTCATCAAATTACCATTTTATACTATTTTCTGCAAAACAAAATCAAAATCACAAAATTAAGTAGAAAATGTGTAAATTAACATTAGTAACAACACGAAAAATGAGTTTAAATTTGGTTTGATCATCATACTTTTCTACTGTCTGATCAAACCCCTTGTATACGTGTCACAATTTAATAAATCCTATTTTTTATGTGTTATTATATGTATATCCCACTATACTTTAGATAAAAAAAATTTTAATTTTAAATTAGGTATGAAAATTACATTGGACGTGTTTAAACTAATTACAAGCAGCACCGTTGCTCGTGAGTTCATAGAGATCAGGAAACTGATTAGTTTCGTTAACTGTGGATTCATGCTAAGGATGGATGCAGTGTCATCTTTGTATAAATTGACATAATTTTTTTGTTTATTTAGATTTTTACATGAATTTGGTTATGAAATTATGTGAATTTTATTGATTCAGAATTTTCTTTGTTGATTGAATTGGACTACATTTGGATTTGATTTAGATTTGGATTTGATTTGTAATTTATTCTTATTAGTTCTTTATGGATTAAATAGAAATGAAAAAGAAGAGGAAAGTGCAAAAATTTTAGGGTACAAGGAGAGTGGTTTAGAAAGAGAAGAAAAAGACAAAGTGGAGAGAGAGTGTGGAAGAGAGATTAAGAGAGAGTATGTGAAAAGAGGGTGAAGACTAAAGTAGGTTAATAATGGATATTTATATTTTAAAAGTATTGAAATTATTTTATGATACCAAAAGTTGGAAACTGGACCGTCCATATCAACAGAATGTTTATATTAATTAAATTAAAGTGAGAGAATTTTATATTATAAGTAATTTTTTTTAGTTAAAAATTAAGAATCGAGAAAATAGAATATAATACTTTTTAGATTTATTTAAATATATTTATTATAAGATTAAATTTATGAATGTAGAAACAATCCTCCTCAAAATTTTTATAGGTGAAATTTAAGTTTTATTTAATTTAAAAAATTATTTTTAAAAAATTTATTATTTAATAACTTAATTGAATTAGGCCAAATGAGTTACTTTCCTACAACAAATAAACAATAAATAAATAAATATCTTTAACTTTATAAAAAATTAAAAAAAATATACAATCAAACTGACAAAATTTTAATATTTATTAAAAATTAAAATTTTTTATTTGAGTTATTTCTGATCAAATAAGATTTTAGGCAAAATTATTTGAAGATATCTTATACAATAATTGCGTGTCTCATGAATGTTTGTGGACCAACTAAAGAAAAAAGACATACTTTTTTTTTTTGTTTGTTTAAGATTCGAAACATATTATAACATTCTTTAATTTCCATTTTTTAATATATTTTTTTAGCAGTAATAATAACATATTATTAAAAGTGTGCATTAGTTAAAGAAAACTGAAATTATTGGTTTATTCATTAGTTTCATTTGGCAGATACTTCTATTTGAGAAGGTCCGTCCATAGTGAATATAATTCAGATAAAATTCCAAATCAACCTTTGAACTTTTATTAAAGTTTAAAATCATTTACTATATTATTCTTGTATTTTTATCATTTTTATTTTTATTTTAATTAAAAATAGTAAAACATTTTTTATATTGTTAAATTAAGAAAATAATATTTTATTATATGAATTTAAAGATAAAAGTTCATAGTTTTGTTTGATTAAAAAGATCGAGTTAGACTTGCTTAAACTTTAAGAAATATTTCAGGGGCTGATTTGAACTTATGCGAATATAATTCAGCGTTGAGAAGCATGGCCATTCCAATATTAAAAAGAAGCATCTTATCTCCATCTACCAGTATTATTATGTCTGCTGTCACCTCATGGGCCAGAATGTAAATCTTGTCCCGGATTTCAAAGTATAAGCACCCATCTCTATTTTCAAGTTCCAACTTCACAAAATCACACGACAGATATTCCATTTTGCCTCTGGCAAAAACACAAAAATTAATAATAAACAAAAGATCCCATTTCCTCCTCTTACACTGGTTTCAATGCAAGAAATTTTCTGTGGTAAAAACTTTTTGCCACGGATCTGTGATGAATTCAAAAATCCATTTTTGATATTTTTTGTAGACAAAACTTTGTCACTATTTTCTATATTTTTTTAGATTTTCTGTGTTAATTCTATAAAATCATAACATAATATATAATAATAACAATCACATCCAAAATAATCAAATTTATATATAATAGCATTTGACTATAAGAATTCTTCTTTTATAAAAAAATCTATAAGAATTTAGATAAAATATTTAATTTCTAATTAAAGACGTTAAGTATAATAAAATTCATAAAATATATTATAAGCAATAATTGTAAATGTATCATTTATTAAGGTTAGATTAGTTTTAAACTCAATAGTTTTCTATATATCTACTATTTTAAGGGTAAAAGAAAATAATAGAGGTTGATTTAGAGATATTTTCGACTAGAAGGTATAGCCTCAAAAAATATAATCTTGCTTAAAGTTCTAATCTAAAGTTCTGACCCAAATTCAATGGACAGATTGAATGATTTCTATTTTGACAGCTGTATAGAGTTCAAAACTATTTTAGACAGTTGCATATACAATCAGATCAGAATTAGAATAATAATTATAATAGGAGTAATAGATTTGTTTCACTTTTCATAAAATTTCAAATAGTTATTTTTTTGTTTGAGAAAAACCCATATAAAGGCTTCTTAGAAGTAGGAAGGGTATCTCCCCCACACATCCTCTCTACTCACCTCTTCTTTTCTTTCCATTCTCTTCTTTTCTTTCCATTCTCTTCTTTTTGGTTTCTCTCTAACTGAAACCCTTTCTTCTTCTTCTTTTATTTTTTCTGCAATTTTGTTATGACTCTTAGTAGCTAAACTCTCTTTGTCAGTTGAAGATTAATCAAGTTGAGATTTATTTATGTTGTGAGATTTATTTTTAATTTCTAGTCATCTTAATTTCTGTTCTCAATCTTTTTTTATTTTCAAGAAACACCATCTCCATTGTTGTCCTTTTAGAAATTCAAGAGGTTTATTGAATATTCTAGATAGACAACATATTGCTAGTTAACTCAAGTAAATACGTAATTGTTTAATTGGATTAATACAAGTAACAATTAGTATATCTATTTATGTTAAGAAACTGATTGATTTAGTTTAAACAATTCGCTTACAATTGTTGATAAAGTTTGGGTTCTTATCTTTTTAAAATAAATAATTAATTAAATCTACACGTTTTATGAAATTATTAATTCACTAAAAATTAATTTAGCATTTCGCAAAATAATTTAATTTTAAGGAAGAATTGGCGGGATTCGATTATTTAAACACTATAACCAAACAATGATCAATCATATGAATAATCTTTTGAATCAATGATCAACTGCAAACCTCTCAACTTCGATTACCTTGAACTGAGTTTTTTAATTTGATTATTTATTTCATCATCCAATCACATTATTTTTCTTCTCTAAGTTTTTCTTAAAATCAACTTCTCCAATACAAACTTTTCTTCTCTCTTTCATTTTAAACAATTTTTCTTTTTCTTCACTGGGCATTTAAATTAAACAATTTTAAGGCTTCTGTAAGATCGACACTCATTCACTCTATCTACAAAAACTATTTAATTAAAAATGGAGAATCAGTTTTAATTGACGGATTTGACGCCCGTCAAATTTTAGCACCACTGCCGGGGACCTCTAACAATTTATTTTTGTTTTTATAACCAAGTTTGAAAATAGTAGAATTCAATTTGATCTAGGAATAAAGAAGACTGCAAAACAGTTGAGAAAAGCAACCAAGTTGCAAAAATAGGCTATTTCGGGAACCTCTCAACTGCCTGCTCGAACACCTACACGTGAGAACGCTGAAGAATCTACATCTTCAAGCTTGCCCGAATGCCCAGTTAATCCCAACATAAGAGAAACGATGGTTGTAGCTGCCGCCGAAGAGCAACCCCTTTACATCACATACCCAGTGCTGAACACACTCCTGAATTGCGAACAAGTATGATTCACATGTTATCGAACTTCCATGGGTTGGAGAATGAAGATCCACATTGCCATCTGAAAGAATTTTATGTGGTTTGTTCAAGTATGAGACCACAGGGGATAACTGATGAACACCTTTTACTTTGATTGAATCTGCTAAAAGTTGACTTTACTATTTGCCCCTAGGTTCAATTACCACTTAGGCCCAAATTAGAGATTTATTTCTAAAAAGATTTTTTTCAGTAACTAAAGTTGCATCTATAAGGAAAGAAATCAGTGGAATCAAACAAAAAAAAAAAATGAAACGCTCCATGAATATTGGGAATGTTATAAGAAATTGATTGCAAACTGTCCAAAACATGAAATCACCGCAAAACAATTCAACCTTCACTTCTAAGAAGGGCTATTGCCATTAAAAAGAAGAATAATTGATGCTGCTAATGGAGGAGCCATTTTGGAAATGGAGCCTAAAGAGGGTAAAAATATAATCTCAAAAATAGCTGTCAACTCTAGATAGTATGGCCGAAAAGAGGACATTCCTAGGAGTGCGAATGAGGTAATTATTGCATTTTTAGACTCTAAAATTTCATAACTTACCGCTGCAATTCAACAATTGGCTGCAGAAAATAATGTAAGGACTTGTTACATTTGTAAAAAAGTCGACCATCCCATAGACATATGTCCTACCCTTCAGGAAGATGAGCAACAGGTAAATGCAATTGGAAGATTCAATGGACAATAAAGGAAGTATGATCCATTTTTGAGTATGTACAATTCTGGGTGGAGAGATCATCTGAACCTTAGCTATGGAATAGACAGTAAAATTTTCAATCAAGATCGAATTATTAAGCTACATAATCAGGTATGTCTCTAGAAGACATTGTGCAATCTCTTGCTAATAGCACCCTTACCTTTCAATAGTAAACAAAGTTAAGCATACAAAATTTGGAGAACCAAGTGAGCCAACTTGCCATGTCAATGAGCAAGCTGGAATCCCAAGTGAAACTGCCCTTCCAAACTATGCCAAACCTAAAACAAAATGCAAGTGCAATTACATTATGAAGTGGAAAAAAAATTAGATACTGCCAGCTCAAAGAAGCTTGCCCAAGGCAGTGCGACAAACCTTATGCCAGAAATAAAATTGGAGATTCCAGCAGAGAACCAGCCCCAAAAGTCAGAAATAGAACAGTTTCTAATTCAGGTAACACGTCCTCCTTTTCCTAAAAGACTTGCTCAATCCAAAACGGAAATGGAAGAGAAAAGATCTTGGAGATTTTCGTAAAGTCCAGTTAACATACCCCTTCTTGAAACTATAAAGTAAATATCTAGGTATGTAAAATTTTTAAAAGATCTATGCATTAATAAAATAAAATTAGGGTATGAAAAGATAAAAGTAGGTGAGAATGTGTCAGTCATGCTTCAAAAAAGAATCCCACAAAATGGAAAGATAAGGACATGCTTACAATATTATGTAAAATTGAAAAATCTGGAGTTTGAAAGGCAATGTGTGATCTAGGAGCTTCAATAAACGTTATACTTTTGTCTGTTTATTTATCTTTGAATGCAGATTCTTTGAAACAAACTGAAGTCATACTCCAATTCGCCGATAGATCGATAATCTACTCTAAGGGCTTGTTGGAGGATGCCTTGGTTCAAGTGGGAAAATTAACTTTTTCAGCAGACTTTTTCATCTTGGACATGGAAGATGACAATTCATCTAACTCTACTAATTTGTTGCTAGGGAGAACATTCCATAGCACATCTAGAACAAAGATCAACGTGCATGAAGGCATGCTTACGTGGAGTTTGACAGAGAAGAGGTAAAATTTAATGTCCATGATGCGATGAAATATCCTGATGATAATTTTTCTCTTTGTAGCATAGACATTTGTGATCCTTTTGCTCAAAAAGCATTTGAATTAAGTAGGGAAGACAAGTTGGAGGTAGTTCTAATTGAAAACTTAACAATGGACTGTCTTGACAATAGCACATCGCAACTTGATGAGGAAATCATAGAAACAGTAGGCTCATTGGACACTTTGAGCCATAAGGTAAGTATCTTTAACTCACTTTCAATACCTGATACTTATAGCAAACTTCTTCCTTTTGTTTTGCAAGCACCGAAAATTGAGTTAAAAATACTTCCTACTCATTTGAAATATGTATTTCTAAAAAGTAAGAACACACTTCCAGTCATAATCTCTAATAAACTAAGGAGAAGAGGATAAACTTGTTCAAGTATTGAATGAGTATAAGGAAGTTATCGAGTGGACAATCGCATATCTTAAAGTATTAAGTCCCTTTACATACATGCATAAGATCCTTTTCGAAGAGGATATTAAGCCGAAAAGAGAAGCACAAAGAAGGTTGAACCCGCTTATGATGGAGGTTGTAAAGAAGGAAGAGTTAAAATTGCTTGATGCAGGAATAATATATCCAATTTCAAACAGCAATTGGGTAAGTCCAGTCCAAGTCGTACCTAAGAAGACAGGAATAACAGTGGTAACCAATTAAGAAGGAGAGCTAGTACCCACTCGTGTTCAAAACGGGTAGAGAGTTTATATAGACTACCCCAAGCTAAATTCAGTAACTAGAAATGATTATTTTTCTTTACCTTTTATTAATCAAATGTTAGAAAGTTTAGTAGAAAAATCTCACTTTTGTTGTTTGGATGATTTTTTAGGTTTTTATCAAATACCAGTAGCTCCGAAAGATAAAAAAAAAAAAACAATTTTCACATGTCCATTTAACACTTTTGCCTATAGAAGAATGTCTTTTAGGCTTTATAACACACCAGCAACTTTCTAAAGATGTATGGTCAGTATATTTTCGAAATTTGTTGAGAAAATAATAGAGGTATTCATGGACTGTAACGACCCGAAATCGGACCGTTACCGGCGCTAGGATCCAGATCGACTTAAGGTCGCCGGGACCTGTAGCAAGCCTAGCATACAACCTGTCATACCTGATAAATCTCATACATGGTCATACATTTACATAAAAACTTTAAACTTTTCATCTACCAAGCTTGCCCTATGCATGCACTAATACTGAATACATAAAAACCCCACACTAGAGCCCTCATCAAATGCTCTAGCTGGGTCAACATTACATATATCAAGCTTGGTTTACATCACATTCATAAAACATTACATAAAGATCATATATCAAAAGTGATTAACCATCAACTCTAGGGTCAAGCACAATACTAATCCTCAATACAAATTTATACAATATCTTACAATACATTACATTACATCATCTTTCATGTCCACAACTAACTATTACATACACTAAGCCTTTACTCTTGCTAACCTCCTGGTCTATCCCGAACCTGCAAGCTTGGGGAGTTAAGGGAAAGGGGTGAGCTACTAGAGCCCAGTGAGCAGAATAGAAAAACAATATATTAAAACACATGCTTTCATGAAATGCATCACATCACAAACAATTCACATCAAGGATGGACTTGTCACCAATAGCCCTCTACATAATCCAACAGTGACAGGGCGTAGAATGGGCCTCTGGTCTTTCCCTTAACATAACATGACATAACATTCCAATGTGCCAGGGGCGTAGAATGGGCCTCGACCTGGTCTGTAACGATCCGGAAATCTGGACCGCTACCGGCGCTAGGATCCAAATCTGCATAAGGCCGCCGGGACCCGTAGCAAGCCTACTAAGCATCCTGTACAGTCGGTATAATCCCAAACATGAGCAAATATTTCCATAAAACAATTAAAACTTTACCTTTAACCGGTTTGACCTGTATATGCACTATGACTAAACTCATAGAACCCCTAGGGTCAGCATACCCTATGTCAAACTCGGTCCAACACATACATCAACATAAAAAGAATAAAACTCATGTTCAAAGGGGTTATCCAACTCGGGCCAAGCACAATACTATAACTCTGAATATATTACATAATATCATTTTGCAATACAACTCTTTTACATCATTACATAACTTACATTACACCATGTCCACTACTATTCTATTACACATCATAACCATAGCCATAGCTTGGTGACTTCCTGAACTATCTCTGACCCTACATACCTGGAGTTAGGGGAGAGGGGTGAGCTATAAAGCCCAGTGAGCAGAAACCATAAAGAAAATAGTTCGTTTTCAAAGTATGCTATCATGGAATGCATCACATCACAAACATATCACATCAAGGATGAATTTGTCACCAATAGCCCTCTACATATCGTAATATGTCCAACTATACCAGGGGCGATGAGGCCACACCTAGTATTCGCTTACTTAACTCATATCATAACATGTCCAACTACACCAGGGGCGATTAGGCCTCACCTAGTGTTCGCTTACATTTAACATATTGCCAGGGGCGACCTGGTCTTTCTATCTCATATCATACCATGTCATATCATATCATTTCATATCGTACTGAGGGCTAGAGGATCATTCAAGATTCATCCACATCATTTTCATCGTATTATGCAATGCATCATATTCGTGAATTCTAATGCAAACAACCTATTACATAACATGGTAATCATGATGCATGAACATGCTTAACATTTGATTTATTTTAAAACATAAGGTTCAGTTCCACTCACCTTTGACTAGCTCTGGGCCGACTCTGAAACGGCTGACACGGCTAAACACCTCGGTTCCTCGGGTCCGATCCTACACAGGTGGACTCCAGTGAGGTGCCAAACACACTCTAAACAACTCATAAACAACTCCCCAAAAAAACCCCTAAAACATCATAGAAACATGCATGGAGAACAATCATGAAAGGGCTGGACAGGGCACTTTCGGCGGCCGAAGGTCCCTTCCAGAGACGAAAGTCATGCAGGTTCGGGGGCACCTTCGGCGGCCGAACCCTCACTCCAGAGACGAAAGTCAGACACTTTCGGCGGCCGAACATCACCTTCGGCGGCTGAAAGTCTACTCCAGCTCCGAAGCACAACTTTCGGGGGCAAGGTTTGGCAGCCACTCCATGCATCCATAGGCAGGTTCGGCGGCCGAAACCACCTTCGGCGGCCGAACCTGAGTTCTTCCAGAACTCAGCCCTTGTGCATAGAAGCCTCCCAACCCCCCAAAATAAGCATCCAACCTCTTAAAACATGCATAAACTTCTCAAAACCAAGCATAAACCCTTAGTCATGCATAAAGGAGCTTAACAACTAGATTAAACTCCAAAAACAACATCCAAGGCATGCATAGATAGCTTATGACCCACATAGGCCAAAACCATCAAAACAACCCATAATCTCACTTGCTCTTTCCCAATCATGCATACACTCTCCCACATGCATAAACTAGCTTAACCCTTCAACATAGCATCACATAAACACACATTGGGCATAAAACCCACATAAACCCTAACATGCATATCTACCCATACTCAACCATCAAAACATCATTAAACTTACTTAAAACTTCATTAAAACACTAGGAAAGCAAGGATCTACACTTACCTCTCGAAGATCGAGAGGTGGTGCGATCTCTAACTCGGAGGTGTGGAGGATCCAAGCTCCAAAAGCCTCCAAACTTTCAAAACTTCTCTTTAAGCTTTAAAACTTCAAAAACAAGGGTAGATCTCATGAAAAACTTGAGGGATGGGTAGAGAAAACATGAAAATGACCAAAGGAGGACAGAACTCACCTGAGCTCGAGAATGGGGAGAAAACTCGCCCATTTCCAGTCTGAGGGCTCTTTATAGGTGGCCTGCTGAACCACCTTCGGCAGCCTAACGTGCCCCCTAAACTCATGCATGTCCGGCGGCCGAACTTGAGGTTCGGCGGCCGAACCTTGGTTCATTCAAACAAGGCTTTCGGAGGCCAAAGGCGCTCCCGAAGCCTTCCCATGTTCGGCGGCCGAACTTAACTTTCGGCGGCCGAACCTGGCAAATGCCTCCTTGGTCCTTTCTTTTCAAAACTCAATTCTTTTTCATTTAAAACCACGAAATCAATAAAAACATTTTAGAAACCACATTTTAACCCTCTAGAAGACTCTGGCATCATTAAGATTCCAGATTCCAACGGAGATTTCCGCCAGAAGGTAGGGATTCCGATACCGGAATCTAGCCGGGTATTACATGGTCTTTCTCTTACTCTGTGCCAGGGGCGTAGAATGGGTCTCGACCTGGACTTCCGTACCATACCATATCATATCATATCGCGGACTAATGGATCATCCAATAACTATCCACATCAACAATAATTAATGCAATGCATCATATTTGTGAATTCTAATGCAAACAACCTAGTATATAACATGGCATTCATGATGCATGAACATGCTCAAATTTTATTTACTTTGAAACATAAAGATCCATTCTACTCACCTCAGGCTGACTCTGAACAGACTCTGAAGCAGCTACCTCACTGCTAGAGTTCTCGGTTCCTCAGGTTCGAACCTACACAGGTGGACTCAAATGAGGGACCAAACATACACTAACATGACTCTAAACATCTCCCCAAAAACCCCCTAAAACACCTTAAAATAATCATAGAAAACATGCAAAGGAAGGCTGAACAGGGCACTTTTGGCGGCAGGTTCGGCGGTCAAAAGTGGTTCCAGAGCCGAAACTCGCCAACCTTCGGGGGCAGGTTCGACGGCCGAAACTCCCTTTCAGAGCTGAAAGTCCAAACTTTCGGGAGTAGGGTTCGGCAGCCAGAACTGCCTCCCCAAGCAGGTTCGGTGGCCGAACAAGGCTTCGGCTGCCGAACCTGAGTTCTTCTAGAATGGGAGAACTCAAGCCTCAACCATGCATCCAGCCACCCCAAACCTCACAACTCAAACCAACTCATGCAAAAACATGCATAAACACATCCTCAAGCATTTAGGGGCTTAAAACTAACTTATACCCCAACAACAACAACATATAGCATACAATACACATATATTTCATCATTTAACTCACATGAACCCTAACATTTATCACTACTCTAATTATGCATAAAACCCCCTTAAAACCTCTCAAAACTTATTCAAAACATAAAAGAAAGGTAGGATCTCCACTTACCTCTTGAAAAATCGAGAGCAGAGGCGATCCAAACTTGGAGATGGGAGAAATCGAGCTCCGGGGTCTCCAAGCTTCAAAACTTCGTTCTTTGCTCAAAATCTTCAAAACCAAGCTAAAACTCATAAAAAACATGAACGATTTGAAGGAAATCATCAAAACTAACCATGGAAGGGCATGGACTCACCTTTGCCCGAAAATGGGGAAGAAAACTCGCCCATTTTCGGACATGGGGCCTTTTATAGGTGGCTGGCCAGACCACCTTCGGGGGCCAAAGGTGCTCCCTAAAGTCACCAACGTTCGGCGGCCGAACATGGGGTTCGGCGGCCGAACCTGAATTTCCTTCCAAGGCACTTTTCTTTCAAAAACTCAATTTTTTTCTTACTTAAAACCTTAAAACACATGAAAATATTTTAGAAAAACATATTTTACCCTTCTAGAGGTTTCCGACATCCGAGATTCCACCGAAAAAATAGGAATTCCGATGCCGGAGTCTAGCCGGGTATTACAATGGACGACTTTACAGTTTATAGTAATTCATTTGATGAATATCTAATCAACCTCACTCACATTTTGAAAAGACGTTTGAAGTCTAATTTGGTCTTTAATTATGAAAAATATCATTTTATGGTAGATCAAAGTCTAATTTTATGTCATGTAATGTCTAAAACAGGAATTGAGTTTGATAAGGCTAGAGTTGATGTGATTAAATCTTTACCATACCTCACGTGTGTGCGGGACATTAGATATTTTCTTAGTCATATAGGATTTTACAGGAGGGTTATAAAGAACTTCTTAAGGATCGCTCAACCATTATGCAAGCTCTTGCAAAAGGATGTGTTGTTTGATTTTGATGAAGAGTGTTGAGAAACCTTTGACACTCTAAAATAAAAACTAGTTGCTGCTCCCATCATGCAAGCACCGAATTGGAAACATCCATTTGAAATAATGTGTGATGCAAGCAATTAGGAGTTGTTCTTGGTCAATAGATTGATAAAACAACTTCATGTTATATGTTATGCATCTAGAGATTTAGATAAGGTCTAGAGCAGTATTACCACCACTGAAAAAAAACTTTTAGCCATTGTCTTTGCCTTAGAAAGATTTAAATCATATTTGTTAGGCACTAAAGTAATTATGTTTTCTGAACATGCAGACTTGAAGTACCTCTTGATAAAAAAAGAAGCAAAACCACGACTAATTAGATATATTTTGTTGTTGCAGGAATCGACTTTGAGATAAAAGATAAAACGGAATCAAAAAACTTGATGGCCGATCACCTAAGTTATTTACTTCAATCCCAAGATTTGATTCCTTTAAAAGATGAATTTCCTGATGAACATTTATTTTCTACGTAGGTTGTGAGCCCCTGGTATGCGTATCTGGTGAATTATATGGTGACTAGAAGCTTTCCAACAGAAATATCGAGAAATAGGAAAGAAAAATTGAAGCATGATGCACAACTATATATTTGGGATGAGCCATATTTGTGAAAATTCTGTGCCGACCAAATAGTAAGAAAATATGTCCCAAAAAGTGAAATGGAGTCCATTTTTTGTTTTTGCGACCCAGAGGCTTGTGGAAGACATTTCGGTCCAAGAAGGACAGCAAGAAAGGTGTTGGAATATGGACTCTATTGGCCCAATATATTCAAAGACTCCTATTGTAATACCCGGCTAGACTCCGGTATCGGAATTCCTACCGTCCGGTGGAATCTCGGATGTCGGAGACCTCTAGAAGGGTAAAATCATGTTTTCATGAGATGCTTTAATGTTTTTGATGATTTTGAATGAAAAGGAAATTAGTTTTTGAATAAAAACAACCTTGGAGGAAAGCTCAGGTTCGGCCGCCGAACCTCAAGTTCGGCCGCCGAACCTCAAGTTCGGCCGCCGAACATGCATGCGTTGCGGGTGTGCTTTAGGCCCCCGAAAGCATAAGTGAGGGAAGTCCATGTTCGGCCGCCGAACCTCAAGTTCGGCCGCCGAACATGGCATGCATGCGGAGGCACATTCGGCCCCCGAACGTGGCCTGGCCAGCCACTATAAAAGGGTCCCTTAGCTGAAAACGGGCGAGTTTTTCCCCATTTTCGGCCAAGGTGAGCTCTCCGCCGCCCCTCACCGATCTTTGATGCTTTTCCTCTAGATCCTTCAAGTTTTTCACTTGTTTTAACTTTGTTTTGAAGATTTGAGCTTTTGAGCAAAGTTTTGGAGCTTTGAGGTTCAAGAACTCAAATCTCTCCCAACCCCAAGTTTGGTCGCCTCTACTCTCGATCTTCAAGAGGTAAGAGTCGATCTCTAGCTTACATTATGTTTTAAGTAAGTTTTATGAAGTTCATGGGGGTAGAATGCATGTTTAGGTTAAAGTTATGTTTATGGGTATAAATGTATGTTCATGAACAATGTGGCTTGCAAATGCTTGTGTATGTGTGTTGTAGTTGGGGTTTAAGTTAGTTTGAGACCCCTAGGAGCTTATGTGCATGTTTTGGTTGAGCTAAATGCATGATGGTATGAGTTTGAGGCTTTTGTGCATGTTTGAACCAAGTTTCTGCCATTTGGGAGAAACCAGGTTCGGCAGCCGAAGGGACTTTCGGCCGCCGAACCCTCTTGTGGAGGCAGCCTTCGGCTGCCGAAGCTTGCCCCCGAAATGAGACTTTCGTCTCTGTCTGGGAGTTTCGGCCGCCGAAAGTGCCGCCGAACATGCATGAGTTTCGCCTCTGTCTGGGAGTTTCGGCCGCCGAAGGTGCCGCCGAACCTGCCTGACTTTCGGCTCTGGAGGGACTTTCGGCCGCCAAACCTGCCGCCGAAAGTGCCCTGTCCAGCCTTCTTTTGTAGGTTCTTGCATGGATGTTTTGAGATGTTTTAGGGGGTTTTTGGGGGATGTTTTTAGAGTTATGTTATAGTATGTTGGTCCCTCATTTGAGTCCACCTGTGTAGGTTTGGACCCGAGGAACCGAGGACCCCAGCAGTGAGTTCAGCTGCTTCTGTGTCTGTCAGAGCTAGCCAGAGGTGAGTGGAATGACTCTTATGCTTTTAAATAAATCAGTTTTGAGCATGTTCATGCATCACGGATGCCATGTGATATTCTAGGATGCTTGCATTAGAAATCACGAATATGTTGCATTGCATAATATGTTGATGATGTGGATGAATGTTGAATGATCCATTAGCCCTCATATGTTATGACATGATGATATGATATGGAAGTCCAGGTGTGGCCTGCACTACGCCCCTGGCACTATGTAAGAGAAAGACCGGATGTGGCCTGCACTACGCCCCCGGCATCATGGATTATGTATGTTATGTTATGTTATGTATAAGAGAAAGACCAGGTGTGGCCTGCACTACGCCCCTGGCATGATTGGATTATGTAGAGGGCTAAATGGTGACAAGTTCATCCTTGATATGATTAGTTATGATGTGATGCATTTCATGTTATCATATGTTTTAAATGCTTTACTATTCTGCTCACTGGGCTCTAGTAGCTCACCCCTCTCCCAAATTCCCCAGGTTTGCAGGTACGAGTTAGACAGAGAAGTCAAGAAGAGTAAAGAAGTCTTATGTATGTAATAGTTAGAAAGTGGACATGACAGATTGTATAATGATGTATAGATATGTAATGTAAGGATATTGAGATTATAAGTGTGCTTGACCATAGTTTAATGTAATCCCTTTTGAAACATGATCTTAATGTTATTGATGTCCATGTTTGACCAACTCAACATAGGTATTGCCACCCTTTGAGGGCATTGATGAGATCCCACTGAGGGGTCAAGTTTATGGCTATGTATATGTTCAGTGCATGCACAGGTTGAGTTTGGTGGATGATAGAATGTATGAAAGAAAAGTTTTAAATTTTTATGTATGATTGTTGATCATGTATGGGATTAAACAGGTTTACAGGTTGCATGGCAGGCTTGCTACGGGTCCCGGCGGCCTTAAGCCGATCTGGATCCTAGCGCCGGTAGCGGTCCAATTTTCGGGTCGTTACACCTATATGTTTTGTAAGGTATATTCCAATTGTCAAAAGACAGGTAACCTAGGATATCGAGATCAAATGCCTCTTTTTCCAATACTGGTAATTGAAATTTTCGATGTATGGGGCATAGATTTTATGGCTCTATTCCCTTCTTCATTTGGAAATTAATATATTCTGCTTGCTGTTGACTATGTTTCAAAGTGGGCAGAGGCCAAGGCCATTAGAACTAATGATTCAAAGGTTGTGTCTATTTTCTTAAAAAATCATATTTTTGTCAGGTTTCGAGTTTTGCGACTACTTGTTAGTGATCAAAGAATACATTTTTGTAATAGGGTGATTGAATCGTTGTTGAAAAAAATATAGGGTAACTCATCATACCTACAGAATATCATCTGTAGATAAATGGTCAAGCAGAAGTTTCCAATCGAGAAATAAAGTCAATTCTAGAGAAAACTGTCAATGTTAATAGGAGACACTGGAGCAACCAACTTGATGATGTATTATGGGCTTATAGGACAGTCTACAAAACCCCAATCGGCATGTCACCATTTGGGCTAGTTTATGGCAAACCTTTCCATCTAATAGTTAAATTAGAGCATAAAGCTTTACGGGCAGTAAAGCAATGGAACAACAGCCTAAGTGAGGCAATTTCTAACTGAAGATTGCAATTGCAAGAATTAGAGGAAATAAGGAATGATGCCTACAAGAATGCTAGAATTTACAAAAAGAAGACAAAAGCATTTCATGATGAATTAATTTTCCGAAAAAGTTTTAGAGTGGAACAAAAAGTATTACTTTTCTATTCTCAATTAAAACTGTTTCCTGGAAAGTTGAAGACACAGTGGATTGGTCCCTTTGTTGTCACTAAATCATTTGACCATGAAGCTGTGCAAATTCAAAATTTCAAAACTGGAAAATTTTTTAAAGTGAATGGACATAGGCTCAAACCTTTCTATGAAGGATTCAAGCCTAAAGATGAAGAGATTATAGTTCTGGAGGTACCACAGATCAGTACTTGAAAGGAAGGAAGTCTAGCCTAGGATAATAAATAAAATCACTGCTTGGGAGGCAACTCAAGGCGATAGGCTTGCCCAAGCCTGTCCATCATTAGGAGCTTTTATTTTTCTTTTAGTTTTAAACTTTTTTATTCTTCTATTGTCTTCAAACTTGGATCAGATTATATTCCTCTAGATAGATTTGAATTATATGGGAGATCAAACATAGCCTTCAATGGTTATTTAAATGGTAAATTATTTGATTTATTTTATAACTGCTCTATAAAAGAGGTAATTTTACTTTTACTGCTTTAGTTATTTATTATTTACTGTTTACTTTTACTTTAAAAAACCTAACATCTTCTTTTCATTTTCTTTTTTTTCTTCTCTCACGCCATTAGTTCTCTCTCTCTCGACTCTCTTCTCTCTTGCAGAATGGTGATGGCGAAGCACCAGCACATCGAAGACCATTCTGACGCGACGATGGCCATTATGCCTTTGTCCACACGACATCATTAGGACTCTTTGGACCCCTCGGTGACACCGAAGATACCAAAACAGACCACTGGAAAACAGACAGAGACTTCAATGGCGCCATCACGAACAATAGCCTTGGCACCAGCAGCGGTTTCTTCTTCGGCCACGATGAGGAGAGCCATTGGCTTGCAAATGAAAGGTAAAGCCCCTATGCATGAAGTGCACACTAAATCGGATGATGAATGGGAGATCAAGCCAGAAATTCTGAAATAGCTACATAACCAAAAAGCACAAACGAAGACCACCACACTGGTCCTGGAGAAGTATACAGAGAGTAGTAGTGAAGATACTGTAACGATCCGGAAACCGGACCGCTACCGGCGCTAGAATTCAGGTCGACTTAAGATTGCCGGAACCCGTAGCAAGCCTACTATGAACTCTGTGTACCTGTTAAATCCCATACATGATCATACATTTCCATAAAAATTTTTACCAAGCTTGACCTGTGCATGCACTATCTCTGTAAACATAAAACCACATACTAGAGCCCTCATCAAATACTCTAGATGGGTCATCATAATATACATCAAGCTTGGTTCTCATCATAAAACATAATAAGACAAATGATCATGTACAAAAGGGATTAACATACTCTAGGGCCAAGCACAATACTATCTCAATATACATTACCTTACATCATATCTTTGTACAATACATGTCCACTACTCTATACTGTTACACTTAGACTGTACCCTTGCTGTTCTTCTATCTTCTCTATGGCCCTGAAAACATAGGGGTTAGGGAGAGGGGTGAGCTTACTAGAGCCCAGTGAGCAGAACAATAAAAATATTTAAATACATATGCCGTCATGAAATGTGTCACATCACAAGTAAATCATATCAAGGATGGACTGATCCAAAAATCCCTCTGCTCTGTGCCCGGCCCTCAAAGGAGCTCCTCAGGACTTCTGTTACATACAAATGAACCCTGTGCCCGGCCCTCGGTGGGGCTCCTCAAGACTTCTATTACATGACAATAATATCTAGAGGGCTAATGGATCGTCATGTTGTCCATCCACATCCACAATAAACAATGCAATGCGTCATCTTCGTGAATACTAATGCAATACACCCTAACATAATACATGGCATTTTATGATGCATGAAATATGCTAAAACTTTCATTTAAGTTTAAAAACATAGTTTAGTTCCACTCACCTCTAGCAACTGCTGAACAGCCTCTGAATCAATTAACTCTGTGGGCCTCCTTGGTTCCTCGGGTCCGAACCTACAAGGGTGGACTCAAATGAGGGACCGAACATACTCTAACATAATTCTGAACATCTCCCCAAAAATCTCCTAAAACATCATAAACATGCATGGAAAAATGGGCAAAGGAAGGCTGGATAGGGGTCTTTCGGCGGCACCTTCGGCGGCCGAAAGTTCCTTCCAGAGCCGAAAGTCACCCACCTTCGGCGGCATGTTCGGCAGCCGAACCTCCCCTCCAGAGATGAAATTCCCAACTTTCGGGGGGGAGGTTAGGCGGCCAAAACAGCCTCCTTAAGGGGTTCGACAGTCGAACCTGAGTTCTCCAAGAAGGCAGAACTCGAGTCAAACATGCATATTCAGCCTCCAACACCTTACCAAACACTCTCAACATGCAACCAACCTCTCATAACTATGCATATACCCTTATCCATGCATATAGGAGCTTAAAAACTAGTTCAAACTCCTCAAACAACATCATAGCAACACACATAGCATATGATCAACATATACTCCAACTTTTAGATCCACTCTAAACATGCCATGAAACTCTCTTAAACCCTTTAAAACATGCCTAAAACATAAGGGAATATGAGGATCCATGCTTACCTCTTGAAGATCGAGAGGATTGATGGTCCTTACTCGGAGATGTAGAGGAAAACGGTCCAAAATCTCCAAGTCTTTCAACTTTGCCTTCTTTTGCTCAAAACTTCAAAAACCAAGTTAAAAACTCATTAAAGCTTGCATGATTTGGAAGAACAAGATGAAAACAACCAAAGGAGGATAAAAACCTACCTTTGCACGAAAAGAGAGTGAAAGCACACTCCATTTCCGGTCAAAGGGGCTTTTATAGGTGGCCAGCCGACTCCCCTTCGGCGGCCAAAGCTGCATGCAAACTTCCACCACCTTCGGCAACCGAAATGGGGATTCAGGGGCAGCAAAAGCATGCAACTTTCGGCGGCCGAACTTCACTTTCGGCGGCCGAACCTGGCAATTGCCTCCTTAGTCTTTTCCTTTTTCAAAACTCAATTTTCTTAATCAAAAACATAAAAACATGTAAAAAAATTTTGAAAAACCTCTATTTTACCCTTCTGGAAGGCTCCGACATCCGTGAATTTCAAATTCCAATGGAGATTCCGGCGGAAAGTAGGAATTTCGATGCCGGGGTCTAGCCGGGTATTACAGATACAACCTCCAACCACAATGTGAAAGAAACCACGGGTCCAGCACAGGGAGCAGGGGACAGTGGCAGTGAGAAGTTATAGCCTGTTTCTCCTTTAAAAAAGAAACAGAAGAAGAGAATGCCCAGAATAGCTAGCGACAAGGCCAAGTACTTATCGAAGGAACATGAATTTCATGGTGACTTTAACTTTGAGGGCAACAATAAAGAGAGGTACCAAGCTTTCCTCCATTTTGAGATTTATCCTTGCAAAAGCATAAGTGATGCTGCCCTAACACAATTAAATTTGCTTGATGAGGTTTATGCATATATAGATAATATTGGATGGAGGAAACTTTTTGCAGTTAATTGCCCCTCCTATGTTGAGTTGTGCCGTGAATTCTATGCCACCTTCGAGTTTTCTTATGATGTGTAGAATTTTAATTTAAATGTACCTCTTGTTCATTTTAGTCTGCAAAATAAATTGGTACATTATTCAATCACAAGTCTTAATCTGCATCTGTGTATCTATGACAATGATTATGTTAAAACTGCTGCATATTTGAACTCTTTGTGTGACTATCCAGCTGGTTGGGATCCAAACTTGGTGTATAAAGAATTAATAGGGAACCCTGCACTTGAGTTTAAAGGGGGTAAATCTAAAGTGAATGATATCCAAAGCCCTGCCTTTAGGTATATCCACAGGTTCCTTTGCTATATATTTTCTAGAAAAAATAAAGGTCCCACCAAGCTGACCAAGTATGAACTCTTCTTTTTTGGTGCATGTTGCATAAGTGTAAAGTTAATTTTGATTTCTGGTTAGCCTCCCAGTTCAAGACCATTTCTGATACTAGACATGGTATCTATCTAGGTTCTGTGATATCTATGCTAGCTATAGGATTAGGCTTACTTGACACAAAACACACTGATTTACTCATTGCTGAGCATATTTTTCCTCTTAATATTCATGTGCTTAACTCTATGGGCTTACTTTGCTTCAACGAGAGGAAAGAGATTCTTTTTTATCCTTTAGGTCCTATCATTCCACCATGATCGCGCTTATTTTGGACAGAGGAAAAGTCAGACCCAGCCACCTCAGCAGCACCTTCGAAATCTATTGATCATGCCCACCTAGCTAGAATTGAGGCAAAAATGCACCACATTAATGCTAAATTGGACGTTATTCTCTCCCACATAGGGCTGCCCATACCCCAGCCACCACCAGCCTGAAGTTTTAGAGGCCACTTGCTCCTCAGGAAAGTTCTTTACTCATTCATGCTGTTTTATTTATAATGAGCTTCCCCTATTGTTTAAATTTTTTTAATATTGAGGACAATATGAGGAGTAAGTGTAGGAGGAGGAAAGTATTGAATAGAAGTGTTTCTTTGTGATTACCATGAGGGTTATTGTATATATTTTATTTTTGTTGTGTTCCTATTGTCTTTTTGTGTTTTTGCTGTGTTTTCCTGCTGCTGTCCTGCATAGTTCACAATTTTTTCTGCCAACTGGTAGAGGCTTGCCCAAGCCTGTATGCTTGTCTGTCTAATTCTCAGCACTTGCACTTGCTTGCTGACTTATCATTTTCAAATTTCAATTCAAATTCTCTGATTTTTATTTTTCAGTATTATTTTAAAAGAAATATTTTTACAGTCCCTACTTGCCATCAGAAGTTTGAGATGTCCTTATCAAAGAATTCAAGTTTTTATGCTATTTGTATGTAACGACCCGAAAATCGGACCGCTACCGGCGCTAGGATCCGGGTCGACTTAAGGCCGCCGGGACCCGTAGCAAGCCTGACATAAGACCTGTAAACCTGTATAATCCCATACATGATCAACAATAAACATAAAAATTAAAACTTTTCTTTCCATGAACATCAACCAAACTCAATCTGTGCATAAACATTAACATAACATTGATCCCTCTGTGGGATCTCATCTGTGCCCTCAAAGGGTAACATAACCTGTGTTGAGCTGGTTTACATAAACATCATCAACATCTCTAAGATCATGTATAAAAAGGGATACAACATTCTATGGTCAAGCACACACTAACATCCATAAAAACTCATTACATAACTATACTGTACTTTTTCATTACAATTTGATCATGTCCGTTGCTATCTATTACATAAGCATGACTTCTGTACTCTATCCGGACTCCTGCACTATACTGTACCTGCAAGCCTGGGGGTAAAGGGAGAGGGATGAGCTAAAAGCCCAGTGAGCAGGACTATAAAACATTTTTAATACTATGCTCCAATGAAATGCATCATAACTCAGACAATTCACGTAAGGGTTGGGTGAACTCGTCACCAATTAGTCCAAGTTAACTCTGTGCCAGGCCTGTAGAATGGGGCCTGGTCTTCCTGTCATAACATACATTACTTACCATTTTTCAGGGCCTCCTCTGGGCTCCTGGTCTTCGAGTCCCATAACCGTGCCTTACTCTGTGCCAGGCCTGTAGACTGGGGCCTGGTCTTTCTTACTCTGTGCCAGGCCGTAGCATGGGGTCCTGGTCTTCCTGTCTTGGACTAATTGGGTCATCCAACATTCACCCACATCAACAACAAATGATGCAATGCGGCATATTCGTGAAACTAATGCAATCATCCTATTGCATAATCGTGATGCATGAAGCATGATAAAACATTTAATTTAAAAGATGAAGTTTAGTTCCACTCACCTCTGGCTGACTCTGACAATACCGAAGCAGCTGAACTCACTGCTGGGGTCCTCGGTTCCTCGGGTCCGAACCTACACAGTTGGACTCAAATGAGGGACCAAACATACTTGAACATAACTCTAAAATACTCCCCAAAAACCCCCTAAAACATCCTGAAAATATCACATAGAGATATGCATGAAATGGCTGAACAGGGCACTTTCGGCGGCACCTTCGGCGGCCGAAAGTCCTGGACAGAGACGAAACTCAGGTAGGTTCGGCGGCACCTTCGGCGGCCGAAAGTGCCAGACAGAGACGAAAGTCTCTTTTCGGGGGCAACTTCGGCAGCCGAAAGGCCTGCCTCCCCAGCCATGTTCGGCGGCCGAAAGTACCTTCGGCTGCCGAACCTGGTTTCTGCCAAAGGGCAGAAACTTGGCTCCCTTAGCACATTTCGCCTCCAAACCTCCCGAACATGCATATTTTTCAACCAAAGCATGCATACAAGTTCCTAGGGGCCTCAAACATGCATATACCCCATCTACAACACTTCAATCACACACAAATCAAGCTACATTGTTCAAAAAGTCATCAAAAACCCATAGGTTCAACATATACCCTAACATGCATTCTACCCCTTAAAAACTTCATAAAACGTGTTTAAATCATACATTGAGCTTAAGATCGGCTCTTACCTCTTGAAGATCGAGGGTTGAGGAGATCTAAACTTGGAGATGGGAGAAGTTTCAAACTTTTGGTCTCCAAGCTCCAAAACTCGTTCTAAGCTCAAAGATCTTCAAAACCAAAGTTATAAACTTGTAAAGATCATGGAAAAAGGAAGGAAAACTCAAGATTGGGGAAGGATGGCGGAATGCTCACCTTGGCCGAAATGGGGAGAAAAAGCTCGCCCATTTTCGGCTAAGGGACCCTTTTATAGGTGGCTGGCCAGGCCACGTTCGGGGGCCGAATGTGCCTCCGCATCCATGCAATGTTCGGCGGCCGAACTTGACTTTCGGTGGCCGAACCTGGACTGCCCTCACTCATGCTTTCGGGGGCCTAACGTGCCTCCAAAACGCATGCACGTTCGGCGGCCGAACTTGACTTTCGGCGGCCGAACCTGGGTTTTCCTCCAATGCTACTTCCATGCAAAACTCATTTAATTTCATACTCAAAACCATTAAATACATGAAAACATTTCATAAAACATGATTCTACCCTTCTAGAGGTCTCCGACATCCGAGGTTCCACCGGACGGTAGGAATTCCGATACCGGAGTCTAGCCGGGTATTACATTCTCCCCCCCTTAAGAACATTCATCCCCGAATGTTCCTCAACTAGCACATGCAAGGTAAACTACACAACCTACACATAAAACACATAGAGACTAACCTTAAAAGAGATGAGGATATTGCCGGAGCATAGACTCCCGTGTCTCCCAAGTGCATTCTTCTATATTGTGGTGGTTCCACAGGACTTTCACCATCGGGATTTCCTTGTTCCTTAGCTTCCTGATCTGGGTGTCTAGGATCCGTACCGGCTGCTCAACATAGGTGAGATCCTCTTGGATCTCCACATCAGGCTCACTAAGAACCTTGCCCGGATCTGACACGAACTTTCTCAACATAGAAACATGGAAAACCGGATGGATTCTCTCCATTGAAGCAGGTAAATCCAGCTTGTACGATACATTCCCAATCTTTTGCAAGACTTCAAAGGGTCCAATGTACCGTGGGGCCAGCTTACCTTTCTTCCCAAAGCGAACCACTCCTTTCATTGGAGACACCTTAAGCAATACCAGATCCCCCTCCTGAAACTCTATTAGCCTTCTGCGGATGTCTGCATAACTCTTCTGTCTGCTTGCAGCTGTTTTGATTCTTTCTCTGATCATGGGCACCACCCTGCTGGTGATCTCTACTAGCTCGGGTCCTGCTAAGGACCTCTCTCCTACCTCTTCCCAGCAGACAGGTGATCTGCATTTCCTTCCATATAAAGCTTCATATGGGGCCATCCCGATGCTAGCATGATGACTGTTATTGTAGGCAAACTCCACCAAAGGTAGATGCTACCTCCAAGAACCGCCAAAGTCCAGCACACACATTCTCAGCATATCTTCTATGGTCTGGATGGTCCTCTCTGACTGTCCGTCCGTCTGTGGGTGGAAGGCAGTACTGAAATCCAACCTAGTACCCATAGCATTCTGCAGACTCCGCCAAAACCTGGAGGTGAACTGGGGTCCTCTATCTGACACCATCGAAACAGGAACCCCATGCAGCCTGACGATCTCATCCACATATACCTGCGCCAACTTGTCCACAGAGTAGCCACTCCTGACAGGAATGAAGTGAGCAGATTTGGTGAGTCTGTCCACAATCACCCATATGGAGTCCACTCTATTGGACGCCGCCGGTAACCCCACTACGAAGTCCATAGCTATATTCTCCCATTTCCACTCTGGAATAGGTAGCGGGTTAAGCATTCCAGCCGGCTTCTGATGTTCCAGCTTCACCCTCTGACACACTTCGCAGGCTGACACGAACTGTGCCACTTCTTTCTTCATAGCTGGCCACCAATAAACCTTCTTTAAATCTTGATACATCTTGGTGGCTCCGGGGTGAACGCTGTATCTCGCATTATGAGCCTCTCTCATAATGTCTCCTTTTAGCCCTATGTCATCTGGTACACACAATCGACTCCCATAGCGGAGGATCCCCTTATTGTCGAATCTGAACTCACTGTCCTTGCCTGACTGAACAGTCCTGGCAATCTTCACTAACTCTGGGTCCTCATGCTGTTTCTGAGCCACCTGCTCCAGAAACACGGGTGTTACTTTCATCTGAGCAACCAAGGCACCTGTACCAGACAACTCCAACTGTAGACCTTCATCAATGAGCTTGTAAAACTCCTTCACCACTGGTCTCCTCTCTAGCGTGATGTGGGATAGACTGCCTAGTGACTTCCGGCTTAGGGCGTCTGCCACAACATTCGCCTTACCCGGATGATACTGAATCTTACAATCGTAGTCACTCAGCAGCTCTACCCATCTCCTCTGTCTCAAGTTCAAATCTCTTTGACTCAGGATGTACTGCAGGCTTTTATGATCTGTGAAGATCTCACATTTTACCCCATAGAGGTAGTGCCTCCACATCTTGAGTGCAAAGATTACTGCTGCCATCTCAAGGTCATGTGTGGGGTAATTCAACTCATGCTTCTTTAGCTGTCTAGAAGCATACGCAATCACCCTCTCGTTCTGCATAAGCACACAACCCAGTCCCACACGGGACGCATCACAAAAGACTGTAAAGTCCTCTCCACTAGATGGCAGAGCTAAAACTGGTGCTGAAGTCAACCTCTTCTTAAGCTCTTCAAAACTTTCCTCGCACTGGTCGGTCCACAGAAACTTCTGATTCTTCCTGGTTAGTCTGGTCAGAGGAGCTGCTATCTTTGAGAAGTCCTGAATGAACCTCCTGTAGTAACCTGCCAAACCCAAGAAACTCCTGATCTCTGTCACTGAAGTGGGTCTAGGCCAGTTAGCCACAGTTTCTGTCTTCTTGGGGTCCACCTCTATCCCATTCTCTGACACTACATGCCCCAAGAATGAAATGCTCCTTAGCCAGAACTCGCACTTGGAGAACTTGGCATACAAGCCATGTTCCCTCAAGGTCTGTAGAACCAACCTCAGATGATGGGCATGCTCCTCTGCATTCCTGGAATACACCAAGATATCATCTATGAAGACAATAACAAAGTGATCCAGGTACTGGCTAAACACTCTATTCATGAGGTCCATGAATGCTGCAGGGGCGTTAGTTAACCCGAACGGCATCACCAGGAACTCAAAATGCCCATATCTGGTCCTGAAAGCTGTCTTTGGTACGTCCTCTTCCCTGATCCTCAACTGATGATACCCGGACCTCAGATCTATTTTGGAGAAACAACCCGCTCCTGCTAGCTGGTCGAATAGATCGTCGATCCTTGGCAATGGGTACTTGTTCTTGGTAGTGACTTTGTTCAACTGCCTGTAGTCGATACAAAGTCTAAGAGATCCATCCTTCTTTCTCACAAACAAAACTGGAGCACCCCAGGGTGAGGTACTCGGTCGGATGAAGCCCTTGTCTACCAGCTCCTGTAACTGCTCCTTCAACTCCTTCAATTCTGCTGGCGCCATCCTGTAGGGAGGGATAGAGATCGGTCGGGTTCCAGGCATCAGTTCTATCTCGAACTCTATCTTCCTAGCAGGTGGTAAACCTGGCAGCTCGTCTGGGAACACATCTAAGAACTCCCTAACCACTGGCACCGAGGCGGGCTCTCTAACCTGACTATTTAGCTCTCTCACATGAGCCAAATACCCCTGACATCCCCTCCTGAGCAACCTACGAGCCTGAAGAGCTGATATCAGACCTCTAGGTGTACCCCTCTTGTCTCCTCTGAAGACGACCTCAGACCCATCCTGACCTCTGAACCTGACTACCTTGTCCCTGCAGTCCAAGGTAGCACCATGGGTAGATAGCCAGTCCATCCCTAGAATGACGTCAAAATCTGTCAAATCTAGAACCACTAGGTCGGCGGACAAGCATCTTCCCTCAACAAACACAGGACTACACTGGCAGACTGACTCTGCCACAGATGGATCACACTTGGGTCCACTGACCCAGAGAGGACACTCTAACCCAGAAGTCATTAGACCTAACCTCCCCACGGCTCTCGGAGCTATAAAAGAATGAGATGCACCAGGGTCCATCAATGCATATACATCCGAACATCCAATGACGAGATTACCTGCCACCACGGTGTTGGATGCGTCTGCCTCCTGCTGTGTCATTGTGAAGATCCGTGCTGGGGCTGATGGACCTTCACCTCTGAAACCCGCTGAAGAAGAGGCTGCTCCTCTCCCTCTGCCTCTGCCACTGGCCTGAGTCATGGCTGGAGCTGCTGGCTGCGCTACACTGCCTGAAGCTGTCTGCTGGGACTGAGCCATCGGGGCCGCTCTTGGACAATCTCGAGCCATATGCCCCTCCTGACCACATCTAAAACAGGCTGTAGTCCCTAACCGACAAACTCCCTTGTGTGGTCTGCCACACCTTGCACAAACTGCATTATCCGCACCAGAGCTTGAGCCACTTCCAAATCCCAGACTAGACTTGACCTTGTTCCAGAACTTATTCTTCTTACCCTTGGGTTTACTCCATCTCTTACTGCCTGAAGCTGCTGCACTCAGGGTAGAGGGATCTAACCTTCCCCCTCCCGGAGTTTTAGAACCAGAAGCCTGTGCCACTGTCTGCTTAACTGTCCCCTGAATGATGGCACTAGCCTCCATTCTCCTAGCCATGTCTACTATGGCATGAAAACTCTCTCTATCTGCTGACTGTACCAAGGAGGAATACCTGGGATGGAGCTTCATGATATACCTCCTCGACTTCTTCTGGTCTGTGCTAAGGTCTTGCCCTGCAAATGGCAGCAACTCCATAAACCTGTCGGTATATTCGTCTACACTCATGTCATCAGTTTGCCTCAACTGCTCGAATTCTATCATCTTCAATTCCCTTGAACTATCAGGGAAAGCCCATCCTGCAAACTCGTTTGCAAATTCTTCCCAAGTCATGTTGTCCACTCTCGGGTTCACATAATTCTTGTACCACTCCCGTGCCTTCTTGCACTTAAGCGTGAACCTGGCCATCTGAATGGCTCTACTGTCATCCGCCCCTATCTCATCTGTAATTGCCTTGACCCGCTCCAAGTACACGAACGGATCATTACCGGTTTCAAACTGGGGAGCACCCAGCTTCATATAGTCTGTCATCTTAACCTTGCTCCCACTGGCTGAGCTAGGTCTAGGTGGCTGAACAACTGGGGCTGCTTGTTCTGCAGGTGGTGGAGGTAGTGCAACATTTTCTGAGGTAGGGTTTACTGGATTTGGATAATAGGGTGGAGGTGGATACATTGGATACTGAGAGTATGGTGGGTATGGCATCTGTGTGGGATAAGGGGTGAAACTAGGGTAATCCGATGTACCTCCCATCGAATACCCGGGATGTTGTGAGAAATGTGGGTAGTGAGATGGCTGTACAAATCCCGAGGCCTGAGTGCCTCCTTGGGACTCTCCCACTCCTTCTTCTGACATACTGACTCCCAAACTGCCATCCCTCCTCTGTTCTACGTCCATATCATCCCCCATATCCTCTGACGCTCCTCCCTGAACTGTTCCTCTGACTGATCTGCTTCTACCCAGATCCAACGACCTTCTAGGGTCTCTTACTGCTCTGTCCCTGTTGGACCTGCTTGACATTGCCCTAGGCAATGTAGGAGGACGGGCGCTCATGCCCTCATCCTCAGGTGGTACTCCAGTCAATCTTGCTGATCGACGAGTTCCTCTCATCCTGTTTTCTGAAAAACAGTACACATCACAAGCAACATTAGCATCATATGGTTCATGTGGGCACACACGAACCCGCATCACATACATCACATATCATAGCATATCATTAATGCACATGCATAAAGTCATGGCATTTCACATCATCATGCAAGACAGGACTCCACATCCTATCCTAGTGGACATGATCTTTCCTATTGTGCTTGACCTTCTATAACCTCTATGAGCCCGACACTCTAGGTCCGACCATATGAACCTAGGCTCTGATACCATTCTGTAACGACCCGAAAATCGGACCGCTACCGGCGCTAGGATCCGGGTCGACTTAAGGCCGCCGGGACCCGTAGCAAGCCTGACATAAGACCTGTAAACCTGTATAATCCCATACATGATCAACAATAAACATAAAAATTAAAACTTTTCTTTCCATGAACATCAACCAAACTCAATATGTGCATAAACATTAACATAACATTGATCCCTCTGTGGGATCTCATCTGTGCCCTCAAAGGGTAACATAACCTGTGTTGAGCTGGTTTACATAAACATCATCAACATCTCTAAGATCATGTATAAAAAGGGATACAACATTCTATGGTCAAGCACACACTAACATCCATAAAAACTCATTACATAACTATACTGTACTTTTTCATTACAATTTGATCATGTCCGTTGCTATCTATTACATAAGCATGACTTCTGTACTCTATCCGGACTCCCGCACTATACTGTACCTGCAAGCCTGGGGGTAAAGGGAGAGGGATGAGCTAAAAGCCCAGTGAGCAGGACTATAAAACATTTTTAATACTATGCTCCAATGAAATGCATCATAACTCAGACAATTCACGTAAGGGTTGGGTGAACTCGTCACCAATTAGTCCAAGTTAACTCTGTGCCAGGCCTGTAGAATGGGGCCTGGTCTTCCTGTCATAACATACATTACTTACCATTTTCCAGGGCCTCCTCTGGGCTCCTGGTCTTCGAGTCCCATAACCGTGCCTTACTCTGTGCCAGGCCTGTAGACTGGGGCCTGGTCTTTCTTACTCTGTGCCAGGCCGTAGCATGGGGTCCTGGTCTTCCTGTCTTGGACTAATTGGGTCATCCAACATTCACCCACATCAACAACAAATGATGCAATGCGGCATATTCGTGAAACTAATGCAATCATCCTATTGCATAATCGTGATGCATGAAGCATGATAAAACATTTAATTTAAAAGATGAAGTTTAGTTCCACTCACCTCTGGCTGACTCTGACAATACCGAAGCAGCTGAACTCACTGCTGGGGTCCTCGGTTCCTCGGGTCCGAACCTACACAGTTGGACTCAAATGAGGGACCAAACATACTTGAACATAACTCTAAAATACTCCCCAAAAACCCCCTAAAACATCCTGAAAATATCACATAGAGATATGCATGAAATGGCTGAACAGGGCACTTTCGGCGGCACCTTCGGCGGCCGAAAGTCCTGGACAGAGACGAAACTCAGGTAGGTTCGGCGGCACCTTCGGCGGCCGAAAGTGCCAGACAGAGACGAAAGTCTCTTTTCGGGGGCAACTTCGGCAGCCGAAAGGCCTGCCTCCCCAGCCATGTTCGGCGGCCGAAAGTACCTTCGGCTGCCGAACCTGGTTTCTGCCAAAGGGCAGAAACTTGGCTCCCTTAGCACATTTCGCCTCCAAACCTCCCGAACATGCATATTTTTCAACCAAAGCATGCATACAAGTTCCTAGGGGCCTCAAACATGCATATACCCCATCTACAACACTTCAATCACACACAAATCAAGCTACATTGTTCAAAAAGTCATCAAAAACCCATAGGTTCAACATATACCCTAACATGCATTCTACCCCTTAAAAACTTCATAAAACGTGTTTAAATCATACATTGAGCTTAAGATCGGCTCTTACCTCTTGAAGATCGAGGGTTGAGGAGATCTAAACTTGGAGATGGGAGAAGTTTCAAACTTTTGGTCTCCAAGCTCCAAAACTCGTTCTAAGCTCAAAGATCTTCAAAACCAAAGTTATAAACTTGTAAAGATCATGGAAAAAGGAAGGAAAACTCAAGATTGGGGAAGGATGGCGGAATGCTCACCTTGGCCGAAATGGGGAGAAAAAGCTCGCCCATTTTCGGCTAAGGGACCCTTTTATAGGTGGCTGGCCAGGCCACGTTCGGGGGCCGAATGTGCCTCCGCATCCATGCAATGTTCGGCGGCCGAACTTGACTTTCGGCGGCCGAACCTGGACTGCCCTCACTCATGCTTTCGGGGGCCTAACGTGCCTCCAAAACGCATGCACGTTCGGCGGCCGAACTTGACTTTCGGCGGCCGAACCTAGGTTTTCCTCCAATGCTACTTCCATGCAAAACTCATTTAATTTCATACTCAAAACCATTAAATACATGAAAACATTTCATAAAACATGATTCTACCCTTCTAGAGGTCTCCGACATCCGAGGTTCCACCGGACGGTAGGAATTCCGATACCGGAGTCTAGCCGGGTATTACATTGTATGCTAGCCAAAATAGAATAAATTCATCGTTGTTCATTTCTTTAGTCTTGTTTTCAAGGCTTGTTTTGAAAATTCATGAAGTATGGTCCTTATTTAAATAGTTGGGTAATGAATGCATATTTGTCTTAAATTGGTTACTACCCTTTATTAAGAGTGACTTTAAGGACATTGTCTAGACCATATTTTTATGTTAAAATTAAGGGGTGTCATCAAAGAAATAGTAAAAGAAAAAAAAACAGCAAAAGCAAAAAGCAAAAATCAGAAAAATTGCACTCTTATGACCCACTCTTCTAGTTAGTTGGTTATATGGTTACCAACCTGATGGACCAACTAGTGCAGTACTTGGTGACCCCTTAAGGTGATTTTGTATAAAATAATCGGTGTTTGGGAGAGTATTACCCCTTTTGGGCCATTTAAAAATTCACCCCATGCCTTTAGTTAGGTAACCATGAGTAGAACTAGTAGCCACCTGAACTTAATAACTTGGGGCAAGTGGCTCAGTAACTATTTATTTCACATTCACTTCATCAGTTTCAGGCAAGATATAGTAGGAAGTATAATAAAACTCTCCAAACTCTTTAAATTTTGTTGGTCTAGTTAAGAGTTTCTAATAGTTTATTCTTTTAAAAGGGTAGTTTAATATTAGTGGCATTTTAATATTCTGTGTGCTTAAAATTGGATTAAGAGCCTACTTTATTTATTGAGAAACACGTTTCAAATGTGAGACTTGTTTAAATGAACTTTAATAAAATTAAGTTATTTCTGCTATTATCTTATTGTATGACAATTTGGTTCTTTTTTTTGGACAATTAAATATCAAATAGTTGAGGACATGGCTATGTTTTTATTTGTTTTTCTTCTTTTGGGGATTTGAATTTCTGTGCTTGAGGACAAGCAATATGCAAGTGTGGGAGAATCTGATAAGTTGCAAAACTCACCATTTCTTTCCATACTAATTTCCATGATTTTGCTATGATTTTGATACAAACAATTGGATTTTTACTTAGTGTAATACCCGGCTAAACTCCAGCATCAGAATTTTCCCTTTCCAACGGAATCTCCATCGAAATCCGAAATCTCGAAGCTGGAATCTTTAGAAGGGTAAAATAAGGTTTTCATAAAATGAATTTGATTTTTTTTAAAAGGTTTTAAGGTTCGGCCGCCGAAGGTGGTTTCTCCAGTCACCTATAAAAGGCCTTCAGCCTGAAAATCGAGAGAGCTTTCTCTCTATCTTCGGACACAGGTAAGTCCATGCCTTTTTTCCAGATATTCTTGCTAAAATTTCTTAAATTTCTTGGAGAATTCATGAGTTTTTACATTTTCTTTGAAGATTCGAGTTTGGACTTCAAGTTTTAGCTTTTGAAGACGTTTGGAAAATGATTTTTTCCCTCTTACTTCAAGTTTTAATTATTGTGTGTTCCGTTTTCTTCAAAGAGGTGAGTTGATCTTTGCTTCTCCTATGTTTTATGAGGATTTTAAACCTAAGTTTTACAAGTCTTTAGGGCATGCATGATCGTTTGTCCAAAAGTTTAAGGTTTATGTTAGTCTTTATCTGAGTTGTTTTTCTCTCGGGTATCTATTGATGCATATTGAGTTTAGAGCAAGTTTTTGAGGTCTTTTATGTGTGTTAAGTGTATATAGTAGCTGATAGGCTTTTGCATGTGTGTTTCGAAGCTTGTTGGAGACTGCATGTTTAGGGCAGAATCGGGTTCTACCTTGCTGGAGAACCTAAGTTTGGTCACCGAAGCAAGGTTTGACCACCGAACCTGCTTGTGGAAGCAGTCGTTTGGCCGCCTAACCTGCCCTCAAAGGTTTCAACCTTCAGATCTGTGATAGGCTTTAGGCCGACTAACCTGCCCCCGAAGGTTTCAACTTTCGGATCTATGATAGGCTTTATGCCGCTGAACCTACTCCCGAAAGTTTTGACTTTTGAATCTGTGAAGGGCTTTAGGCTGCCGAACCTGCCCCTGAAAGTTTGGACTTTCGGATCTGTGAGAGACCTTCGGCCGTCGAACTTGCCGTCGAAAGTCTCATGCCCAACCTTTTTCTGCTTGACTTCTATTTATGTTCTTGTATGTTTTTAGGGGTTTCTTGGTGGGTTGTTTAGAGTATTGTAAAAGTTATGTTTGGTCCCTCATTTGAGTCCATCTGTGTAGGATCGGACTTGGGAGACCATAGAGGCCTGTAGTGAGATAACTGCTACAGTTTTAGACGAGCATCAGCTAGAGGTGAGTAGAACTGAACTGATCTATTATTTTAAAGAAATCAAACTTTTTACGCATGCTCATGCATCATGAATACCATGTATATATAATTAGGTTGTTTGCATTAGAATTCACGAATATGATGCATTGCATAATTTATTTGTTGTTGTGGATGGATGTTGGATGACCCACTAGCCCACGAGTATGATATGATATGCTATGACAGATATGAAAAGACCAGGGCTGCCCATTCTACGCCCCTGACATTATGTAAGGGAAAGACCAAGGCTGCCCATTCTACGCCCATGACATTATGGATATGTTATGATATGTGTAACGACCCGAAAATCGGACTGCTACCGGCGCTAGGATCCAGGTCGGCTTAAGGCCGCCGGGACCCGTAGCAAGCCTGACATACATCCTGAAAACCTGTTTAATCCCATACATGATCAAGAACATACATAAAAATTTAAAACTTTTCTTTCATTCATACACCAAGCTCAACCTGTGCATGCACTGTACATAATCATAATCATAATCATGACCCCTCTGTGGGATCTCATCAATGCCCCAATGGGCGATACCTCATAAGTTGAGTTGGTTTACATAATCATCATAAGACATCTAAGATCATGTATTAAAAGGGATACCTTATACATAAAGTCAAGCACAATCTCTAATCCTCAATATCATTACATGACTAAAGCTGTACTTTTACATAACATCAAATACATTTATCATGTCCACACTATCTATTACATACACACGACTTCATTACTCTTGCGGACCTCCTGGTCTACCCTGTACCTGCAAACCTGGGGAATTTGGGAGAGGGGTGAGCTACTAGAGCCCAGTGAGCAGAATAATAAAACATTTAAAACATATGATAACATAGAATGCATCGCATCACAGCTAATCACATCAAGGATGAACTTGTCACCAATAGCCCTCTACATAGTCCAACTGTGCCAGAACGTAGAATGGGTCCTGGTCTTTCTCTTACATAACATAGCATAACATAACAGTCCAACTGTGCCAGAACGTAGAATAGGTCCTGGTCTTTCTCTTACATGGTGCCAGCGAACGTAGAATGGGTCCCACTGGTCTTACATTCCGTACCGTACATATCACATCGTCACATCATAGATCGAGGGCTATGGATCATCCAACATTCATCCACATCAACATTAAAATATGCAATGCAACATATTCGTGAATTCTAATGCAAACAACCTAAATCATCACATGGCATTCATGATGCGTGAATCATGCTAAAATGTCCATTATTTGCTTTAAAACGTAATGAGTTATTCTACTCACCTCTGGATAGCTCCGACCAGACACTGGAGCAGCTGACTCACTGCTGGGGTCCTCGGTTCCTCGGGTCCGAACCTACACAGGTGGACTCAAATGAGGGACTAAACAAACATGAACATAACTCTAAACTACTCCCCAAAAACCCCCCTAAAACATCATGAAACAATCATAGAAAAACATGCAAGGGAAGGCTGGACAGGGCACTTTCGGCGGCAGGTTCGGCGGCCGAAAGTCCCTCCAGAGCCGAAAGTCAGGCAGGTTCAGCGGCACTTTCGATGGCCGAAACTCCCAAACAGAGACGAAAGTCTCTTTCGGGGGCAGGCTTCGGCAGCCGAAAGGCTTGCCTCCCCAGCCATGTTCGGCGGCCGAAAGTCCTTCGGCTGCCGAACCTGATTTCTGCCAAAGGGCAGAAACTTGGCTCCTCTTGCCTCCAATGCCTCCCAAACCTTTTAAACATGCATAATCCTATTCTACAACACACATACTCAAGCATACTAGCTCCTAGGGGCTTCAAACTATCTTAAACCCCATCTACAACACATCAAACAACACAACTCCAACATATATTGTCCATAAACCAACAAAAACCCAAAAACTCATAAAACCCTACACATGCATTTCTACTTCAAGAATCAACTTAAAACTTGTTAAAAACATGTAGTGAGCTCAAGATCGACCCTTACCTCTTGTAGATCGAGAGGAAAACGACCCTAGCTCGGAGATGGGAGAGATTTGAGTTTTTGAACCTCAAAGCTCCAAAACTTGCTTTAAACTCGAAAATCTTCAAAACAAGGTGAAAACTCATAAGAAAAACATGAAAACTCGAAAGGAGAAGCTCAAAACAGAGGAGGGGCGTTGGAGAACTCACCTTGGCCGAAAACGGAAAGAAAAGCTTGTCCGTTTCGGCCATGGGGTCCTTTTATAGGGCTGTCCTTACCACCTTTCAGCGACCTAACGTGCCCCCACAACACATGCAAGTTCGGCGGCCGAATATGAGGTTCGGCAGCCGAACCTTGGCTTATTCAAACAAGGCTTTCGGAGGCCAAAAGCGCTCCCAAAACCTCCCCATGTTCGGCGGCCGAACCTGGCAAAGTCTCCAAAGCCCTCTACACTCAAAACTTGGATTTATTTTCATTAAAAACATAAAATACATCAAAACATTTTATGAAAACATGGTTTTACCCTTCTAGAGGTCTCCGACATCCGAGATTCCACCGGACGTTAGGAATCCCGACACCGGAGTCTAGCCGGGTATTACATTCTCCCCCCCTTAAGAACATTTGTCCCCGAATGTTCCTCAACTAGCACATAGCATGGCATACACATATCATACATACAAAGTACATAAAACTCACAAGGAATAAACCTCAGAAAAGATAAGGGTATTGCTGGAGCATGGACTCCCGTGTCTCCCAAGTGCATTCTTCCATATTGTGGTGGTTCCACAGGACTTTCACCATCGGGATTTCCTTGTTCCTTAGCTTTCTAATCTGGGTGTCTATGATCCGTACTGGCTATTCAACATAGGTGAGATCCTCCTGGACCTCCATATCAGGCTCACTAAGAACCTTGCCCGGATCTGACACAAACTTCCTCAACATTGAAACATGGAAAACCGGATGGATTCTTTCCATTGAAGCAGGTAAATCTAGCTTGTACGACACATTCCCAACCTTTTGCAAGATTTCAAAGGGTCCGATGTATCGTGGGGCTAGTTTACCTTTCTTCCCAAAGCGAGCCACTCCTTTCATTGGAGACACCTTAAGCAATACCAGATCTCCCTCCTAAAACTCTACTTGCCGTCTGCGGATGTCTGCATAACTCTTCTGTCTGCTTACAGCAGTCTTGATCCTTTCTCTGATTATGGGTACTACCCTGCTGGTAATCTCTACTAGCTCAGGCCCTGCCAAGGCCTTCTCTCCAACTTCCTCCCAGCAAACAGGTGACCTGCACTTCCTTCCATATAAAGCTTCATATGGAGCCATCCCGATGCTAGCATGATGGCTGTTATTGTAGGAAAACTCCACCAAAGGTAGATGCTGCCTCCAAGAACCGCCAAAATCCAGCACACACATTCTGAGCATATCCTCGATAGTCTGGATGGTCCTTTCGGACTGTCCGTCCGTCTGGGGGTGGAAGGCAGTACTGAAATCCAACCTGGTACCCATGGCATTCTGCAGACTCCGCCAAAACCTGGAGGTGAACTGGGGCCCTCTATCAGACACTATTGAAACAGGAACCCCATGCAGCCTGACGATCTCATCTACATACACCTGCGCCAACTTGTCCACAGAATAGCCACTCCTGACAGGGATGAAGTGAGCAGATTTGGTGAGTCTGTCCACAATCACCCATATGGAGTCCAATCTGTTGGACGTCGCCGGTAACCCCACTACGAAGTCCATAGCTATATTTTCCCATTTCCACTCTTGAATAGGTAGCGGGTTAAGCATTCCAGCCGGCTTCTGATGTTCCAGCTTCACCCTCTGACACACTTCGCAGGCTGACACAAACTGTGCCACTTCTTTCTTCATAGCTGGCCACCAATAAACCTTCTTCAGATCTTGATACATCTTGGTGGCTCCGGGATGAACGTTGTATCTTGCATTATGAGCCTCTCTCATAATGTCTCCTTTTAGCCCTATGTCATCTGGTACACATAGTCTGCTCCCATAGCGGAGGATCCCTTTGCTGTCGAATCTGAACTCACTATCTTTGCCTGACTGAACAGTCCTGGCAATCTTCACTAACTCTAGGTCCTCATGCTGTTTCTGAGCCACCTGCTCCAGAAACACGGGTGCCACTCTCATCTGGGCTACCAAAGCACCTGTACCAGACAACTCCAACTGTAGACCTTCCTCAATGAGCTTGTAAAACTCCTTCACCACTGGCCTCCTCTCTGCTGATATGTGGGATAAACTGCCAAGTGATTTCCGGCTTAAGGCGTCTGCCACAACATTCGCCTTACCCGGATGGTACTGAATCTTGCAATCATAGTCACTCAGCAGCTCCACCCATCTTCTCTGTCTCAAGTTCAAATCTCTTTGACTCAGGATGTACTGTAGGCTCTTATGATCCGTGAAGATCTCACATTTAACCCCATAGAGGTAGTGCCTCCACATCTTGAGTGCAAAGATTACTGCTGCCATCTCCAGGTCATGTGTGGGGTAATTCAACTCATGCTTCTTCAGCTGTCTAGAAGCATAAGCAATCACCCTTTCATTCTGCATTAACACACAACCCAAACCCACTCGGGATGCATCACAGAAGACCTTGAAGTCCTCACTGCTAGCTGGCAAAGCTAACACTGGTGCCGATGTTAATCTCTTCTTAAGCTCTTCAAAACTCTCTTCGCACTGGTCGGTCCACACAAACTTCTGATTCTTCCTGGTTAGTCTGGTCAAAGGAGTTGCAATCTTTGAGAAGTCCTGAACGAACCTCCTGTAGTAACCTGCCAAACCCAAGAAACTTCTAATCTCTGTCACTGAAGTGGGTCTAGGCCAGTTAGCCACAGCTTCTATCTTCTTGGGGTCCACCTCTATCCCATTTCCTGACACTACATGCCCTAAGAATGAAATGCTCCTCAGCCAGAACTCACACTTAGAGAACTTGGCATACAAGCCATGTTCCCTCAAAGTCTGCAAAACCAACCTCAGATGATGGGCATGCTCCTCTGCGTTCCTGGAATACACCAAGATATCATCTATGAAGACAATAACAAAGTGATCCAGGCATTGGCTAAACACTCTGTTCATGAGATCCATGAATGCTGCAGGGGCGTTGGTTAACCCAAACGGCATCACAAGGAACTCAAAATGCCCATATCTGGTCCTGAAAGCTGTCTTTGGCACGTCTTCCTCCCTTTTCCTTAGCTGATGGTACCCCGATCTCAGATCTATTTTGGAGAAACAACCCGCTCCTGCCAGCTGGTCGAATAGATCATCGATCCTTGGCAGAGGGTACCTGTTCTTGGTAGTGACTTTGTTCAACTGCCTGTAGTCGATACAAAGTCTAAGGGATCCATCCTTCTTCCTCACAAACAAGACCGGAGCACCCCAAGGTGAGGTACTCTGTCGGATGAAGCCCTTTTCTACCAGCTCTTGCAACTGTTCTTTCAATTCCTTCAACTCGGCTGGGGCCATCCTGTAGGGAGGGATAGAGATCGGTCTAGTTCCAGGCATCAACTCTATCTCGAACTCTATCTCCCTAGCAGGTGGTAAACCTGGAAGCTCATCTGGAAAAACATCCTGAAATTCTCTGACAATTGGCACCGAGGCTGGCTCCCTAACCTGACTATCTAGCTCTCTCACATGAGCCAAATACCCCTGACATCCCTTCCTAAGCAACCTACGAGCCTGAAGAGCTGATATCAGACCTCTAGGTGTACCCCTCTTGTCTCCTCTGAAGACGACCTCTGACCCGTTCTGATCTCTGAACCTGACTACCTTGTCTCTGCAGTCCAAGGTAGCACCATTGGTAGATAGCCAATCCATCCCTAGAATGACGTCAAAGTCTGTCAAATCTAGAACCACAAGGTCGGCGGAGAGGCATCTTCCCTCAACAAAAATTGGACTGTACTGGCAGACTGACTCTGCCACTGACGGGTCACACTTGGATCCACTGACCCATAGGGGACACTCTAACCCAGAGACTATCAGACCCAACCTCTCAACGGCTCTCAGAGCAATAAATGAATGAGATGCACCCGGGTCCATTAATGCATACACATCAGAACACCCAATGATGAGATTACCTGACACCACGGTGTTGGATGTGTTAGCCTCCTGCTGTGTCATGGTGAAGATCCTGGCTGGAGCTGATGGACCTTCACCTCGGGAACCAGAAGAAGAGGCTGCCCCTCTCCCTCTACCTCTGCCACTGCCCTGAGTTGTGGCTGGAGTTGCTGGCTGCGCCACACTACCAGAAGCTGTCTGCTGGGGTTGGCCCATAAAAGGTGCTCTAGGACACTCCCGAGCCATATGTTCCTCCTGTCCACATCTGAAACATGCATTAGTCCCAGCCCGACACACTCCCTTGTGTGGCCTCCCACACCTTAGGCATTCTGTACCATCTGAGCCTGAGCTCGAGCCACCGCCTAAACCCAGACCGGACTTCAACTTACTCCAAAACTTGTTCTTCTTCGGCTTCTTGGTGGTGTTATTCCACCTCTTGCTACCTGAGCTCTGAGAAGAGAGACCTGGCCCTCCTCTGCCTGGGGTCTTAACCCCTGAAGACTGGGTCACTGACTGCTTCACTGACCCCTCAACTATAGCACTCGCCTCCATCTTTCGAGCCATATCCACCACAGTGTGGAAACTTTCCCTCTCAACTGACTGAATCAAAGAGGAGTACCTAGAATGCAATTTCATAACATATCTCTTGGCCTTCTTCGAATCTGTATCTAGAGCTTGCCCTGAAAAAGGCAATAGCTCCAAGAATTTATCCGTGAACTCCTCTACACACATGTGTTCTGTCTGCCTCAGCTGCTCAAACTCAATCATCTTCAGTTCTCTGGAACTGTCTGGAAAAACCCATCCAGCGAACTCATTCGCAAATTCTTCCCATGTCATACCGTCTAGTCTCGGGTCCACATAGCACTTGAACCATTCCCATGTCTTTTTGCACTTTAAGGTGAACCCTGCCATCTGAATGGCCCTGCTGTCATCTGCCCCTAGCTCATCAGTTATTGTCTTCACTACTCTCAGGTACTCAAAGGGATCATCCCCTGACTTGTATTTGGGAGCATCCAGCTTAAGGTAATCTGTCATCTTCACTTTGCTCCTACTGGCTGAGCTAGGTCTAGAAGGTTGAGTAACTGGGGCTGCTGGTTCTGTAGGTGGTGGAGGTGGGGGTGCAGCATTCCCCGAGGTGGGGTTTGCCGGGTTAGGATAGAAGGGTGAGGGTGGATAAGCTAGGTACTGTGTGTAAGGTGGATATAAAGGTGGATAAGGCATGTAGGTAGGGTAGGGGTTAAAGCTGGAGTAATCCGATGTGCCTCCCATCGGATACCCTGAACCCTGTGGGAAGGGTGGATAATGGGGTGGAAAACCATACCCCGAGGCCTGAGCGCCTCCTTGTGACTCCCCTGTCCCTTCTTCCGCCATGCTGACATCCAGATTCCCATCCCTCCTCTGATCCTCTTCCATAACCTCCCTCACATCTGAAGAACTTTCTCCTCTATCAGTCCCCCTTCTGCTAGCATCAAAAGACCTTCTAGGGTCCCTTGACACTCTTTCTCTGTTTGATCTACATGACATTGCCCTAGGCAATGCAGGAGGACGGACGCTCGTGCCCTCATCCTCAGGTGTTACTCCAGTCAATCTTGCAGATCGACGGGTTCCTCTCATCCTGTTTTCTGAAAAATAGTACACATCACACAAACATTAGCATTATATGGAAACACATGAACCCACATCACATATATATCATTCATATCATAGCATCAATGCACATGTATATAATCATGGCATTTCACATCATCATTCAAGACAGGACTCTACATCCTATCCTAGTGGACATGATCTTCCTATTGTGCTTGACCTTCTATAACATCTATGAGCCCGATACTCTAGGTCCGACCATATGAACCTAGGGCTCTGATACCATTCTGTAACGACCCGAAAATCGGACCGCTACCGGCGCTAGGATCCAGGTCGGCTTAAGGCCGCCGGGACCCGTAGCAAGCCTGACATACATCCTGAAAACCTGTTTAATCCCATACATGATCAAGAACATACATACAAATTTAAAACGTTTCTTTCATTCATACACCAAGCTCAACCTGTGCATGCACTGTACATAATCATAATCATAATCATGACCCCTCTGTGGGATCTCATCAATGCCCCAATGGGCGATACCTCATAAGTTGAGTTGGTTTACATAATCATCATAAGACATCTAAGATCATGTATTAAAAGGGATACCTTATACATAAAGTCAAGCACAATCTCTAATCCTCAATATCATTACATGACTAAAGCTGTACTTTTACATAACATCAAATACATTTATCATGTCCACACTATCTATTACATACACACGACTTCATTACTCTTGCGGACCTCCTGGTCTACCCTGTACCTGCAAACCTGGGGAATTTGGGAGAGGGGTGAGCTACTAGAGCCCAGTGAGCAGAATAATAAAAAATTTAAAACATATGATAACATGGAATGCATCGCATCACAGCTAATCACATCAAGGATGAACTTGTCACCAATAGCCCTCTACATAGTCCAACTGTGCCAGAACGTAGAATGGGTCCTGGTCTTTCTCTTACATGGTGCCAGCGAACGTAGAATGGGTCCCACTGGTCTTACATTCCGTACCGTACATATCACATTGTCACATCATAGATCGAGGGCTATGGATCATCCAACATTCATCCACATCAACATTAAAATATGCAATGCAACATATTCGTGAATTCTAATGCAAACAACCTAAATCATCACATGGCATTCATGATGCGTGAATCATGCTAAAATGTCCATTATTTGCTTTAAAACGTAATGAGTTATTCCACTCACCTCTGGATAGCTCCGACCAGACACTGGAGCAGCTGACTCACTGCTGGGGTCCTCGGTTCCTCGGGTCTGAACCTACACAGGTGGACTCAAATGAGGGACCAAACAAACATGAACATAACTCTAAACTACTCCCCAAAAACCCCCTAAAACATCATGAAACAATCATAGAAAAACATGCAAGGGAAGGCTGGACAGGGCACTTTCGGCAGCAGGTTCGGCGGCCGAAAGTCCCTTCAGAGCCGAAAGTCAGGCAGGTTCGACGGCACTTTCGGCGGTCGAAACTCCCAGACAGAGGCGAAACTCATGCATGTTCGGCGGCACTTTCGGCGACCGAAACTCCCAGACAGAGACGAAAGTCTCCTTTCGGGGGCAGGCTTCGGCAGCCGAAAGGCTTGCCTCCCCAGCCATGTTCGGCGGCCGAAAGTCCTTCGACTGCCGAACCTGGTTTCTGCCAAAGGGCAGAAACTTGGTTCCTCTTGCCTCCAATGCCTCCCAAACCTTTTAAACATGCATAATTCTATTCTACAACACACATACTCAAGCATACTAGCTCCTAGGGGCTTCAAACTATCTTAAACCCCATCTACAACACATCAAACAACACAAATCCAACATACATTGTCCATAAACCAACAAAAACCCAAAAACTCATAAAACCCTACACATGCATTTCTACTTGAAGAATCAACTTAAAACTTGTTAAAAACATGTAGTGAGCTCAAGATCGGCCCTTACCTCTTGTAGATCGAGAGGAAAACGACCCTAGCTCGGAGATGGGAGAGATTTGAGTTCTTGAACCTCAAAGCTCCAAAACTTGCTTTAAACTCGAAAATCTTCAAAACAAGGTGAAAACTCATAAGAAAAACATGAAAACTCGAAGGGAGAAGCTCAAAACAGAGGAGGGGCGATGGAGAACTCACCTTGGCCGAAAACGGGAAGAAAAGCTTGTCTGTTTCGGCCATGGGGTCCTTTTATAGGGCTGTCCTTACCACCTTTCGGCGGCCTAACGTGCCCCCACAACGCATGCAAGTTCGGCGGCCGAACCTTGGCTTATTCAAACAAGGCTTTCGGAGGCCAAAAGCGCTCCCAAAACCTCCCCATGTTCGGCGGCCGAACATGACTTTCGGCGGCCGAACCTGACTTTCGGCGGCCGAACCTGGCAAAGTCTCCAAAGCCCTCTACACTCAAAACTTAGATTTATTTTCATTAAAAACCATAAAATACATCAAAACATTTTATGAAAATATGGTTTTACCCTTCTAGAGGTCTCCGACATCCGAGATTCCACCGGACGTTAGGAATCCCGACACCGGAATCTAGCCGGGTATTACAATATGTTTAAGAGGAAGTCCTGAGGAGCACCCGTCGTGGGCCGAGCACTATTAAAATTTGTAGAGGGTTACTAGTGACAAATCCATCTTGATGTGAATTGTTTGTATTGCATTCATACAATCATATGTTTATTAAACTATTTTTTATGTTCTGCTCGCTCTTATAGCTTATCCCTTTCTCTTAACCACAGGTTTGCAGGATCAGAGTTAGCTCGGGGAAATCGGCTAAGTGCTGGTATAGCCTTTTGTAATAGTATAGATGTGGACATATATGGTTTTATGGTTTTAGTATTATGTTTTGCCTAGTGTTTGTCCTTGTAATCCCTGCTTTCATGATCCTTTATGTAAAAGTTTTAAGTATGAGTTTATGTTGAACTAAGCTTGAGGCATGTTATCTTTACCATACTGGAGCATTTAATGAGGGCTCTAGTATGGGTTTCATGTTTTCAGTTATGATGCATGCATAGATCGAGCCTTGGTTCATGAAATTTCTAGGTTTTTGTTATATCGTGTGATCATGTATGGATTTTATCATATGTAACAGGATGTATAATAGGCTTGCTACAGGTTCCGGCGACCTTAAGTCGATCTGAACTGTAGCGCCGGTAACGGTTTGATTCCCGGGTCGTTACACTTAGATTTTGATTTTAGACAGATTTTAAGCTGAAAGTATATAAAGGAACTAATAGAGGCTTTTTTAGAGTTATTTTCGACTGGGTTGTACAGTCTTGCCCAAAACTACGAATCAAGCTCAACGGACAGATTGCAGAATTTCTATTTTGACAACTGTACAGAGTTCAAAACTGTTTTAGATAGCTGCAGATACAATCATATCAGGATTATGATAACAATCATAATAGGAGTAGTAGATTTATTTTACTTCTTTTGAATTTCAAATAGTTATCTTTTTTGTTTGGAAAAATTCTATATAAAGGCTACTGTAGAAGTAGGAAGGACATCTTCCCACACATCCTCTCTACACACCCTCTCTACACACCTCTTATTTTCTCCTCATTATCTTCCTTTCGGTTCCTCTCTAACCGAAACCCTTTCTCCTTCTTCTTTTATTTTTATGTAATTTTGTTATGTCTTTTAGTGGCTAAACTCTCTTTGTCAGTTAAAGGTTAATTAAAATTGAGGTTTATTATGTTGTGATATTTGTTCTTAATTTCTATTTATCTTAATTTCTTTTTCAATCTTTTTCTATTTTTGAAGAACATTACTTCAATTATTGTCTTTTTAAGAATTAAGAGGTCTATTGAATCTCCTAAATAGACAACATATTGCTAATTAACTCAAGTAAATATGTAATTGTTTAATTAGATTAATACAAGTAGCAATTAGCATATCTGTTTATGTTAAGAAATAGATTGATTTGATTTAAACAATTTGCTTACAATTGTTGTTCAATTTGGACTCTTCTCTTATTAAAATAATTAATTAATTAAATCTACATAATTGATGGGTTATTAATTAATTAAGAATTAACTTAACGCTTTACAAATTAATTTAATTTCAAAAAAGAATTGGTGGAATTCACTTATTTTGAAAACTATACTCAAACAATGGACAATTAAATGAATCATCTTTTGAATCCTCTCAACTTCCAAGTAGCCAAGCAAATAAGTCACATTAAATATATTTTACACATTTGAACCTAAAAAAATAATACTAAGATTTTCTAAAAATTTATAGAAAAATCAATATTATCTAAGCAAATAAGCACTAACCAATCTTTTTTTTTAATATTTTTAAATTTTTTATGAGAATAAATGTGTAATATTATTTATATTTATTTTAATATGTATATTAACATATTTATTTATAATATTATTTCAAACTTATATGAGACTAAACATGTAATAAATTATCATTACGAGAGTAAATATATAATTTTTTGAAAAAAAAAAATTTAGCTATCAATCTCTAATTAACTAGTTTTATTAAAATACTAATAATAATAATAATCTTATTATTTATCTCCAACCAACTTACTCCACTCAAAAGAAAAAAAAAAAATCTTTAACCAACTTGCACTGCACTAAAATTAATATATCGAGATTTAAAATTTTATCTCAAAAATTATTTAGTTATCTCTATATTTATTTAGAAATAAATAAATATTTTTTCTATATATTATTGTTCCTAAAAGTAATTAGTGACAAATACAAAAATAAATTTATATTTGACCCTGATTTAATTTATATAAAAAATATATATTTATCAGTAAAATTAATTTATTGAAATAAAATTTTGTCTTTTATATATTTTACAAATTTTTTGAGACAAATTAATTTGATTCTAATAAAAGTTTATACTAATTATTTTTTTTGTATTTTTTATTTTTTAGGTCAAATAAATTTGTTTCTAATAATATCTTTCCATTTATGTAATTAATGATTAATGAAAAAATATTTAATTATCTTTATTTTTATTATATAATTTAATTTAAATTAAGTATAACTAAGTTAAATATAGATTTAAAATATTATTAAATTAAAAAATATTATAATTTAAAAAAAAAAAACCTTAATATTGACTTGAGATTGTTTTTTCTTTTTGAAATTGACTTGCGATTTGCTAGGGAACTGTCCTTCCTTTATGGGATAGCAAATCATCCAGTTTTTAAAGAAAACGACTTCCCACATCGTCTTTTCAATAGATTTTTAATTTTTTATTTATAATAATAATATAAATTTTTAAAATAAATTAATAATATTATCAAAGTTCATATAGTATATAAAATTTAAAAGTATAAATTTATTAAAAAATAATGTATAAAATTTTTTATCAGTATATATCAGCTTTGTTAATTAATATAACTATTAAAAAATAATATTATAAAAAATTTTACAACCATATCAGCTATGTTAATTAACATAAATCATCAAAATTAAATTTAATACTTTATAATTTTATATATTTATTAAATTAATACTTTATAATTAGAGATAAATTAATAAAATAAAAATTAAATCAATTTATTTGACACAATAAACATTTAAATTTAAGTGCAAAGAGTTTTCTTTCATTTAACTTTTCTCTTTTTAATGTTTTTCATTTAATTAAAATAAAAAAATATTAAATTTTTTATTTAATTTTTATTTTTTTATTATTTTATTATTTTTCACCGTATTATAATAAAAAAATCTAATAAACAGAGAGATTAATTTATAAATATAATGACTTATTAATAATTATAATATTTAGAGAACATTCCAGAGTTAATTTTAATTAAAAAATATAAAGTTTAAATTAAAAAATTATTTTATTTATTAAATAAACTAAATTTAAAAATATATAGATTTAAATACAATCTTCATTAAATATTATAGAATAATTTATTATTTACGAGTGACAGAAAAAAAATTTTCACTTTAGTGAAAGTATATTACTTTTTTATTATAAATTAAAATATAATTTTTTATTTAAAAATATATTAAACCACATTAGTAGCTTTTTATAATTATTTCTAATTAAAACTAATATTTTTTAAAAAAATTATGATAATATAAAAGTTCAATACCAAGCAAGTAAGCGATAGTAACATTTAACATTTAACATTTAACATAATATATAGTTAATAATAATTTTTTTTTTTAAATTAGAGTCCATATCACCCGAGCAAATTAATAAGCAAAATTTTTTTTTTAATAATTAATTAATTAATCAATCTTTCAACGTGCTTCTCCTGTAATCTTAGTTTTACAATAAAGGATTACCAACCGTCACATTAAATATATTTTACACATTTGAACATAAAAAAATAATACTAAGATTTTCTAAAATTTTATAGAAAAATCAATATTATCTAAGCAAACAAGCACTAACCAATCTTTTTTTTAATATTTTTAAATTTTTTATGAGAATAAATGTGTAATATTATTTATATTTATTTTAATATGTATATTAACGCATTTATTTATAATATTATTTTAAATTTATATGAAACTAAACATGTAATAAATTATCATTATGGGAGTAAATATATAATTTTTTTTTAAAAAAAATTAGCTATCAATCTCTAATTAACTAGTTTTATTAAAATAATAATAATAATAATCTTATTATTTATTTCCAATCAACTTATTCAAGAGGAAGTTCTGAGGAGCACCCATCGTGGGTCGAACTCTATTAGAATTTATAGAGGGTTACTGTGACAAATCTATCTTAATGTGAATTGTTTATATTGTGATGCATTCATATGATCATATGTTTATTAAACTGTTTTTTATATTCTGCTCACTAGACTCTTGTAACTTATAACTTTCCCCTAATCGCAGGTTTGCAAGATCAGAATTAACTCAGGGAAGTCGGGCTAAGTGTTTGTATAGCCTTTTGTAATAGTATAGATGTGGACATATATTGTTTTATAGTTTTAGTATTGTGCTTTTGCCCTAGTGTTTGTCCTTGTAATCCCTGCTTTCGTGATCCTTTATGTAAAAGTTTTAAGTATGAGTTTATATTGAACTAAGCTTGAGGCATGTTTTCTTTACTATACTGGAGCATTTAATGAGAGTTTTAGTATGTGTTTCATGTTTTCAGTTATGATGCATGCATAGGTCGAGTCTTGGTTCATGAAATGTGTAGGTTCTTTTTTATATCGTGTGATCATGTATGAGATTTTATCAGGTGTAATAGGATGTATATTCCCGGATGGTTACACTTAGATTTTGGTTTTAGACAGGTTTTAAGCTGAAAGTATATAAAGGAACTAATAGAGGCTGATTTAGAGTTATTTTCGACTGGAAGGTACAGTCTTGCCCAAAACTGCGAGTCAAGCTCGATGGACAGATTGCAGAATTTTTATTTTGATAGCCGTACAGAGTTCAAAACTGTTTTAGATAGCTACAGATACAATTATATCAGGATTATGATAACAATCATAGTAGAAGTAGTAGATTTATCTTACTTATTTTTGAATTTCGAATAGTTTTCTTTTTTGTTTGGAAAAATTCTATATAAAGGCTGTTTTAGAAGTAGGAAGGACATCTTCCCACACATCCTCTCTACACACCTCTTATTTTCTCCTCATTATCTTCCTTTCGGTTCCTCTCTAACCGAAACCCTTTCTCCTTCTTTTATTTTTTATGTAATTTTGTTATACTTTTTAGTGGCTAAACTCTCTTTGTCAGTTAAAGGTTAATTAAAATTGAGGTTTATTATGTCGTGAAATTTATTCTTAATTTCTATTTATCTTAATTTCTATTTTCAATCTTTTTTCTATTTTCGATTTTAAGAATTAAGAGGTCTATTGAATCTCCTAAATAGATAACATATTGCTAATTAACTCAAGTAAATATGTAATTGTTTAATTAGATTAATACAAATAGCAATAAGCATATCTATTTAGGTTAAGAAATAGATTGATTTGATTTAAACAATTTGCTTACTATTGTTGATCAAATTTGGATTCTTTTCTTATTAAAACAATTAATTAATTAAATCTACATATTTGATGGATTATTAATTAATTAAGAATTAATTTAATGCTTTACAAATTAATTTAATTTAAAAAAAAATTGGTGGGATTCACTTATTTGAATACTATACTCAAACAATAGACAATTAAATGAATCATTTTTTTGAATCCTATCAACTTCGAAGAAGCCAAGGAAATAAGTCACATTAAATATATTTTACACATTTGAACCTAAAAAATAATACTGTTGCTAATTCTAATTAATTATCCATGACAGGTGTATCAGAGAAACTTCCCTCGTCGCTAAACGTTCTGTCGCAATTCATCGCTGAAGTCCAAATTTCTGTGGTGAAATTTGCATTCATATAATATTAATTCAGAAATTTAAATATTAATGGGCTCCTATTACATATATTTTTAATGCATAAGAAATTAAAATTATGTTATTTTTTAATAATTTATTAAAAATATTAGCACTTGGTTTCGTATAAAATAAAAAGAACTAAAACTGTAAAAATCTAATTTCATGGTAGTAAAAAAAAAAAAAATCTGAACTTGGGTCCATCAATAATTGATTTATTTATTTATGCTAAAGTTACATGATGATTGATATGCCGATAATTGATTGGAAAATAGTTCAAACCAGCCATTAAAATTTTTTATTAATATATAGATAAGTTTAATTTATTTTTTTTATTAAACAAATTTTTTACTTTGAAGACTAAATAAATTTTAATCTAATATAATATTTTTTAATAATAAAATATTATTTTTTAATTTAAAATTTTAATAATTTAATTAATATAAAAATTAGAAAAATATATATAAATAGTCAATAATTTTTAAAATTAAAAAATAATATCTTGTTATTGAAAATAATATGTTATTAGATTAAAATTTATTTGGCAATATATGGGATAATTTGATAAAGTTCAAATTTTCAGTAAGTATGAAATGTTAGCTTGTTTAATTGTCATGATTCTATAACTTTCTGAGAAGTTAACATGTGTTATTTTCTTTTCATAAAGGAAGTAAATTGCACCCAACTCAAGTAATTTAAATTATTTTATTTATTTATTTTTTTTATAATTAAATATTTAAGTAAAAATTAATAGTAAATTGAAGATTATATTGATTGGTATAATAATGTGTGAAAAATTTCATAATATAATTTTATTTAGGTTATATATACATTTAAATAAAGAAAGAAATTAATTAAATTAAACATTAATTTTTTTATATTTTATGGCAATTCTTATTATTATTATTATATAAAATTATATATTAATTATTATGTGAGTTGAATATTTACTTTTTTTTAAAAATTTAAGTATTTAATTAATATACAATTTCTTATATTAAATTAAATATTATATTTTAAATATCATACATATATTTAAAGTGTAGATATTTATATTATTTTTATAGTCACACTCTAATTATCTTTTAAAAAATTAACATATCAATTAAACACATTTAAATTATATATTTTAAAAAACATTTTTTTTAAAATGTATTTATCAGACAGTTAACATTTTTAAAAGTAGATTTTTTTGAACTAAATTAAATAAAAATTTATTTAATAAAAAAATTAAATTGAATTTATTGAACTTCTATTAAAAGTTTAAGAGCTGATTTCAACTTTTTCGTTATCCCAGATACGCACAGCGCCCAGTATCCATCGTTTACGGTTAAGACTTCTTCATTTTATGAGTAGTTTATTTGACTCGACCTGAGTCTTTTTAGCTTCTAGAATCTATTTCTTAGTTCAAGATCCCTCTTACTAACTGGAATCAAAGAATTAGTAGATCTGTTCCGTCCTAGTTGATCCTAATTCGACATTAAAAGTATATTGATTTTTCCCCAATAACCGAATACTTTTGTCTGTAAATACTGCATATTTGATTCCATCCATAAATTAATTTTTTCTGAAAAATTCGCCATGATATATCTGATCCATGCATAATATCATGAAAAATGGATTTGGCAAGCTGCTGTAAGTTTTTGATGAGATCTTTAAAATGAACTCCTGCTTTCATCATCTCTTCAAAATTAATGTTTCAATATCTTCTTATTAGGGCTGAGCAGTATTCGGTTTAAATCGAAAAAATCGATCGAATCGAACTGATTTAAAAATTTAGTTCGATTTTTTATATATTTTGGTTAGGTTCGGTTTTTAATTTCAAAAATTTTGGTTATTTCGGTTCGGTTCGGTTTTGATCAGAAAAAAACCGAAAAAATTGAACCAAATTGATTAGTGATAATAATATGTTTTTTTAATAATATAGAGAAATTAAATCATATTACGATTAAAATATTTTAATTAAATTTTAAAATATTAAAAATAAAGTGTAAAAAATAAAAAAATATTAAAAATCGAAATTGATCAAACTGAATCAGACCGATTTGGTTCGATTTCTAATTAAAATCAATTCGGTTCGATTTTTATAAACACTAAAATTTCAATTTTCGATTTATTCGATTCGGTTCGGTTTTAAAATGAACCGACCGAATGCTAACCCCTAATCCCAAGTCCGGCCAATCGCACAATTAATAATTATTCCAGCTAAGCCGCCTCTCCCATTCATTTCAATCAACACAATTATTTTAAAAATTGTTTTTTGGTCTTTTCCAGCTACAGCCTCCAACCATATGCTTCTTTTTCGACCACCTAATGGATTCGATGGATCCAATAATTAATTAAAGCGGATTCGTTTTTGTTATAATATTGATATTGATAAGATTTATTATTATAATAATTATAATAAAATGATTATATATAGGTATAATTATAAAAGTAAGTTAATTTTTTGATATTTTAATTTAATCTGAATATTATCAAATTAGATAGTTCTTATTATATACTCACTTTTCTTAATATTCACTACCACTAAATATTGCAATTATTTTTTTTACAACAAATGATTTTAGTTCTTATTGTATAGCATCAATTATGATTGAAATCATTGAGAAAATATAAATATTGCAAAGCAAAATTATGCTATTATTTTTTAGGTTTAATGGAGCTTCAATTCACAGAATAACGATTGATAAATTATATGGTAAATATTTATTATTTATATTTTCTTTCATAGTATAAATATATAAAATTTTATGTGAATTTATTATGATTTTAAATTATATTTTTATAAATTTAATTTAAATTAAATTTATTAATAAAAAAATTTAAATTTTATGATTTTCATATTTATAATTTAAATTTTTAATTTTAAATAAAAAAGTCTAAACTTTTAAATTTATTATAATTGTAATAATTTTTTAAATTAATTTTAATTATATATAAATAAATTTATACGATATGGGATGTGTAATTATTTTTATCACATAAATAATTTAATTAACTGAAATTAAATTTTAATTAAAGTCGTAAACTTTTAATTATTTAAAATTTTTAAATTATATGATTCAAATACTTAATTTTTTTATAATTAAATAAAAATATTAATTAAAAATTTAAGATTTTAATTAAAACTTAATTTAAATTAATTAAATTACTTATACATTAAAATTAATGATATACAGTATATTATGCGAATTAATTTAAATTTAATTAAATTAAATTTAAAAAATACTATAGTTACAATAAATTTAAAAATTAAAACTTAAAAAAAATTCATAAAATTAAAATTTTTTAGATCAATATATTTTTAAATTATTATTTTAATGATAATTTAATTAAATCATTTCTTTGTGTAGATATTAAATGATTTTTGGGTCCCACAAATTAATAATTATGTCTAAATCAAAGCTTTTCCGTGCTTATTTAAAGCTGACTGAACACACCGGATCTTCAGGTCCAGAAAGAAATAGAAAGAAAATAAGCCAAGGAGCTAGAAAGATGGTTCCTCAGTTTGCCTATTGCATCCTTTTCCTCAACCTTTTGCTTTTCATGGTAATTTTTATTTTCAATTAATTTTCCAATCATTCTTGAACATTCATTTCTGTATTCATATACTCATTTGATTACTTGTATGTATAGTGTGCACACGGCATCAGGGATGACATTACTGATCAAGAACTGGAGAAGAAGAAATTTTCAGAAGAGTATTCTTTAGAGACAGGGAAAATAACTAAAGAAAAATTTTCCCACAAGAAATTCCATTCCCAGATCGAAAGAGATACTAATAAAGTGATAAAAAACAATTCTCTACAATTATATTACAGCATTTTGAATGAAATTATTGGAAAAATACCTTTATGGCGCCATCCTCCAGGGTCAGCAGAAGAATCATCAGCCAAGACTGTATCAAAATGTGAAAATTTCGTTGTTGATTATATACAAGCTTCATATGTAGGTCTCTTCACTCTACACAGCTTACACAAGGGAAAAATCATTCCCATCTACTTCCCCATTGATGATTATTCTTCCACTTTCCCTCCCTTCATGTCGAAGAAAATTGCTGATTCTTCCACTCTGAAAAATCCCCAGAAAGTCTGCGAAATTACATCATCCGATGATCAAGAACACACAAGATTCTGTGCTACGTCCCTGAAATCCATGCTTGATTATATTCGTTTGGTTTTCAAATCGGATGAAGGATTTAAAGTGGTGGAAACCATCCACTATCCTTCATTATCAACTGCTTTATTACAAGACTATGTTGTCGTTGAAACTGTGCAGGAGATTGAAGGTTCTGGCAAGGTATTTTGTCATCCAATGAATCGTTCTTTCTATTGTCATTTTGATGATGAACATGCAAGGGTTTTCAAGATCTCACTGGGTGGTGAAAATGGAGATCAAGTAGAAGCTATTGCTGTTTGCCATATGAACACTTCACAGTTGAGTCCTGATCTTATTGCTTTTCGTTTGCTTCCTGTCAAGCCTGGGTCTCCTTTCTGCCATTTCTTGCCTGCAGGTCATCTTGTTTGGGTTCACTCTCCTACTATAACTTATGTAGCTTAGTTCCTATTTAAGAAGTTGAGTTTTGTTTTTTCAGCTTGTGTTTTGCTTTGTAAAATGTGTTAAATGGGTGATCCTCATGTGAAAAAAATAATGGATTTACACCAAGTGTTTAATAAAACATGGTACTTCGATATAAGTATGCATATTGATGATAACCAGAATAACTGAGACGAGCACACCGACGACCTGCAAATGGGTCAGTGATGGGTCAGTGATGCGTCAATCCAATAGTATTACAATAAATAATTAAAATAATTAGAATTTAATAAATTTAAATATGATTTAACTTTCATATAAATATAATCTTTATAGTAGTGGTGTAAATTCAGCAAGTAAATTTAGAAATTTCGGTAACTTATTGTAATTTTATTTACTTGATATATTATTTTAATATTACTGTAAAAAAGTGAAAATATAATTACAATTTATTGTTACTAAATGAATTTTAAATAGCTAATAATTTATTTTAAAATTAATTTTTTGATAATTTAGTCAATAAATTATGTCATTATTTTTTTTTATAATATATAATGCTGATACACATGAAGTATCAAACAAAGTTTTAAATAATATAAAGAATTTCTTTAGCTTTGGATAGAAAATTATTTTGATGATGGATTAAATATGGTAAGTTATGTATGAAGGTAAATGTTTATTATTTAAAAGTACTAGAGTCATTTTCGAGTTAAAATTTTAATTTGAGCCCGTCGTAAAATAAAAATGGAAAATTCTTACCTTTGTACCTTGTTAAACTTCGGACCCAACAAGTTGGCAGTAATAAACTACGTCTAATTGGATAGCAACGAAGTCATTACACAATGTACTTGCAGAGATCAATTTCCAATGAAAATACAATTATTCAAACTTTCAAGTAATTAACTATAATATTTCCCCAAGGAACCAGTTCTGTTACTTAGAAAACGGTGTGAGAAAGCTGTGGTGGAATAATTTTTGTGTACAAAGAAAATACAACGGCAGAAACAGCAGGACCCACCCAAAACACCCAATGCCCATCCCAAAGATGACTTCCTCGAACTATTGCTGGACCCAAACACCTAGCGGGGTTCAGCCCAGCTCCAGCATAGCCTTTAGCTGTTGTCACCGAAGTCGAAACATACACAAGAAGACCCAGCACTATCCCCACGATTGTGAAAATTTTAACATGACCCAATGCCTTGGCTTGACGATGATCAAAGGCCATCAGCACTGACGCAAACAGAAACACGAACCCACATATTATCTCCAGCCAAAGGGCCTGCCCAGTCCCTAACCCGATCACAGTAGGACCATTTGGCCCCGGTTCAACAATGTGCAGAGTGCAGCCTCCAAGCGAAAATGTGCTCTCAATATTGCTGTTGACTACAGCTTTTAGTGCTAGTGCACCCACAACGCCACCAGCACACTGAGCCAAGATGTATATGAAGGCTTTTGATATGCAAATGAGGCCGGTGAGTAGAGCTGAGAAGGTGACCAAAGGGTTAATGGGGCCGCCGGAAATGGGATAAGTTGCTAGCAGGATAATGGTGACGGTGATGGCAACAAGGATTGATAGTATAAGATTTGGTACTTTTGTCTCACTTTCAACGGTGGAAATAACTACAGTGTCTATTACGAAGACGAGAACCGCTGTGCCCAAGAACTCTGACAAAGATGCTCTCCATACCTGAAAAAGTTGAGGGATGATTATCATTAGATTCCTTAGTTTTTAATAAATGGAAAAATTAATATATAATCTCAATATTATATCCATTTCAAAAAAAAAATCTCAATATTATATAAAAATACGTTAATTGTTACTTCATTTTTAAAAATCATTAAAATATTTTTAATATTGTAAAAAATTTATTAATTAATTTACCGGTTAATTTTAATAAATAAATATTTTACTATTTAATTTATATAATTTAAAAAAATATATTAAATAATTTTGATATTTATAAAAACTTTCTCTTTATTAAAAATAATTTAATCTTTTTTATATTTAATAATTAAAATTAATGGAATAACTAGTTAGTAAATTTTTTAAAAAATAAAAATATTTCAAATTTATTTTTTAAAATAAAAAATAATTAATAAATTTTTCTTAATAAATTAATTAATTTATCCATATAATTCTTAAACCCAATTAACAATCTCTTATTACTTTGAATGCTATTATTAATCCTTCTATTTTATACATTGACAAATTTCATTAAACATTTGATAAAAGTCACAAAATGTCCTTTTAAATTTAATCCTTTACATTTTAAATAAATTATTATAAGGTCACTCATGTTTCATTATTATAAATTATTTAATTCTATCACTAACAAAAATACTAACAGAATAAATAAATAGTTGTATTTCAAAATAGTAAAAGGTTATTTAACTTACCTTATGAAAATCAATTTGTAAGCATTAAATATTTATAAGTTATTTAAAATTTATAAAAATTTAAAATTAATTGTGAGAAATATAACAACTTATATAACAAATTAAGTTTTTTATAGCAAAATTTTAGTGAGAAAACAGTCCCAACTAAAGGTATATTGAAATTTATAGAAAAGTATCAAAATAATTTAACATCGCATTTTTTGTTGGACTAAGTGGTGAATTTCACGTATTTAATGGTAATCTTTTGCCACAAAAAGTATTTTTATTTTAAAATAATATAGTACTTATAAGCACCAAAATGAGAATCTACTTACCCGAATTTATTTTTTCAACTTATAAGTTGAACTTAGGAACTTGTAAAAAATATTATAAACAAACATGTCGAATTATTTTTAGAGTGTATAAGCCAATTTAACTAGCTTATAAGCTAGTCAATAAGCTGAGTTTAGAAACTCGTAAAAAAACTATAAACAAACATATCAATTTATTTTTAGAGCTTCTAAGTTATTTTGATCAGTTTATAATTAAGCTAGTTTGACTAGTTTATAAACTAGAAAAAACACTTTCCAAGAGATCTTTTGATTGTGTCTAAAAATTATAGGAATGAGCTCATTAATTTCCTAAAATCTTAAGAATAAAATAGTAATTTTTCTAAAAGTTAACACTATTTTGTATACTGAAACTGTAGAGAAAATGTTAAGGAATTGAAAGGTATTAAAAAGTTATTGTACAAAGTTGATTTTTATACCCAATTACTTAAAAATTAAAATATTTATTAGATTTATGACTCGTAATTCTAATATGATTAGAAAGGCTCTTTTCTAATTAGGATGTGAGAAATATTTAATAGATAAAGAATTATTTTATAGATAGAGTAAATCTTTTATTTATTGGCTTATTCGTAATTTGAGTAAGATTTTTAATATAATAGGACTAAAAGGTGTAATGCTAATAATACCATTATGAAGAAATTATTTGGCTTTTATCCAGCGCAGTTTCATGCTTAAGCCGGAGAAAGGGAATAGAATTCAAGTAAAAAGAATTCTTGTCTAATGATGAGGGAGGTTTTGCTATGTCGATAAAGACAACTTTTGATACATAATATAGTTCTAGTAAATATATTGGACTGTTTATTGAGGATTATAACTAATTTATTGTAATAAATTAATTAAGTCTAATCAAATTGATAGGTAGATAGTTTTGAACTTTTAGCGAAGATAGTGAAAGATGAATGTTTTTACACATGACTCTATGTTAAAAGGACGAATCACGTTAAAATTTGGAATTCTTTTTTAATATTTGTGAGTGATTATTATAACAAATTGATATCAAAGCATGTAAATAATCTTGAGGTGTAAAAAAAAAAAAAGTAAATGTTTAGATAAAACATTTGACACAAAATTAAGAAAATTGATGGTGTAAAGATTTTGAAGAAATTAGCAACACCCAATTTGAAGATTGAAGACTCAAAGCTTTAAGGATTCAATTTCAAGCATGAAGATTTGATTATTAAAAAACTATGGCCGGTGGATTTTAAGTTAAAAAGGGAGATTCTTAAATTTGTGATTCATAATCTTAGTATAATTGGAAATGCAGTTTCTTAATTAGAGTGAAAAAGAAGTATTACTTAACTGATAGATGATTATTTCTTAAATATAATAGATCTATTATTTATTATATGATTCATGGATTATAACTAAAAGGTATAAATATATAAATAATAACATTATAAAAGGATTATTTAACTTTTGCACATTGTAAAGGGATTTTTTTTGGTAAAGATATATATATATATTTTTTCTTAAAATGTAGATTGAGAAGTGGAGGAATAGAATATTAAATTTCTTAGATTTACTAAGATATATTTACCATCTAACTAAATCTGTGAATGGCTGTGAAAATATTATTTGATATGTATAATTCACAATAATAGCTATTTTCGTTAATGAATTTAGGATGTGTTCGATTATAGTGTTTAGTGACAATACACTGTGTTTAAATAAAGTTAAAATATTATTTTTATTATTTATTATTCGGTGGCTACTCACTTGTATTAGTGTTAAAATTTGAATAAGTGATTATTAAAAATCCATTTCCCCTGAGTGTTTGGCCACAACGGATTATTTTTTTTAACTCTTATATCCTTGTCTTTTTTATAAATTTATAAGCTTATCCTTTAATATATAAATTTTCATTTATTATCACTTTTTCATCTTTGGCTCTTTTTTTTTTTTTTTTAATTTCACATTTAACAACTAAGCATTAATAGTTAATAACTAAAAGTTAATTGCTAGTAATACAATTGTTTGCTATTAAAACAACTAACCACTATTAGAACAACTAATATGGCGAGTAGGTCTTTATGTGCAAAAATAAAATAAGTTAATTAAAAGAAAAATGCATATAACCCTTTGGTATTCAGGCATTCCAAACGCATAACAAGTATCAATTAATGTTTACTCAAATGTCATTAATCCCTTCCACATTATTAAATTTCATAAAATAAAGCTTCCAATTTTTTAATTTTCTATTGAGAAAAATTATAATATTCTTATTTTCTACTAATCATGAATAGAACAATCAATTTTTTTAATAAAATAAATTATATAGATGAGATAATAAACTACACTCCAAACAAATGCACATGTGATTACCATCAAAGAGAACAATTCTTCAAGGCCTAACACTACAAAAATTGAGGAGATTACTAACGGACTTCACCAACGGATTGAAGTCCGTTAATGAAACTAATGGATTTACCGACGGAGTATTTGTATCATATTGTCCACTAACGGATGAAATCATCCGTCAGTGGTCCGTTAGTAAAATACTAACGGATCTTTTCCCGTTAGAAGTCCGTGGGTAAAATAGTGAATTTATTATTTATTTTGTTTTTCACTAACGGACTAAGCATTCCGTTAGTGAATTGTAGAGCCAAATATACAATCCACGAGTGAAATCCTAAATCGTGTGTTTGCCAAATCAAATTCACTCTGAAATCTAAGCTTGCGTCCAACCTCCCGTTCGTTCACTGCCGCCGGCATCCTTCGTCCGCCTCAATCAACGGTCCGCCGCCGTCCACCGCCGACAAGTGCACCCCTTCTCGGCATCACTGTCCACGATTGAGCCCGTACGTCTCTCTCACCAGTCTTTCCCTTCTCCACGGATAGTGTCCACGGGTACTGCTATTTGGTTTTAACGAGAAATCCTGCGGTTCAGCTCTCACCTGGTACTGCTATTCCTCTTCTTCTTCTTCTTCTTCTTCTTCTTTTTTCTCAATAAACCAGATAGTTCTATTTCAGGGAGGATATGTAAATTAGGGCAAAAGAATGTGTGGTGTTGTTTCTCCAACTAAGAAGGAAGCATGCATGTGCATGTTTACTACCTTCAAGCATAGATTTCATCTTAGGAAAATACATCTGTGTATTCGCTTTATATGGGTTTATATAAATAATTGAAATTGTTTTACACGCTAAAATAACTAGTCAATTTGATGTTGCAATATGAATGTGGGATTTTCATTCCCAACAGAAAGATCCTGCAAATGCATGACGATTTTCTTTTTAAGAAAGAAGTTGATTAGACTCTAATTGGGTTTGAACTACTAATCTCACAGCCATGGAGAGGACTTGAATAACACTAATTAAGCCAAAACTAATCATTGGTTGATTGTTCTTTTTCTTCAGTTGTTTATCTACTAAGTTAGTTTGTCATAGTGGTAAGCTCTTGACAGTTAAATTAGAGAAAAATAAAATTATCTTGATGAGTTCAGCTAGGTTTAATTTTCAAGACATGTTCTTAAATAATTGCAAAGTAATAAGCTTGTGATGAGTGGTTCAGTAGTCTTCTTTCTCAAATAAAGTCGAATATTCAATTTTTATAAATAGAGTAAATATTTATTGAGAATATTTTATCCTTGACCGATACAAAAAATGCTTGTAATTATATTAAAAAAAAGTAATTGAATCACTTTATTCTTTATTTTGGGACGTTCATTTCTGTCGTTATAGTTAGTTAATTTCATGGTTGATTGATTAAGTGGTTGGAGTGAAATTCATAGTGCTTAATCTTTGCAGAATCGAATTTGATTCCTTAAGGCAACTACAACTTTAGAATAGGCAACTACAACTTTAGAATATGCTCATAGTAATTCTTTCTTCTGCTTTTTTAGGCACCCAAAATGTTAAAAGATATGCATTAGCCATTTGTCATGATTACACTAATCGCACTTGGAATTGCACCTGCATGTGCACTTGCCAAGGTGCACTTGAAATTGCACCTGCTGGTGCACTTGGCAAGTGCACCAGCAGGTGAAATTTAATGTGTGCACCTGCTGGTGCACATTTCAAGTGCACCAGCAGGTGCACATTTAAAGTGCACCTGCTGGTGCACTTGCCAAGTGCACCAGCAGGTGCAATTTAATGTGTGCACCTGCTGGTGCACTTTAATATGTGCACCTGCTGGTGCACTTTAATGTGTGCACATTTCAAGTGCACCAGCAGGTGCAATTTAATGTGTGCACCTGCTGGTGCACTTTAATGTGTGCACCTGCTGGTGCACCAGCAGGTGCACATTTCAAGTGCACCAGTAGGTGCACATTTAATTTCACCTGCTGGTGCACTTGCCCTTGAAATTGCACCTGCTGGTGCACACATTAAATTGCACTTGCTGGTGCACTTGCCAAGTGCACCAACAGGTGCAATTTCATGTCCTTATCTCTTGCTGGTGCACTTTAAATGTGCACCTGCTGGTGCACTTGCTAAGTGCACTAGCAGGTGCACACTTTAAATTTTTGATTGCTCAATACATGACTGAATATATGTACTAATTGCTCAAATTTCTCATTAACAGCCTTACCAACCTGGTTCTATTGCCCCGGCACCTCCCCCTCTAGTGGAAGATATTGCAATTAATATCAGGCAAGTTCAAATTCTCTTATAGTTGTTTCCAAAATTAATGAGGTTATCAGATTATCATTGACATTTGACTTTGAAATTCAGTAATGTCTACACATGATACAATTATGCATATTTTATATAGAATGGATAATTTTATATATCAGCATCTTTATTGTAGTTAATATGACTGCTGAAAGAAGTTGGATGTATGCCCATCTCAGAGATGGTTTACTCAATCCCAGATATTTAGAGGGTATCAAAGAATTTATAGAGAAGGCTAAGAACTGCCCAGAATATTTAAATGGAGACCAGATTCGTTGTCCTTGCAATCGATTTAAGTGTCAGAACCGTAGCTTTCAAGATGAAAATACAGTTAAATATCATTTAATGAAGCATGGTTTTGTGCAAAATTACAATGTTTGGTATTTGCACGGCGAAACTGATGTGCATGACGGATATGATAATACATTATTAGACATGTCTTATGGTTGTGACAGTGTTAATCACCCAAATTTCAATCGGTTTGAGGACATGGTCATGGATGCATCAAGCTGTAATGTAATACATAATGATACGTATGAGATACCAAACTCCGCTACACAGAAACTGTATGATATGTTAAATGCATCTAAGCAAGAACTATGGCCTGGATGTGAAAATCACTCCCAGTTATCAGCTGTTTCACGTTTACTAAATTTGAAGGCGGAACATCATTTCTCTGAACGGTGTTTTGATCAGATATGTGAACTTATGAAGGAAATGTTACCGAGTGACAATGTCATGACGGATGGCTTTTACTCAACAAAGAGACTAGTCCAAGGATTGGGGCTTCCTATACAAAAGATACACTGTTGTGTTAATGGTTGTATGATTTATTGGGACAATGATGAAGAACTTACAAGATGCAAATTTTGTGACCATGAAAGGTTCAAACGCCTTAAGCACACTGTGGAGAAAGGAAAGAGTCTAGTAGCATACAAAAAGATGTATTACTTCCCCATTACGCCACGTTTGCAAAGACTTTATGCATCGTGTGTTACAGCTAAGTATATGACTTGGCACAATGACCATGCAAATGATGATGGGGTGATGCGTCATTGTTCAGATACTCCTGCTTGGAAGCATTTCAATCAAACTCATCCAACCTTTGCAATGGAGGCCCGAAATGTAAGACTCGGCCTTTGCACTGATGGATTTCAACCATTCGGTCAATCTGGGCAACAGTATTCCTCATGGCCAGTAATATTAACTCCATACAATTTGCCACCAGGTATGTGTATGAAAGATGAGTATATGTTCTTGACAATTATCATACCTGGTCCCAAGAATCCAAAAGAGAAGCTTGATGTGTACATGCAACCATTAGTGAAGGAATTAAAAGAACTGTGGGAAATGGGTGTGAATACCTACGATGCATGCCACCAGAACAATTTCACTATGCGGGCTGCTTTACTTTGGACTATTAGTGACTTCTCTGCTTATTCAATGCTTTCAGGGTGGAGCACCGCTGGACGAACTGTATGTCCCTACTGTATGAAAAACACAGATGCATTTACATTAAAAAGGAGGGGGGGGAAACAGACATGGTTTGACAGTCATCGGAAGTTTTTACCAGACGACCATGCATTCCGTCGAAACAAGATATCTTTTATTAAAAACCAAACTGTCTCCAAGTCATCGCCGCCAATTAGAACTGGGGAATACTTGCTAAAAGAGATTGAGCAAATTGGTTTGAAGCGGATAATAGACATTGACAGTCATGAAATAAATGGTCGACTTTCAAAGACAACTGGTTGGCGTAAGTGGAGCATACTGTGGGATTTGCCATATTGGTCAACAAATATGATTCGCCACAATCTTGATGTAATGCACATTGAAAAGAATATATTTGAAAATATTTTTAATACAGTGATGAATGTTGAGGGGAAGACGAAACACAATATAAAATCAAGGGAAGATTTGAATGAAATATGCAGGAGACCAGAATTGAAGAAAGATCCAATTAGCGGAAAATATCCAAAAGCAAGTTATTGTCTGGACAAGCAATCAAAGATGATATTGTGTGATTGGCTCAAAACACTTAAATTCCCTGATGGATATGTTTTCAATCTAGACAGATGTGTTGATAGTCGGAAGCTAAGACTTTTTTGGTATGAAAAGCCACGACTGTCATGTTTTCATGCAACGAATTCTTCCTATTGCTCTCAGAGAATTGCTACCGAATAATATTTGGCAACCCATAACAGAGCTTAGCAATTTCTTTAGAAAACTTACTTCAACTACACTTACTAATTGGGACATGCAACGGTTAAATGAACAAATTTCTGTGATCCTTTGTAAGCTTGAACGAGTATTTCCCCCAAGTATGTTTGATTCGATGGAACATTTACCATTACACCTTGCATATGAGGCATTAATTGCAGGACCAGTACAATATCGATGGATGTACCCATTTGAGAGGTACAGTTACTATTTTTTTATGTATACTGCTCAGTATGATGATTTACTTAGTACACATTTATAATTTATGTTTCCACACACTAGATACCTGAGAAAGTTAAAGAACAATGTGAAGAATAAAGCAAGGGTCCAAGGTTCAATATGCAATGCTTACTTGGTAGAAGAAGCCAGTGCATTTTCTGCTCATTATTTTGAAGCACATGTAATGACCAGTCATCGAAAGGTTCCATGCAACTTGCATGAATTTGTCCCCGATCATGATGTATCGGGTAAATTAAGCATATTCAAATTCACAGGTAGAACACTCGGAAAGGGAAAATCGAGGTATATGACTGAAGATGAAATCCAAGCTGCTCAAACATATATTCTCTTAAATTGTCCAGAGGTCAAAACATATATTGAGTAAGTAATGTTAGTTATATTAAGAGTGTAATACCTCATATATTGTACAATATTGTTGAACATAACTTGTTAATTTATATGTATAACATTTATGTAGAGCAAGTAAAGTCGGCACAATCAAATATCACAAATGCAGAAGTTGACAAGAAACTGGAGACAGAGTTTTTCCTATGGTTTTACAAGTATGCCCATGAGTTGCAGAACAATGTAGAAAATCAATTTATAGTTGATCTTTCAAAGGGACCACTCAAAAGTGTCACAACTTTTGACGGGTATTGTGTTAATGGATGTAAATTCAACACAATCAATGGAAATTCGAGTAGTAAGACAATGAATTTTGGTGTATGTATAAAAGGGAGTAATTACAGTTCTGAAGAAAGTGACTACTATGGACTGTTGGTTGAGGTGTTGCGGTTGGAGTATCTAGGGTTACCAATTAAGCGGATTGTGCTTTTCAAATGCGACTAGTTTGATCCAACACCAAATACCGGCACCAAGGTGCATAGACAGTATAGAATGGTCGATGTCAACAGCAAGCGTAGATACAGTAAGTACGAGCCATTTGTATTAGCCTCTCAAGCAATACAAGTCGTTTATGCTTTATACCCGAGCAAGCGTCGTGACAGAAATGATTGGTGGGCTGTGATGAAAGTTAAAGGTAGACCCGTTGTTGAAGTATCTGCAACGTCTTCAAAGACATATGAACCTTTTCAAGAGGATGACATTGATTACGCTGAAGTAGATGTGGATGATATTACTCAACAACACTGCCTAAATGATCCTAGTGGAGGAATGACTGAGATTCATGATGATGTTTCGACAGATGAAGATGAGTTACTTAGTGACCCTAGTACTGATGCAGATCCAGATGGTGATAATGAGTGCAATTCATATGAATCAGATTAAATTAATTTGTAATGCAAATCAGTTTGGAGTAGTATATTTCCATCACTTCTCAGTGAGTAACTTACTACGTTTGTATGTTTTTAATTTAATGTCTACCCATTATATTATTATTGGCATTGATTATTTTTTATTTGTACACAGATGAGGGGACGTGGACGGGTTAAGCAGCCTAGAGGACCAGTTCAACTACCTTCTAGCGAAGCCAAGAGGAGGCGAATGCAGATGACGGACAAGAGCATGAGCCGCAGATACCACAGGCATCGACGGGACTTGGGGATACAGAGCTTCAGATATGGGTACCATAGTGCTGGACGAGTTGCAGACGTTTATGCATAGGATGATGGCACAACACGGTATAGGGACATCCACTCAGCCATCTGCTCCTAGGGCACCTCCAGCTCCGTCCCCACAGCAGCGGCCTGATGATGCACCTATCATTGCTGATCATCATACAGACAGTGATGATGACACAGATGATGAGCTAGCTAGTTTAGTTTAGTATGTATATTTTGTTATAACCAGTTGATAATTTTTAGTCTAAATTGTAATTGTAGTACAAATTCTTTACGTTTTAAATATATTTTAATGAGCAATTTGGTTTTGTCCTTTTATAGTATTATTATTGTCCAGTATGATAATAGATATTTATGAATGTACAGGGTACAGATGGATATATTTGAATGTACATATTTGTACAGGGGATATATGAATGTACAGTATATGAATGTAGTAGGGGTATAGGTACAGGGTAGAATTTGCAATTGGTGTATTTTTATTCACTAACGGATTAGTAACCGAAAATCCGTTAGTGTCATCAACGGATTTTCCGTTGGTGATCCGTCACTGTCACCAACGGATTTTCCGTTGGTGATCCGGTACTGTCACCAACGGAAAATCCGTTGGTGATCCGTCACTGACACCAACGGAAAATTCCGTTGGTGATCCATCACTGTCACTAACGGATACAAATTTCTGTTAGTGAATAATTTACGAACGAGGATTTTCCTGATGGAATAAATCCGTCACAGATCCGTTAGTAAAAAGTTCCACTAACGAATCTTCAACGCTCACCAACGGAAATTTCCGTCGGTGATTTTGCAAAGTCTTGTAGTGTAATATTTTTCCCAGTCTAGTGGAGTTGCATTGCATTTTTCCATCATTGTCTTGTAAATGCTCTTCCCTGTGTAACATCAGTGATATGATAAGATAATAAAAAAGAATAGAAAAAAGAAATTAAAGGAATCAATGACCTTGAATTCAGTAATAAGTTGTCTTCACAACTAATGTCTCAAGTTCAAAATACTAGTCGAAATTGATTAATTATAGTGAAAAAGAAAAAAAAAAAAAAACATATATAGTTTGGCACTTGCATTGGAGTAGAGGCAAGGAGTTGCATTTTATTCATAGAGAGGATTTCTTCGTCTTGAACAATTTCTTCCATTGCAGCCATCTCTTCTTTGGTTTTCATGGCTTTCGGTTTGATATATGCTCTTACTCTATATATAGAAAGAAAGAAGGCTGGAATATAACATGGTCAAACTAACAATTAAGGCCGTACAAGGCACAGACAATTATTCCTTCAACTACAATGATTATTAAAAAATCATTAAATTATTCTTATCACCAATAAATTTTACTTTTTCAATACATATTAAATAAATATACATTAAAAAGTTTATTAATAAAGTATTGTCTAAAAAAAACTACTTATAATTTAAGATCGCTAAAAAGATAAAATAAAATTTATTTTTATAAAATTGAGAGAATAATACTCCTAATAAATGAACTTTTGTTCATGGCAAGTAAAAAAAAATTGTCATCGTAAGCAAATACTACCGTTAAAAAGAAAAAAAATTAACATATAAATTTTTTAGAGTTATTTTTTAAATTAATTATGTATTTAAATTTTAATGAATTATTATTTCATATTAGATTGTATCACTATTCTATCTTAAAATTTCTGTAGGTAATGCATTGACACTCCACGTGAAGGTATGTAGTTTAGCGAGCTGTGGTTTTCATTTGTTGGGTTTCGTATAATCAAATATAAAGAGTGTCGTATGCCTTAGGTTGTGGGATCACAATCACTTTGTTTATATTTCAACTTCAGTTCATGAATTACTTCAATTAATTCTCATATTAAAAATGTTATTACTGAGCACAAAATTCCTTTTTGCCAATTAGTAACAACATATAAACATATTTTTTTTTTACTTTTTTAATAAAATTAAAAATTCCCAATATTTTTTTATTTTATAAATTTATAAAAAATTGTATATATTTTTGTGGACTAATCATTTTTCTGAAAATCATTAAATTCACAAAAGTGACATATTCAAGCAGAAGATTAACACATGAAAATATAAAGATATGATTTATTTTAATCAACGATAGGACAAAATATATATAGTATTCTAACGTATAATATACTCTTTAGCCCTTACACTATATTTGAATTTTTATTTAAACTCCTTAATTTTTTAGAGAGATAAATACACACTTAAAATTTAAATAAATACAAATAAATTAAAAAAATTTAAAATTAATATAGATATCCGATCGCTGGCTATATGGATAAAGTCATGTGTTTGTGCCAAAAATTAATCGTGATGTTAAGTTGTTATAATGTTTTAGAATTAAAATTTTTAAGAAATTAGAGATTTGGAAGTTGAATGAGACTTTAATTATTATCATCCATTTGATTGAATCTAGAATATGAAACTATCTTTTTCAATATTGAGTTCGATTGGATTTAAAAAAGTTCGTTATGAAGAAGGTGAATTGAAGATGATAATTTGAAATAAATCATTAGCTATGAAAAGGAATTAATTAAATTTTTTAATATAAATATGCTATTTTTATATGATTTATAAAATAATTGATATGTTTTATATGTATTTAAAAAATTAATTAAAAATAAAATTTTTTTTGAACTGATTAAAATAAATTTTATAAATTTTAATTTTCAAATGGAGAATAATATGCATAATAATATCCCTGATCATGATTGGGAGAGTCAATTCCCCAACAAAGAGTCTAAGCCAAACCAACAATTAAAAAAAAAATCTCTCAATTTATTTTTATATTAAAATAGTTCATTAATTTCCACTTCTAAACTCACAGGAAATATTTTCTAAATTTAGGAACGTTTGGGTCCACTTACCATAAAATAACCAGTATTTGAAATATATCTATAAAAAATTTCTTTAGCAAAACAATTTATTTTTATTATTTAATTTTAATTTTATTAACAAATTATATATAACTAGAGATCCTAATAAAATTATTAAATTGCAGAAAATAATTTTCTTTTAATAACTTAAAATTTTCTTTGATAAAAAAATGTTTTTTCTGAATATCTATCAGAAAATATAAAAATTATTTTTTTGAAATATTTTGGGTAAAGAAATGGAGGCCTTAGATTAAAAAAAATTGATTAAGAAAAAATAATTTCCTTATTAAAGGAAAAGTTAAGACTTTTAACTTTTTCCAGGAAGAAAGTTATTTTTGCAATTTAAGTATTTTATTAATATCATTACATCTAAACTTTTATTATTTATTATTTTTTAAATCAATTAATAGATACAAAATAAATTATCTTATTAAAAATTATTTTCTAACGAAATTATTTTTCACATAAAATGTTTTTTTATCATAAAATATTTTTCTAATGTATATTATTTCCAGGTCCCACAAATTAAAAGTTGGGCACGTTTTTCCATGCTTTGAAATTCCCATAGGAGTCCATACTTAATTATTGTTGATAATCATTTTTTTTTTTTTTAATTTATCAGAATAGGATGTTCACTCGAGAGCAGGACAAGATGAAATAAGGACAAGAACTGCTTAATTTCTCTTGGATAATAGCAGACAGCTCCCAAAGACTACACAAGCTGGAGACAATCAGATTCAAAAATGCAATTCCGCATATATTCTTATGAACAGCAAACTCATTAGCTGCTTGAAGCTCAAACCCTACAACAACAAGGGGAGATAAGCACAAAAAAGATGAAGCACCTCCATCCACCCACCGACTATGACTATCCCTTCCCATAAAGTCATAACTAGCCTCAGGAAAATTCAGACAAAAAGAAATTATCCACATTTACTTTAAACATATTAAGAACGGAGAGTATAATACCTAATTATTAAATAATTTGATTCAAAAATTATTTATACCAATTAAAGTTGGACTATATAATATCATAGTTCATAAATAACTTGATTGAGTTGAGTGAAAAAAAATTTTAAAAAATTATTTGGTCCAATTAAAGCTAAGTTGCTACAGGAGAATCCTAAAGAGATAATATATATCAAAAGGATGACTTCAAGGAATAGTAAGAGAACGAGCTTGCGAAATAGTCATTGATTGTAGTTCTCGCAATTAGTTAATTTCTATTGAGGTTCAAATTATAGACTCAGTCATGGAGATGGATACTAAAAAGTTGAAATCCATTTTTTTATATATATTTTTTCCTTTTAAAAAGCTCTTCTTTTAGAGAGAAAATTTATAATTTGCAGATCAAGAGGCTCTAACTCTACATATATATATTTTTCATGTCTGCATACTATTTCTCATTAATTATTTTCAGTCTTAATTAATTAGTTGATAATTAAAAACTGAAAATAAAAAGAGACAATTATGCCTTTCTTTTTCTTTTCTCATGGATGGCAAAATAAAACTACGTATAATTGGACAGCAACGAAGTCATTACACCAAGCATACTTGAACACAAACAATTCTTCGAAGAACATATAATCATACTTGCTGACATTATTTTCCAATGAAAATACAACTATTCAAACTTTCAAGTAATTAACTAAGAACAAGATATCTCCCCAAGGAATCAATTCTCTTACTTACAAAACAGTGTGAGAAAGCTGAGGTGGAATAATTTTTTTGTACAAAGAAAATGCAACGGCAGAAATAGCAGGTCCCAACCAAAACACCCAATGCCCATCCCAAAGATGACCTCCTCGAACTAATGCTGGACCCAAACACCTAGCTGGATTCAATCCAGCTCCAGCATAGCCTTTAGCTGTTGTCACTGAAGTCGAAACATACACAAGAAGACCCAGCACTATCCCCACGATCGTGAAAATTGTGACATGACCCAAGGCCTTGGCTTGACGATGATCAAAGGCCATCAGCACTGACGCAAAAAGAAACACGAACCCACATATTATCTCTAGCCAAAGGGCCTGCCCAGTTTCTAACCCAATCACAGTAGGACCATTTGGCCCTGGTGCAACAATATGCAGAGTGCAGCCTCCAAGCGAAAATGTGCTCTCAATGTTGTTGTTGACCACAGCTTTTAGTGCTAGTGCACCCACAACGCCACCAGCACATTGAGCCAAGATGTATATGAAGGCTTTTGATATGGAAATGAGGCCGGTGAGTAGAGCTGAGAAGGTGACCAAGGGGTTAATGTGGCCTCCGGAAATGGGATAGGTTGCCAGGAGGAGAATTGTGATTGTGATGGCGACTAGGATTGATAGTATGAGGTTTGGTAATTTTGTCTCACTTTCAATTGTGGAAATAACAATGGTGTCTATTGCGAAAACGAGAACCGCTGTGCCCAAGAACTCTGACATAGATGCTCTCCACACCTGAAAAAGTTAACACAATTTTGTATGGTAAAGTTGGGCGAGAAATTATAAACGGAACCGTCGTAATAAATAAATAAACCGTACAACTTAAAAATACCATAATTAATTAGTAATTTTTTTATTTTCAAAAAGTGTAACTATTTTTATATAAGTCTCTCTCAACTTTATTTGTTGTACTATGCAAATATTTTATATAATTCATCCGCTTCATTCTATAAATTTTTGAATTTAATATTAAAAAAATATTTTAAAAAATTAAAAGATGTATTAGTTAATAACTCTCAAACTCAAATGTTTTAGCTACGAGATTTTTTAATGCATAAAATTTATTAAAGGGAGATAATTATATTCCAGTTCATCATTAAATAGAAAAAAAAATTATATCATTTTATTAAAAAAATATCGATAAATACAGCCCGCTAGATATATGCATGCTCAGATAATAAGATCAAATTACACTTATTGAATTTCATAATAAGGGTACTTTGTTGTGTTTTAAAATTACAAGAACTGAATTTTTTAAGAATATAAAATAAATGTGTAGAATTTATTAAACTATAAATATTAAATTGTTGAAATCTATAAAACTATAGATACTAAATTTTAGTGAAATAAAAAAAAATCCTTTTCAAGCAGGGACTAGTTTATTGATTTTTTAAAATTACAATAATTAAATAGTTGACTTTTAAAAATACATAAAATAATGTACAGGTTTCGTTAAACTACAAAGAAATTATAATTTAGCTTAATTTAACTAACAGAATGAGCATGCCAAAAAATATTCTCAAGATTTTTTCTGAATGGTGCTATATCAATTTAAGAGAAATACTCCATAAAAAAATAAATAAAATAAAAATTTAAATTTTTATGTAACAGTTAAAATGTAATGATTATAAATAAATAAAAATATTTTAAAAATTCAATGAAAATGATTCATGTATACAATGTACAAAAATATTTATTTCCATATAAGCACTTGATATAATGTACAAAAGTAGATAAAGATATCAACTTAATTATTTTGATAAATTAATAAAAAGAAAAATGCATATAACCCTTTGGTATTTAGACATTCCAAAAGCCTAACATAGATATTTTTATGCTTATATTATTTTTCTATTAACAAAATTATAATATGTTTATTGTTTATTGTTTATGAATAAAACAACTGAATTTTGTATTAAATAAATGAAACTACACCCTAAACAAAAGCATATGTGCATTACCATCAAAGAGAAAAAATCTTCAACGCCTAATACTTTTTTGAGCCTAGTGGCGTTGCATTGCTTCTTCCCTTCCCTGTCCTTTAAATACTCTGCCCTGTAACATTGGTCATGACATGAATAAGATTATAGAGATTAATAAAGAAAAAAAAAATCAAAGAGTTATTTTCAGAACTGTGATGCATCGAGTTAGAGTTTGAGCTGAAACCAAATAATAGAAAAAAAAGGTTAAACAGAAAACAAAGTTTGACACTTGCATTGGAGTAGAGGCAAGGGGTTGAATTTTATTCACAGAGAGGCTTTCTTCATCTTGAACAATTGCAGCCATCTTTTTCTTTGGTTTTCATGGCTTTGGGTTTGATATATGCATATATATAGAAAAAATAATGAAAGCTGGATTATATCAAGGCCAAGCTGGCAGTAACGATTAAGCACTACGATGCACGAAATGTTAAGTCCTTGAAATACAATCCTCAATGGAAAATCATTTATTGAAGAGAAGATATTTTAATTTAATTTATTATATAAAGTAAGATCATCAAGAGTCGGAGATTATTCATATCATATTTATAAACAAATTTAGACATTCATTTTCCCTTTATTTAATATCAATAATTTTATAAAAATTTAATTCAATTCTTTTAATTTAAAAATTTTTATTTTAAAAAAATTTAAATTTCACAAATTTTTACAAGAATTAATTTATTTTTTTAACTTAAATCGTAAAACTCACAGTTTTATAGAACTTTAGTATTTAATATTATATGCATTTTTAATTAATTATGTGTAAATTATAATATAAATAAATATTATTAAAATGAATGTATTAAGGAGATGTGGGAAATCTTTTTGTGGTGCGTGCTCAACTCACATGAAGAAATGTAATTAGGCATTTGGTATGATGAAATATAGATAGAGTATCATATCCCTTCATTTGTGGGATCACAATCACTTTGTTTATATTTCAAGTTTATTAAATGAATTTTTTTAATTAAGAGTCATTTGTCGAGGATAGTCTAATTGGTCTTTCTTATTGTAAAGCATAGATAAAGAGGGGTCAGCTTTTGATTTCAAATTTCGACAGCGGCCTCTTTAAAAATATTTATCTTTATAATGAAAAAGAAAAAAACTAATTTCATTATAAAAAAAATTAAAATATCAATAAATTTTACCGATGACATAAAAATAGTCTAATTTAATTTATTATTAATTAATATTTCATTGTGTATTATATCAGTTGTACTTAATATTTCTGCCTCCTTTCTATCAAAAAAAAAAAAATTAAGTGTCATTTTATTAGTTACTGTTTAGATATTAAGTATCAGATTAATGCTGTTACTGATTACAAAAATTCATGTTATTTAGTATATTTATATTAAATGATAATTTATTTTTATTGAATTATAATGTTTTTTAAATAATAATTTTAATGAAATTGAAATTTATTGACAGTTATTTTTTTAAATTAAAAAATAATTATATATTATTATCCATGCAATATTCTTTGCGCTACCTCATCATATGAGATATCTATATTGCATTTCAGCATACCTACTTTTGGTGGTCTCCGTACAGCTGGATAATTAACACCAACTAAATGGCCAACCCTTCTTGCTGTAAGAGTAACCTGCTAGTCAGTACACATCTATCTAGCTCGAAAAATAATAGATTCTACTGTTGGCCATTTATTCTCCCAAACCACTTGATTCTGATCAACCCAAATATACCACATCACACAAAGGAACTCAGCCAGCTACTTGAAACAATTCAACAGTTGTTTGAACTTGTGGTCAAGTAAAACCACTTAATCTAAGCCAAACTGAACACGCCAATGAACATTGAGTAAAAATATGGGTTACTGATTCTGTTGCTATATCACATATCAGGCAACGATCATCAAACACAACTCGATTTACCATTAGGTTTTGCAAAATCTGCAAATTATTGAACGCCAATCTTCATGTAAAATTTGTAATTTTCAGTGGCACCTCTACCTTCCAAATCTAGAGCCAAACAATTGCAAATTGTTCCTGCTGTTGCCTTTGTGAGTTACCTGCAAGAAATCTGTTTTTGGAAAATACCTACCCTTGTATAACCTTACTACTAAAGAATTTGGGTTTGTAAAAAATCTCCACCCTTACTTAGCAACAAGGGCTACATTGAATTCCTTCAATAATCGAAAACCCAGGCCACCCATATCTTTCCCACAAGGCATTCGCCGCCAACTACACCAATGATACCAGACTCACTATCCATAGTATTCCTCTACCAGTATTACAAAACCCACATCACAAGTCACACTCTGCAAGCACCTCCCTAAAACCCTTCAATAACCGATTATTTATCCTTATTTTTTAAAATATAAAATTATTTTTCCTTACTTTTTAAAATAAATAAAATTTTACTTAATTTTTTAATTCCCCACTATTTAATCTTTCTTCTAAAGTGCTATGTCATTTTTGGTGTATAAAATTTTTCTGAATTAACATTTTAATTATCATGATTTTCCAAACAACATGATTTTTTTAGTAGAAAAATTGAGAGAATAAAAATTTGAATTTAAATATTGAGTATTATGTTTTTAATTACAGAAACAAGTGAAATTGGGCAAAAACATGATAATTTTAAATCATAAAAATAAATAATATGATGAGAAAATTGAAAACAAGGTTTTCATATCTAATTCAATTTAGGAATCAATAAAAAATAAAGGGTCCAGACTTTAAAGTAATTAAATCCGTATAAATTATATATATTTTTTAATAATTAACTTTATATTATATTATGAGGATTGAAAAAACTTTATAGGTTATTATATTTACAAAAATCAATCATGTAATGCTTACATGTTAATATTAGATTATTATTTTACAATAAATTTTTTTATTGATATTATAATATTTTAAAGTTAGAAATTTTTTGAATTTAAATTTATATTAGAAGTTATAGAAGATTTACTATTTAATTTTTGTGTGTTATTATTATTAATAATTTTTTGCATGTTTTAAAATTTATTAAAATAGTTTTATCAATTTTTAAAATTCAATTTTAATCTCAATAACCCCTTCTTTGTTTGTCTGTGGAGGTCTTGTTTGGTAAGCAATCCCAATTCTGGAATTATAAACATGCGTTCTCTATGGGTCATTGTGGGAAAAAAAAAAAAAGTACATTGTGGAAAAAAGAAAAGTAAAAACAAGTGAAGAGGAGTTATCTTTATGAAGTGTTCATATTTATTTTTAGCAATTTTTTCTCTTGCAGAATTCAGTTTTGACGTTTGTTCTGAAATTTGTAAACTTATAATGATTTAAGCAGTAATTTTGAATGTAGATTGTAACTGCGAGAATTGACATTTACTTCGACGTTTAAAATGATTCTCGAATTGTAATTTGTACTTATAATCTTTTTATTTTTAATCCTTAAATCGTCTTCAAACCACTAATTCTAATTGTCATCATCTAGTAGCTGGTGGCACTTCCATTGATCCTGGCCATTAATCAAGCACTAATATTGTGTAAAATACACGTTATCAGAACCCCTTCCCCTCAACGATCATGATTTGTTCATCCACTCTTAAAATAAATGAAATTTAGATAGAGCAGAGCAAAGCCATCAAACTGTGCAACAACAATGGCAATTGCAGACCTTCACTTAACTGTGAAGCCATCTCCCCAATCCACTACTCCCCTCCCTCCCCCAAATTCATCATCCTATTTGCCAAACCTAGATTACACCACCATAGAAATATAATTACTAAATACTCTCTTCATCATTTAGAAATGGAAGCAATACTCCGTCTGAAACAGGGTGCCCTGTTCCACTTGACCAACAGCACATAAATGAGTACCAGAATCTCTCCGCTTCCTTCCCCTTTTCCTTAGTTGCCAGTGATATTGTTGCCTATTGCTCTTGACTGTTCGTTTTTGGGCTGCTTTCACTCTCTTTATCGGGTTGCTGGCAGCTTGGTTAAAAATTAATAGAAGAAAAAATAGATAATTTAATTTTTTAATATATTTTTAACAGTAAAAATAAACGAAATTAAAAAAAATTAAAAAATTTCCTCTGTGGTCCATTTACAACTCGATACTTTCGTATTTTTCTCTTTCTTAAACCTAACTTCTTTCTTTTTCCTTTTTCATGGAAGACGATTTGCGTTAATTGACTATCGATAAATAAAAAAATATTATTATTCCTATTAAGAGTTTCAGAGATATTCCGATCGCCATTTATCTGTATGGTGGGGATATTTCTCACATACAATCCAATCAATTTTCAAAATATGCATATCTCTTTGACAAATTTATGGCAACAATTCTCGGACAATTATTGTATTGAATGATTTGATTTCTAGTTATAAACCGGATATTTTATTTTTTATGGAAACAAAAACTCTTAATTCTCGTATGAAATTTTTTTCGTAATTTTTTACATTTTGATGGTTGCTTCTCAATCAATAGACAAGAATTGAGATGAAACCTTTCGTTAATGTGGAAGAGTCATGAATCTATTTCTGTGGTTGACTTTTCTTTAAATTTTATTGATTCGGTTATTTAGAAAGGTAATGTTCAATTTTGTGATTGATTTTTCTTCAAATTTTATTGATTACATTGTTTCGGAAGGTAATGTTCAATACATGTTTACTAGTTATTATGGATTTCCAGAATCGCAACGACGACGTCAGTCTTGAAATCTTATTCGAGTTTTATCTTGTAGAAACTCTCTTCCGTGACTTTTTTTGGAAGATTTTAATGATTTATACTCGAGAGATGAGAAAGAATGAGGAGTATTTTTGTCAAATTATCTTATGTAGGGGTTTAGATAGACACTTGAGAAGCATTTTTATCAAATTAGTTTGATTTTGAATGATTGTAAATTTTTGTTAGATTTTAAAATTAATATTTCTATTAGATGGATTCATCGTAATACTACTCTAACTGCTCATATTTTGATTAAAAAATCTATTACGCATAATCATCTCTCTGTTTGAAATGATATCTCTCGTTATTTAATGAAATTTTATTAATACAATCAGTAATTTTACTTTTAAAAAAATAAACAAAACTAAATTATTTTATTGACCGAAAAAAAAAAGAATATTTAAAATTAAATTGAAAATTTATTAAAAATTATTATTTTAATTTTACCCTTTGTTTTGCTTCTAGAAACTCGAAAAAGAGGAGTGAATGAAATAAAAAAGCCACATTTCAATTTTCAGTAACATTCGGCAGTCATCACATGGGAACTGTCGCTTGAAAGATCTCACATTAAAATTCCATCTCTATTTTAATTATTGTTTATTATTATTACTATTTAGTAAACTACAGAGAGTTCAACTCAAACCAGAAAAGTTAAAACTCTATTCGGTATTGATTTTAAAAATAATTTTAGTATTTTGACTGATTATTTAATAATTAAATTAATAAATTATAAAAAATTATTTTTTATAATATTTAATTTAAAATTGCTACTAAAATAACTACCCATTATTAAAACAATTAATATTTTTTGAATTGGGCTAAGTGTAGAGAGCCATAACCTGAGCTAAAATATATTGCAAAATGCAAGCCGAGAGAGGCATGTCCAGAGTTTGAAAGTAAACATAGGTTTGTTGAGCCATTCTAGCCAGTTTTGTTTGCTTGTCTAAGAAAATGTTTGATGGCATTGTCCTGGTCTCTGTATTTTTTCCGTTGGATTGCTTGAATCACTGCTAACAGATCCTTGTGTCATAATTTGAAACAAAAAAAATCCCTTTCTTAAATTAAAATAATCGAAATATTTCACGCACGCTTTAAAATTAATAAAAAAATAATTTTATAAAATTTTAATTTTCGGATGAAAGATATGCATCATAATTTTCCTGATCATGATTGGAAGAGTCAATTCCCCACAAAAAGTCTAAGCCAAGCCAACTACGTGTGTATGTATGTGTATATATATATATAAACTTTAGCTACAATTCTCATGCTTTCGAAACCAAAATAATAAAGAAGGGTAGACCACTTTTCCATCCCTAAATTTTATTAAAATTAAAAAAATTATCTTTTTATTATTTTTAATTATCTAATAATTTAGTTCTTATTTTTTTATTATGTTATTTTAAAAGTTTCTCATTAATATTTTAAAATAATATTTCTTTTCTAGTTTGATAAAATTTAAGTACATGATTCAACTAACCATCTATTTTTTTAAAAAAAACTATTAGTAAAAATGTTAATTTTAATCTAATTTAAGAATAAAAATGTGATTTATCTTAAACAGATTTTTATCTCCGTTCAAATAATTAATAAAAAAAATTAGACGAATCAACCTTTAATTTGACAATTTTAAATTATAGAAATTAAATTGTCAAATTTTTAAATATATTAGTTTTAATATAACTCCAAAAATAGCCCAACTGGGATCAAGTTTGAGTGCAAACATCTTCATCTATGCTCAAATTAGTTATTTGGATTTATAACTAGAAATTAAATCAATCTAATATATCTTATTTATTAATTAACTATTTAAATCATTTTCTTATTCAATCAATTATCAAAATAAATTTTACTCAATTAATAGCACTTTAACTATAAAATACAAATGAACAACCATTCATTCAAGTCTAAACTACCACTATAAAAAAAAAATCAAATTTATAAATAAATTTATCCATTAAATTATTAAATTATAAAATTTTATTTATAATTTAATTTACAAATGCACCACAAATCGATATTTTTCTATTTGTGTAAATCACCTTTGTAATTTTTGTTAAATAAAAAATAATTTATTTATGTTATAAATCGAGAATATCTATTTATAATACAAATGAATTTAATAATCGTTTGTATATTTTCTGAAATTACACATACACATAAAATTATTCATTTATAAATTTATTTGTAATATAAATTATTAATTTATTTATAAATTCATTTGTGATATTCTATTTAAAAATTTATTTGTAAATTTATTAACAATACAAATACTTTGATTTATTTATAAATAAATCCGTTTGTGATTTAATGGCTAGGAGCATATTGTAACACATTTTCAAAATTTAAATTTGTTAATTGAAAAAATAAATCCGTTTGTGATTTAATGGCTAGGAGTATATTGTAACACATTTTTAAAATTTAAATTTGTTAATTAAAAAAATTTATAAGTTCGAGTTTAATTCGTGAAATATTTAATGAACTCAAATTTAATTCGAACTCAACTCATAGTAAATTTGTATTCAAACTCAACTCATAATACACTTGTATTCAAACTCAGTATTAGCTAAAAATTAAAAGAGTAAATTACACTTTAGTTTTTAAGTTATATCATAAGTAATAGATCAGTCCTTATATTTTTAAAATCGAACACTTAAACTCCTCTGTTATCATTCAGCCTCTCTATTTATTTCTATGTTAGTTTAAAGGTAAATAACTTATCAAACATCTAAACAATATTTTTCTTCTCACAATACTCTTATTGCACCATATAATATATATAAAAAAAATTTGTACATTTAAAAAAACTCAAATACTCTTTCTTCCTTTTTCAAATTTGCTACAATTTTCAATTTAATTTGCTTCAGAATTCAAATAATGTTAAATATTTAAGTCCTTCTATTTTTATATATTAAAACACATCGATTTCTAAAAATAAAATTTACATTTTTCTTATATTTTCTGTCATTTGAAATTTCCTTAGTATAAAATTAAACTAATAATATACAATTACTTCTTTCATTTTTTATATACTAAAAAACACATCCCTGTCTAAAATAATTTAAAATTTTCTACCTTACTGACATTTCTTAATTTTCTGGGTATAAAATTCAACTAATTAGAAACACTTAAATTCTTCACATTTTATATATTAAAACACATCAGTTCATACTAATACAATATGCAGATTTTTCAAACTTCCTATTATTTTTATTTTTTCTTATCTTTCACGGCCACAACAACTATTAAAAACTAACACTTTCATTCATTTAAACTTTTTATATAACTAAAATATTTTTGCTACTACCACAAGCAATAAAAATATACAAATTAAAAATAAAGTTTTCAGATTTTCTAATACACATTCAATCCTTCCAAACTTTTCTAAAATAATTTTAAGACCTTTCTTAACTTTCTTCACATCATAAAATACTCCATAACCATTTGAAATAAGAGATTTCTCTACCTACAACTATCCTTCAAAGAAGAAAATGAGAGAGAAAGAAGGAGGAGTTATGTTTTGAAATGTAAAAATTTCCTTTAAATATGTTGTAGGGTATAATAAGAGTATTATGGGAAGAAAAATATCTTTTGTTGGGCTTAACCAGCCATTTACTTTAGACTAGCAAACAAATGGATGGAGGGATTGTCTATTTAGACAGAATAAAAATAGAGAGATTTAAGTATTCAGTTTTAAAAATATAGGATTGAGCCATTAATTATAGTATAACTTGGATTAAAAGATAATTTATCCATTTAAAAATGAAATTAAATAAAAAATATTTTAAAATTAAAATATTTAAACTTTCTCGTGATTTCACGATTCCATAAGATGATAAAAATTGTGTACTAATATTGAAGGAGGAGGCCTTTCCTTTTATAGGAAAGTACAACTTAATATTGAAGGAGGAGGCCTTTCCTTTTATAGGAAAGTACAACTTCTTATCTTTCCTATACTCCTTATCTTTTATAATTTACTGATGTGTGATTAAAATTAAATGGATATAACGGATTTGCCATCGGACATGAAATCCATCGGTAAAATTAAATGGAACATAAATAACTTCTCAAACGGGTGTGTAATCATTTTATAAAATTAAATAGATACAAATTGACGTATAATTCCTTTATAAAATTAAATGGATACGTAATATATTTATAAAATTAAATAAATACAAATGAATTCACAAATGGATATGTGACTTATTTGTAAAATTAAATAAACACAGTGTGTAGTCTATTTGTAAAATTAAATTGACATAACGAATTTAGAAATGAACGTGTAAACTATTTGTAAAATTAAATGAATACAAACAGATTTATAAACAAACATATAATCCATTGAAAAATTAAATGAACACAGATAACTTCTCAAACGGATATGTAATCTATTTGTGAAATTAAATAGATACAAATAAACTAGCAATCGAATATATAATTTATTTTTAAAATTAAATTGATATAAACGGACTTATAAATAAACATATAATATGTTTATAAAATTAAATGTACACAAACGTATATGCAATCTGTTTCTAAAATTAAATGTTTCTAAAATTAAATAAATATAGATGACTTTTTAAATAGCCATATAATCTATTTAAATAAATGCGAATGAACTTACAAATACACGTATAATTTATTTATAAAATTAAATGGATATAATAGATTTATAAATGCATATATAATCTGTTTGTAAAATTAAATGATTTCTCAAAACAAATATATAATTTATTTGTAAAATTAAATAAATATCAATAAATTTATATATAGAAGTATAATAATTTGAAAATTTCAATAAATATATAATCTATTTGTAAAATTAAATGAATACAAACGAATCACTTACCCATTTAAATTTTATATTATGTTTGCATTTTATTAAATTTTTTGTATGTATAAATTACTTACCCATTTATATTTTGCTAAAATAATAAAGATACAACTGAAAAATATAAATTAAAAATATCATAAAAAATTAAATTAAATAATTAAATTTAACTATTATATTTTAAACAATAAAAAATAAAAATATTTAATTAATTTTTTAAACTATACACTTCTAAATATTATAAATTACATTCTAATAATAAAAACACAAAAAAATTAGCTTCAAAATAAAAATTATACCTTTAATTTTAATTTTACAAAAATTAAAGAAAATTAAAATATTTTTACATATTTTTTAACTATTTCAAAAAATGTGATTAATTTTAATTTACATAAATTAAAAAATAAAATAAAATAATAAAATAATTTCTACATATTATTTTATTTATTTTATAAGTGTAGCTAATTTTATCTTACACAAATTAAAAAGAATAATAATAAAATAAAAAATAAAATAATTTCTACATATTATTTTATTTTATTTTATAAATGTAGCTAATTTTATTTTACACAAATTAAAAAGAATAATTCTTTTTTTTTATAAATGCGGCTAATTTGATTTTTGCACAAATTATAAAAGTAAAATAATTTTTACATATTATTTTAATTTTTTAGAAATATGATTAATTTTAATTTTATAAAAATTAAAAAAAAATTAAAAAATTATATATTATATTATTTTAATTTTTTTTAGAAATATGATTAATTTTAATTTTATAAAAACTAAAAAAAGTATATATTATTTAAACTCTTTTTTAGAAATGTAGCTAATTTTAATTTTTGTAGAAATTAAAAAAATTATTGCACCCGAAATAACTACGAAAGATAAAATACCATGTCTATAAAATATATTATGGGTGCAAAAATATAATTAATTTCAAATTTTTAAAAAATAAAAAATAATTGAACTAAAATAAATATTTCTAATAATAATAAAAAAATCTCATCAATATTATATTCAAACTATATAAAAATTAAAAAAGAAAATAAAGTTATGATTATAATTTATTATTGATGTAAAATAATTATTTGTTTTTTAATAAAAAATAAAAAAATTAAATAAAATATTGAAATTAATCTAATTTTATCATTTAATCAATTTTATTGATTTAGGTTGAATTGAATTGAGTAGATTTGATGGAGTGATTCAATCCATAAACAATGATAAAAGATTAGGCTCAACCCATAAAAAATTGAATGCCCATTCCACAATGGACCCAAACAGCTAGCATTCAAAGCATACTCAGGCCTCCCTGTTAGGATTCTCACTCCACACTTCTCCTCCCTCCTAAACTTATGTACCATACTCCAACGATATGATATCCTAGAATCTCTGATCCTCAAACTTTTATTAAAATATAAGAATTTTTTAAATGAAAGATAATTTCAATTTAAAGTCATATATATTGGTATTTTATGAATTTTTATTAGAAAATAAAATATAAATTCAATTAATAAATTAATATTTTAACTAAAATTATTGGTGGTGTCACATACAAATAGCTTTTATTAGCTGAGCGATTATATATTCTTAGTATAACACTACAAAAATCTACTGGAATAGCAATAAATTTTAACAATAAATTTCAAATTTCATCGTTAAAAAATAAATTTAATAGGATAATCCGTATTTAATTCAAACTAAAATAATTAACTTAATTAAATTAGTTTAAAAGTTTTATTTAATTTTATTTTATTTAAGTTCAGTTCAGATTTAATTTTTAAAATATTGAGTTGTATTTGTACTGTTAATTTTTTACTAAAAAAATTTTGATAAAATGAAATCAAATAATTATTTTTAAATGATTTTTTTTATGAATGAGGACACTTTGGAGATGAGTCCATGCACCTTTGGGAATCACTTGCTATTGTTTGACAGATTTAATAATCATAGTAACTCGTCGGATGTTTCCTCGCATCATATTCAGTTCTGGTACAGATTCATGGGTTACCATCTGGTTTCTGTTCAGATGCAGTGTTAAAGCGCCTTGGCGATTCCTTGGGAGAGTTCATAAAGGCTGATAAGAATAACTTTGCAAGGGGTTGGAATTCCTAGATGAGGATTCGTATCAAGAAGGATGTTCATATTGTTATTGTTACTAGCACACAGATTCGACAGGAGAAGGGGGCTTGGTCCTCTATTACATTTCAATATGAGAATCTTGCGAATTTCTGCTATGTTTGTGGTTTTCTGGAGCACACGTAAAGATGTTGTCCTAAGCAGTTGAATCGCAAGAACAAGTCTGTAGTCCGCAGGTATGGTCCTGAACTACGTGCTACCAAATGAAGAGATCATAATAATATCGGTGTGCGGTGACTGCGTGCAGGTGGTACGGTGGTGGAAGAGGGGTCAGCATCCCGTAACAGTTTTAGCAAGACTGGGAATCCTAGCATTTCAAATTTGAATTTGAGTAATCCCCTTACTGGTGGTGTAACGACCCGGAAATCGGACCGTTACCGGCGCTAGGATCCAGATCGGCTTAAGGCCGTCGAGACCCGTAGTAAGCCAAACATACATCCTGTATACCTGTTTAATCCCATACATGATCATGCATTTACATAAAAATTTAAACTTTTTCTTTCATTCACCAAGCTTAACCTGTGCATGCACAACTCATAACCATAAAACCCCACACTGGAGCCCTCATCAAATGCTCCAATGGGGTGACATATCATACATTAAGCTTGGTTTACATAAGCATCATTAAAATATTTCATTAAAAAGATCATGTACCAACAAGGGATTAACATACACTAGGGCCAAGCACAATTCTATCCTCAATACAATTCTTTACATTACATCACATTACTGTACTATACTTCACATTACATTATTTTCATGTCCACATCTAACTATCACATAAAACATGACCTCTTTACTCTTGCTGATTTCCTAGTCTATCCCGTACCTACAAACCTGGGGTGATGGGAACGGGGTGAGCTACTAGAGAGCCCAGTGAGCAGAATAGTAAAATCATTTAAAACATATGCTATCATGAAATACATCACATCACAGACAAATCACATCAAGGATGAACTTGTCACCAATAGCCCTCTACATAACATTCCAAGGTGCCAGGGGCGTAGAATGGGCCTCACTGGTCTTTCTCTTACATAGTGCCAGGGGCGTAGAATGGGCCTCACTGGTCTTTCATACCGTATCATCACCATATCATATCATTTCATAGGGAGGGCTAAAGGATCATCCAACATTCATCCACATCATCATCATATTATGCAATGCAACATATTCGTGAATTCTAATGCAAACATCCTAATATATCACATGACATTCGTGATGCATGAACATGCTCAAATTTATTTATTTGCTTTGGAAATAAAAGTCCATTCTACTCACCTCAGGCTAGCTTTGAAAGACACTGAAGCAGCTATCTCACTGCTGGGGTCCTCGGTTCCTCGGGTCCGAACCTACACAGGTGGACTCAAATGAGGGACCAAACATACATGAACATGACTCTAAACTACTCCCCAAAAACTCCCTAAAACACCTTAAAATAATCATAGAAATCATGCAAAGGAAGACTGAACAGGACACTTTCGCGCGGCAGGTTCGGCGGCCGAAAATCCCTCCAGAGCCGAAAGTCATGCACCTTCGGCGGCACTTTTGGCAGCCGAAAGTTACTTCCAGATCCGAAACTCGTGCATGTTCGACAGCACCTTCGGCGGCCGAAACTCCCTTCCAGAGCCGAAAGTCCACTTTCAGGGGCAGGGTTCGGCAGCCAAAGGCTTGCCTCTACAGGCAGGTTCGGCGGTCGAAAGTCCCTTCGGCTGCCGAACCTGAGTTCTTCCAAAGTGGCAGAACTCAGCCATTCAATGCACATTTGCCTCCCAAACCTTCCAACTCAAAACTAATACTCCCAAAACATGCATACACACTTCCATAAGCAAATAGGGGTCTCAAACTAACCTAAACCCCAACACAAACACATCAAACATACATATACAACACACATTAACCAAAAGCTCAATATTAACCTAAACATGCATTTCTACCCCACAACCTCTCAAAACTTGTTTAAAACATACAAGAAAGGTAGGATCTAAGCTTACCTCTTGAAGATCGACAGGGGAGGCGATCCTAACTTGGAGATGAGAGAAATCTAGCTCCTTGGGTCTCCAAGCTCCAAAACTTGTTCTAAGCTCCAAAAACTTCAAAAACCAAGTAAACACTTGTTAAAACTTGAAAGATTTGAGGAAAAATCATCAAAACCAACCATGGGAGGGCATGGACTCACCTTTGGCCGGAAATGGGAAGAAACTCGCCCATTTTCGGCCATGGAGCTTCTTATAGGGCCTGGCCAGGCCACCTTCGGAAGCCTAAAGTGCCTCCAAAACTCATGCAAGTTCGACGGCCGAACCTGGATTTCCCTCCATGGTCTTTTTCATTCAAAACTCAATTTCTTTCTTACTTAAAATCATAAAATACATTAAAACATTTTATAAAAACATGATTTTACCCTTCTAGAGGTTTCCGACATCCGAGATTCCACCGGATGGTAGGAATTCCGATACCGGAGTCTAGCCGGGTATTACAATCTCCCCCCCTTAAGAACATTCGTCCCCGAATGTTCCTCAACTAGTACATGCATAGCATAAAACATAGACATACACATAAAATACATAATACTAACCTTAGAAGAGATGAGGATATTGCTGGAGCATAGACTCCCGTGTCTCCCAGGTACACTCCTCGATGTTGTGGTGATTCCAAAGGACTTTCACCATCGGGATTTCCTTGTTCCTTAACTTTCTGATCTGGGTGTCTAGGATCTGTACTGGCTGCTCAACATAGGTGAGATCTCCAAGGATCTCCACATCAGGCTCACTAAGAACCTTTTCCGGATCTGACACGAACTTCCATAACATGGAAACATGGAAAACCGGATGGATTCTCTCCATAGAAGCAGGTAAGTCCAACTTGTACGATACATTCCCAATCTTCTACAAGATCTCAAAGGGTCTGATGTACCGTGGAGCTAGCTTACCTTTCTTCCCAAACCGAATCACCTCTTTCATAGGAGACACCTTGAGCAATACCAAATCCCCCTCCTGAAACTCTACTTGCCTTCTGCGGATATCTGCATAACTCTTTTGCCTGCTCACAACAGTTTTGATTCTTTCTCTGATTATGGGCACCACTATGCTGGTGATCTCTACTAGCTCAGGCCCTGCCAAGGCCCTTTCTCCAACTTCCTCCCAGCAGACAGGTGACCTGCACTTTCTTCCGTACAAAGCTTCATATGGAGCCATCCCTATGCTAGCATGATAGCTATTATTGTAGGCAAACTCCACCAAAGGTAGATGCTGCCTCCAAGAACCGTCAAAATCTAGGACACACATTCTGAGCATATCCTCTATTGTCTGGATGGTCCTCTCTGATTGTCTGTCCGTCTGAGGATGGAAAGCAGTGCTGAAATCTAGCCTGGTACCTATAGCACTCTGCAGACTCCACCAAAACCTAGCTACTAGCTCAGGCCCTGCCAAGGCCCTTTCTCCAACTTCCTCCCAGCAGACAGGTGACCTGCACTTCCTTCCGTACAAAGCTTCATATGGAGCCATCCCTATGCTAGCATGATAGCTATTATTGTAGGCAAACTCCATCAAAGGTAGATGCTGCCTCCAAGAACCGCCAAAATCTAGGACACACATTCTGAGCATATCCTCTATTGTCTGGATGGTCCTCTCTGATTGTCTGTTCGTCTGAGGATGGAAAGCAGTGTTGAAATCTAGCCTGGTACCTATAGCACTCTGCAGACTCCGCCAAAACCTGGAGGTGAACTGGGGTCCTCTATCAGACACTATTGAAACAGGAGCCCCATGCAACCTGACCACTTCGTCAATAAACACCTGCGCCAATTTATCCACAGAGTAGCCACTCCTGACAGGGATAAAGTGAGCAGATTTGGTCAGTCTGTCCACAATCACCCATATGGAGTCTAATTTGTTGGATGTTGCCGGTAACCCCACTACGAAGTCCATAGCTATATTCTCCCATTTCCACTCTGGAATCGGTAGTGGGTTAAGCATCCCAGCCGGCTTCTGATGTTCCAGCTTCACCCTCTGACATACTTCGCAGGCTGACACGAACTGTGCCACTTCTCTTTTCATAGCTGGCCACCAATAAACTCTCTTAAGATCTTGATACATTTTGGTGGCTCCAGGGTGAACACTGTATCTGGCATTATGAGCTTCCCTCATAATGTCTCCCTTCAGACCCACGTCATCTGGTACACACAATCTATTCCCATAGTGGAGGATCCCCTTACTGTCAAATCTGAACTCTTCGTTCTTGCCTGACTGAACAGTCCTGACAATCTTCACTAACTCTGGGTCCTCGTGCTGTTTCTGAGCCACCTGTTCCAGAAACACAGGTGTTACTCTGATCTGGGCTATCAAAGCACCTGTACCAGACAACTCTAACTGTAATCCTCCATTAATGAGCTCGAAGAACTCCCTCACCACTGGTCTCCTCTCTGCCGTAATATGGGACAAACTGCCAAGTGATTTCCGGCTTAAGGCGTCTGCTACAAGATTCGCCTTACCCGGATGGTACTGAATCTTGCAATCATAGTCACTAAGCAGTTCTACCCATCTTCTCTGTCTCAGGTTCAACTCTCTCTAACTCAGGATGTACTGCAGGCTTTTATGATCTGTGAAGATCTCACATTTAACCCCATAAAGGTAATGCTTCCACATCTTGAGTGCAAAGATTACAACTGCCATCTCTAGGTCATGTGTAGGGTAATTCAACTCGTGCTTCTTTAGCTGCCTAGAAGCATAAGCAATCACCCTTTCATTCTGCATCAACACACAACCCAGTCCCACACGGGACGCATCACAGAACACTGTGAAGACTTCATTACTAGTTGGCAGAGCTAACACCGGTGCTGAAGTCAACCTTCTCTTCAGCTCTTCAAAGCTCTCTTCACACTGGTCAATCCACATAAACTTCTGATTCTTCTTAGTCAGTCTGGTCATAGGAGCTGCAATCTTAGAGAAGTCCTAAATGAACCTCTTGTAGTAACCTGCCAAACCCAAGAAGCTCTTGATCTTTGTCACTGAAGTGGGTCTAGGCCAGTTAGCTACAGCTTCCACTTTCTTGGGGGTCCACTTTGATTCCATTTTTTGACACAACATGTCCCAAGAATGAGATGCTCCTTAACCGGAACTCACACTTGGAGAACTTGGCATACAAGCCGCGTTCCCTCAAGGTCTGCAGAACTATCCTCAGATGATGGGCATGCTCCTCTGAATTCCTGGAATACACTAAGATATCATCTATTAAGACAATAACAAAGTGATCCAGATACTGACTGAAAACTCTGTTCATGAGGTCCATGAATGCTGCAGGGGCATTGGTTAACCCGAACGGCATTACAAGGAACTCATAGTGCCCATATTTGGTCCTGAACGCCGTCTTCGACACATCTTCTTCTCTTATTCTCAGCTGATGGTACCCGAATCTCAGATCTATCTTAGAGAAACAACCCGCTCCGGCTAGCTGGTCGAATAGATCGTCGATCCTTGGCAACGGGTATTTATTCTTGGTAGTGACTTTGTTCAACTGTCTGTATTCGATACAAAGTCTAAGGGATCCATCCTTCTTTTTCACAAACAGAACTGGAGCACCCCAAGGTGAGGTACTCGGTCGGATGAAGCCCTTATCTACCAACTCTTGCAACTGCTCCTTAAGCTCTTTCAATTCTGCTGGTGCCATCCTGTAGGGAGGGATAGAGATCGGTCTGGTTCCAGGCATCAACTCTATTTCAAACTCTATCTCCCTAGCAGGTGATAAACCTGGCAGCTCGTCTAGGAAAACATCTAAAAACTCTCTGACCACGGGCACTGAGGCGGGCTCTCTGACATGACTATCCAGCTCTCTCACATGAGCTAGAAAACCCTGACAACCCCTCCTGAGCAACCTACGAGCCTATAGGGCTGATATCAAACCTCTAGGTGTACCCCTCCTGCCTCCTTTGAAGACAACCTCTGACCCATCTTGACCTCTGAACCTGACTACCTTGTCTCTGCAGTCCAAGGTAGCACCATGGGTAGATAGCCAATCCATCCCTAGAATGACGTCAAAATCTGTCAAATCTAGAACCACAAGGTCGGCGGAAAGGCATCTCCCCTCAACAAAAACTGGACTACACTGGCAGACTGACTCCGCCACTGATGGGTCGCACTTGGGTCCACTGATCCATAGGGGACACTCTAACCCAGAGACCATCAAACCCAACCTCTCAACGGCTCTCGGAGCAATAAAAGAATGAGATGCACCAGGGTCCATTAAGGCATAAACATCTGAACAACCAATGATGAGATTACCTGACACCACGGTGTTTGATGCATTTGCCTCCTGTTGTGTCATGGTGAAGATCCGTGCTAGAGCTGATGGACCTTCACCCCTGAAACCCGCTGAAGAAGAGGCTGCCCCTCTCCCTCTGCCTCTGCCACTGGCCTGCGTTGCGGTTGGAGCTACCGGCTGAGCCACACTACCAGAAGCTGTCTGCTGGGACTGTGCCATAAAAGCTGCTCTAGGACACTCCCGTGCCATGTGTCCCTCCTTCCCACATATGAATCAGGCTGTCGTCCAAACCGACATACTCCCTTGTGCGGCTTCCCACACTTCATACATACTGCATTGTCTGCACCTGAGCTCGAGCCACTCCCTAATCCCAAACCTGACTTGATCTTATTCCAGAACTTGTTCTTCTTTGACTTTTTGGTGGTACTGCTCCACCTCTTACTGCCTGAAGCTGCTGAACTCAAAGAAGAGGGATCTAACTTTCCCCCATATGGGGTCTTGGAACCCGAAGGCTGTGCCACAGACTATTTTACTTTCCCTTCAATGATTGCACTAGCCTCCATTCTCCGGGCCATATCCACTATGGCATGGAAACTTTCCCTCTCTGCTGACTGGATCAAGGAGGAATACCTGGAATGAAGCCTCATGATATACCTCCTGGCCTTCTTCTGATCTGTGTCAAGATTTTGCCCAGCAAACGGCAACAGCTCCAAGAATCTATCTGTGTACTCATCTACACTCATCTCCTCCGTCTGCCTTAACTGCTCAAATTCTATCATTTTCAACTCCCTTGAGCTATCAGGGAAAGCCCATCCAGCAAACTCATTTGCAAACTCCTTCCATAATAGACTATCCAACCTCGGGTTCACATAGTTTTTAAACCACTCTCGGGCCTTCTCACACTTCAGTGTGAACCCAGCCATATGAATGGCTCTACTATCATCAGCTCCCAGCTCATCTGTAATCATCTTGACCGTCCTGAAGTACTCAAACGGGTCATCCCCTGTTTCATACTTAGGAGTATCCAACTTCAAGTAGTCAGTCATTTTGACCTTGCTCCCTCTAGATGAGCTAGGTTTAGATACTTAGGTTTCTGGGACAATAGGTTCAGTTAGTGGTGGAGGAGGTGCAACATTCCCTGGTTTAGGGTTCGATGTACCTGGATAAAAGGATGGGGGTGGGTACATAGGGTACTGTGGGTATGGTGGGTAGAAAGGTGGGTATGGCATGTGAGAAGGATAAGGGTGAAAACTGGAGTAATCCGATGTACCTCCCATCGAATACCTGGGATTCTGTGAAAAGGGTGGGTATTGGGGTGGTTGAACAAACCCCGAGGCCTGAGTGCCTCCCTGAGACTCTCCCATGCCCTCTTCTGACATGCTCACTCCAAGACTGCCATCCCTCCTTTGGTCCACATCCATATCATCCCCCACATCTTCTGACATTCCACCTTGAACTGTTCCTCTTCTGCTCACATCAAAAGACCTTCTAGGGTCCCTTGACGTTCTCTCCCTGCTAGACCTGCAGGACATTGCCCTAGGCAATGTAGGAGGATGGGCATCCGTGCCCTCGTCCTAAGGTGGTACTCCAGTCAATCGTGCAGATCGACGAGTTCCTCTCATCTTGCTTACTAAAAAACAACACACATCACATAAAACATTAGCATCAAATGGTTCATGTGGGAACACATGAACCCGCATCACATACATCACATACATAGCATCTCATCAATGCACATGCATAAAATCATGGCATTTCACATCATTATTCAAGACAGGACTCTCTATCCTATCCTAGTGGACATGATTTTCCTATTGTGCTTGCCCTTTCTAGAACATCTATGAGCCCGACACACTATAGGTCCGACCATGTGAACTTAGGGCTCTGATACCAATCTGTAATGACCCGAAAATCGGACCGTTACCGGCGCTAGGATCCAGATCAGCTTAAGGCCGCCGGGACCCGTAGCAAGCCAAACATACATCCTGTATATCTGTTTAATCCCATACATGATCATACATTTACATAAAAATTTAAACTTTTTCTTTCATTCACCAAGCTTAACCTGTGCATGCACAACTCATAACCATAAAACCCCACACTGGAGCCCTCATTAAATGCTCTAATGGGGTGACATATTATACATTAAGCTTGGTTTACATAAGCATCATTAAAACATTTCATTAAAAAGATCATGTACCAACAAGGGATTAACATACACTAGGGCCAAGCACAATTCTATCCTCAATACAATTCTTTACATTACATCACATTACTGTACTATACTTCACATTACATTATTTTCATGTCCACATCTAACTATTACGTAAAACATGACCTCTTTACTCTTGCTGATTTCCTGGTCTATCCCGTACCTGCAAACCTGGGGTGATGGGAACGGGGTGAGCTACTAGAGCCCAGTGAGCAGAATAGTAAAATCATTTAAAACATATGCTATCATAAAATGCATCACATCACATAAAAATCACATCAAGGATGAACTTGTCACCAATAGCCTTTACATAACATTCCAAGGTGCTAAGGGCATAGAATGGGCCTCACTGGTCTTTCTCTTACATTAACATATCATAACATAACATTCCTATATGCCAGGGGCGTAGAATGGGCCTCACTGGTCTTTCATACCGTATCATCACCATATCATATCATTTCATAGGGAGGGCTAAAGGATCATCCAACATTCATCCACATCATCATCATATTATGCAATGCAACATATTCGTGAATTCTAATGCAAACATCCTAATATATCACATGGCATTCATGATGCATGAATATGCTCAAATTTATTTATTTGCTTTGGAAATAAAAGTCCATTCTACTCACCTCAGGCTAGCTCTGAAAGACACTGAAGCAGCTATCTCACTGCTGGGGTCCTCGGTTCCTCGGGTCCGAACCTACACAGATGGACTCAAATGAGGGACCAAACATACATGAACATGACTCTAAACTACTCCCTAAAAACCCCCTAAAACACCTTAAAACAATCATAGAAATCATGCAAAGGAAGACTGAACAGGGCATTTTCGGCGGCAGGTTCGGCGGCCGAAAGTCCCTCCAGAGCCGAAAGTCATGCACCTTCGGCGGCACTTTCGGCGGCTGAAGGTTCCTTCCAAATCCGAAACTCGTGCATGTTCGGCGGCACCTTCGGCGGCCGAAACTCCCTTCCAGAGCTGAAAGTCCACTTTCGGGGGCAGGGTTAGGCAGCCAAAGGCTTGCCACTACAGGCAGGTTTGGCGGCCGAAAGTCCCTTCGGCTACCGAACCTGAGTTCTTCCAAAGTGGCAGAACTCAGCCATTCAATGCACATTTGCCTCCCAAACCTTCCAACTCAAAACCAATACTCCCAAAACATGCATACACACTTCCATATGCAAATAGGGGTCTCAAACTAACCTAAACCTCAACACAAACACATCAAACATACATATACAACACACATTAACCAAAAGCTCAATATTAACCTAAACATGCATTTCTACCCCACAACCTCTCAAAACTTGTTTAAAACATACAAGAAAGGTAGGATCTAAGCTTACCTCTTGAAGATCGAGAGGGGAGGCGATCCTAACTTGGAGATGGGAGAAATCTAGCTCATTGGGTCTCCAAGCTCCAAAACTTGTTCTAAATTCCAAAAACTTCAAAAACCAAGTAAACACTTGTTAAAACTTGAAAGATTTGAGGAAAAATCATCAAAACCAACCATGGAAGGGCATGGACTCACCTCTGGCCGGAAATGGGGAAGAAACTCGCCCATTTTCGGCCATGGGGCTTCTTATAAGGGCTAGCCAGGCCACCTTTGGAAGCCTAAAGTGCCTCCAAAACTCATGCAAGTTCGGTGGCCGAACATGAGGTTCGGCGGCCGAACTTGGATTTCCCTCCATGGTCTTTTTCATTCAAAACTCAATTTCTTTCTTACTTAAAATCATAAAATACATTAAAACATTTTATAAAAATATGATTTTACCCTTCTAGAGGTTTCCGACATCCGAGATTCCACCGGATGGTAGGAATTTCGATACCGGAGTCTAGCCGGGTATTATAGGTGGCATGAATCACGACATAAGTCAGTACATTAATGAGAATGATCCTATAGCAACTGATATTATGTATACTCAAGCTAAGGGGGATGATGGGCTTACAGTGATTAACCCAAAGCGGAAACAGGTTTGCTAAGAGGATGAATTTGTTGGGCCTAGTCATGAGTCTTTTGCACAGACTGATTCCATGATCTAAAAAAATGACATAGCGGCGGGTTTTGTTCATCAGATCTGCCAAGATTAATGAGTTGTATAAGTTGAAACTTTCGTGGGCTTAGCAACCCACGAGCAGTTCAGGCCTTCCAGGAGCTGGTTAGGGTTAAGAGGCCGATGTTTATTTTTTTAATTGAAACACTATGTCTTTCCAATAAAATTGAAGAGATAAAAAGTTTATTATTTTATGATGGTTTCTTTTTTGTGGATTGTGTGGGTTATCAAGGTGGTCTTGCTTTGCTATGGAAAGCTGCTAAAAGAGTAGATTTAATTGGATTCTCCCTTGTTATATTGATGTAGAAGTGGAGGTTGATTCTATTGGCATCTGGAGATTAACTGGTTTTTATGGTGAACCAAATCGTACTTGTCGTTCTCATTCTTGGCAGCTCTTAAGAACTTTATCTTCTCATAGTGACCTACCATGGGTTTGCATGGGAGATTTTAATGATATTCTTTTAAGCTCGGAGAAAAGGGGCGGTCGGGCCCAACCTGCTCACCTTTTATGTAGTTTTCAGAATGTTGTGGCTGCAGCGGGCTTGTTTCATTTAAAATGGATGGTTATGGGTTCACTTGGGAACATGGTAGGGAGAGTGGCAATTTGATAGAGGAAAAGCTTGATCACATTCTTGTCTCTGAATTATGGCAGGTGCGTTTTCCATTTGCGCATGCTGCTGTTCTTGAATTCACCTCTTCTGATCATCTTCCAATTTTTTTGGAGGTCCAATGCATGGTTTCTAAAAGCAAGCTCACAGATTCCGTTTAAAAACTCCTGAATTCGGGAACAATGGTGTAGAGATTTGATTACAAATTATTGGCTTGGGTGTTGATTTAGTTTCAAGACTTTCTGGTTGTGGGGATATCTTGTCCGTTTGGGGCAAAGAGCTTTGACAATTGCTTTCTGATGGATCAGTGTCTTGCTACAATGGGTAATTTGCGAGGTTCTTGAGCTACAGGTGACATGTGACATGCTTTCTTTCCTTGCTACCAAAAATCGATTTCATGAGCTTCTATCACTTCGTGAACTTTACTGGAAACAAAGAGCTAAGGAATTTTTGCCTAAGGAATTTTTGCTTGTTAGTGCTGATCGCAATACCCGTTTTTTCTATCGTGCAGCTTCTATCTGTAATAAAAAGAGTAGAATTGGTTCCTTGAAAAATGATCAGGGGGTCTGGTGCACTTGGGATTCGGGTTTACAAGAGGTAATGGTGAATTATTTTCAATAATTATTTACTGCTGAAGATTGTGATGCTATGATGTTGTTTTGAAAATTCATCACCTTATTACTAATGCTATGAATGCGAGCTTAATGGTGGAATATATGAAAAAAGAGGTTAAGCTGTGTTTTGTATGAAGCCAGACAAGTCACCTGTGATGGATGGATTTAATCCGGGTTTCTATCAAGCTTATTGGGATCTTATTGGTGAGTTGGTTTCATCCTACTGTATTGATATGTTGCATTCTAGTAACTTTCCGACTTTTCTGAATGATACAAGAGTTGTTCTTATCCCAAAAAAACAACGCTTGAGGCTATGACTGATCTCCGTCCCATTGCTTTTTGCAATGTGGTGTTCAAAATTATGACGAAGATGATTGTTAATCAACTTCGCGAATGGTTGCCATCTATTATTACTGATAATTAGAGTGCCTTTGTGCCAGAGCTTCATATATAAGATAACTGTATTTTAGTTTTTGAAGCTATGCATGCTTTTCATAGGAGATCTAGGGGATTGCATTTCTCAGCAGCCTTAAAAACTGACATAAGTAAGGCTTATGACAGAATGAAATGGAGCTTTGCATAGGCCGTTTTGATTAAAATGGGGTTCCATATGAATTGGATTATTCTTATTATGCGGTGTATCTAAACGGTATGGTATTGGATATTACAGAATGGCATGGAGTATGGTCCTATTGTTCCTACGAGAGGTCTTCGGTAGGGTGACCCTCTCTCCCCTCACCTATTCATTTTATGTGCAGATGGCCTCTCTTATCTTATTCAACAGGTGGTTAGTGATGGTGTGCTTCATGGGAGCAAGGTCTCGTTTAGGGGCTCTGTATTGACTCATTTATTCTTTGCTGATGACAACTTGATATTTTTCAGGCCCTCTATTGAGCAGGCTACCTCTTTTAAGGGGATCTTGGCTTCTTATCAAAAAGCATCAGGTTAGATGATAAGTTTCCCGAAATCTTCCATTACTTTTAGCAAGGACACTCCTCCTCAAATTCGCTCCCAAGTCTGCTCTTTATTGAGTGTTGTGGAAAAAGACTCTCTTGGCACTTATTTAGGCTTGCCTTCTCATATTGGTAAAAAATGCAAAGAAGTATTTGATTTTATTAAAGACCGGGTTTGGAAGAGGCTGAACTCTTGGAAGAGGAAACCATTGAGTCGGGAAGGTAAGGAAGTCATGATTAAAACAGTATTGCAAGCACTTTCCAATTATATTATGAGTCTTTTTTTGCTGCCAAAGACTTTATCTTATGAAATTGAACGGATAATAAATGCTTTCTGGTAGGGCAAAAGACAAAATTACCGTGGGGGTGTAAGATGGATGGCTTGGGATCGGTTAGCGAAACATAAAGGGGCTGGTGGCTTGAGGTTCAAGAGGATTCATGATTTTAATTTGGTACTTCTAGGCAAGCAGTATTGGCGTTTGCTCACTTGACCTTCATCTATTATGGCTCACGTTATGAGAGCACAATATTTCCCTAGTTCGTCGCTTTGGACAGCACCACTTGGTCATAATCCTAGCTATATATGGTGTTCTATTTGGGAGTCTTGGTCGCTGGTACAATAAGACATTGTTTGGCGAGTGGGTTTGGGTAGTGATATTTCTGTATGGCGCTCTCCATGGTTACCTGATCCTCATGATTCTTTTATTTCTACACCTCCTCCTGAGCCTTATGCTATTAATTTTATTTCTGATTTATTTGTTGAGAGCTGTTGGAATTTGCCTCTTATTGTCTCTGTGTTTAATATACGAGATGTTCAACAGATTCTATCAATTCCACTTGGGTGGTAGTTGGCATCAGATTGCATTAGTTGGAAGCTTTAACGAGATGGAGAATTTTCTGTTAAAAGTGCTTATAAGCTGCAGTGTTCTTATGCTTCTCCTTCTGCATCTATCTCGGGCCTGTGGAATAATTTGGAAATGCAAGGTGCCCCCTAAAGTTCTTAATTATTTTTTAGGGCACTTTTGAATGTGGGGCCTTGTTATGATGTGCCTCAACGATGCCAGATGCAAGTCTATAATGTATTTCCAGTTTGTTAGCGTGGAAGTGAGACTATAATGTATAGTTTAATTCAATGTTCTTTTGCTCGAGAAGTTTGGGTCCAAACTGATGTAGGATAGTAGTATCTAGGTATTAATTCATTGATGGATTGGTTCTTAACTGTGTTTGTTACAACCTCTATTAATAAATATAAATTAATCCTCATAATTTGTTGGGTATTATGGACTAATAGGAACTCTATTGTGTGTGGGAACATAGAGGATAACCTCCCTCTCAAGTTTTCCATATGGCCTCATCACTGTTCCTATAAAACTGGACTATTGCTGTTGTTGTTGCTTCTTCCTCAGCTAATGCTGCTGTAATAAGTTCAGACCACCTGCGTTCATGGCAACGGCCACCGGAAGGATGGATGAAGGTCAATGTGGATACATTTACTAGCCCGAGTCTGGGTTTTGTAGGTTTAGGTGCTGTTGTACGTGATTCATATAGGGAGTTTGTGGCGGCTAAAGCCTGGCGTTCTCCAAGTTTCTTTTCAGCAAAAAATGTAGAAGCTGTAGGTATTATTGAAGATTTATGTTGAATAAAAAGTGAAGGTTGGCGGGTTCTGATTGAACCGGATACTCTTTCAGTAACCGGATACCCTTTCAGTTGTTCAAGCAATTAATTCATCAGGGTTTGCCGTTAGATCATCATTTAGTTTGATTGCTAGTAATTATAAATCTCTTTTAAGTAAGATCGTTGATGCTAAATATTATTTTAATTATAGGTTTGTGAATCTGGTTATCCATTTGTTAGCAATAAGTGCCTATTGTGAGTCAAACTTGGAAGTTTAGTATATTAATCCACCTCAATCTTTTTAATGGAATAATAAAAATACAAATATTCCTAAAAAAACTGAAGGTTTTTTTTTATTATTTTTATAATTTTCAATTTAAAGTTTCTTAATTATTTTTATACTGTCTAATAAATTAGATAAAAATTAAAATTAAGACACTTTAATTAATTAAATTTTAAAATATTAAAAATAAAATTTAAAAGAAAAAACTTATTAAAAATATAAATTAAATAAATCCAACTAATTCAAATCGAATTAGAATTGTTCAGTTCATATTAATTTTTTTTAATTTAATTTGATTAGACTCTAATAAATTTTTAAAATTTAATTTCAATGGACAGATATTTACTAAATTCATTACTAAATTATTAAAAAAATTAAAATTATTTGCAAATTTACTAATAAAATCTATTACTAATCAATAAGATAATCCGTTCATTACTAAACTTGGGAGTATTAAAATAGTGTGCAAAATGTGATAACAAATTTAGATATTAATTTTAATAACAAATTTAGTAACAAATCTTATTCATGAAAAATATTAGTTTTAATTTATGGAAGGCTGCATTTTTTTATGTACTAACAAATTGAATATCTTATTAATGTGCTAACTACTAACAGAATATGTTATTTTTAGAAGGCCGCACTCTTTTTTTATTAATTCATTATTAATTTACATATACATATTCGCTCTATTTTCTTTTATCGTCTCATTCATTTAAATTTTTCTCTTTTTTTTTTTTATTTCCTTTCTCTTTTTTTATTTTATTTTCTCCTTTTTACATTATTTATTTTTCTACTATTTACTCTCATTTTCACTTTTTTTACTATCATTTTCTTTTATTTTATTTCCTTTTCACTCATTTTCTTTCCCTTTCTCTTTTCTCTCATTTTCTTTCATCTCCTTCTATTTTTCCTTAATTCTTCTCTTTTTTATTATTTCCTTTGATTTTTTCCCCTTTCTTCATTTTCTCTTTTTTTTTTCTCTATTTTATTTTAATTTTTTTTCATTTTCTATCATTTTTCATTTCATTCTCTACTAAATCCATTATTATTGAATTAACATAGAGATTCGTAGCAACAAATACAAATCCGCTATTAATCCATTGTTAAAAGTGTTAGGAACAAACTTTTTCAGGGATTTAAATCTGCAAAAGTAAGAATATTTTAGTAACTAAATTAAATTTTTTTATGACCAACTGTGTTATTATACATAGTATAATTATATACTCTAGGCATGTTTAGTGCAATGGATCAAAGCATAGATAAAACAATCCTGGCTCATGGGATTGATCTTCCCCTAGTTGTCCTTGCAGGACTTTTATTCCTTACTATTGTCCATTTTGAAAAGGAAAAATTTCAATTCAAATGTTTAATTATGAAATTAAGGTATTTTTATAAAAATAGTTTCAAAAATACCCTTATTAATACTAGTCAACATAATTAATAAATTGTATGATTTGATAAAAGGGTATTATAATAAAATATTGGCCTTATTAATTTATTATAATCATCACCTTAATTCTAGTGAAATTGAAAAAATGGACATTTATTAAGAAACGGAAAGACATTTGAGAGTGCAATTAATTGGTTAGCATCACATCAAAGTAGAAGTAAAACTCCAGGACATAATTAATATTTGGTGGAAAGTGCCAACAGTTTCTTAAGGCCTTTAGTGAAAGCCTGTAACAAGCAGCACAATTGATTACTTCTCTAACATCACAAAGAACCACTCCTCTCCTTCCTCATCCTTAGACCGTTTTAAAGATACCATCTTACACCAGTTAAAACCTCCTAAGAATATTATTAAAGGCAGCTTTTTTCACCTCATGCATGGACCTCAGCACTTGGAATTATCTTGGTATAAACAGCAAATGCTACACTAGCAATAACTGGCCCAACCCAAAACACCCAGTGCCCATTCCACAGGTGACCACCTCTAATAAGTGCTGGACCTAAACACCTTGCTGGGTTCATCCCTACACCTGCATAACCTTTGGTTGCAGTCACTGTTGTAGAAATGAACACCAGAAGCCCAACCACAACTCCAATTATACTGCAAACCATAACTCTTCCCAGAGGTTTGGCTTGGCGTTTGTCAAATGCCACCCAGATTGAAGAAAACAGGAAAACAAATGTACAGATTATCTCCAGCCAGAAAGCCTGGGCTGTTCCGAGGCCGACGACTATGGGTCCATGGGGACCTGGTGCAACAATGCTTAGAGTACAGCCTCCAAGTGAAAATGTTTGCTCAATTGTGCTGTTTACCACAGCTTTTAGTGCTAAAGCTCCCAGTATGGCTCCGAGACACTGAGCCAAGATGTATATGGCAGCTCGTGAAAGAGAGATGAGGCCTGTAAAGGCAGCTGATAAGGTGATTACAGGATTGATATGGCCTCCGGAGATGGGAGATGTGGCGTTGAGGATAACTGTAACAGTTATGGCGATTAAAGCTGACATTATAAGATTTGGTGTTTTGGTTTCGGTTTCATAGGATGAGATAACTATGGTGTCCATTGCAAATACAAGGGCTGCTGTTCCAAGAACCTCTGCTAAAGATGCCCTCCATACCTGATACCACAATTGGTCTTGCTATTATCAGTAACAGTAATAAAATTATAATTTACAAAATCTGCTAATTATTGTTTTAGTTTGGTGATGGGGAAATATAAAACGACATGCATGGATTTAACAAATTTTCAAATATGATTTTGTGATTTAATTTGTAATGAAAAGACATACTTGATTTCAGTTAGTAAAGTGAAACTTTCTTATAACACTGCTAAATATTAATTGTCATTTCCTTTTTCTCTAGTCAATTCAAAAAAATAAATTACTAAAAAGAAAAAAGTTTGACCGGAAAGAATTCTTAATTAGGACTTGAATTAATCGATATGCATGTCAAAATTCTTAATTTAATTTTTATTTTGTTATTGTAGTCAAATATAAAATACTAAAATTTAATTACTATGGAAGATTAGTTTTTAATCTCCCATAGTTATTGCTCCCATAAAATAATGTATGAAAGTCATATAAGGGATGGTAGCCTAGCCATTGCTCTTTCTTTCATGGGCCACGGATTAGAGAAACCAGTCAATGGAGTTAGTGATATGATGAAAGGATCTTTGGAAAAATATTCAACCTAAGTGCATGCAGAAAAAAATATACTAACACGTAAAGAAGAAAGGTCTTGCAAGCCCAAGATACTGCTGAATGTGGTGGGATATTGCTTCTTCCCTTCAGTTTTGCCCAGATCTGGCCTGAAAAAACAAAAGGGTTTCATCCCCAGATTATAAAAACTAATAAGCAACTCTCAAAAACTAGAAGAAACAAAGAAAGCAAAAGGATTTGAAACTTGCTGCGGGGTAGATGCGAAGGGTTGGACTTTTCTTCCTCCATAGCCATTTTCTTCATCTTCAAAGACCCTAGAAGTTTCTGCCATCTTTAATTTCTAATGTAATATATTATCTTGGTTGATCTTTCCATCTATATATATTTATATATCAACTTCCTAGAATTATGGAGTACTGGTTGGCAGTTGGAAAAATGATGTCGGCTGATCATGTATGACTTTAATCTCAACTACATTTCTTTTCTTTTTGAGCAATATTATCGGCTACTAAATTGCTTCTTATTTATTATGTGTGTGGATGGGAGAATAGTTTCTTGCATGCTCACAGCTCTCCAATTTAATATACCAATAAAAATCTCATATTAATAATCTTAACTTTTAAAAAAAATTATAATAATTTATCAAAAATACCTTTTCAATATCTATACTTTTTTTATATATTAATATTAAATAATTTAAAGATTAATAAGAATATATATCAAAAATAAAAGTAAATTTAATTTGAAATTTTTAAACTGACAAATAATATAAAATAAAAAAAATATTTAAAATAATACTTATTGTGGTATGAAAGTAGTATATCTTAATTAAATTTTAATATCAAGTTTTATTTAAAAAATAAAAATATAATTTAGTATATTGAATTTTGAGTTTGAAATAAATCGAATTTCAATAATATATAGTTTCTATTGGAAAAATTAAAAAGAAAAAGAATTTACCTGCTTTCATTTTTTTAAATAGATTATTGTGAGAATGGGTATTCAAATATGAATTTACCAAATCAAATAAATATTTTTAACTTAATAAACTATGTATCCGTCCATGCAGTATCTCTGACCTAAGTCTGTACTATTCGGACATCGGCACGTGAAATGGCTCCATTTGCATTCACTACTGATCAACAGACCATTAATAGGAGAAATTAATAGATATCTCATAAATATACAATTATATATATATATATATATGGATAGCTGAAAAGAAAAAAAAAAACTTAATTTATTGATAAAATCAACTAGAGTAGCTTTCATCAACTTAAAAAAACAAAGACTATTGAATCTATCAACTTTTAAAATATTTATTAATTTATTTTTATTTTAGAATCACTAAATTAAAGTGTTTTTATTTTATAAAATTAAAATTTTTAGTTCTTATGTTAAATATATTATTAGTAAACTCATTTTAAATTTAGTTAAAAAAACTATATAATATAAATATTTAAAATTATAAAAAATTAAATAATACATATAATTAAAATTATAGAAATTAAATAATATAAATAATCAACTATTAATATTTTTTAATAAAAATATTAAAAAGTTTTAAGTTTTATGAAATGAAAAACATTTTAATTAAGTAATTTTAAAATTAATTTGAATTAATTTTAAAACATTGTAAATGGATCCAGCCATTTCTCCAGTTCCAGTGAAATAAATTCATCATTAATATTACGAATCTATCCATATCTATATCTATATATTTATAATTATAAGTTGATTTATACATATATATCCATATAAACTTCTTCTCTAAATAGATTAAAAAAAAATCACAGGTGTTAAATTTTTGTATATAAAATTTATTAATTTGATTAATTTAAACTATACGCCCATTAAAAATAGTTTTTTAAAAAAAATTTTAAAAATATTTTATACTCAAATTTTAAATTAAAAGAGAAGAGATTCCTATCATCTCTTCTCTTAAAGGTTGGTAAATATTATTTTTAATAATTTACGAATTAAAGTGTATATAATAAATACTGGTTATTAAATTTATTATTATTATTATTAGTATGTAATTTTTTACTATAATTTTTTAAGGTAATATATTAATTACAGATAAATAAAAACTAAACTCTATTTTATTTTTTATTTTTAATAATAAATGAATTGGTAAAAAATATATTAATAAAGGGTAAATGAACATGCATATAAAAAATGTTTAGACAAAAAGAAAATCCCTTTTGTTCATTGTTTTTATATATATTTCTTAAATATAATCCTATAATAATGGATCATAAAATTATTTTTAATATCAACTTAAAGTATTACTCGTTGTTTGATAATTTTTTTTTCAATTATAATTAAAACTATTAATTAATCAACAGTACAGATTTTCTCTTATTTTATGTAAATAATAACAACGAGTATAACACTCAAAACTACAAAGAAAATAAATTTATACTCTTTAATTTTATATATAATATAATTAAAAAATTTAAATTAAAAATTGAATATATCTATTTAAAAAAAAGATTATATCTTTAAAATGATAATAAAAAAAAATTATATGTCTATTTTCTTAATTAGCTATCAAATATGAGAAGTGACACCTTTAGACTTTAAAAAAAAAAAATTCAATTTCTTAGATGCATGCCATTTCTCTATAAATCTTTTGACTAATAAAAAAATAGAAAAGTTTAATTTCTCTTTTGCCATGATATATCATTTAAGTAATATTAATAAAAGAATTATATGAAAATTTTCAACAGTTGTTTATTGTTTAGGCAATTTTCTTAAAATTAATGATTATTATCTAGTCAATAATTTTGAAGAATTAATAATATATAAATAATTAAAATTAATAAAAGACCTATTAGATAAGATAATTCAAACTTTTTATCTAATTTATATTTATATTTTAATATTTAATTTTGAACGATTAAACCATAATTTTAATATTATTTACAATTTTAACCATAAATTTAAATTAATTAATTTTTATTTTTTTATTTTTATTTTATGCAATTACTCATAAAGTGATGAAGATGGAGGTGTTTCGATAAGGTTGAGTCCCAAAGCAGATATTGAAATTTATTTAAGGGATTGCCATATCGATTAATGTCCTATATTTTTTTCCCCTTTAAATTCTTACATTCATTAGGATACCTCAGTACATATTCTAAGGTTTTAGCTATTGATGCATGGATGATACATGGCTGAGAATGTACATTTGAAGCTTGGGATGGATTTGTTTCTTTAACCTTATTTCTCATCAATATTTTTTGTATTTTCTAAACATGTTTAATATTTTTGTATTTCTTTATAATCTTTTGATCCTCTGCCTCTTATCCACTCTTTTGCTGATTGTGTTCTAATGATTTATAAAATTTTATCTTTTTATATTCCTGTTTTGAACCCTATGTATCAGTCTTATCGAAACACCTCCATCTTCATCAGCAGGGGAATGTTGTTGTGCATTACAGCAGGGGAATATTGCAATTTTACATCAACAAAACAGCACATCACAGCAACTACAGGCACCTGTCATAGCAGCAGATGCACAAAAGCAATATCTCATTTCTCTGGTGTTGTCTAATTAATAAGATTGTCTTGTTTTTTTGTTTCTAGTTTCATAAAAATCAAGTTATTGCCAACCCATTTTCAATGCTTGGAATGTTTGAAGCTATGTTTTTATCTTAAAATCATGAATGTATTATAGGCTATGTGGGGATTCTACAGGAAGACAGTTTTGGTTTATGGAGATGCTGAATTTTTGCAGGGGATGATTACAAGATCAAGGTATGGAATTACAAGTCGCATAGGTGTCTGTTTACCCTTCTTGGGCACCTTGATTATATCCGTGCTGTTCAGTTTCATGACGAATATCCATGGATTGTCAGTGCTTGCAATGACCAGGCTATTAGAATTTGGAATTGGCAGTCACGAACTTGCATTTCAGTATTAATAGGACACAACCATTATGTCAAGTGTGCCTCCTTCCATCCTAAGGAAGACCTGGTTGTGTCAGCATCCTTGGATCAAACTGTTTGTGTATGGGATATTGGTGCCTTGAAGAAGACATTAGTTGCCCCTGCAGATGAGAACCTACGGTTTAGTCAAGTGAACTCAGTTTTTTTTTTGGTGGAGTTGATGTTTTCATTAAGTATGTTTTAGAGAGTCATGACTATGGCATTAACTTGGCTTCATTCCATCCCAATCTACCTCTCATTGTCTTCGGAGTTGATGATCAGTAAGTGAAAATTTAGCGGATGAATGCTATTTCTATGTTCACCTTCTTTAGTTTTTTCAAAGACTCTTATTCTCTAATATGTCATAAGGAAAAAAACAGATAAATTAATTTTTGAGTTTCTATTTTCTAGTACAAAATTTATGCATTTATTGTTATATTATATGTATATTTTTTCAAATGTAGATGAATATTGGCAAACATGGTTGATGTAAGATCATAGTTCTAGCTGCCAATTATTAGGCTTTTGATTACCCAAATGGAGCTCTTTCATTAATAAACCACTCAACTTTAAAGTTTGAAGTTTGCAGTTAAACACGTAGAAATAAGTTCGTGCTTCCTTATGCAAAAGTTCACTAAGGTTGATTATTTGGATAAGGATGAACCACTAATGTTAAAAGAAAACCATGTTAAGGGAAAACTATGTAACATAAGATGATGTGACCTTTCTCTATAGTTTGATGGATATTTAAACAATTTACCAGAGGTTATTTGGCAAGCAATTAACACAGAAGTTCAAAATATGTTGATCATTATAGAATATACTATGTATACAAGGCAAGCAAAGGTTTACTTCTTCAACTACTCTGGTTGTGAAATTTTAGATTATTTTGATCACAAACAAGATATCAACATAAAATTTTTTCTCACAATTTCAACCGAGAAAATGATTTACTATTTTGCTAAACCTATGCTTATAATAGTTTTTGAACTATTGAAGGGTTGAAATATCTATAATTAGGTACCTCACACTTCTAATTTTATATACAAAAGCATGGGATGGACACTTTGATGGGGGACACGAATAATGTGTCCTGTGTTCTGTTTCATACAAGACATGATACTAATATTTTCAATTCAGAGAATACTATTGATCGGCTTGAGACAGAAAATGATAGACTAAACTTGGTTGTGGAGCAACTACAAGAGTTTATGCATAGAATGATGGCACAACAACACCATAATGATGCCCTATTCGATCTTGACCAGCATGCAGACAACGATGGAGATACAAATGATGGGCTGGAAAGTTTAGTTTAATATGTTTTACAGATGATGATACCACTTTTAGTTTAACTTGTGGAACTTAGTACATATTATACTTAAATTATATATTACTAATGCAATGTTTGACATTTTAAAATACTTTTAGTTTTAATTATAATTTTAGTGATTATGTTGGTAGTTGCTTTAATATAATATAATTGATTATGTTTGTATTGAGATCATGAATATTATTAATGTACAGGTATAACATTATGAAAATAGGGATGTGGTAAAAAAAAAATAAATGGTGCTATAGTTGAATTTCCTATATTCACTAACGGATTACTAACGGACTGTCTGTTGGTATCAATAACTGAAAAAATCTATTATTGATCCAATTAGTTATTATACTCTATAATAATAGATTTGTAACAGAAATTCCATTAGTATCTGTAACAAAATAGTGATGAAAATTATGTTAGTATCTGTAATGGAATAGTGATGAAAATTTCGTTAGTATCTGTGACAGAATAGTGATGGTTTTTAGTTAATATCTGTGATAGAATAGTGACGCAATTTCAGTTAGTAATATTTTAAAATCAGTTGTCAAGGAGATGATCCATTATAGGCACTAATGGATTTTGAAGTGACGTTGGAAATAAAATTAACAACGAGATTTTATGCAGCAGATAAAATTTTTTGGTAATCTACTAATGACTAGAATCACCAATGAAATTATATCTAAATTTGTTGGTAATCTGTTAGTTACTGAAATCACCAACGAAATTATATCCAAATCCATTAATAAACTGTGAATTTCTTATGGTGTTAAATCGTTTGATCCACTTGCTTATTTGAGAATTCATGTTTGGTTCTAAAAAAGTTCTACCATGTCATTTTCTATATCTTTTTAACTATCTTTTTCTCCAACTAGTCTCTCTCACCCATTAATCCTTTTTCTATTGTCACTCTATTTGTTAAGATTCTATAATTTTCTTGCAGCTGAATGGTAAAGAAAGTGCTGAGTAATTTAGCTTATTCTCCTTTATCTGTATTTCGACTAAGAATGTAACAACTGATTTTTTGAGTGTTTTAATAGTTGCATTCATACTATCCAAAATTTAAAATTAGGATATAAATGTGATTTCACTAAGAATTTTGATTTAATTTATCTAATAATTTGAGGGTCGGGATATAAATGTGATTTCACAAAAGGTTTGAATTATTTTATCAAATAAATTAAAAAATAATAAAAAAAAGTCATATAGAATGACATGTGACCACATTATATTTGGGTTAAAGTTAATTTTAGTTCATAACTAAAATCATGATCAATGTCAAAATTATAGTTTAATTGTCAAAACTAAAAGGTTGAGATATAAACATAATTTTGTCAAAAGTTTTATCGATTTTCTTTTATCTAATAGAGCTAAAAAAATAATGTAATTCTTTATAACTTTATATAATAATAATTTTAATTTAAATATTTAAAAATCCACACAATAAGTGGGCAAATGACTAGTTAGTGATATATTTCATTAGTTGAAAGAGAGGCTAAAATGATTGCTGTATGGGAGTTAATTTAAGAGTAATGAGAGAACTGAATCGGAGAACTTAAAAGTTGGAATTTATAAGTTTACCAACCAACAAACAATGGGCCACCCTGCAATGAAATATCTCCTTTTAGTTCAACACAAGTGCAATACTAATATATGGAAGGTATACACTACTACATTTTAAAATTTAAACAATGGTGTCTCTATAGCGATTATAAAATACTTGTGTTAATACTACTAAAGTAATAATTTAGTAACAATTTAAAATTGTGACAAAGAAAATTCACTTTTTGTACCATGTATAATAATATACTTTAATAAAAAATTTATGTTGTATTCAGTAAAATCATAATTTTACTCGCACTTTTTATCCATTGTGAAAAAAATAATTAAATCGCTATTTTATATTTAGCAGTAAAAGCAGATATAGCGAATCTTAAACTATTATTTTTTTACTGTGGTTACAGTTAAACTATGTGCGACTGTTTTAAATATATTTATGTAGCAGTGGTAGGAGGAACTAGAAGAAATATCAAATATTAGACACAAATTACTTATTACCACTTAAGGAAATACTAAAAAAAGAGAGAAAATATGAAAATATGCACTTATATTATGAATAATAGATCACGATTGACTTTTTAAAAAATAATAAAAAATAAAGTATTTTCATATATATTTTGTCAACCCATTTAATCATATATTAAAATACACTTAAGGAAATTCTAAAAGTATCAAGCACTCTAAAAAAATTTATGAAATCTAAAATAAACATTTTAGAAATATTTAAATTTACTATTTATAATATTATATATCTATTTCCCACTTTGAAGGCAACATTATCAATTTCTGTTGTGGAGTAGTTCATCGATATGGCTCACAGATATTCTCAAAATAAAAGGTAAACGTTATTTTTATATGTCTTGAATTTGAATATATTTTTCATGGACCCAAATTAGGAGAAGCTCAAAAGTTCTATTTCGCAATTTATAAGAAATTTTTTTTGTAATTTCAATCAATATAAATATAAATATTATACTTTTTACTGCTTAAAAGTTTTGAAAAATATAATGTGGTGGAGATTTGAAAATCTTAAGAGATTATATTTTGTCATTTTCATTATAGTAAAATTCGTTTCTTGATTTTGCCTATAGTCGTAAGCCGAATCATGCAAATTTTATATCTATTAATTTTTTTCTCCGTTTATAATGTGATTGTGTATAATAGTGTGTATTAAATATGTATACTTGTACTGTTAACAGAAGTAAGAAAAATATTTATACGATTGATGTTATGAGATGCACATCAAGATAATTTTGTGTTTCTAACATTTGGATGTTGGGTAAGCAATTTTGTGTTTTGAAATCCTCAAAAGAATGAAAATGAGAATCATTTGTGATAGACTACCATACTATGAACTATTAGTATTGTAATATTCATGAGGTTTTTTTTTATTAAAAGGGGATAAGTTTAAATTTATTTGTTAAAGGAGTATGAATTTTGCCACTAGGCAAAAATTTACTCCCTTTCGGTAGTGAGACAGCAACAGAGAGTAAATTTTAGACAAAAGTTTTCACTCTCAACTTATCAATATTACTAGAAGGAAAAAAAAATACTCTATCATAAATACCTTGAGAAATCTCATATTTACATACAATATAAGAAAGGAAGAAAAAACTATATTGTTCTATAATAATCTATAAGAACTAATTATACTATTCTAGAAACAATTATTTTTTTCTTGTTTTCTTGAATAACTGAATCCCTTAATACCCTTTGCAAGCTGGAGAATAAATTGATAGCATTCCCAGCTTGACCTTTAAATTGGAGAAAATAGGTAGAGCTAGTAGTTTAGTGAAAATGTTAGCAAGTTGAGTAGCTGATAGAGCATAATTTAGTCCAATTTATATTAATATTATTGATGAATATTTACATGATTTCTGCTTAATTTAGTGCTTTTAATATTATTTTGCAGAAAATGGTGTAAAAGGACAATTTGGAGAAAATCCCCCTAAAACTACCTTATTTGGAGTAAAAGAGAGCAAGCCTGCCAAGTTGGATTCAAGACAAGCTAAATGAGGAAAATATTTTGAAATTTAAATCTTCAAGCAACTTGGCACTTGGGCAACCATCTGGGAGCACTTGGTCAACCTCATAAAGGTATATGGGCTGCTAAGGACACTTGATCCACTTCATCATGGACCAAGCACTTCACCGTGGGCCAAGCACATGGACCCGCACATTCACGCGCACTTGGACAGCCCATTCCCGCACATGGACCAAGTACTTCACGTGGACCAAGCTCACGCACATGGACCCGCCAAAGCGCTTCAGCCCATTCCCGCACATGGACCAAGCACTTCACGTGGACCAAGTTCACGCACATGGGACAGCTCACTCTCTCACGTGAACAGCAATTGAAGACCTAAAATCAGCCTCCCTAATCCTATATAAGGGACACTTAAGTGGCTGACCAGGGAGAATTCTCTCGGCAATTTCTGCAGGGTTCGGCGCAAAGGGCAGATTTCAAGAATCCAATTCTTCGGTTCACCTCCCTTTCTCTTTTCCTTTTTATTTTCTGTTTTTAATTCAGCCATGAGAGGCTGAAATCTTTTAATCTAGTTGAATATTGGTTGAAGTTTTAGTTGTTTAATGGGTTGTGAGACTTGATCAAATATTGTTTAACTTTTGGGAGTTCAATATTCATGCAATTTCATACTTAATTTTTATATTACTTTGTTATTGAAATCTACGTTGATTTTTTATTGCAAAATAATTATTTGTTAGTTTGAATGATTTAAGTCCGTAATTGCTTAGATTATTCTTACATAAGAACACTTGGCATAAAAACCAAGGAAGTTGCATGATCTAGCGTTATCTCCATACGTTTGGGTAGTTAGGATTGGATCTCTCTATTTCTTAATGCAATTGATAGTTGTTTGTTGTCTGAGGCCTAAGGACGTTCCTTGGCAACTTATTGATTAGTAATTAATTAGAGAACGTTCCCTAATTAGTTTAATAATAAGGAGAGATAATGGTGGTGATAGGCTTCCTCCATCTCCATAACTAATCTATTGAATCAACCCAAAAGAACAAAGTGTCTGTGATCAATCCCAATAACTAAAGTGGATCCAATACTTCAACTAGAGATTTCTCATTATTGGTTACTCTTTATTTAATTATTTGCTTTCCATTATTATTCTCATTATTAGTTTACTACAATCAATCCCAAACTCCCCCTGTTATTTCGCTGACAATTTTGATCCCAATTTCAGTTTATCTCGTTTGATCCCGCCTTCAGTTTTTATCTCATTTTTAGTTTATTATTGTTTCAGTCTATTTTCTTAGTCATAAAAAGAGAAATAGGTGAGTTCTCAATTCTCTGTGGATTCGATCCTTTCACCGCTATCTACAAGTGTAAATTTGTTGGTAACCAGAAAGGTTATTTTTGACCGGTTTCGACAACCGCGAGTCAGTAGCTGTGGAGATAAAAAAATAATTTAAGAATACCAGTCTGCACTTTTTTTGACTAAGATGACAATCCAATTCAATGTGTTTTGTGTGCTCATGAAAAATAGGATTAGTAGCAATGTAGAGAGCACTTTGATTATCATAAAAAACTATCACAGGGGATTAATATAAAACCTGTAAAGCATGAAGCAAATAGTTAACCATTCACAACTGAGAGCAGCAAGGGCTCGACACTTGGCCTTAGAAGATGAATGAGAAATTGTGTTGTTTCTTGGACTTCTATGATATCAAGGAAGAGCCAAGAAAGACACAAAAGTTAGTCACAGATCTTCGAGTATCAACATATCCAGCCCAATCAGAATCACTAAATCTTTTAACTGAAGATCAGATGTTGCAGAAAAGAAAATATCAAAACTTGGACAGCTATTAATATACCTTAGAACCCTGAAGGCTGCCTGCAAATGAAAATAAGTAGGATGTGACAAGTACTGACTTAACTATTGAATAGAATAAGATAAGGTCTTGTAGTAGTAAGAAATAATAATCTGCCAATAAGTCTTTTGTATATAGAAGGATCAGGCAAAAGAGTGCCTGTAACGACCCCAAAATGGACCGTCACCGGCGCTAGGATTCAGGTCGGCTTAAGGCCGCCAGAACCCGTAGCAAGCCTGCTATACTCCCTGTGTACCTGTAAATCTCATACATGATCATATATTTTCTGTGAAAATAAAAACTCTTTTCTATACCAAGGCTTAACCTGTGCATGCACTATCTCTGTACTCTGTACTCTGTACTCTGTACCCCTGACTAGAGCTTGCTCTAGATGGGTTAACTCATACCTGTTAAGCATGGTTTTTCACATACTCTGTAAAACATATACATATACAGATCATGTACATAACAAAAGATTTACAACACAAAATAACTAAGTCAAGCACAACTTTAACTGTATACACAACTTTTTAATATTACATGTCCACTCTAAGCTATTACAAATCTCTTTACTCTTTCTGTACTCTGCTGATCTTCCCTGTACACTGTACACTGAACTTGCAAGACTGGGGTTAAGGTTGTGGGATGAGCTTTATAGCCCAGTGAGTAGAATAGTAAAATAAGTCATTAAAACATGATCTTATGGAATGCATCATATCACAGACAATCCACATCAAGGGTAAACCTGTCACCACATAGTCCCAGTAACTGTTCTGTGCCAGGCCGTAGACTGGGGTCCTAGTCTTCCTGTACTGTATATGTATATGTGTATATAACACCTGTACTTACCATTTGCCAAGGCGTAGACTGGGCACCTGGTCTTTACTATACCTGCCAGGCCGTAGAATGGGGTCCTGGACTTTCCTATACTTGCCAGGCCGTAGAATGGGGTCCTGGACTTCCTGTCTGGAACTATTGGATCATTCAGCATTCACCCACATCAACAAATAATTATGCAATGCAATATATTCGTGAATGCTAGTGCACACAACCTACTGTATACTCATGATGCATGACTGATGCTAAAAGCATTTCATTTCTTAATTAAAAAAATTAAGTTTAGTTCCACTCACCTCTGGCTATCTGGACTGACTCTGCAGGCTCTGTAAACGCTGGAGCAGTACTCACTGCTGCTCTCTCTAGTTCCTCTGGTCTGTGTAGGCACAGATAAACTCAAATGAGGGACCAAACTAGCTGATAAACATCTCTCTTAAACTCCCCAAGACTCCCCTGAAACTCACTCAAACATCCATGCAAAGCATGCAAAGAAAGGCTGGACAGGACACTTTCGCGCGGCAGGTTCGGCGACCGAAAGTCATCTCCAGAGCCGAAATTCATGCACCTTCGGCGGTCGAATCTCTACCTTCGGCAGCTGAACCCTTTCGGGGGCAAGTTTCGGGGGCTAAAAGGCATTCCAGAGACAAAAGTCTCTAACCTTCGGCGGCACCTTCGGCGGCTGAAACTCCCCTCCAGTGCCGAAAGTCCAAAAGCTCGGGGGCAAGCTTGGGCAGCCGAAGCCACCTCCTCAGCACATTCGGCGGCCGAACCATTCTTCGGCGGCTGAAGCTGGGTTCATCAGCAAGGCAGAACCTTGCTCTGCCTCATGCCAAAATGCACCAAACTCTCTCAAACTCAAACACCTCAATTCCTCAACATGCATACACCTAAGCATATGCTCAAAGGGGTCAAAAACTACCTAAAACCCCAACTCAAACATAACACAACATACAGAAACATGCTTTTATCAACAAAAATACCAAAAACTCACCTTTTACCCTATTCATGCAACTCTCTCCCAAAACCTCATAAAACCTTCAGAAAGCATAAAAACTTCAGAAAGCATAAAAACAAGCTCAGGATCTTCACTTACCTCTTGAAACCAAGAAGATGAACGATCCTAACGTGGAGTTTTGGAGCAACTCTCCTTCCAACTCTCCAAACTTCACAACTTTGTGTTTTAGGTCAAAACCTTCAAAAGAACATGAAAATCATTCAAATCTTTGCAAGATTAGATGAAAACATGAAGACAACTCAAGAAGGACAGGGTCTCACCTCAGAAAGAGAAAGAAAAGGCAATCCTTATCCTTTCAACCGACTGAGGGCCTTTTATAGGTGGCTGGCTAGACCACCTTCGGAGGCCACACGTGAAACCGAAAGCCATGCATATTCGGCGGCCGAACCTCACCTTCGGCGGCCGAACCTGGCTTTTCTGCCTTGGTTCTTTTCTTGCAAAAACTCTTTTCATTTTAACTTGAAAACATTAAAACATACTATATTACTTTAGAAAACATAAATCTTACCCTTCGAAAGATTCTGACATCCTGGATTCCACCGGACGACAGAAATTCCGATGTCGGACTCTAGCCGGGTATTACAGTGCCTTTATCCTTTTGAAGTTTAAGGATACTACTCAACGGTGTCTGAACAGGTTTGGAGGTGAGATAACCTGCATCAAAAAGAATATCGAAAGCATATTTTCTTTGATTAAGCACAATACTCTTAGAAAATCTGGCAATCTCTATTCTCGAAAAAATTTTTAGGGTTTTCCAAGTCTTTGATTTTCAAAGAGGTGTTAAGAAAATCTTTAACAAGTTGTATTTCTTTCATATCATTGCCAGCAAGGATAATATCATCCACATAGACTAATGGAGCAGTAAAAGAAGAATTATGTTTAATAAAGAGAGAATAATCATATTTACTTTGAATGTAATCAAAATTAAGTAAAACAGTAGAAAGTTTAATAAACCATTGTCTGCTAGCTTACTTGAGGCCGTACAAATATTTGAAAAGCTTACAGACTTTATTAGGTGTAGTGGTATGAAAATCAGAAGGTAAAATTATATAAAGTTTCTCATTAAGATCTCCATGGAGGAAAGCATTATTAACATCAAATTATTGAAGATGCCAATTATGTACAGCAACTAAAGCAAGTAAAAGTCTAACAGTAGTCATTTTATTCATAGGTGAAAAAGTGCCAAAGAAATCAATATCTTCTGTTTGGGTATAACCTTTGGCTACAAGTCGAGCCTTTTATCTTTCAATAGTTCCATTGGTTTTGAGTTTGATTTTGTAAACCCATTTACAAGTAATGGGTTCTTTGCCTGGTGGTAAATCAGTGAGAATCCAAGTTTTATTTTGCTCAAGAGCAAGAATTCCATCTTGTATAGCTTCTCTTCAACAAGTAGATTAAATTGCTTGATGATAAGTTCTTGGCTCAGTAACAATAGAAGCAGATAAAATAAAATAATTATAGGAGTTAGAAAGAATTTGAGAAAAAGGGTAAAAAACATTAGGGGTAAGAACTAGAGAGATAGATTTAAGTAAATGACAATGATAATCCTTCAAGTAAGTAGGAGCAGTTTTATTTCAAGTGGACTTTCTGGGAATAACAGGAATTGACTGGTGAAGAATAGAAGCATGCTCAGAAGAAGGAGAATGAGAAGGGAAATAATCAGAATTAGGAATAGTGCTATCTTGAGGTAAAATAAGATCAGTTCGAGAGGAAGGACCAGAAGTATGTTTTTTATAAGGAAAAATAGATTCATAATACACCACATTTCTAGAGAAAAAAATTTCTTTAGTGGAAAAATCAAACAACACAAAACATTTAACACCAATCTTATATCCCAAAATAATATACTTTCTTGCTTTAAGATCAAATTTTGTTCTAATTGCAGTAAGAGTAGTACCAAAACATAAAGACCAAAAAACTTTTAAAGAAGACAAATCAGGAACAAAACCATGAGAAAAGTTATAAGGAGATTTATTTGCAAGTAAAGGTGTAGGCAATCTATTAATAAGAAAAATAGAATGTAAAACAACATAAGACCAAAACGTTTAACTTTGGTAATTGAGTGTGGAAAAGTAAAACTCTAGCCACATTCAAGATATGTTGATACTTTCTTTCTACTATGAAATTTTGTTTTGGAATTTCTATACAATTAGTTTGATGAATAATACATTTTGAAGCAAAAAGCAGAGTCATAGTAAATTCAAGACCATGATCACTTTTGAGAATTTTAAGTTTTATTTTAAATTGTCTCAATGAAATTAACACAAGACTGGATTAAAAAATAAGTTTCAGATTTATACTGCATTAAGAAAATCCATGCCTAGAAAAATCATCTCCAATAGTTAAAAAATATACGCGTTCATGAACAGAAAGAACCTTAAAAGGTCTCCAAATATTGGCATGAATCAAATCAAACAGGGCAAAGGACTTAGATGTACTTATGGGAAAGGGCAATCTTTTCTGTTTAGCATGATAACAAGTATCACAAACTTCATTGTTTAAAGAAGTCACATAAGAGTTTGTATTCCAAACAAAAAACATAACATTCATAGAAGGATTTTCTAATCTAAAATGCCACATATCAAAAACTGTATGAGAACCTTTTTCAACAAAATCTATGTCACAAGCATCTACGAATAACAGAGTACAATTAACAGAGGATAAAATAATTTCCATCAAGATTTAAAGGCCATTCTTAACCTCAGCTAAATTAATTTCCTTCAATGTATTCTACTCCTGTATAACACATTTATTGTAATGAAAAATAAGAATACATGAAAGAGAAGAAGTCAGTTTAGTCACAAAAATAAGATTAAAAGTAAATTCAGCTATGTATAAAACTTCAGATAAAATAAACAATTCTAAAAAATCAACGGTCCTTGAAAAATTAGCTGAAACAGTAGTACTGTTTGGTATCTTAACATGAACCGGCTTAATTTTCTTATATGTCATAAAGTGAGTAAGAGAAAAACATACATGAACAATTGCTCCAGTATCCAAGATCCAGGATTCAGTTTGCAATGCACAAGAAAAAATTAAGAAGAATTATCTGCTGAGTTAGAACAAAAAGTTGTAAAATGTAGAGCATCTGGATCTACTAGGACAAATGTGCTAACTTGATTTGCACTATGTATCTCCTATTAAACCTTATCAGGTTGAATGAGGACATACAATCGTTGATATTGATCAAGTGTAAAGATCAGTACCGAATGCTCAGTATGAGATGGAACAGAACGGGGGAGCATTCGTTGATATTGATCAGGTGTGAATATCAATACCAAGTGCCAGTACATGGTACATAAATAATACCAGGTTTAGAACCAGGGAGAAAACTATGTTTATGATAACAAGTTTCCGCAGTATATCTCATTCTACCACAAAAGGTGCAAATCTTAATTTTATGATCACAATTAAAAGGAGAAACAACTATGCCTTGCCCATAAGAGAATTTCTATGACAGATCTTGAGAAGATTTAACAATAAAAGATCTAGGTTCAACAATTAGCCCTAGATTCAACTGTCTCTCTTACTGTATTATAAGAGAGAAAACCTTATTGATGGATAGCAAGGGATCCATCATCATAATCTAAGATCTAGCATGACTAAAAAAAATCACTAAGACCTTTTAAGAAACGAATGATATAGTCATTCTGTTTATGAGTTTTTACAGTCTTAAGAGTACTGCAATTGCAAGGATTTAAACAGACACATTGTGGCATAAGTCTAAAATTATCTAACTCATCCCTTAGAGTTTTAAGATGAGTAAAATAATCTGTAACAGATAGTCACCTTGTTTGAAATTATAAATTTTTTCTTGTAAGTTAGATATTTAGAACATTTCTGTAATACTCGGCTAGACGCCGGCATCGGAAGTCTTACTTTCCGGCGGAATTTCCGTTGGAATCTGGAATTTGCAGATGTCGGAGCCTTCTAGAAGGGTTTAGGTTTAAAAGAGGTGTGCAAAAGGTTTTTAAGTGTTTTATGGTTTGGAATGCAAAGGATTTGGGTTTTGAAAGGGAAAAGACCAAGGAGACAAATTGCAGGTTCGACCGTCGAAGGATAAGTTCGGCCGCCGAACATTGCATGGTTTCGCCCGCCGAAGGTGAAGTTCGGCTACCGAACGTTGCATGGTTTTGCATGCAGCTTAGGCCGCCGAAGGAGAGGCGGTTGGGCCACCTATAAAAGCCCTGTTGATCGGAAATGGAGTGTGTTTCACTCTCTTTTCGTGCAAGGGTAGGTTCATGCTCTCTTTGGGGTGTTTTCAAGATGTTTCTTCAAATCTTTCAAGGTTTTCATGAGTTTTCTCCTTGTTTTGAAGAGTTGTGAGCTTTGAACAAGATTTTGAAGCTTGGAGACTTGTGGAGCTTGGATCTCCATATCTTCACGTTTGGGGTCACACCAACTCTTGTTCTTCAAGAGGTAAGTGTAGATCCTTTGCTTTTATGATGTTTTAAGTGAGTTTTTTGGAGGTTTCTAGGTAGAGATGCATGTGTAGGGTAAAGTGAGTTTTATGGTTGATTTGTGGTCAAAGCATGCTTATGTGTTTAGATGTGTTGTTTGTTGGGGTTTTAAGTTAGTTTTGGACCCCTTTGTGCCTATACTTGGGTATATGCAGGTTGTGGAAGTGTGGTTTGCATGTTTTGGGTGTTTGAAAGGTTTGGGAGGCTTGATTGTGCATGAAGCTGAGTTCTGGAGGAACTCAGGTTCGGCAGCCGAAGGTATGTTTGGCCGCTGAAGGTGCCGCCGAACATGCATGAGTTTCGTCTCTGGAGAGGACTTTCGGCCGCCGAACCTGCTGCCGAAAGTGCCCTGTCCAGCCTTCCTTTGCATGATTTCTATGATTGTTCTAGGATGTTTTAGGGGGTAGTGTGTTTGGCACCTCATTCGAGTCCACCTGTGTAGGATCGGACCCGAGGGACCGAGGAGGCCATCAGTGTTAGCTGTTGCAGAGTCAATCCAGCGTCTGCCAGAGGTGAGTAGAACTAAACTTAATGTTTTACATTGAGCAATTAAATGTTTTTAGCATGTTTCATGCACCATGAGTATGCAATAGGTTGATTGCATTAGTAGTCGCATTATTTCCTGTTGATGTGGATGGACCAAGGCGATCTCAATAGCCCACGATCTGTTATGTCTAGATAAGACCTATGTGAGCTCCATAGGAGGGGCCGGGCACTAGGACATGTAGTGACCTGTGTGAGCTCCTTTGGGGGCCGGGCACCGACAGAGGGAGTTTTGAGGTCATGTCCAATCCGAGATGTGAAATGTTTGTGCTGTGTCGCATTTCATGAAAGCATGTTATTAATGAACTGTTTTCATTATTTCTACTCACTGGGCTTTTTAGCTCACCCCTCTCCCCTAACCCCAGTTTTGCAGGGCCAGAGTTAGCTATGGGAAATCAGAGTCAGCAGAGTGTTGAGTATGAAGAGTATGTAATAGAGTCGTGGACATGATGTAACTCAAAGGATTAGTATGTAAAGTAATGTCTAGATATGTAATGGCATATAATGGATAGAGTTGTGCTGTGCCTTAGTGTATGGTGAATCCCTTGTTATGCATGATCCTGTTTTATGTTTCTTGATGAGAAATGTGCTGAACCAAGGCTGACTTGTGCTATGCTGACCCTATGAGAGTGGGTTCTATGTTTACAGACATAGTGCATGTAGGTCAAGCTTGGTAAGTAGTAGGAAGGTTGTTTTCAATTTTTATGTTTCTTTTTGCTCATGTTTGGAATTTATCAGGTACACAGAGTTCAGGTTAGGCTTGCTACGGGTTTCGACGGCCTTAAGCCGACCTGGATCCTAGCGCCGGTGGCGGTCCAATTTCCAGATCGTTACAATATCACCTTGTGAAAAGCGATCGTGTAGATCTTTTTATGCATCGGCAGCACTATCGACCCAGATTATGCTTTATGCAATCAACTAAGAAAGAGATCTTATTATTCATGAAAGAACCACATTGTTGCATCTATCCCATGCAACAAATATAGAATCTCCTTTTCTAGTTTCTTTAGACTTTCATAGATGAATATGATATTATTTCTAGATTGTAACGCCATTTTCATTACTCTCGCCCAAGAGTGATAGTTCGGACCAGAAAGGACTGAAGACACCAAAACTAGTGCCAGATTTTCATTCGAATGAAGAAAATATGGATTCGAAATATTAGTAAGATAATCACTATTCGAATTTGTGTTTCTGATTGCAGATGATTCAACAGCCATGGATAAAAGCAGAAAATAAGAAAAGAAAGAAGGAAAAAGAAAAAAAAAACTCTCGGAACAAAAAGAAAAAACTCTCGGGAAAGAAGCTTTGCGCAAAAGAAAAACTCTAGGGACAGAAAGAAAAATACTCGGAATGAAAAGAAAAACTCTCAGGACAGATGAGAGAAACTTTGTGAGAGAAACTCTCGAAACGAAGGAAAAATACTTAGGACTGATGAGAGAAACTTCGCGAGAAAAAACTCTAAGGACGAAAGAAAAACACTCGAACAGATGAGAGATTTCGCGTGGAAAAGAAGACTCGGGTCAGAGGATAGAGAGCATTTTCTTTCTCGGAACAAAGGAGAAAGAAACACTCGAGAAGGATGATAGACTTTGCGTGGGAGAGAAGACTCAGGTCAGAGAATGGTTTTCTTTCTTGGATGAGAGAAGACTCGGAACGGAAGAAAAAAATAGTTTCCGCGAGTAATGAGAGCAATTATTGTTCTTATACCATATTAATACTATTGGAAAAAAATTATTTACTCTATCATAAATACTAGAGGTCTCATATTTATATACAATTTAAAGAAGGAAAAGAACTAAATATATTATTCTAGAGTAATCTATAAAAACTAACTATACTATTCTAAAAACAATTAACTTTTCTTATTTTTTTAAATTACTGAATCTTTAATACTCTTTTGAATTTTTTCCTCTCATCGTATCTTTTGATAAAAAGCTAAATATTCATGTGTATATTAGATTGCGCAAAATTTTAATAATTATTTCTATTTTGTTAATATAATATTTCTTCATGTGATAAAGTGCAAGAAACAATCAACAAGTTTTAATAATTTAACTCTAAAAGTTTAATGCATCATTTTTACTAATGAGATGTAATTTTGGGTGGAGTTAGCTCTTTTGAATATGTATTGTTTTTTATTCTCCCTCAACACCTTTCAATTTGTACACCTCAGGCATTTGAATTTCCTTTTTAATTTTTAGAACAACTCATTTAAGATGTTAATAGAAAATAAAATATAGTTATTATTCTTTACACATAAAAATCAATAAATTGTGTGTGTGCACCAGTCGGTTAGTGTATTTTAATTTTAATTTTAATTTGATCCGATTATTAAAAAAATACTTAACATAGTGCCGAAAATTTAACTAAACTCATAATTTAATCTTTATCATTTTAATAATATACAATTTAAGGCTTTTTATTAAAATCTATTGCTAGACTATAATAATTTAATTTTTTAAATTTCAATTTTTATAACAATTTAATCCTTTTAATTATTACAATTTATAACAATTTAACTCTTTTAATATTTTAATATTCATAATAATTTAGTCTCTTTAATTTAATTTGATTTTTTAATTAATAGTTAATCAACGGTGAATTTAGTAAAATGACTATTTTATTGAAAAAATAATAATTTATGAACTAAATTATTTATTATTAAAAATATACAGACTAAATTATGTGTTCTAAAGTTTAAGGACTATATTGTAAATTACCCTAAAAAATTTTAACTTGAAAATTGGTTTTTATGCCGTGATTAGCCGCTCTTTCCATCATACCAAAGTCAATTTCTGAACAGTAGTAGATGTACGGGTTTTCCTGAGACTGATAGGTAACCATATGCAATAACAAGAGTTTCAAAAAATGAAGAGAGTCTATAATCATTAGACCGCGGTCAGATGGGTTCAATTTTATTTTATCAAAATTTTAATTTTATTTACTTTTAAACAAAATTACATACATAAATATATAAATAAAATTCTCGAACTAAAAAAATTAATTTTAAGTAGAACAATTAAAAAAATATTTACATAAAAATTTTTATAAATCATCATTTTATTTACTGATACAAGACTATTTAGATTCCGTCAGGAGTTTCAACCAATATCGTTTGGTTAAGACGAAATAAGAGAAAAGATAGGCTAAAAGACGAAAAGTCTTATTAAAATTTCTTAAAAATTGGAAAGTTCCTTCCTAATAGCCAAGGGAGGCTATTTATAATAGAAATAAAATCCTAATATGCAAAAATAATCCTAATCCTAATAGGAGTCTAAAATCCTAATAGTCAAGGGAGGCTATTTACCATAGAAATAAAATCCTAATATGCAAAAATAATTCTAATCCTAATAGGAGTCTAAAATCCTAATAACCAAGGGAGGCTATTTACAATAGAAATAAAACCCTAATATGCAAAATTATGAAAATACCCAAAATATCCAAAAATAATAATTAAAATACAAAAGTTAGCCCCGGTCCAAGTCTGTCGTAAAATCCAAGACTAGTTGCTCCGTGTCATTCCCTTCCACTTGTAAAGAACTCGTCCTCGAGTTGTCATCAGCAGGATAGTACTGAAATAGATATGCCACATTAAACGTCTTGGAAATTTTCATTTCATGTAGAAGGTCAAGGACATAGGCATTGTTATTGATCTTCTATCTTCTGAATGATCCGGAATGGACCAATCTTCTTGGCGTCAAGCTTTTTCTGTCCTCCACCACGCTCCTTGCGTAAATACACCATAACTTGATCACCGACATTGAAGGACTTGAAACGCCTATGTTTATCAGCTGTAGCTTTATATTTATCATTAGCTTTTGTAAGGCATTGTTGTACCTGTTTGAAAACATCTACATGCTGCTTTGCCAAGTTGCTTGCTACAATACTGTTGTAAGCAAATTCCACCTGGTCTTGGAGGATTTCACTCTCCTTTGGACTCATCTTATAATGAGGCAGATTCGGTAATTTTGATCCAGGAATGAGATCAATCTGATGTTGGATATCCCGCAGAGGTGGAAGCTTTGATGATTCCTCCACTATCTTAGGAAACTCCTTCAACAGCTCTTTAACGGGTGGTGGTAAAGATGGTGCCTCCTCCATTGTACTTTTTTCTCTCACTAATAAAGCCAGTGTGCCCCCAAATTTCTCAACTGCGCCTGATAGCTTATGCACTCCCGTAGAAATAGCAACAACATTCTTCTCTTCCACTTTAGAATGTTTCGCAGAACCGGAAGGCAAGATAGTAATCTTCTTTTGATTCCACGTGAACATGTATGAATTCTCCTTCCCTTTATGCAAAGCATCAACATCGAACAGCCAAGGGCGACCTAGCAAAATTCCACAGCAATCCATATCCACAACATCACAATTAACAGGTTCAGTATAAGATTTACCGATCGAGATAGGCACGCTACAGATTCTGTTGACCTCAATTGTCGGTCCTTCCTTAATCCATCCGACTTTGTATGGTGAGGGGTGAGGCTGTGTAGGCAACTGTAATTTTTCTACCAATTGCTTAGCTATCAAATTCTCACAACTACAACTATCGATAATTAGCCTGCAAATTGCCTTTCCTACTCGACACTTGGCTTGGAAAATCTTCCTCCTTTGCGTCTCATCCTCCTGTTTAGTTGAGCATAAGATTTTCTTCACTACATAGGTGACTGCCTTTCCCTTATTGTCGACCACAAGATTGGCGGCCACAGGATTGGCGACTGGTTGGGGGTGTGCGGTGGCAGCGGGTTGGTGGATTCCCTGCAGCAAGGTCAATTGTCCGATCATCTCCCTCAATTCTGCCAAAGATGCCTCAATCGCAGCAAGTCGCGCCTCTTGGTTATCCGCCATGGTCGAACTTCGCTTTGATACCAATCTGATACAGGACTATTTAGACTCCGTCAGGAGTTTCAACCAATATCGTTTGGTTAAGACGAAATAAGAGAAAAGATAGGCTAAAAGACGAAAAGTCTTATTGAAATTTCTTAAAAATTGGAAAGTTCCTTCCTAATAGTCAAGGGAGGTTATTTATAATAGAAATAAAATCCTAATATGCAAAAATAATCATAATCCTAATAGGAGTCTAAAATCCTAATAGGCAAGGGAGGTTATTTACAATAGAAATAAAATCCTAATATGCAAAAATAATTCTAATCCTAATAGGAGCCTAAAATCCTAATAGTCAAGGGAGGCTATTTACAATAGAAATAAAATCATAATGTGCAAAATTATGAAAATACCCAAAATATCCAAAAATAATAATTAAAATACAAAAGTTAGCCCAGTCCAAGTCTGTCGTAAAATCCAAGGCTAGTTGCTCCGTGTCTTTTACATTAAAGGTCAAATCAATATTTTATTTATATCTTAAATATTTTTAAATTTAAATAATCTAACTCATTATCTATTAAACTTATATCTTATAAATTTACAATTTATATTCTTAACTTTAAATAGTTCATGAAATTTATTAAATTATTTAACTATGAAATATTCATAAAACTTTTTAAAAATTTAAAATTTATTTTTTAAAATTTAAATAGTCTAAATATAATTTCAATTATAGAAATAAAAATAATAATTTTTATTGATAAAAAAATAATGCATGAAAATAAATAATGAATGAATAATTTATCTTATAAATATTTTGCATAAAAAAATTTAAAAATAAAATTGTAAAATTATAAATAAATATTTTAATTTTCTAGATTAGAAAAAAAAAAATAAAAAAGGACGTATGAATAAGGATGACTATTGTAAACATAAAATTTGAATAGGGACAGTTGAAGTTTTATGAAAAATTCTTTTGAGTTCTTTAAAATTTAATAGTTTATTTTTATATTAAAATTATTTTATGAAAAATTCTTTGAGTTCTTTAAAATTTAATAGTAAATAATATAAATTTTAAATTTATAAAAATTAAATAATATATATAATTAAAATTATAGTGACTAAATAATATAAATATTTAAAATATGTTAATATATTGTTTAATAAGGAGAATAAATTTGATTAGTTGATTAGTTTTAAAATAAAAACGAATTAATAAATTTTTAAAAATTTGAAAAATTTATATTAATTTTTTATTTATTTAAAATTTTTAAAAAAATTATAAAAATAATCATAAATAATTTTGACTTTAATTAAATTTGTAAATAAATGATTAAAATAAAATTTTATAAATTAAAAAATAATGAAAAAAAAAAAGATGTGAATGAAATTTAATAGAAAAAATATTTGAAATGGGTGAGTTTTATTTTATTAGGATTTAGCGTAAAATTACACTATTATCTTTAAAAAGGACTGCAAAATCTCCGGCATTGACTAGAACCCATAACATATCCAAATATGCGATGAACACTATGAGATTAGGTGATCGGAGGAACTTTTATATATTATAATGTTTTTTTTATTATTATTTTCTTAGATAGAAGTAGGATGCCAAATTCGTACAGATTATATATTATAATTTTCCTCTTTTTTTTTATTTCACCTTTTTATACAAGTTTATTTATCCTTCGAATAAGTTTTTATCTTATTTATCTATTTAATTTTTAAATTATAAATAAATTAATTATTGTAATATAAGAGTGAGTATCACCTCTTCTGAATTTCAATTTTATATTTAATTTATTAAAATATATTATTATATATAATAAAGATTAAATTTTTTATAAAAAATTTTAAAATTACTATCAAATTATTATCGTGTTGATTTTAAAGTAATAATTTTATAATTACTATTAAATTTTAAAATAATGTAATACTTTTTGGAAATACTTTATTTCTGAATGAGACGACTCTTGATAAATAGAACTTAATCTTAGTTTAAAAGGCTGAGAATATATGCGATTGATTTTAATTTTTTTAAAGAGGGAAAGAGAGAAGAAGAGAATGAAAGAAAAGGTCATTCCTAATATGTTGCCCATGTCGTGTTACGGCCCAATAGCTAAAAGTCATTGTTTTGAGGAATATATATAAGCGTGCCGTTCTCTTAATCCACTAGAATAAGAAATTGAATAATTTCTTTGATCTTAAATAAGACAATCAGCATCTTCCCAAAGTTTTTGTTCTGTTTCTTTCTATACAGAAAACAAGAATCTTTTTATGTTTTGAACTCACAGAGTGAACACTAGACAGTTACATACATACCCATTTGATATTTCCGATGATTGTTGTCTGTATTTTCTACCCTTGAATATTCTGATCGATTGGAGGTGCTCTAGATTGCATCAGGGCGTTTTCTTCTTGATAGTGCATCTCATGACCATATCCTTTCTCGTCTCTTTCAACTATATCAACCTTTATCCATCTAACTGATCCCATGATTTCCAAAAAGAGTTATGGAGTCAGTTATGTCTTGTCTACAGTTTTCTGCACTTACCCTAATGTTATTAATCGTCTGCTGCACTTTTTCAGGCATTCAATTTTCCTTTTCTTTGATTAAAAATTAATATAGTTTTTTTCTGGGTTTTTCAGTTAGATAGAGAATGATCGATTCTGCTGAATTATCTTCATTTTTTGTCATGCTATGCAGATTGCTATGATCCTCTGGATCCCAATGGAAGGATTACTGTTACTTTCGATATCCATGAATGGAGAACTGATGGATATTTGGTTAGTATTCTTCTTCTGCCCTGAACTAAAAAAAAAAAAAAATTATTTAAATCAACCTTTAGAAAAATTCCTGAAACTTGGTCCTTATTCTTCCATGCTTCTTTTCCAGGCGAGAGTCACAATCCAAAACTACTATCAGTACAGGCATGTTGATAAACCAGGATGGAGCATAGGGTGGGCTTGGACTCAGAAAGAGATCATATGGTCAATTTCTGGTGCGTTTGCCACCGTTCAAGGGGATTGCTCTGCTTTCAAACACCAAATCCCTCACTCTTGCCAGCCAAAACCTGTCATTGCGGATCTGACGCCAGATGCTTCACCTGAAAACACGTCTGAGAACTGCTGCCGTGGTGGCCTTCTTTCAGCTTGGGCTATTGATCCTTCTAATTCGTTCTCTTCCTTTGAAATTACTGTTGGCAACTTGGATATAAATGCAACTCTACATCCTCCAGCTAATTTGACTTTATCCGCACCAGGTCCTGGTTACACTTGTGGTCCAGTAACGGATACTAATCCAACGGAGTCGTTAGATATTGGGGGCAGAAGAAAAGTTCAGGTTTACAGTAAGTACACTATGCTTGAGCTATTAGAGCAAACTTGCAGATTTTTTTTAACCATGCAACTAACCATATCCATAAATTTGCTGTTCTAATTTTCAGAAACATGGAAATCAACATGCACTTACTCTAGTTTCTTGGCAAACAAAAAGCCTGTTTGTTGTGTTTCACTCTCAACCTTCTATAATCGTAAGGTCACAACATGCCCTGAATGTAGCTGTGGATGCAAAGAGACGAACCAAAACGCAGTTGAATGTATAAGGTGAACAATTTCCTAGTTACCTGTGTGAGTATAATGAGCCTACAGTTTCCATATATAGTAACATATCAATCTCTGTGTGTGTGTGGAATATCAGTGAAGGTTCCTCCTCGTCATTGTCAGATTTGAACAGCCTAGACATGGTGCAATGTACAGATCATATGTGCCCAGTAAGAGTTCATTGGCATGTTAAGAACAATTACATGAGTCATTGGAGGGTGAAAATTACAGTCTCTAACTACAATTATAAGAGAAACTACTCAAACTGGAACGTATTAGTACAGCATCCTGGCTTCAGCGAGAAAGTAATTACATATAGCTTCAATAGTACAACGCTTCCCACCTTTGGCTTTACTGGTACTCATTCCATTTCTTCTTATTGCCTGGGCTTTGCAGTTGTAATCTCTATCTCTATTATTATATTTCAGGGTTTAGACAATAATACCGTAGCATCAGTGGTAAACTTATTATCTTAATATTATTAAGCTAATAGTTTGACAAATTTTAAAATTGCTATAAAGAAAATTCAATTTTTTACTATATTTAATAAAATACTTCAATAAAATATTTATTTTATATTTAATAAAATTATAATTTTAATTGTATTTTTTATCGATCGCAAAAAAATAAGTAAAACCGCTGCCTTATACTTCGACATCAAAGACATATCAAATGCTTTCAAACCCTTGCTATCGACTTATGGCGGCAATATTAAAATGTACAAGGCAATAATTTACCATTGTTGCATTAGACCGATTTTCATAGTAGTTCTTAGGACTATTGCAGTAATGACTACTTGATTTATCAATAAAGTGATTGGGATTCCTGCAGACAAGATTGCCTTGTTCTGGGGTTTACAGTTCTACAACAACGAACTGTTGCAAGCTGATGAAGAAGAACAAGGCTCAGTGACAACAGATATACTTCTGGAAAAGGATTTGAGAATTTTCACTTTAAGCAACGGATGGGCCTTGCCACGGCGAATATATTTCAGCGGTGAAGAATGTGAGATGCCTCTTCCGGACACCTTCCCGGTGCTACCAAATATTAGCTCCAGCGTAAAACACCCTCATTGTCTGATGCTTATCCTTCTAGTTTATTTGACTTGCAAGATGCTAATAACTTGACCTTGATAAATAACTCTGCACATGCTTACAGTCCAATGCATAACTTAAAGCTATCCAGGCGATTCTTAATTGGGTACCAAGGTTCAATATTGTAGATGGTTGCCTTGCCTATAGTAATTGCTTGTGAATGTCAGGCTGTCTTTTGTTGATATTGTTACTTCCTGAAGGCAAAAGGTCTTTCACTGTATTTGGAGGAGAGAATTTATTTTTGATAACTGACAATGATACTTGTTCATTAAAATCAACTTGAAGACTTGATTGATATTTAAAACCCTTTTCGTTTCATTGAAGGATTAGTTTTCAAGGATGGTTGCAGCCTTTAGCTGTACTACATGTTTTTGTTTCCTTACTAAATGTGTGGATGACTAGCTAGTAAAAACTGGCCATATGCATATATTTTGTTGAGAAATCAAAACAAGCATATTAGTGTTGGATTCAAAATGAAAAAATAGATGTTTAAAACTAAAATTAGATATCTAAAAATAGAAAATAAATATCTAAAATCAAACAAAAACAACTCAAAAAATGTAGTATTATGAAACAAAATAAAAGTTTTTGTAAAATATGTAGTAACAAAATAAAGATGAAAAACAACTTGTATTAGATTAATAAATACATCTAAAAACATGAGTATATCATAACAAAGAGAAAAAAAAAAAAAAGATGAAGACAAATAAATATAAAACTTCATAAAAAAATGTAGGGAAAAATATAAAAAAGTATCATGTGATTATATTCATTTTAATTTCAGGGTCTGTAATTTAATTTGTGTTAAAATAGTACTTATGGTATCGTGCCATTAGTAAATAGCGATAATTTTCTAATTTTATTAAGAAATGCTGCTGTAGCAAATAAAATATAATTATTAATTAAAAATATATAAAAAAGTATAATGTGATTTTACTCATTTGATTTCACTTATTTTTATTTCAGAATTTGTGGTTGAATTTATGTTAAATTAATATCTTATTATATAATTTTCATATCAATATTCTTAACGGGCGTCTGAAAATTATCACTATTTACTAATGGCGTGATACCACAGATACTATTTTGATACAAATTGCACCACAAACCTTGAAGCCTGATGTGGTAAAATTTTATACAATTATTTATATATTTTTAGACTCACATCCTTTTAATTTAATTATTTTTTTTATTTTTATTAGGTTTTTATATTTAATTTTAGAATTTTTAATTTTAATTTATTATTTGATATTTTCACTTAATTTTTAATATTTTTATAGGTCAAAATAAGTAAAAAAAAAAAATGAAGGAGGCACGAGAGAAATTCAGAGAAGTTTAAAGATGTCTTTAACACAGCATAAATCACGAAGAATTTAAGGAGAAAGATTTGGAAGATCTAGAAGAAAAAATTCATGAAAAAATCCATATATCTAAAGTTTTTATTTCTTCTTTTATTCTTTTATTTGTTGCTCACAATTATTTTAGGATGATTTTGAATAATTTCTCAATAGATTTTATTGTTGAATTCTTGAAAATAAGCAATTAAATTTTGTTGTTAGGATATTTGATGTAACTTAGATTGTTGATTCTCTTTAATTTATTTGAATTGATTTTTTTTTACTAATCTATTATTCAATTTTTGAGATTAATGCTTTTGAGTATTTATGAGATGTTTGAATGATTATATTTGAGATTAATACTGGAAGGAAATGTTTTAGAACTGAATTAGAAATTGAATATCATAGGAATATTAATTGGATTGGGAATAAAAATTTGATCTGTGGAGTCTTCGACAAAATAGTCACAATATTTATGAAATTAATAAAAGAATTATCAGATTATTAGGAGATAGATGATAATTTTTAGTTAATTAATTTGTTCTTATATATGTGAGAGGGTCAATTACCTTAGAATTATTTACTCTAGATTTGTTAACTAAAATTGAATGATTAACCAAATGAATTAATTGAATTAGGTCTAAGTGAAATCAAGATATTCTAATACTTAATATTAATTATTTCATGAATTATTCATGTCTTATTGAGTGTTTAATTTTATTTTCTTATTTTATTTCAAATTTACAATCATACTTCATAATTGGTAGTCTAAATAATAATTAAATTTACAAATATTTTGGTACTTAATTTTCAATCTCTCTAGATACGATACTCTACTCCCTCTTTATTATTTGAGACGATTCCATACAATTGTAGATATCGCCACCTATCAAGTTTTTGGCACCATTGCCGAAAACTAGCAACATTAATATCAGAATAGTAAACTCTGTTGTTACTTAGATATTTTATTTTATTTTATTAATTTTTATTTTTATCTTTTTTTCTTAGAGCTAGTATATGAGAAATAAGAGTATTGTAAAATCTTTTGCAGTATGATCTAGAGATCAAATTCATTTATCGTCAGAATACAAAGAAAGTTAGAGAAAGCAAAAAGTGCTACTCCACTAGCAACTGAATTGAAAATTGAACCAAACATGGCTGAAAACAAAGTTGTTGAAGCTGGTGATGGAAACAATAACAATATAGTAGTTGCAAATCAAGTGGTTGGAGGAGAAGTTAGACCATAGAACCGCAGAACGCTTTGAGACTATGTCAAACCTGACATCAGACATATCAGTTCAAGTATTGTTAGACTAGGAGTGCAAGCCAATAACTTTGAGTTAAAATATTCATTGGTACAGATGTTTTCAGTTTTGCAGGTGACTGGTGCCGAATCCGTCAATTTAAGATTTACTTCCCTTCTCTTGATTGTTAAGAACTTGAAGATAGGGTGAGTGAGTATCGATCCCACAGAGACCTTAAATTTGTTTAATTTAAATGACCAAATTGAAATAGAGAAATAGTTTAATGAAAAAGTGAGAAGAAGAGATTTTTATTTTCTATGAAAATGGTTGTACCTTGGGCAAGCCAATAAAAATAAACTTAAGAGAAAAATAAATAAATGAATAATGTAATTGAAAATTTAGAAACAACTAATTAATAAAAACTTTCAGCTGAAGGCAATCAAATTGAGGTATTTTGCAGTTGATCATTGGTTAGAAACAAAATATTTCATATTATTATCTATTGTTTGGTTATAGTGGTCAAACATGCGAATCCCACCAATTCTTCCTTATTCTTCCTTATGAATACATTAATCCGCTTCGCGCTTAAATTAATTCCTAGTTAACTAACAATCCCAACACGCGTGTAGATTTAATTAGTCAACTGCATTAAGAGAGAAGAACCCAAACTTGATCAATAAAAACACGCGTTTTATTTAAATCAAATCCACTAATTTCTTAATATAAACTAATATATTAACTGCTACTTATTATTAACCCAATTAAACAATTACGGATTTAATTAGATTAATTAGCAATATGTTGTCTTCCCAAGAGATTCAATGGGCCCCTTGAATTCTCAAGAAAATAACAATGGAGGTGGTGTTCCTCGAATTCAGAAATTAATAGAAAATAGAAAATAAGATGAAGAGAATTAAAGCACATAACCTCACAACTTAAACAAACCTCAAATTAAATTAACCTTCAACTGAAAAATAATTGTCTAGCCACTCATGGCCATAATAAAATTATAACAATTAAGTAAAAGAAGAAGAAAAAGAAAATGGAGAAGAAGGTGGAGGACAGCAAGAGAGGAAATGAGAGTGAGAGGTAGAATCTGTCCCCTAGATTGAATATTAGGGGCCTTTATATAGGCACAAAAAGATAAAACTTAATAATTAAAATATATTATTCTTATCTTATCTCTATCCTAATCTTATCTCTATCATCATCTTATCTCTATCCTCATCTGATTGAGTTTGTTTCAACTTGACCCATTTGAATCTGATCTTATCATTGCTTAGGTGGCAAAATCTATCTTTATCTTCCCATCGATTGTAGCTTCCCAGTATAAAAATCCTTTAATTTTCAGCCTTTTTTTCTTCATTTTCTCAACTTCTGCTCACTAACCTGTTCAAAATCAAATTCAAATTAAAATTTCAATATTTATATCAAAATTACAGTAAAATCAAGAAATTAAATGAGGAAAAAAAATGTGAATTTTGCAACTCATCAGCAGGTTACCTAGTAAAGAAAAATATTTTTACACACTTTGATGTCCTAAGAGAAATCATCACCGATGGAGGTAAGCATTTTTGTAACTATTATTTAGATCCTTTACTAACCCAAATATGATATTACTTATCGTGTAGGTACACCATACCATCCATAGAGGAGTAGACAAGTGGAGGTATTTAACAGAGAGCTAAAACACATCCTTGAGAGGACAATCAATGCTTCCAAAAAGGATTGATCCAAAAAATTACACAATGAACTATGCGTTTATAGGATAGCCTTTAAGACCCTAATTGGCATGTTTTCTTACCGATTGATATTTGAAAAAGCATGTCATTTTCCTGTAGAGTCAGAACACCGAGCCTAATAGGCAATCAACTTGCTGAATTTCACTAGGAAAGTTGCAGGAGAAAAGTGCTTATTGTAGTTGAATGAGTTAGAAGAACTTTGTCTACATGCTTATGAAAATGCCAATATATAGAAAAAAATAACTAAGAGGTGGCATAATAAACATGTTGCTAAATGTGAGTTCCATGTGGATCAAAAGGTTTTAATCTTCAAATCCCGACTCCGTTTCTTTACAGGCAAATTGCATTCTAGGTATTTGAAGTAGTTCAAATATTTTCCCATGGGGCAGTTGAAATCAAAGATGAGGATTAAAACTTCAAGTTTAATGATCAGAGGTTGAAGCCATGTGTTAGGGGGGGGGGGTTTGAAACAGTATAAAGCCTCCATAATTTTAACACAGCAACCTTGTAGTGACCTTAAAGAAGCGCTACTAGGAGGCAATCCAGATTGATTTTAATTTTCTTTAATTATTTACTCTTTTCTATTTCATTAACTTAATTATTATTTTTTAATGTCTTTTTTTTGTGTTTTATAAGAGAAAAAGCTGAAAAAGGAAAATTAGAGTCAGGAAAAGAAAGTCGAAGAAAGGAAATTAGAGTTAGGTATGTTTCTTTACTCTAACAAAAAAAGGAAGAAACAACAGACTACATAGGGTATTATCCGTTTACCCTATATTTTTGTTATTCAACACGGGTCCATTGTAAAAAAACCACAAAATAGTGAAGAACACGGGGGTGGCGGGGGAGCGTGCAATCGGCACCTGCCCCATGTTTCGCTGTTAACAGTGAAGCTGATGAGTTGCAAAACTCACAATTTTTTCCTAATTTAATTCCTTGATTTTAGTATAATTTTGATATAAATATTTAATTTTAATTTGAATTTAATTTTGGACAGGGTTGTGAGCAAAAGTTGAAAAAAGGAAGAAAAAAAGGCGAAATTAAAGAATTTTTATACTGGGAGGCTACAACCTTGATCAAACCTGTAACCCGAGGCGATGGAGAGATAAGATAGATTTTGTCACCTAAGCAATGATAAGATCAGCTTCAAGTGGAGTCAAATTGAATCAAACTCGATAAGATGATGATAGAGATAAGATAGGGATAATAGATTTTATTTTAAATTTTATCTTTTTGTGCCTATATAAAAGCCCCTAGCATTCAACTTGGGGAATCATATTCTACCTCTTACTCTCATTTCCTCTCTTGCCGCCCACCACCTTCTTCTCCATCTTCTTTTCTTTTTCTTCTTCTTTTCCTTAGTTGTTATAATTTTATTATGGCTATGAGTGGCTAAACAATTTATTTTTAGTTGAAGGTTAAATTAATTTGAGGTTTGTTCAAGTTGTGAGGTTATGCACTACAACTCTCTTCATCTTATTTTTATTTTCTATTAATTTCTGAATTCGAGGAACGCCACCTCCATTGTTGTTTTCTTGAGAATTCAAAGGGCCCATTGAATCTCTTGAAAAGATAACATATTGCTAATTAATCTAATTAAATCTGTAATTGTTTAATTGGGTTAATAACAAGTAGCAATTAATATATTAGTTTATATTAAGAAATTAGTAGATTTGATTTAAATAAAATGCGTGTTTTTATTGATCAAGTTTGGGTTCTTCTCTCTTAATGCAGTTGACTAATTAAATCTACACGCGTGTTGGGGTTGTTATAGTTAACTAGGAATTAATTTAAGCGTGAAGCGGATTAATTTATTTATAAGGAAGAATTGGTGGGATTCGTGTGTTTGACCACTATAACCAACCAATAGATAATAATATGAAATATTTTGTTTCTAACCAATGATCAACTGCAAAATACCTCAATTTGATTACATTCAGCTGAAAGTTTTTTAACTATTTGTTTCTTCAATTTCAATTACATTATTTTTTATTTTTCTTTTAAGTTTATTTTTATTGGCTTGCCCAAGGCAAAACCCCTCTCCTCAAAAAAATTCTCTTCTTTTCACTTTTTGAATTAAACTATTATTCTGTTTCAAATTGGCCATCTAAATTAAACAAGATTAAGGTCTCTGTGGGATCGATACTCACTTACCCTGTCTACAAGTTCTTGTCAATTGAGAAAAGGGAAGTAAATTTTAAATTGACGGATTCGGCACCCGTCAAATTTTGGCGCCGTTGCCGGGGACCTCTAACAATTTATTTTTGTTTTTATGACCAGATCTGAGAATAGCAGAATTCAATTTGATCCAGAAATCGAGAAGACTGCAAAAAGGTTGAGGAAAGCAACCAAGTTGCAAAAACAGGCCAATTCGGGAGCCTCTCAACCATCTGCCCGATCCCCTTTGCGCACCGAAGAGACTTCATCTTTAACACCAACCGAGCCTCCAATTGACACAAACCAAAGAGACAATATGGCCGCAACTGCTGCCACTGAAGAGCAACCCCTTTGCATCACATACCCAATACTGAATGCACCTTTGAAATTACGAACATGTATGATTCATATGTTACCAAAATTTCAAGGCTTGGAGAATGAAGACCCTCATCGTCATTTAAAGGAGTTTTATGTGGTTTGTTCAAGTATGAGGTATAACTGACGAACAAATAAGGTTGGTAGCTTTCCCTTTCACTTTAATTGAATCTGCTAAGGATTGGCTCTACTATTTGCCCCCAGGTTCAATCACCACTTGGGTGCAAATTAGAGACTTATTCTTAGAAAGATTTTTCCCAGCGACCAAAGCATCATCAATAAGAAAGGAAATAGGTGGAATTAAACAAAGAAAAAATGAAACTTTACATGAATATTGGGAAAGGTATAAGAAACTAATTGCAAGTTGTCCAAAACATGGAATCACTCCAAAACAGCTTAACCTTCATTTCTACGAAAGACTTTTTCCATTAGAACGAAGGATGATTGATGCTGCTAGTGGAGGTGCCATTTCAGAAATGGAACCTGAAGAAGGTAAAACCTTAATCTCTAAAATGGCCGCCAATTCTAGACAATATGGCTAAGAAGAGGACATTCCAAGAAATGCCAATGAAGTAAGTATTGCATCTTTAGATTCTAAAATCTCACAACTAACGGCTGCAATTCAACAATTGGCTGCAGGGAATAATGTACGAACTTGTGGCATTTGCAAACAAGCAGATCACCCCATAAATATGTGTCCTATCCTTCAAGAAGGAGAGCAGCAGGTAAACGCCATTGGAGGGTTCAATGGACAATAATACAATGGACAACAAAGGAAGTATGACCTATTTTCAAGCACTTACAATCCAGGGTGGAGAGATCATCCAAACCTTAGCTATGGGAATAGACAACAGAACTTCCAGCCAATAGCAAACTATCAAACTGCAAAATCAGGTATGTCTCTAGAAGATATTGTTCAATCCCTTGCTAATAGCACTCTTGCTTTTCAACAGGAAACGAAGTAAAGCATTCAAAATTTGGAGAATCAAATGAGCCAACTTGCTACATCAGTAAGCAAGCTGGAATCACAAGGGAAACTGCCTTCCCAAACCGTGCCAAATCCAAAACAGAACGTAAGTGCAATTATGCTGCGAAGTGGGAAGGAGTTAGAATCTGCCAGCCCGAAGAAGCTTGCCCAAGGTAGTAAGGCAGACCAGAAGACAGAAGCAGAAATAGAGATTCTAGAAGAGAATCAGCCTAAAAAATATGAGGAAGAACAATCCCCAATGCAGGTAATACGTCCACCTTTTCCTGAAAGATTTGCTCAATCAAAAAGAGAAAAGGAAGAGAAAGAGATCTTGGAGATTTTTCGCAAAGTTCAGGTAAACATACCCCTTATTGAGACCATAAAGCAAATATCCAGGTACGCGAAATTTCTAAAAGACCTTTGCACTAATAAGAGAAAATTGTATGGGTACGAAAAGATTAAAGTAGGGGAGAATGTATCAGCTGTACTCCAAAGAAAAATTGCACAAAAATGTAAAGACAAAGGCATGTTTGCTATATCATGTGAAGTTGGAAATCTTGAAATCAAGAAGGCAATGTGTGATTTAGGAGCTTCCATAAATGTTATACCTCTGTCAGTTTATTTGTCTTTGGATGCAGGTCCTTTGAAACAAACAGGAGTTACACTCCAACTCGCTGATAGATCAATAGTTTATCCTAAGGGCGTGTTGGAAGATGTTTTGGTCTAAGTGGGAATATTAATTTTCCCAACTGACTTTTTTGTCTTGGATATGGAAGATAACAATTCATCCCACTCTATAGATTTATTGCTAGGAAGACCATTCCTCAGCACAACTAGAACGAAGATCGACGTGCATGAAGGCACGCTTTTAATGGAGTTTGATAGAGAAGAGGTAAAGTTTAATATTTATGATGCAATGAAACATTCTGATGATAATTTTTCTCTTTGCAGCATAGATATAGTTGATCCTCTCGCTCAAGAAGCCTTTGAACTAAGCAAGAAAAACAAGTTGGAGGTAGTTTTAATCGAAAACTTGACAATGGGCTGCCTTGACAATAGCACATCGCAATTCAATGAAGAAATCATAGAAATAATCCACTCATTGGACACTTTAAACCATAAGGCATCAGAACTTGAGTTAAAATTACTTCCAGCTCATTTGAAATATGTATTTTTGGAAAGTAATAACACATTTTCAATCATAATCTCCTCCAAGTTGAATCCTTTAAAAGCAATGAAGTTAATTTGGGTGTTGAATGAATATGAAGAGGGAAGTGGATGAAACATAACATGCCACTGTCCAGCCTTAGACAATAAACAAGGGCGCTGTTTGGGAGGCAACCCAAGGTTATAGGCTTGTCCAAGCCTGTAGAGTCACAAGTAAGTTTTCCTTTTAATTTTTAGTTTTAAATTAATTTACTTATTATTTTTGGAGCAGATTGAACTTTTTAGGCAATTCGGGACTTTATGGAATCTTTTTGGAGGTAAGTTATTATTTTTAAAATTGCTCCCAAAGAAAGGTAAGTTATGTTCTACTTCATCTTATTTTTTACTTAAAAATAAATAAATAAATAAATAAATAAATAAAAATAAAAAAAAAGCAAAATAAAAAAATAAAAAAATAAATAAAAGAAAAAACTAATTCTTTCTCTCTCCTGTCATCTTCATCTTCTATCTTTTTCTTTTTCTTCTTTTCTTTTCTTTCCTACAGATGTCGTCTCCTCCCACGCCGCTCCCTCTGCCGGTCGCGAAGCCTGCACAACCTTCATCGCCGGACACAGCGCCCCCTTCGCCAATCGCGACGTCTTCGCTGCCGATTGCCAGCCCAGCCACGCCTTCTTTGCCAAATCGCGAGTCCAGCCTCATCGGTTGCCACCTCCTCAGCGCCGACACCGCCTCCGCCGCCGTCAACCTCCTCACAGGTTGTAGCCATGCACCAGCGTTTGCTGATGAGATAGAGTTATGATGATGAGGAGGTGAAATCTGAGATGATCCAAAAATGCAACCCAACCACCACCGGCTTGAGCTTTATACGACTTATCCTCGAGGAAGTTCTCTTTGACTTACTTTTATTTTATTTTATGGACATTCCCCCGTTGATTGATTTTTTTTCCACATTGAGGACAATGTGAGGAGTAAGTGTGGGGGGAGATATGGTATAGAAATTGAAGTGTTTTTTTTGTGCTCGATGAGAGTGATTGATGCTCGATGAACATTCTGAAATTTTTGGAAATTTTTATTCTTTTTCTGTCATTTTTCTATTTTTTTTTCTTTGAGTTTTTTGTGTTTGAGTTAGAGGCTTGCCCAAGCCTATAAACACTTGATCTGTTTTTATGATTTTCAGTAGTTTCTCAGCACTTGCACTTTAAATTGTTTCTCAGATTTAATTTTTATGATTTCTAGTATTGACATCATTTTGTTCAAAAAGAAATAATAAAAAAATAATAAAAGAATAAAAAATATTTTTTATACAGCCCCTCTCTTAGCATGAGAAATTGATATGTCCTCTATTATAGAATTTAAGTTTTTATGTCATTTGCATGCTAGCTTAAATAGAATAAAATCATCATTGTTCATTTTGTTAGTTTTATTTTTAAGACTTATTTTGAAAGCTCACGAAGTATGGTTCTTATTTAAATAGTTGGGTAAAAAATGCATGTTCTTTTAAATGAGTTGCCTTTGTTGAGAATAAATTAAAGGACATTTTCTAGACTATATATTTATGTGAAAATCAATGGGTGTCTTCAAAGAAAAAAAAAAGAAGAAAAAAAATATTAAAAAAAAATCAGAAATAAATGCACTCCTATGACCCATTCCTCTAGTTGCTTGATCAATTGGTTACCAACCCGATGGTCCAAGTAGTGCGGTACTTGGTGATCCCTTAAGGTGATTCCGTATGGAGAAATCGGTGTTTGGAGAGTATCACCCATTTTGGGCCGTTTAAAAATTCGCCCATACCAATTATTGGGTAATTATGAGTGGAGCTAGTAGCCACCTGAGCTGAATAACCTGGGGCAAGTTGCTCAATAACTATTTGTTTCACGTTCACTTTATCGGTTTCAGGCAAGATATAGTAGGAACTGTAAAAATAAATAATAAACCCCTAAATCTTTAAATTTCATTGGTCTAGTTAAGAAATCCTAAGATTCTATTCTTTAAAAAGGGCAGTTTAATATTATATAACATTTTAATACTTTATGTGCTTGAAATTGAATTGAGGACCAACTTTATGTCTTCAGAAATACATTTTAAATATAAAACTTGTTGAAGTGAACTTTGGTGAATTAAGCTATTTCTGCTATCATCCTATTGCATGACAATTTGGTTCTTGACTTTTAGATTGGTTGAGGACAGGGCTGTATTGTTTCATTTTAATTTCTGTGCTTGAGGACAAGCAAAGGTGCAAGTGTGGGGGAATCTGATGAGTTGCAAAACTCACAATTTTTTCCTAATTTAATTCTTGATTTTAGTATAATTTTGATATAAATATTTAATTTTAATTTGAATTTAATTTTGGACAGGGTTGTAAGCAAAAGTTGAAAAAAGGAAAAAAAAAAGGGCGAAATTAAAGGATTTTTATACTGGAGGCTACAACCTTGACCAAACCTGTAACCCGAGGCAATGGAGAGATAAGATAGATTTTGCCACCTAAGCAATGATAAGATCAGCTTCAAGTGGAGTCAAATTGAATCAAACTCGATAAGATTAGGATAGAGATAAGATTAGGATAGAGATAAAATTAGGATAATAGATTTTATTTTAAATTTTATCTTTTTATGCCTATATAAAGGCCTCTAGCATACCTCTCACCCTCATTTCCTCTCTTGCTGCCCCTCACCTTCTTCTCCATCTTCTTTTTTTTTTTTCTTCTTTTTTTCTTTAGTTGTTATAATTTTATTATGGCCATGAGTGGCTAAACAATTTATTTTCAGTTGAAGGTTAAATTAATTTGAGGTTTGTTCAAGTTGTGAGGTTATGCACTACAACTCTCTTTATCTTATTTTTATTTTCTATTAATTTCTGAATTCGAGTAACACCACCTCCATTATTGTTTTCTTGAGAATTCAAGGGGCCCATTGAATCTCTTGGGAAGATAACATATTGCTAATTAATCTAATTAAATCCGTAATTGTTTAATTATGTTAATAACAAGTAGCAATTAATATATTAGTTTATATTAAGAAATTAGTAGATTTGATTTAAATAAAACGCGTGTTTTTATTGATCAAGTTTGGGTTCTTCTCTCTTAATGCAGTTGACTAATTAAATCTACACGCGTGTAGGGATTGTTAGTTAACTAGAAATTAATTTAAGTGCGAAGCAGATTAATTTATTCATAAAGAATTGGTGGGATTTGCTTGTTTGACCACTGTAACCAACCAAAGTTTTTTTAACTATTTATTTCTTTAATTTCAATTGCATTATTTTTTATTTTTCTTTTAAGTTTATTTTTATTGGTCTGCCCAAGGCAAAACCCCTCTCCTCAAAAAAATTCTCTTCTTCTCACTTTTTGAATTAAACTATTCTTTTATTTCAAATTGACTATCTAAATTAAACAAGATTAAGGTCTCTGTGGGATCGATACTCACTTACCCTGTCTACAAGTTCTTGTCAATTGAGAAAAGGGAAAGGGAAGTAAATTTTAAATTGACGGATTCGGCACCCGTCAGAACCATCCCGCATTTTGCTGTTAATAGCGCTCTTTCTAAAAGAAATTAAAAACAAACTAACAGCCTCGTGCCCTCTTCTCTTTCCCTCGTTTCTTTCCTCCTCCTCTCCCTTTTCTTCTCCCTTCCCCACGGACATCACAACGAAAACACCCACCACCTCGTTCCCTTTCGCTCTGGCCATTTCCTTCTTAGCAACCTCCTCCAAAGTAGCCCAATCCCCTTTACCTGATGGTAGATTGAGAATACACAACCCAGCGGCAGCAACTTGCAACCAGCACCAATTGCAATGCCACAACCCCCACTGCCACCAATAGCAACCCAGCCACATCCCGCTGGCCACTCCAGCCCACTTATGGCTGACCATAGACCACAACACACGCGAGATTTCCAGTTCACCCAGCCGCCGATCATTGCCATCGATCTTCCGGCCGTCCCTCACTCCTCCCTGGTCACACTGGTCGCGATTCTGGCAACCCTCCATCACCTAAGACCCACATTCCTTGCTTCTTCCATCTTGATGTGATTTCACCATCTCACCGATCCAACACTCTTCCTGTATTTCATATTTTCTTTGCATTATTTTTCTCTCAGGTATTCTTACTCACTCATCCTTCTTAGGGATGTAAACGGGTAGGGTACCCGCGAAAATTGAACTACCCGAATCCGAACTCGATTAAAAATTAATTTAAACTATCCGAATCCGTTCCCAACCCGATTATTATTATCCGAATAAAACCCGAACCCGTTTAATCTTATATATTTTAATTAATAATTTATATAAAAAAATATTTTTTATTAATAATTTTCATTTAAAAAATATAATATTTCTAAAGAATATTTAAATTTAAATTTTTAAATAAAAATATATAAAGAAATTTATAAATATTATTATAAAATATATTTTTTATATTAAATTAATTATTTATATAAACGGGTTCGGATAGTGGGTACCCTGTACATAAAATTCGAATCCGATCCGAACCCGCAACGGGTATTATTTTTAAAACCCGAACACATCCCAAACCCGATTATAACTACCCAAATCCGTTCTATTAGGGTTCGGTCGGATCGGGTACCCGAAAATACCCGATCCGTTGCCATCCCTAATCTTTCTTACTACTGCTACAGATACATGATTTTGTTTAGTTTGCATTTTTGTCATATTGTGATATTGATGCATTTTCTAGACCACTTGAGATTTGATTATGGACACAAGTATATGTGTATTATTTGGTTAACTAGAAAAAGTGTTTCCCAAGCATGGCTTGGGTGCTTTGCAGATGAGAATAATGTGTATTTTTGGACCTGATTAGATAATGACTATTATAGCTAAATATTTGCATGCATGATGCTCAGATTGATTGCCTTGAGATATGAATATTGTTGTTTCACGTAAATTGTGGACATTTTGTCTTTGCATGATTCGGTAAGCATATGTGCATTGACTCATTTCTACATGCTCGATCACTTTTTGTCGTTATGTTGCCCATGCTTCTATCATTGCTTTTATGTTTTTCGCTTGACTTTTTCTTGATATTTGTTTCATTACATACACTTTTCACTAGATAATTTGCACACTATTTATTTGTCAAGTTTCATATGTTTTTCTTTCGTCTTATATGTCCATTCACCCCTTTGCTCTTTTACATTTATCTGCTTTATTTTATTCTATTTTAATTTGTTTTTTCTCTTTATCTGGTTCCTTTACTACATATTTTCCTTTGTGCAGGAGTTGAAAATGCCCCCCCAAGCGCAGATCTCATGGCCACGAGGCATCATCTTCACGACTTTAGAGACTCTCTCAAACAGTTGCACACCCGCTCAACGCTCACATCGTGCACCCTCTCCACCGCCTCCACCACCTCCACCAGTCTTCCCATGGAGTTTCTGTGATCTACAACACGAGATAAAATATGAGTCTCTTTTTGTCAAACAAATTGTCAGTACTAAATTTGTTAATGAGTATACCTTGCAGATCCTCAGTTTAGATGCAGATGTCGCTGATTATTTGCAATGTGTCAACTGACACGTTTTGCATACTTGGGGGCACTTACTTACTGTGAGATTACATTAGAGTTCCTCAGCATCCTTACTAGCACAGTCTATATTTGGATGGGGAGAGAGCACTGGAGTGGTTACCAGACATGAGCTATTTATTTTATGGGCTATGATGCAGAGGACGTAGCTTAGCACCGGGTTTTGGCTGTGTAACCACTTAGCACATGTCTCGCGATATGAGGTGGGACGGATAGTAGTGGGCGACCTTATTACTACCATTATTGAACATTTTGGATTTGATGAGACTACATTGGGCTTCCAGTCAGTTTCAGCTAAGACATGCATAGACTTTGTCATCTATCCGTCTATGTGCCTATGTGCTAGAGGCCCTGTTAGTTAATCCAAGAGACCGTGGCAAATCAAAATTAGCAACGAAATAAAATTTTGATCTCTAGATTACCTTCCAAGAACCAAGTGATCCGTTTAATTCGAAAAGAAAGATTCGAATTGTAACCTTTTAGAAACTTTCTTCGAAATATTCAGTGGACTTTAGGTGTTACTTCTCGCGAATACTCTTCGCTGTGTATCTACACAAATGCTTGCCGTCTAGAGTGCTAGCTCTTGAAAAACGGTTAGAGATTCTCTGTTTCCCTTTTTCACTCAGAAGAAGAATTGCACACGCTTATTCTCCAAAGAATAAAATGCGAGTCATCATCTCAAAACGTGAGTTCTTAACTCCTTACTCTTTAGAGAACATGTATCTATTACGTATGGTCTAAAAAAAAATAGACACTGCTATATTTATCCAATTCAAATTGGAATTGAGAGAGAATCGATTGATATTCAATTCATATAAAATACAAATTGGTTTGTTAATATTATTATTATTATCTAATAATAAAAATAGTAATAATAATAATAACGAAGATTAATATTATTATTAATATCAGATTAATAGACATCAAGTCCATTAATAATGCTTAGCTCAATAATGCATTCTTTGTGTGCGACTCGACAAGTTACATTAATTGGCAGTAGACCTAATCTTTATTAAAGTTTATAAGTTATAAATAGCCTCTAGCAAAACATTATAACTATCTAATTAATATGAGGATTAATTGTCCAATTAAAGTCTTATAACAGAACATGCATTAATTCATTTGTCACATAATATCTAGTTTGAATATAAGTCATGTACAGTGTCATACTTATATTGTTCAAACTTATTATTACTCGATCTCTAAGTAGATTGATGAAATTAAATTTTATTAATCACACTATAAATTCATTTGAGTATGACCATGCATTTCTCAGTCTGACTTATCAAAGGGCCCAAAAGATATCTCTATCAGAAAGAGGGATAAATTCTATCTTGATTGTTCAATATCCTCTATATAATTTCTATCATGCTCGATCATAACCTTTATGATTATTTGAATAAAAACAACATTTAATTATGTCAAAATATAGTAGTCCTTATGTTGGAAACTATGACAATCTCAAGTTTAAAGATTAATTCCTAACTATTATGAGATTCACCAATGACACTAGTCCATGTTAGTGATCTCAGTGTGGGTCTATCCAATGCTTTGTTCTCTAACAGGCATCTAGGATATTGATTTGCATCACCATATACATAATTATCTCATGATCATCAATCAATATGCACACTAATTATATATATTATTGTCTCTATAATAATAAAAACCAGGGATGTAAATTATTATTATGTAACATGCAAACAAATAATAATGATGACAAAAATCTCTTTATTAATAACAAAATGAGTAACATAAAAGTCCAAATTAATAGCCTAGAGTACATACACTAACAGGCCCTGACAGAGTATTCCACTTGCTTGATCCAGAGGATTAGCCTCTACTTAGGCAAAAACATGCAGCTGTATATCCACTTGGTAACCCTATTGCTTAGTTGTCGCACCACCTATCGAGTCTCGTCTACCTTCTACATCCATCGCTGCTGATCCAGTTCCACAACCATCATACTTCATTCCACCAGTTGCTAAGCCATCTACTACACCACTCACCTTAGAGATGCTAATGCAACACCTAGATAGACACTTCGATCAACTCAAGCTATAGATTGCTATTGATCAGAGGTAGACCCGTACTAACATCGAGTGGCTTGAGCAAAGAGTTTAGACGCTAGAGGAAGACTGTGCCACTCATTTTGCTACTATTGAGGATAGGCTGTGGGACACCAAATCCAATCATTGATAGGAGTTTTCTTAACCTTACTTCGCCTTTTGCTTATTATTCTATATTTTGTTTCTTTTCTTTATTTTCTTTTATTGTTTTTTTTATCTCCTTGCCTGTATATAATATTATCCACTCTTTTGACTCTTCTACATTAGTATGCTACACCTCAGTTCTCGATGTCAAATGGATAGTCAAACATTAAGGACAATGTTTATTCTAGGTTGGGGGATCTCATATATGAAAAAGAATTTAAAAAATATATATATATATAAAGAGAGCAATATCATAAACTTTGTGAAATCTGAGCTTTCTTAATGTGAGTGTTAAATTATATCTTCTTCTCGCAATCACTATAATTGTGCATTCTTGTTTAGTTTATTTCATTTATTGCTTTTAATTATGTATCCACACGTAGATTATATAGCATCTAGCATGTACTAATTAATATGTATGTATACACTTGACATGTAGACTACCTCACCAGTCCTAAGTCAGATTCAATAAAAGTAAAATAATCAGTGCTCACATTTAGAGAGAAATGATATATGCATTATTTGTTTTGACCATTAAACCTTAGCCATCCTTTTTTAGTTATTCTTTATTTACTATTTTGAAACTTTATCATTTAGCATATTTTCCTTTCTCCTTAAGACCTACCAAAAACCCACCTTTTAAATGGAAGTTGAATACCTGCAAAAAAAAAAAAAAAAAAGTAACTTTCTACTCCAATATTTTGAGTTGCTTAGTAACTAGGAGTATGCATAAGTCTCATGTGTACTTTTACGTCAAACAGTAGCTCAAGCTAAGTATGTAAAGCACTTTGAATAGTTTTATCTATTGAGTAACATGGTACTAGCATCGCAAATGTGAGTATTTGCGTAAAAAGACAAATGTCAACTCAAAAAAGATGTTACAAAATAAATAAATATTTAAGTCATGTGTCTGACTTCCATTCAATTTTATTGTCTATTGTCTTTCTTTCTATAGCTTAATCTTACCATATATCCATCTTTATCCCATGTGAAGTCCTCTTGATCTCTTTATTTGTGAGTACCATAATAATAAAAAAGTGATGAATTTGCTTAGGACTGGAGAATAAGAAAAAGCTTGAGCTATAGATTTGAGGTGATTAAGATGCGAATAAATACATGTCTCTCTTTGATTACATGATACATACTATGTGATTTAATTATGAATATCTAATTACAAGTAAATATTTGAATTCTACTAAACATTAATGCATGAATAAGTTTTATTGAGCTATTATTTAAAATTATATTTTTTTATTGAGTTTGACATAATTATTGAGATAAGTTGGGTTGCACTCTATTTATCATACTATTAACATTTGACATAATTATTGAGATAAAGTTGGGTTGCACTCTATTTATCATACTATTAACAAATTAATACTCCTATTTATTTTTCTCTATTTTTTTTTGCTTGAAGACAAGCAAAAAATCTAGGTTTGGGGGTATTTGATGTGGTGAAATTTTATATAATTATTCATATAATTTTTAGACCCACATCCTTTAAATTTAATTATTTTTATTCTTGTTGAATTTTTATGTTTAATTTTAGGATTTTTAGTTTTAGTCTATTATTTGATGTTTTCACTTAATGTTTAGTATTTTTATAGACCAAAACAAGTTAAGAAATGGAGGAGAAACTTTGGAGAGAAACTCAAAGAAGTTTGGAGAGATTTTTTAAGAAATTTACAAAAACATGGGGCATCATGTCCTGTGTTTTTATCTTTTCATAGTATTTTGGTCCGCTCCTCGTGTTTCTCTCTAGAAAAAAATTTGAAGGGGTATAAAATATCATAATTAAGAGACGGACACGAAGAACTCAAGCAGGAAGATTTAAAAAATCTAGAAGGAAAAATCCATATATCTAGAGTTTTTCTTTCTCCTCTTATTTTTTTGATTTGTGTTCACAATTATTTTAGGATGATTTTAGATAATTTCTCAATAGAGTTTATTGTTGAATTCTTGAATATGAGCAACTAAATTTCTTTGCTTGGGGACTTGATGTAATTTGGATTATTGATTCTCTTTAATTTAGTTGAGTTGATTTTCTTTACAATCTATTATTCAATTCTTGAGATTAATATTTTTGAATAACTATGGGATGCTTGAATGGTTTTATTCTGAGATTAATACCGGAAGGGAACGTTTTATGACTGAATTGAAAATTAAATATCACATGATTATTAATTGGATTGGAAATGAAGATTTGACCTGTGGAGTCTCTGAAAAAATAATCATAGTATTTGTGAAATTAATTAGAGAAGTATCAGATTATTAGGAGATAGATGATAATATTTAGTTAATTAATTTATTCTTCTTAGGAGAGATGATCAATTATTAACCAAATGAACTAATTAAGTCTAAGTGAAATCAATATACTCTAGTACTTGCACTCACAGGTTTACCCTGGTAGTAAGTGTATCTGAGTAAATCTGAGAGGTCTCAGGTTCTACTCTCCCAATTCCCAATTCCCATTTAAAAAAAAAAAAATACTCTAGTACTTAATTTTAATTGTTTCACGAATTCTACTTTGTTGAGTGTTTAATTTTATTTTCTTATTTTATTTCAAGTTTACAATCATCCTTTATAATGGTAGTCTAAATAATAATTAGATTATATGCTTGGACATAACGCCAGCCTGTCACGCGGAATTTTAAGAAGGGAGATGTCCTTATCTTTCCTCTCAGACCAAATTATCTTCATTCTTTCTCTTTTCTTTTTTTTTTTTTGTTCTTCTTCTTCTTCTTCTTCTTCTTTTTCTTCTTCTTCTTCTTCTTCTTCGCTTCTTCTTTTTTAGGGAGGAGGAGAAGGAGGGACTATTTCGTTGACAGAGAGAAAAGATAAGGACATTTTAATAAGGTTCTGAAAATGTAGAAACTTACTTGTTAATAATGGCAATATCCGAGACTAAATAAGTGGTTTATTGAGGGCAAAATTAGGTTCTAAAATTTTTCTCTCTCATTCTTCATCTATTTTTTATAAAAAAAAAGGACAAAAAGGACTATTTTGTTAATGGAAAAAAAATATAAAAACGTTTTAATATATTTCTCAAAATATAGAGTCTAATTTGTTAATAATGAAAATAACCAGAAACTAAGTAATAAATCTTCTTTTCAATAATTATTTCCATTTTCTTTTAATATATAGTTTTTGTACTCACTGGGACTAACCATCTCATTCCTTTTTATGTCCATCTCTTCAGAGTGAAAGAAACAACCAATAAATTTTAACAATTTAGCTCCAAAGTTTGATGCATCACTTTTACTAATGAGATATAATTTTTGGTGGAGCTAGTTATTTTGGATGTGTATTATTTTTTACTCTCCCTCAACACCTTTCAATTTGTGGTGCATTTGAATTTCCTTTTTTTTTCCTTTTTATTTTTTAGAATACTTCATTTAAGATGTTAATGGAAAGTAAAACATAATTATTATTCTTTATGCATAATTATTAAATTCAAAGAGGATATAGTGTGATAAATTTATCACTTGTGATAGTCAAATTTAAATTTAAACAGGAAATTTAGAGATTAGTTTTTCAGAAGTGAAAGCTTACAGTTATGTATTAAGTATGACTAAAAATATATATTTTCAGTGAATAAGATCCCTTCCAAATCGTTTCTTCTTTTCCTCTTCTTACTATTTCACGTTTTCTATCTTGGTATCAGGTTCGCTTCTGTTCATCAATGTCTCTTTCATTGAATGTTTGAAATTTTGTTACGCTTAAACTCTCTCAAACTAATTACCCATTGTGGAGAGGACAAGTGTTGGGTTTGATTAAAAGCAGGGGCGGAGGGAGGGTACCGCAAGGGAGGCACGTGCCGTACCGGCGACCGAAAAATGCTTTGAAGGGGGATGAAGGTGCCGCAGCGGCGTAGCCGGTGGTGCCGCAGTGCAGTTGCAGCTGGTGGTGCCCTACCAAAGGGAAGCTCCTGGCTCCACTGATTAAAAGTCAAGACTTAACTGATCACCTTATGAGTGAATCTTCAGCTCCACAACAATTCGTTACTCCATGCTCACCTATTACAGACAATTACGTACCACAGCTTACAACAGATTTCATAGCTTGGCAAAAGTTCGTTCTCTCTGGGGCTGGATTGTTGGAACTCTCTTTGAAGAGTCACTTAGACTCATCATTGGACTAAACATTGCTTATGTCATATGGTCTACTTTCTAGGATGCTTACGCATGAGATTCTCAAAAGAGAGAATTTACACTGTGTAAATAGTTGAGTTATTTGCGAAAAGATGAGAATAAAACCATAGCAGAATATATACACATTTTCAAAGGGTTGTGTGGTAGTCTAGCAAAAATCAGAAAATTTGTTCCAGACAAAGAGAAGGTGTTTTGTTTTCTTACGAGTCTAGGACCTCAGTTTGAAACCTTCACAACAACCATGTTAAAACCTCCAAGGCCATCATATGCAGAGTTGATATCGCAACTCCAAAACTTGAATCAACGATGGAGTTGGTTCACAAGTCAAATCGAATCACTATCTCAATTATCTTCATATTTGGCCTTTTACAGTCAACAATAGAAGCAATCTGCTTCCAACTGAAACAACACCTTCAATCACTCAGGTTGCGGTTCCTGGCACAACAATCGCGAAATCAAATCAATTCAAGTCAAAACAATTTGTTTGGCTCTGGTTCTCAATGTCGACCACCACCACCAAGTCAATGGCGAATAACAACTGTTGAATGTGACTTATATCGAAATGAAGTCTATCAAATATGTGGAAAAACAGGACATATTGCATAGATATGGTGGTGGTTGTCAAAGTACTTGAAGCAGCGCGAAGACATATCACAAGCCCTTGCAGCGCTTTACTTTGGATAATACTATTTCAAATACGAACTTGATTGCAGACACAGGGGAGTCAAATCACATAACAGGTAAGAAACATATATTAGGTAATATTGATAATTATTATGATTATGATTCTATAGTTATTGGAGATGGTTCTTATTTGTCTATAGATGGAATAGATAATACTTGCATTAATTAGAAAAATTAAGTTACCACTTTCACTTTCAGGTGTGTTAGTTATTCAAACAAAATTTACTTTCGATTGGTCAATTAATTGATTGTTATCTTGTGAATTATTAATTTTCTAAAATTTTGTAAAGAAACGGAAAACGGGCAAGTTCTTCGCAGGGTCAAGGAGGTGTAATTTATATATTTTGTCTAATACACCAGCAGCTTACTTTTCTAGCTGTTTTAAGTCTGGTACTACGGACATTTGGCATCAACGATTAGGTCATCCTCAAGCTTCAGCTATTTCCATCTTAAGTAATAAAAAGCTAATTGTTGTTAGGAGTTCATTGAAATCTAAACAGTTGTGTGATAGTTGTCAGTTAGGCAAATTAAGTAAATTTCCACTTTGTTCTTCAAAACATTCTAGTTTAGTTACTTTTGATAAAATTCATTGCGATTTATGGAGCCTTGCTTTTGTTTTGTCTATTGGAAAATTTAAATTCTATACTTGTCTAGTTGATGATTTTTCTAAGTTTACTTGGATTATTCCATTAAAGTATAAATATAATTTTTTTTTTTATGGCTTACTTAGCTTTTGAAAAATATGTTGATAGACAATTTGGTAAAAAAATTGAAGTGTTCCACTCTAATGGAGGGGATGAATTCATTGACTTTAAGTTATCTTTCATGTACCTATACTTCAGAACAAACTGGAATGGTTGAGAGGTGACATCGTATAATTCATGAGTTAGGAATGATGATGATATTTTATAGTCATGTGTCGTTGTGTTTATGGATTGAAGCTTTTAGTTTTCTTCTTAATAGGTTGTCATCTTCATCTATTGCTTTTGACATGCCATGTTCTAAGATATATAAAACTCATTCTGATTATAATTTATTACGTGTTTTTGGATCAAAATGTTTTCCTTATGTTTGGGATAGTCGAACCAATAAATTTAATCTCAAAACTTATTTATGCATGTTTGTTGGATGTAATGAGATATATAAAGGTGCCTGTTTTGATGAAACATCATTTCCATTTAAATTAAATTCTGATTTGTCAAGTCATTCTCATGCTAATTTAGGTCTTTAATTCTTGGTTACCTTCGATTGTTGAAAACGCTGCTACAAGTGCGCAGGTCAAGAACAACGGTCTTTGTTACCATTTATTCCTTTGCCGTCTAACTTTAATTTGTAGGAAGCTACTATTAACACTATTAGACAGGGACTAGAAAATGTTGACGCAAATGTTGATGATAATGTTGCAGCATAAAATGTTGCCGAAAACCAAGATGAAAATGTTGGTGAACTCGTTGGAATTTAGGTAGCAGCATCTTTAAAATTGGGACAGCAATATCTGATTGTGTGTTGGGTTTTTTACCACATACAACTGCTGCTGCTGGTCTTGAACAAGACCCGATAGAAACTGGAGTTGATTTAGGTGAGTCTTTTTGTATGGGTGCTGCTACTAATTCTACTCCATCATCTTTTGTGTTTGCAGGTTCGAATGTGCCACATTCCACAGCTTCATCAGAACCATCAAGTCATTGTATGGTCACTAGGTCTCAATTGGGTGTGTTTAAACTAAATCTCAAATATGTCTTGGTTGTTCAGGTGTCCACAACCATACCCAGTGAATCCAAGTTTGTTAAGTTAGTGTTAGCTCATCCGGGATTGAAGGCTGCCATGGTAGAAAAACTTAATGCTTTACATAAAAATAATACTTGGAGGTTAGTTGCACTTCCAGTTTGAATGTTACAGGGTCTAAATAGATTTTCAAAGCAAAACTTAAGCCTGATGGGTCACTAGATTGGCTAAAAGCTCGTTTAGTTGATAAAAGCTATACTAAAATATTTCAATTAAGTACAAATAAATAACTTAATTAAATGAGTTATGTGAACAAAATTAAAAAATGTAGTGAATTATGAGGGCAAAATTAATAAATTTTATGGCAATACTAAAATATTTCAATTATATGTAAAAAATTTCAAAGGGGAAGGGCAAATGCCCCCATTGCCTCCATGTTGTATCCGCCCATGTTTGGTTGGTATTTTTCTTGTTACCATAATATATTGGATGTTGAATAATAGAATGCTTCTTGTTTCACTTCCTGTTTCTGTAGCTGCTCTTAAGATCTCCTAAGCAGATTCTGTAATCTGTATCTAATTGGTTTTAAGTTTGGAATCTAATACCTTTGTTACACTTTAACCCACACTTTGTAGTTCAATGATTTTGAACTTCATATCCTTGTTCTTGTTGGCATATGTCTGGAAGGCTTTTATTATATTAAGCAAGGACATGGGCTTATGTACCTGTAATATAAATAGCAGCACCAACAGTTCAGCTATTATGAACTAGGTACCAAATATTTACTTAGATCTTTAAACATAACTTGCATGAAAAGCTTGCTTCTCAACTAACTGCTTTTTATATTTAAGCATAGCAAACTTTTGTTTCACACCCAGATGAAAATCTAAAATATTTTAGCTTCCTTTAAGCTTATTTCAATGTCCAATTCATGCAGTGCACTTAAATCATATATAGCGTTCTCTTTGATTCATAACAAGGCAACCAAGCTCATTAGTGTCTCTTCTGGGCCCTGCAAGTTTATTGGTGTCTGTTTCTGGAAGAGAGAATGGGGAGTGGAGAGATTGTACACGCAGGTTCAGCCCTGGCAAGGCTACAATTCTGGCTCTTGGCAAGGCATTCCCTCACCAGCTTGTGATGCAGGAGTTTCTGGTTGATGGTATTTCAAGAACACCAATTGTGATGATCCAGAACTTAAGCAGAAATTAGCCAGACTCTGTACCCCTTCTAAATTTTCTTTTCTGTAGTGTTTTTGCATCCCTTCTTAATTAATAAATGCATGCATGCATATATTGGTCTGTATACTCTTCAGACCAAATTAACTTTACTGTTCCCTCTATGGTTCTTACAGGAAAGACAACAACTGTCAAAACAAGGTATGTAGTAATGTTAGATGAAATATTGAAGGAATACCCTAAACTCGCCATTGAAGGCTTCTATTAGTTTATTGCTTATGTTACTTTAAACTCACGTGCTTGTCATGTGTTCTTATTTATTTATTTTTTAATTGCTTTAATTATCTCAGATATAGTCTTTAGGGATCTGAAGATTTTTTTTTCCCCTTCGTGCTTTCAAGCACTACTTTAGTTGTTGATTTTAGTTGCGTCAATTTCTGCTTTTCAGTTCAATTCATCACTATAAATGTAAAGGAAGAGTTCATGAATAAATGGATCCTTTACAACAATCTTTCTCTTCTTCTTTCTGTTTGCAATTATTCAATATCCTTTTCTTATAATTTTTTGTCTTTGTTCTGTGTTTTCAATTGTTAAACTAACAATTGGTATCAGAGCCCTGTTCTTGAAGGGACTTGTGAGATGGAACCCGAGGGGAGTTTTCCAAAAGCTCCGATCATCTTTGACGGAGAAAATTATGAAATTTGGGCAATTAGAATGGAAGCCCACTTGGATGCTCTTGATCTTTGGAAAGCCGTGGAAGAGGATTATGAAGTTGCTCCGCTGCCTGCAAATCCGACCGTGGCCCAGATAAAAAACCACAAGGAAAAGAAAACCAGAAAATCAAAGGCAAAAAATTGTTTGTTCTCCGCTGTTTCAAACACTATCTTCACCAGAATTATGTCTCTCAAAACAGCTAAGCAAGTTTGGGATTATTTGAAGGAGGAGTATACTGGTGATGATAGGATTCGGGGTATGAAAGCTCTCAATTACATTAGAGAGTTTGAGCTGCAAAGAATGAAGGAGTCAGAGACAGCCAAAGAATACTCCGAAAGACTTCTCGATATCGTCAATAAAGTAAGGTTACTCGGCACTACTTTTGACGATTCTAGAATTGTTCAGAAAATGTTAGTTACTGCTCCTGAACAATATGAGGCTTCTATTACCACTTTGGAGAATACAAAGGATTTGTCCAAAATCACTTTGGCCGAGTTACTGAATTCTTTTCAGGCACAAGAGCAGAGGAGATCTATGAGGCAAAATGGTTTCATTGAGGGAGCGCTTCCGGCCAGACATCATGAAAAAAAGGACCTTCCAAGAAAGCAAGCTGGTTCAAATGATGAGCAGAACGCAGATGATCAAAATTGTGGCAAAGGTGGAGGATCAAAAGAATATTCAGCTTGTAAACATTGTGGCAGAACAGGTCATGCATCTTTCAAATGTTGGAGAAGGCCAGATGCCAAATGTAAGAAGTGTAATCAGCTTGGACATGAAGCTATAATTTGCAAAACCAAGAAGCAAGAAGCAGTTGTCCAAGTTGCTGAGCAAGATGAAGATCAGATTTTTGTTGCATCATGTTTCTCAGCAAAATGCGTTTCAGAAAGTTGGTTGATCGACAGTGGTTGTACACATCACATGACCTATGACAGAGCTCTTTTTAAAGATTTGAATCCTACCAAAATCAGTAAAGTCAGAGTTGGTAATGGTGTTCACATTCTAGCAAAAGGAAAAGGGACTGTCACAATTATAACAATGTCAGGTATAAAAACAGTGTCTGATGTTCTTTTTGTACCTGATATTGATCAAAATTTGTTAAGTGTTGGACAGTTAGTTGAAAAAGGGTTCAAATTAATATTCGAAGATGGGTTTTGTGACCTTTTTGATGCAAAAAGAGAGCATGTTCTGCGAGTTAAAATGAGAGGTAGAAGCTTCTTATATGATCCAACACAGGAGGAGCAAGCTGTTTATGTTGCAGAAACCAACAATATCACTGAAGTATGGCACAAAAGACTTGGCCATTGTCATATTCAGCGTATGTTGGAGATGAAAAAGAAAGATATGATCAGAGATTTGCCAAAGCTTGCTGAGAAATTGCCAGATTGCTATGCTTGTCAATTTGGTAAACAGAATAGATTGCCATTTCTTACATCAACTTGGAGAGCCTCACAGAAATTGCAACTAATTCATACAGATGTTGCAGGACCTCAAAGAACTCCATCCCTCCAAGGTAGCCTTTACTTTATCTTGTTTATTGATGATCTTACAAGAATGTGTTGGATTTTCTTCTTGAAGTATAAGTCAGAAGTGGCTGGAGTTTTTTGGAAATTCAAAAATATGGTGGAAAATCAGAGTGGCTGCAAAATTCAGGTTGTGAGATCTGATAATGGAACAGAATACACCTCATCTCAGTTCAATGCTTTTTGTGAAGAAGCCGGCATTGAACATCAATTTACTGCTCCCTATACACCTCAACAAAATGGGGTCAGTGAAAGGAGGAACAGATATGTGATGGAGATGGTGAGATGTATGTTGCATGAAAAGAACTTGCCTAAGAGTTTTTGGGCAGAAGCTGCCAACACAGCTGTGTTTCTCCAAAATCGACTCCCAAGCAAAGCATTGAAGGATTAAACACCATTTGAGGCCTGGTATGGTTTTAAACCTTCATTAAAATTTCTGAAAGTATTTGGTAGTGTCTGTTTTGTCTATGTTCCACAAAATAAGCGTGACAAACTAGACAAGAAAGCTATTCCTGGTATCTTTGTCGGTTATAGCTTAGTATCCAAGGCTTATAAAGTTTATCATCCACAAACTGGAAAGATGACTATTACCAGAGATGTTCACTTTAATGAAGAGAAGCAATGGGATTGGAATGACTCATCAAAACTTCTACATGGGCTTAGTCTTCCTGAAGAGCAATCAAAAGACAACTTGCTGGAAGAAAATCTTGATGATTTACCAGTTAGAGGAACCAGGTCACTTTCTGAAATCTACCAAAGATGTAATATGGCAGTTTATGAACCAGCTGGACATGAAGAAGCTCTTGGAGATCCGAAATGGAAAAAAGCAATGGAGGAGGAGATGTCGATGATTCAAAAAAACAAAAAATGGGTGTTAGTTGACAAACCTGCTGACAGAAAAATTATAGGAGTGAAGTGGGTGTTCAGAATAAAATTAAATGCAGATAGCACCATCAACAAACACAAGGCGAGACTTGTGGTTAAGGGTTATGCACAGATTTTTGGTGTTGATTACTCAGACACCTTTGCTCCTGTGGCTCGATTGGACACAATCAGAATGCTTCTAGCTATTTCTGCTCAAAAAGGCTGGAAAGTATTTCAATTAGATGTCAAATCTGCATTTTTGAATGGTGTTTTGCAAGAAGAAATATATGTGGAGCAGCCTGCTGGTTTTGTTGTTCAAGGTGAAGAAGATAAAGTCTACTTGCTCAAAAAGGCTCTTTATGGCTTGAAACAGGCACCCAGGGCCTGGTATAGCAAAATTGATAACTATTTGCAAAGCTTAGGCTTTAAAAAGAGCTTATCGGAGGCAACTCTTTATGTTAAACATAAAGAGAACAATGTTCTTATAGTCTCTCTTTATGTTGATGATATATTGGTGACAGGAAATAATGATCTGCTGGTTGAAAAATTCAAGCAAGAAATGGAGCACGTTTTTGAAATGACGGATCTTGGACTCATGAACTATTTTCTTGGTATGGAGATTACACAAGGCCAAAATGAAGTGTTCATTTGTCAGAAAAAATATGCCAAGGAAATTCTAAAGAAATTTCAAATGGAAGAATGCAAATCAGTTGCTACACCCATGAATCAAAAAGAGAAGTTGAGCAAAGAAGATGGAACTGAGAAAGTTGATGAAGGCCACTATAGAAGCTTGGTTGGATGTCTTATGTATCTTACTGCTACACGACCTGACATTCTATTTGCTGTAAGTCTTTTATCTCGTTTTATGCATTGTGCTAGTGAGTTACATTTAATTGCAGCAAAGAGAATGTTGAGGTATATTAAAGGTACAATCAATTATGGTGTCAAGTTTGGAAAAAGTGAAAATTTCAGGCTATGTGGATTCTCAGATAGTGACTGGGCTGGATACGACATGAAAAGTACATCTGGGTATTGTTTCAGTCTTGGTTCAGGTTTCTTCTCTTGGTGCTCAAAGAAGCAAGAGATTGTGGCACAATCTACTGCTGAAGCTGAGTTTATTGCAGCAACAGCAGCAGTTAATCAAGTTTTATGGATAAAGAAAATTTTGTGTGATCTGAATATGGAGCAGAAAAGTGGTGCTGAGATTTTTGTTGATAATCAAGCAGCGATTGCGATCTCTAACAATCCGGTCTTTCATGGAAAAACAAAGCATTTCAACATCAAATTGTTTTTTTTGAGAGAGATACAAGAGAATGGAGGAGCAACACTGGTTTACTGCAAAACTGAAGATCAAATAGCAGACCTGTTTACAAAGCCACTCCCAGTTAACAAGTTTGAGCTGCTTAGGCAGAGACTTGGAGTTTGCAGTAACGAAAGCAAGGAGGAGTATTAGTTTATTGCTTTTGTTACTTTAAACTCACGTGCTTGTCATGTGTTCTTATTTATTTATTTTTTAATTGCTTTAATTATCTCAGATATAGTCTTTAGGGATCTGAAGATTTTTTTTTTCCCCTTCGTGCTTTCAAGCACTACTTTAGTTGTTGATTTTAGTTGCATCAATTTCTGCTTTTCAGTTCAATTCATCACTATAAATGTAAAGGAAGAGTTCATGAATAAATAGATCCTTTACAACAATCTTTCTCTTCTTCTTTCTGTTTGCAATTATTCAATATCCTTTTCTTATAATTTTTTGTCTTTGTTCTGTGTTTTCAATTGTTAAACTAACAGCTTCCCTACTGTAAAGCAGCATTTGGATATTTGTAATAATGCTGTGACACAAATGGCTATTGAAGCCTCACAAATTTGCATCAACAACTGGGGGAGGGCTATGTCAGACATAACTCACTTAGTCTATGTCTCCTCAAGCGAAGTTAGGCTATCAGGTGGTGATCTATATCTTGCAAGAGCTCTTGGACTCAACCCTGGAACGCAGCGTGTCTTGCTCTACTTCATGGGTTGCTCTGGAGGTGTAGCTGGTCTTCATGTCGCCAAGGATATTGCTGAAAACAATCTCAGGAGTCGAGTTTTGTTAGCCACTTCTAAAACTACTATTATTGGATTCAAACCTCTAAGTGCAGAAAGACCATATGATCTTGTCGGAGTTGCACTCTTTGGGGATGGGGATGGAACTGGAGCTGGAGCCATGATAATAGGCACAGACCCAGTTTCAGACATTGAACATCCTCTCTTTGAACTACACACAGCAGTCCAGAGTTTCTTGCCTGAAACAGACAAGATAATTGACGGCAAGCTCATAGAAGAGGGGATCAGCTTCAAGCTATCAAGAGAGCTTCCTCATGTAATTGAAGACAACGTTGAGGATTTCTATCGTAAATTAATGGGAATTGCTGGAGTAACTGAAAAGGAGTACAATGAGTTGTTTTGGGCTGTTCATCCAGGAGAACCTGCAATATTGAATAGGATCGAAAAGCGACTTGATTTGGTTCCAGAGAAATTGAATGCTAGTAGACAAGCTCTGATGGACTATGGCAATGCTAGTAGTAATACGATTGTGTTTGTGCTTGAGTACATGATAGAAGAAGAGAGTTTGAAGATGAAGAAGAATAATGAGAGTTGCGAATGGGGATTGATACTTGCTTTTGGACCTGAAATTACCTTAGAGGGAATTCTTGTCAGGAATCTCACCGTCTAAATATACGTTGTCATGTCTAAATTCTCATGTAATAACTTTGGCTCTCTCTAGATGTCCTACCAGAGAATGCCGGCACTTGATTTCCTCAACATAATGCCTTCTATATAACTTGATAATACATTTTGCTTTCTCCCTCAGACACAAACACACCCACAAGGCCACAACTCAGATCTTAATGGATATCCAACTCAAACTCTTAGCAGTAATTGCATCTCTAAATTTATATTTATCAATATTATATAGTATAATATTGATTGTTAAGTCTGATTATCATATGTCCATCAGTTAACAAGACATTATCATATGTCACTATTCCTCCATCATATATGCCCATCACTTTGTCCATCTCACTATCCCTTTATTATCATATGTCTATTAGTTAACAAGACATTATCATATGTCCATCTCACTATCCCTTTATTATCATATGTCCATCTCTTTCACTATCCTCCGTTGAAAATCAAAATTTTCAATTGATTTCTTTTTTAGTAATTTATTTAAAATTCTTTATGTAAAATGTTAGGGAACTAAAAATCATATATTAATTATTATAATATTATTAATCATAAAAATAGAGCTTAAACTTCTGCATGTCGCTACCCGTACAGATTTTTCAAATTTCAGAGGACGCATTTCATAACCAAAACGAAACATGCTGCTAAGAAAAGCTTAAACCGTAAGCGGCAGCAGTTTCACTGAATCAGCAGATGACAAATTAACGAACATTTGCGTTAACCATGCTCCCAAAGGTGATCTAGATCAACCTAACCACCCCTTCATTTAGGGGGACGACGGGGGAAGGGGCGCTCGAGAGCAAACTAGTACAGACAGAATAAAATGTGTGGAATTCTATACCAAACGCACAAGTAATCCAACTAGATTCAGCATTTCATAAGCAGAAAAAGAGTGTATCACAAGCCAAGGGACTGGTCTACACTTCAGTAAAAGGATCAGCATTGCCATTGACAAAATAAGTAATCCAACTATCAAAATTATGTTTTCCAAATATCAATCATATTCATCGGAGCAGAGTTTTTGCATCCCCAAATTTACAAACGGCCTACTTTACTTCCAGTTGTAACAGCGAGGGGAGAAACCTGTATGGGGAAAAAAAATTTTGCAACAACATTGCCTAAAAACATTAATCTTCAAAAGCAATGTTGTTCAAGGAGCACACCAGGATCTTCACTCACACAACTCCTGAGGGCAGGCGGAGAACAAGCTGTCCTCCAAACACACTGCAACCGCAAAATCAAAATAATTAATAACAATGCCTGAAAATTGTAAATCGACATCCATTCAGTCCTTGGTTTAAAAAAAGTATGCTCAAAAGTTTATATACCTTTTGATGTAATAATAACAAAAGTCTGCTAAGATGAAAGTCTGGACAATTTCTGAGATAAGAACCATAGAAGGCCATAATCCATACCCCAAGGCCACCAGCAAGTGCCCACGACTATCTAAAACCTGTTCAAAGTAAAAGCAACAATGGATTATTGCCAGTTAGAATTAAACCAGGAGAAATTTAATTGACAATAACATGGAGTACCATGGAGCCCCTTAACCAACTAGTTTATTTACGATATGTGCTTGTAAAACAACCACATACAATTACAATTGCAATGAACCAAACTTCTCCTGAACTATTTGAGGCTCGACTTGATAAAATTTCAGCCTAATTTGGTTTGTTTTCTAAATGACTAAGCTTAAGCTCAATTTTTAGGCTTGTTTAATTAAAAAAAAAAAAAAAAACCCATAGTTGAGCATGTTGATATTCAATTCATTAAGGCAAATGAGCTTATTTGCTAAACAGGTTCGTGAGCCAGCTCATGAATGTGCTCATTTAACCTAAAGTTATTTCTAGTTTTTAAACTTATTATTTAAAACCAAAAAATCATTAGAGGGTTATAAATGGGTTGAGTTGCTTGTGAGATACTAGGAGATTAGGCCACATAAACACTTGGTTTGGCTTAGCCCTTTTAGACCTAAACAAGCCAAACTTGAGCTTATTGATTTCCACACGAGTTCAAAGAGTTCAAATTGATCTCGAAAAGTTTTGACCACTAAACCCTTCAAAGCTCTACTCATCTTGGTTCATTTACATCCCTACATACAGTTTCATGCCAGCATCATTTGTACCATTGTAGCGCTATGAAAGTTGGATTCAGGTATAAACCTCAAAAACAAGTACATATCCCTATGTCGACTTGCCAACTCTTTGACTAGAAAACACGGGAACATAAATTTAGATGCAAATACTTGGATATATTATGTTATATAAAATAAAACAAACTAAAGAACATAAAATTATGTAATAACAATTACAGTCTACATAGGTCATCAAACACAACCAAATATATCATCTAAAGTACAACAAAAAATAATACTTTGTTGTCCATGCTCTAACCTTAAGAGAAAAGTGTTCTATTTAACTATGATTTCATCTGTAGAGATATCTATAACTCGAGTGTCTGATTTCATGAACATGTGTTGAACATATATTTCATGTTGTGTCCCATGCTGCATCGTATCGACATGTGCACAACATAGCAAAATGAAGAGTCAAAATATCAAAGTTATAAGGTATATGTAGAAAGAGAAAACAGGCTGCAAAAGGAGGAACTTGCTCATCTTCTACATGAAGTCCTTGTTATATTGCAATTTACAATACGTGGGTTCTACAAATACTGATAGAATTGTTCCACATTATTCAAAGTGACCCACCAAAATGACATTGATATCAACAATGGTAGCTAACTGAAAGAGCAGATCAACAAAATTTAGAAGCAACTACCAACAACACAATTCTATTTTGGTATCCCTTCATCATGCAGACACAAGACCAAGACAGAAGCAACTCAATTACATACTAGAAGTTATTAGTTCAGAAAATTTCAGAAAAGCAATTATCATCACCACTCCTACAATTAATGTTAGATAAAGGACTCAATCACAACACCTGAAACAAAATTACAAAAATATCTCAAAAAATAATATATAAAGATTCAGTTCTGCAAGAACAAACCTGGAGAACCCAATGGGCACAACTCAAGAACCTTGCAACACCCAATGCAAATACATAATGTGCAGTGAATGGTTCAACTATCTGAAAGGACAAAAACAAGATGAGTTTCAATTTGAAAACATTCTAAACATAAATCCTTTGCAACAGTACCTTTGTATTCTGCATGACCCGCAGCTGTGGTAGTACTGAGACAGCTTCCAGGTATACACAGAATGCCCATAAAATCCTGTTCAATAGATTATGAGATGTTGATGGATGAATAAACAATGCTAGAATAGCACAGGGTAACGCCTGCATCCAAATTCAAGAACAAGGATCTGGATTAAAATATAATATCAGAAATAGAACATCATTCCATCACGAGAAAAGGTGCTAGACATGAAAGGACTCGGACAAGAAACCACAGATTGGTACTCACCACATAATATATTGCAAAGTTATCTTTGTCCTCCATATAACTAGCCCTCAATTTGAAACGGATCATATAAATAACCCACAGAGTCGTTGCCAATGTAGCCAAATCAAGTAAGGTATGTATATCATATTCCATCACAAAGCTGCAATACAACCTGACAGCTAAAAACATAGCTGTCAATTCCTGGGACTTCAGTGATAGTCCTACAAAGCATTCAAAGGATGATTAAAACAGAGCTGAAATGAGTCAATATAATAAATTAAATAAAGAACTAGGAAACCATTATTTATCAATTAGCAGATAACTGAAGCTTCAAATTCGTATTTTGTTTTGTTAGTTTGCTTGAATTTTACAAGAAGACCGCAAACAAGCAAATACCCATTTTAAGCTACACAAAATTGGCTAGAACTAGAAGGAGCATTTACTAAAACAAAATCCAATGAGACTAGGCTCCACCATTGAAAACTGACCTTTGCTCCCATCATTGAACACAAAATGAGGCCACATTGCATCCAGAGGAAATCAGTCAGATGATCAGAATAAACTCACACTACAATCAGGTTTACATATTATCAATATGATGCCAATTTAGGCCATATTAAGTAAACAATTAAAATTTTGCATTGCATGTTCCATGTATGATCGAACCCACTAGAAACCACTCACTCCAACAAGCTGCAATACGCACACATTCAACCAAAGAATTGATCTTCAAATTTAACTCCCAAAAAAAAAGCACAGCTCGCCATTCAGAGAATAAAATCCTACAGCAGAAATAGATGGTTGAAGGGTTTAACAAGTTCCATTCATGCAAACAACAAAAATAAAAATAATAATAACAGCCAACTTGTATGCATAAAAACCGACAACCCAAATGAAGAAACCCTAACAAAAATAAAACTACCGAAATCAATCAACAGAACCAGCAATTCCAAAATCGGTGCTAAGTCATAAATATCTCTCTAATTTCTATAATTAACATTTAAAAAACCTAAAAAATTTATATTTTTGTTACCAGCGCAAGTCTTCTCCTTCATGAGCTTGTATATAAGGACACTGATCCCGAGAGAGTGCACAGCTTCGGCAGCGACGAAGAGATTGTCATGATCATGTACAATGAATCTGAGCAAGACGAGAGCAGCCATCCCAGACACAACCGCCAAAAAAGCCTTGACCTTGGGCGGCTGTCGTCGCACCCATGTCGTGACAGCGTGGATCGGCCTTTTATGCGGCCTCATCGGAGAAGCTGATTGGTTTCACCGGAAAAGATAAAAGTTGAGGGAAAAGAGGGTTGAATTTATATGTAGAAGAAGCGAGGAAGAGAATCTCTTATTGGGTCGTGTGAATTGTTTATTAATTTAAGACAATAGATTGCTTTGAGATGAAATGCCGTAGACCGAGGGTTTAGGGCGGGTTCGATGGGTTAAACGTGTCCGGATAAGAAAGCCATGATTTTCTTCTCTTTTTTTTTTTTTTTTTTTTTTTCTTCTTAATCGAGGTTGTTTAGGATTGTTTTGTTTAGTTTTTTGCTGCTTGAAACCTAATTTCTAGAAATTAACATATTTGATAAGTTTTTAAGATATTTGATAGGTAATTAATATTTGATCGTTATCAACTCTATTTTGGATAAACTTTACAATTGAAATGTTTTTCCATCAGCTCATAGTTTTTTATTTTATTTTTTATTTATAATATATTTCTCTTTTAAATTTATTGATTATAATTTTTTAAATTATTTTTTGTTACTATATAAATTACTTAAAATTATAATACATAATAAATAAGTTAAAGCTACTATATATACTAATTAAATTATTTATAATATTTATTATTTTTTTAAACTTATAATTTGGATATACATAGAAAATAATTATATTTTAAAATTTATTTTATATATTAGTTATTTTATATACAAAAAGCTACAGTGACTGTCAAACATTTAAGTTATATCAAACAATTAATTTTAATTTTTATATATTAAACTTAACTATATCCTAATGCAAATAAAACTTATGATAAAAAAAAAAAGTATGGTTTTTATGTGTGTGCACAGTTTTTGACTATATATAAAAATTAAACAATTTTTAACATATAACTGTTTTTATGTGTGTACACAAATTTTTACTCTCTTATAACTAATTAAAAGTATAATTTAAAATATAAAATTGATTTTTAAAAGATTTATCAAATAATTTAATTAAACTGTTTAGATGCTTATTAACAATAATTGTACTTAATAGCTAAATTAAATATTTTTAAAAATATTAATATATATATATAATTTAAATATTGAATATAATTATTTTTTATTTTACGTTTATCTCAGTTAAACATAATAATTTACTTTTACAATTTACTATAATCTATTTTATCATTTAATTTTATCCCACTTATTATACAACTTTTCTACTGATAGATTAATGGAAGGAGATTATTCAGAATGGGATAAAAGAATTTTCTGTTGTAATTTAACTGATTTAATTTTTTTTCTTAATCATTATACAATAACTTTAAATGATAAATACATGTGGATGGAGAGAGCATTAAGATTACTATTAAAATAAATATTTAATTATCTATTTATCATATCATATTTATTTCATTATTAAATAAATAAATAAAAATTAAATTAAATTAATTTTAAATAAAAATTAATTTAATTGAATTAGTCTGATTTAATTCAATTTAATTTAATTAAACTTTTTAGTGGAATTTTTATTCTTTAGACTTTATTTTTAATATTTAAAAATTTAATTAAAATATTTGAATTATAGTATAATTTCTTTATATTATCAAAAATAATAATATATTATTATTATTAGTCGATTTGATTTTTTTTATTAAAATCGAATTAAATTAAAATAATTAAAATTTTTAAAATTAAAAATTAATTATAAATAAAAAATTAAAATTAAAATTTTAAATTAATTTAATTCAATTAATTTTTTTAATTTGAACTACATATTCCTAAAGTTAATCTTTAACTAATAGTATTTAGTTTACTAAATAGGTTTTGAGTATTTGTTCGATTTAAATTTTTATCAGTTACTCCAAGACCCTAACTCAATATTCCATAGTCAACATAATAATCCAGAATAAATTTAACTTCTAAATGAAATTTTAAAAAAAAAAAAAGAGTTAGTTAGTATTTTAATTTTTTAATTGATATTAGCCTTTTATATTTTTATTGAAACATTTAATTATTAAACTTTGTAAAATATCATTAATAAAGTTTTGAACTTTACGACGTAAAACTATTAAATTTCTAAATTTCAAACGAGTGTAATGAAGCATCATATTTATATAATTTATATTTTATACATAGATTAAATAGTTATATTTTATTTAAATATTTTTTCTTTTAATTTTTATTTATTTTATTTTTATATATAATAAAAAATAATTTTTTATTAATTATTTTAATTATTTATTTTAAAAATATTAAATTTTATTAAAAATTAAAAGATATTTTTAAAAAAATTTAAAAATAAAATAAAATTATAATACTCGATTTATATGTTCTCGTGGAAGAAAGTAAATAATAATTTTAGAAAAAAAATTTAAAAAATTACATAAGCGTGAAACCTATTTTTCACAATTTAAAAAGGCCTATGTTTTATGCGATTAATATACACCCACAGTCTTAAAATAATCGTGATTAATCTATTAAATATCTAAATTAAAATTATAATTTATTTAACATTTATAATTATAAAAGTTATAATAATTAAATATAAATTAATTATATCATTAATAATTTATTTAAAAAAAATACAAACTGATATTTTTATAAAAAAATGCAAATCGAACACATATATTATTGTAAATTTTATTGACTGTGCTTTAAAGTTTTATAAATTTTTATAAATTTATAAATTTTGATGAGTCTAGTTTTATCAAATTTATAAACATATACAATATAATTAGTAAAATTGATAATAAAGTTAGTAATCAGTTGAAGTATTTTGACTTTTTTTTTTATAATTTATCAATAGTATTATGAATTTATATTTAATTGGTATGAATTTTATAAATTTAGGTGTTTAATAGGTTATAATTATAATTCAAGTATTTGATGGGTTAATTTCAAATATTATAAGGTATAAATTTGTATTCCACGAATATTAAAATTTAATACTTAATTTGGAAAAATTATTAAATAAGCATGGAATATTGTTTTATCAAGTTGAGATAGTATATCCTACTAATAAAAGTAAAATGCATAAATAATTTTACTAGAAAATAAAAATTTAATAACTTAGAAATTTATTTTAAACCATCTATGTAAAACGTAAATATTTAGTAGTGGTGTAGATTTTAAATATTTATTTTAAAGTATAGGATGATTTGTTATATTATTATTGGCTGGATATATCATATCAGCGTAATAAGAGATATGGTATTCTGGAAATATATAATAATTGCTCATCGGTGGAGAAGTTAGGATCATTATATGGTTGATAATTTACCACCTTAAATTTTTTTTTGAATTGGACTTTACAACCTTAAATTTTAAAATTAATATAGAGACCCACTCATATAGTTATAGTTTTTCTTCTTAGGATATGATTAAATAAGAAGAAAAGAAGGAGGAAAAAAATAACCAATGGAAAATAAGTTTAATAAAACACTTTCCCTTGTTCAGTTAATGGAAAGAAAATAATGGAAGAAGGAAAATTTTGTACTATTTTCTTTGAGTATTGTCTTTCCAAATCTAAGAGAAAAGTGAACTGTTTGGGAAAGATGCACATTTATATGTAAAATTACATATATGTCCTGTAAAGATGCTGTAGCTAAAAATCTTAGATATTTGTTAAGATGTTTTTGTGTTTTATTTCTTTATATTTATAGGACTTGTTTGTAATTTTATATTATTTCTCTTTTTTGTCACTATTTGGTATGTTTATAAACTTATAGAGACCGCTTATAAAGAAGCAGTAAAGAGAAAAGGAGTTTGGTGATCGATAAGTCGAAAATGACGACACAAGCACTTGGAGATCCCCTCACCTTATAATCATCGGATCATCTAGATATGGTTCTCATCTCTGCTCCTTTAATAGGGACCAACTTTATATCATGGTATAAAGCTATTAGAATAGCATTAGAAGTCAAGGAGAAGTTAGGTTTCATAGAAGGTACATTTTTATACCAGATAGGAACTCCAAACATTATGAGCTATGGAGAAAATGTGATTATATAGTCACATCTTGTATATTGAACTCAATATCCAAGTATCTAGTGGATGGCTTCATCTACATTGCTTTGACTCGTGAGCTTTGGCTCAAAATCACTGAAAGATTCGGGGAATGTAATGGGACAATGATATATCAATTACATAGGAAAATCTCTTTAATTATTCAAGATAATGTCTCTGTTTCAGTCTATTTTACAAGACTCAAGAGACTACGGGACGAGTTAGGGCCTATGGAGACTCTGCCTTTCTGTACTTGTGGTACATCAAAGGCTATTGATGAGATTAACAATAAAAACAAGCTTATGCAGTTTCTTACAAGTCTAAACGAGCTTATGGCCCTATAACGGATCAAGTCCTTGTAATGGACCCCCTGCCTTCTGTGAACAAGGCATATTCCATGGTACTCAAATTTGAGTCTCAAAAGGAAGTTTTAAGAAACATGAGCAGTAGCATGGATTCTCTAATCCTATTTAATAAAGCACAAGGACAATTTCCAGGAAAACAAAAGAAGCTTGAGTCCTTTTAAAGACACTACTCTTACTGTGACATGGATGGCCACGTTAGAGAGAGTTGCTTTAAACTAATAAGGTACCCTGACTGGTATAAGCCCAAAAATAAGGCTGGAGGTCAGTCTTCTAGACAAGATAGGAGCACAAAGAATAGAGATAAGATAGTGGCAGCTGTTGAAGGATCATATTATGAAGAGGACAATCATCTTGAAACATCAGATGCCACCATGAAGATTGATGAGCTAAGTTCCATGCTCAATTCACTACAACAGGAAGTTACAAAGTTAACCAAAGGCAAGGCAGTACTTACAGCTAGTACCAAAGTATCATATTGTTATCGTGACAGTACTTCTAACCAAGCCTCATGGACTTCACAAGTACTTTTAAATTGAAAACTATTTATTATGCATCTATTTGTGTTAATGTTGGTTGGATATTAGATACTGGAGCTACTGACTACATTTCATCTAATAAATCTTTGTTTAAATCACTGCAATTACTTGATAAACTGTCTTTGTACATCTCCCTAATAGCATCACCCTTAAGGTCATCCATAGAGGATCAATGTTCTCTTTATACTAAAATTTCATTACAATATTATCTTGGTTAGTAAATTGATCCATACCTCTTCTCTAAATATGATCTTTTGCTCTAATTGTGTATAATACATGACCTTCTGATTAAGAGAGTAGTTGCTGTAGGAAAGGACGAAGCAGGTCTATACAAACTGAATCAGTTAAGCTTTTTGTCTTTTGAAATTGAAAATTGCTTAATTCAAGTAGTTCATTTGATACCTGATTTACATTCATTTGTAAATATCATGCTTTTTAAGACTTGCATTAATAAAGAAAGCCTTTCTAATATATCTAATATCTGTATGCATGTTAATCTTCATGATAGACTAGGACATACTTCCTTTAGTAAACTCAAACATAACAAGGCATCCAACTCATTGGAAACAGAGACTTCGAACACCATATTTGTCCTTAGGCCAAACAAACAAGGTTGCCAACAACACAATTGCTAAAAGGCCCTTTGATCTTGTTCATATAGATATTTGGGGACCTTATAGAGAAGAATCTGTCACTGGGGCTAAGTATTTCCTCACAATAGTGGATGGTTGTACTAGAACTACCTGGACTTTTATGATGGCCCTCAAAGGGCAAACTGTTAATAGTATATCTGTCTTTCTTAAAATGATCAAGAATCAATTTGGTGCTAGAGTCAAAACCATCAAAACTGATAATGGCTGTGAATTTCTCAGCCATGATTGCTCTAAACTGTTTAAGGATAGGGGCATTGTTCATTAGAGAACATACACCTATACTCCACAATAGAATGGTATCGTAGAGAGGAAACATACACATTTTAGATACTGCAAGTGCTCTTAAGTTTTAATCTCACATACCAAAAAGATTCCAGTTTGAATGTATTCTTACTACTACTTACTTGATCAATAGGTTATATATGGAAAATTTGGGATGGTTGAGTCCTTATAAGAAACTATTCAAAAGACCTCCTAGTTATTCTCACTTAAAAGAGTTTGATTGCCTCTATTTTGCAACAAAACTAGGTACCAATGAAGACAAGTTTGACAGCAGATCCATCAAAGCTGTCTTTCTTAGATATGCTAATAACCATAAAGCATACAAACTTTATAATCTAGCTGATAACACTATCTTTATCAGTAGAGATGTGAGAGTTTATAAAAATGTCTTTTCTTTTCAAAATATTCAAGATGAGCATAAAGTTGTTTCACCTCTTCCTGCTTTAAACATAGATTACTCTTCTGTGTCACCTTTTGATAGCCAACCCACACACACTCAGCCTCACAGTATTCTCAGGAAATCTACTAGAATAATTAAACAACCCAATCGGCTTGCTGATTTTGTCAGTAATACGGTAACTACTAATCTTCCTCATTCACCCACAATCTACTTTACTTCTGCACATTCTTGCTTTGTCTCCAATGTTATGCCCAAGCATCTAAAAATGCAAAATGGATAGTTATAATGCACCTTGAGTTAATGGATGTAGAACAAAACAACAGTTGGGTGCTCGCAAAGCTGCGTAAAGGAAAAATGGCCATCGGTTGTAAATGGATATATAAAGTGAAATGCAAACCTAATGGAGAAATTGAAAGGCTTAAAGCCCATTTGGTGGCCAAAAGCTATAATCAAATAGAAGGTCTTGATCATAAAGATAGATTTTCTCATGTTGTTAAACTATCTACTATTAGAATTTTAAATGCCTTAGCCACTAACAAACAGTGGCCCATCTTTCAACTTGATGTAAACAATGCCTTCTTACATGGCCATTTGGATGAGAAAGTCTATATGGTACCTCCTTAGGGATATGACAAGGCCTTGCTAGGATAAGTCTATCTCTTGAAGAGGTCCCTATATGGGTTTAAACAGGCTTCCCAATAGTGGAACATTAAATTTTTAGGATATTTCAGAACTCTAGGTTTTAACTAGTTCTCTTATGATCACTGACTCTTCATAAAACATACAGATGACTATTTTTTAGCCCTTCTGATTTATGTGGATGACATTATATTACCAGTACTTCTGTTGATACTATCACTAGTATTAAGAATATTTTACATTTTCAATTCACTATTAAAGATTTATGCCTCCTTAAGTATTTTTAAGGACTTGAGGTAGCCAAATCATGTATCGCTACTGTGCTTAATCAAAGCAAGTTTATTTCTAATATTTTGAAAGATACTGGTATGATGGACTATAAACCTTCTTCTTTTCCTTTGCCCAAAGGTTTACACTTGTCTCCAGACACTGGAAATCCCCTTATAGAGCCTCTGGTATACAGGAGCCTAATTGGGAGGCTTCTCTATGTTAACTTGATCAGACTATACATCAGTTATGCTGTACAGCATTTTAGTCAATTCATGACTATTCCTATATCTCAAGGAAACCATACATCGGGGTTTATATTTTCCTTTCTCTGAAAAATTTCATCTCTCTGTATATTATTATTGTGACTAGGTTTCTTACTCTTTTACCAGAAAGTCTTTAACAGTTTTTTGCATATTTTTTGGTAATTCTCTTATTTCTTGGAAGACAAAGAAACAAAATATTGTTTCGAGGTCTTCTGTAAAAACATAGTATAGGGCCATAACTAGTACTTCTTGTGAACTTTTTTAGATTACTTATATTCTTCGAGATCTGCAGGTTTCCATTCAATTACCTATTCCTCTTTACTGTGATAACAAGGTAGCCCTCCACATAGCGGCCAATCCTGTTTTTCATGAAAGAGCTAAATATATTGCCATTGATTGGTATCTTGTGAAGGAACAATTTCAATTGGGATTTATCCATCCTTCTCATATGTCCTCTCAGGAACAGCCTACAGACATCTTCACTAAGCCTTTGTTTGCCAAGCATCATCATCAACTTGCTTCCAAGTTGAACCTGTTTTCCATACAATTCCAACTTGATGGGGGTGTAAAGATGTTGTAGCTAAAGATGTTTGATATTTGTTAAGATTCTCTATGTTTTATTTCTTTGTATTTGTAGGACTTATTTGTAATTTTAATTTCTTTTTTGTCCATGTTTAGCATGCTTATAAACTTATAGGAATTGTTTAGTTTTTTATCCTCAGCCTTATATAAAGGGCTTTTGACCGTTGTACATACTACTTTTTTATTTTGTCTTGAGATAATACAATCATCGGGCGATATTTTTTCTCTCGGTGCTTTTTTTCTCTCGGTGCTTCTTTTCAAGTCCCTTTTGTTTTATTTTCATTTTGAATTATCATATTTACTATTTTAGAATATTTTTCTTTTCCTTTTCATATGCCATGGGAGATTTTGGAGAGATTTTAGCTAGATCCTACACTTCATATGCATGCTTTATCATGTATTTCTTTTTCATTTTTCTCTCTTTTTTTTTTTTTTTGGTCGAAGGTGGGATTATCATTAAACAAACTCAAGGAGGCATAAAGTTAAAACAAAGTCACTATGAGCTGTCGGATTACGTATAAAATTTGAATTTTGTATAGCTCTTGTAGCAAAAAAATGAGCAGCTTCATTTTCAGATCTCCTAACATGAATAGACGAGCAAAAAATAAAAAAGGAGGTGAGGGAGAGAATATCCTTAATCAACTCATAAACAACAGTGGGAATATTGTGACCAGTAAGAGCTCGAATCACTATCAAAGAATCATATTCAATCATAATATTCTAGAAATCATGATTTCTTGCCAATAAAGCCACCTCTCTATACACTAGGACTTCCAAAACTAGCAGATCCAAAATACATTGAAATTATTTGCAGTGCCACGCTAAGAAGGAGCATGTATGATTTCTAGCTAATACTCCTGAGAAATCAAAATCTTTTTTGATAAATACAGCCACATTAAAAATAACTTTGATAAAATCAAAATTGGGAGGAATCCATGCATTTTCATAGTGTAATACTCTAGTTAGAGGAGGAGATCCTTAGGATTTTGTTTCTATGGTTGAGGAAAAATCTTCAAAATAGTTCAATGTCAAATTCTGAAAATCTTCATGAGAGTCCCGAAAAATAAGAGCATTATAATCTTTCCAAAGTAGCCACAAAAGAAAAATAATCAGTTGAATCATAAATAAAAGTTTTTTTATGTATATATTTAATAATTTGGGCAGTCATATAGTTAAATATAATGTAATACATTAAGGGTATATTTGCATTTTTAGTTATTTTCTTTCCATTCATTCCATTCCCAAACAAGGAAAAATAATTTTATTTTTCTTTTTTATTATTTTTTACCTTTCCAAACATAAAGAAAAAAAAGAAAAAAAAAATTTATTTTCCTCTTTTATTTTCCTTCCCCTCTCATAATTTACCAAAATAAAATGTTAATGATTAAGATCCCATTTTAAATTGTATTTTTTAAAATATATTATAATTTAAAAACTAATGCTTGGCAAGTATATATATATATATATATATATATATATATATATCTATATATATTTAATATAAGCATAGGATGTGATTCAAATAAAAAAAAAGTTGAAAAGTTTTGCAATTTCTAAAAATAATAAAAAATGCTCTTTTTTTAAAAATGAAAATAGATAAGTAAAAGAAATAAAATATAACTAAAAAATATATAAAAAAATAATTTTGATAGATTTTTTTTTTCCTTTCTGCCCATGCTCAATAAGAGTCCTATCTTCCTTACCGTTTCTTATGTATGTGTATTGAATAATTTCACCTATTTGTTGCTCTCCTTTTTGTTTTTTTTCTTGCTCATCCAATTCCATCTTTGAGTCACTCCTCTTTTGCTTATCAAGTCCCAAGCGTGTTATCCTCTCTCAATTTTTCTCTAATCACATCCCTTACTCGTTTTCATTTTTATCTACAGAAATCAATGTCACCGGTATTATTGTTCTTTGCCCAATCAACTTGAGTTTCTTCAAAAAAGCAACTCTTATTGATTTCTTTGGCAGATAAGACTGGTTTTATTAAGTTTTGAAGAGTGCAGTTAAATGGGTACTAGTGAAGTAATTTCCTCTTATTTTATCATATGGGTCTTTCAACACTCATTCTTGAGTAAAGAGTATGAAAATAGAAGAAAAGAGGTCAGAAATCTACTAGGGCTGCCTCCGATGAAGACCCTCCACCGATGTTCAAGTTACACTAAGACACTAGAGAATAGGGGCTTATTTCATAAAATTTGCAGGGAAGAAGAAGAAGAAGAGAAAAAAGAGAAAAAAAAAAGAAGAAGGAAAGGGAGAGGTCCCTTATCAAGATCTGCTGGACCAAACAAAAAGGGAGTCCATATATCTTACCTATCACACATTATGGGGAGATGGAAGAATATGCTTTAGTATATTCTTTGATAGAACTTAAATTTTAATTAAAACTAATTTTATAATTTTGTATATTATCAAGTACTATTAAATCATTCATTTGTGGTTAAATTTAAAAAAGGTTTACTATTTAATTTTTGAATATTGTCATTATTAACAAGTCAGTTTCTACATTTTTAGAAAACTATTAAAATGTCCTTATCTTTTCTCTCTATCAACAAAATAGTCTTTTTGTCTTTTTTCCATTAAAAATAGATGAAAAATGAAAGAGAAAATTTTTAAAACTCAATTTTGTCCTTAATAAACCCCCTTATTTAATCCCTAGGTATGTCATTATTAACAAGTCAGTCCCTACGTTTTCAAAAATCTATTAAAACATTATTATCTTTTCTTTTCATTAACGAGATAGTCCATCCTCCTCCTCCTTAAAGAATAAGAATAAGAAGAAAAAGAAGAAGAAGAATGGGTAATTTGCTCTTTTGCTATATTTTTCATGGTAGAAATAGACGGAATTGGATAGAAGGACTATTTTGTTAACGGAGAGAAAAGATAAAAACATTTTAATAGGTTTCTCAAAGTTGAGGGACTGACTTGTTAATAATAGCAATACCCAAGGACTAATTAGTAATTTTTATTAAATTTAATTAAAAGAATTATAGAAAAATTATTTTTTAGTCCCAGAAGTATAGTATAATTAACAGGTCTGTCCCTCTTTTTAGAACTCAACACTTTCGTCCCTAAAATTTAATTTCGTCAAAATCCAAAATTTCTCCATAAAAAATTTCTGTTAAGTAAATGATTTACGCCTGAAATTTAATTTCGTCAAAATCTAAGATTTCCCAATAAAAAATTTCTATTATGCAAATGATTTACACTTGGTTAAAAGAAAGAGATTAAATATAATTTTAAAAATATCCTATCAATAATAAAATGAAAAAATTACTATTTAGTCCCTATGGTATGAAAAAACTCACTAGTTAGTCCCTCGATTTTAAAAAATACATTAAAACATCCCTTTTAAAAAGTCTACTAGTTAGTCCCTCCATTAATTTCATCGTTAAATATTTTACTGTTTAGTCCCTATAGTTATCCTCAAATTATTAAAGTTTATTAATTAGTTCCTTTGTATCATGGGTATTTTTAGATTTTTTTTATAATACATAACAATTAAAATTAATAGAAAGATTTACTAGTAGACTTTAAAATATCAGAGACGTTTTAATACATTTTTCAAAACCGAGGAACCAACTAGTGAGTTTCACCATACTATAAGATCTAAGTAGTAATTTTCCCTGATAAAAATTCCTTCTACCCTTCAGCTTCTTAAATTTCTTTCATCTACTTTCCACACCCTCTTCATTATTCATATCTAACTCATACCTAAAACTACAAAATTTGTATGTTAAAAATGCATTTTGTAGTAATTGAAAAGGAGACAGAGGATCGACCAGTGACATGAGTGATCAACGATGCAAACAACAAGTGACGTGAGTGGTCGGAGACATAAACAGTGAGGAGCGAGTAATGCAAGGGGATGGAGATGAGAGCAGTGATAACATGAGGGGTTGGAGATGCAAGCAGCGAGCGACATTAGTTGTTGGAGATGTGATTAATGAGCGATGCCAATGGCTAAAGGCATGAGCAAGTGACGCGAGTTGTTGGAGATGCGATCAGCAGCGATGCGAGTAGCCAAAGATGCAAGGAGTGAGTGATGCGAACGGGAGGCGCATTGAGTGGCAAGCATTCCCAACTAGTGACTCAAGCAGCAGGCAACTAGAGTAGTGAATGCAAGCAGAGATCGCCAGCAAGCGATATTATAAAAGCAACTTCTATTGAGTTTTATTTTTTTTATTTTTAATAATTGAAATTTTACAAAGTTAAGAGTTTGAAACAAAGTTAAGAGTTTGAAACAAAGTAAACTTATGTAAATTTTGATAGAAAGTTTAGGAGTTGATTTGGATTTTTTTATTTAAAAAAAAAGGTAGTAGCAATCAGTGGACTTGAAAAGGAAAGGCTGATAAAAGAAGAAAATAAGTAAAAGGAGACGAATTAAAAAGGAAGAAATAGGAAAGAAATGTCAAAATTTAAATAAAATGGTGGGAAGGGGGGCCTTAAGTTAGTCAAAATAATGTAAGAAAAATGAATTAAACGAGCAAAACGATTGTTGGAGCTGATAGGTAATACTGATAGTTCATAATTGATTCTACATTGGCTAAACCTACAAAAGAGAACGTGAGGTGGTGGGTGTTCACGGTAGCCACTTAAACGCTCAAATTAGTAAACTGAAGAAGGGTTAATGTAAAACTTGAGAGTAGTTGTGTAAGAGAATTGTATACGTTGATCTCTACGATTATTTTCCTTTTATATTGTATGAGAATGTAGGTAAATATAGCATCCCCTGATGATCTAGCAATGATGTGGCCGGCTAACCTGATGAGGGATCCTGCTAGGTTAACTTGTTAGAGATTTCGTGATTACAAGCATAACAGATGCACGATCTAACAATAACTTTATGCTAAGACTCTTCCTATTTAGGGAAAGGTGAGTCTTGATGATAAATCGAGTGTTAAGGTATCCGAGTATTCCTTTTCTCGGTGAGACCGCATTACCCACTTATTAGATCCTTACCATGTGATCCTGTCTTGTGGTGACAGCTCATAACTCACTTTGGACAATTATTTTATAACATCAGAGGTCCCTCGCTGGTCTTCGATTCTTCAGATTCGAAGGTAACAGTTGTTCTCACAATTTAGGGCACATGGCTTATTGATATTGGTTTTTCCATGACTCATGTCGCTTTGCTTGCCTAGCTTTTCAATGATAGCTGCTCCATTTCTCGAACCGCATTTAAAGCCTGCCATTAAAACCATCTTATAAGAATCCTTCTTCTTCTCCAAATATCACTTTTGCTCTCAATTGTAATCTTTACTTTCAAAAAGACTCGGTTGCTTCTTCTTTCCTAATTATACTCCTTTACTTTCACGGTGATTTCTGTTTTCTTTTTCCCTTCTATGATGAATAGGAATACTTCCTCTTTTTTTCTTACTCCTGTTGGAGGTTTCACCTCCAGCTCCTCCTTTGACGGCCCCATCCATGCCCCCACTCCTATTGGTCCACTGAGAGCTGCTCAAGAGACCGAAGGCATCCTAATTAATGCCATTCCGTCCATCCTATCAGAGCAAGATATAGGTCGCCTTCATGATAAATAGGAGATGTCTTGAGAAACTTTTCATGTCTTTACCCCTTCCTTAAACGTTCATGTTAATGACCAGATCCCTACAGAGAATACTATTATAGTCTTCGAGGAGCAGCTGAAGGTGGGTCTTCGGTTCCCTATAGACCTATTTTTTATTGAGGTCCTTTGGTTCCATAAGCTTTCGGTCACCCAGTTGTATCCTAATAGCTGGAGAATCTTGGTGGCCTTTCGATTTGTTTGTCTTAATAATAACATTGAATCAAGCGTAGCCCTCTTCCTCTAGTTGTACTAGTTGGGTACCCACAAAAATGAGGAGTTCTGATTTTTTAGCGGGTGAAAATGCCAAACGATATTCGACCAGATACCTTCTTCATTAAAGCGGTGGAAAAACAAGTTTTTTGTGATAAAGTGATGTTCGAAGGTTTTGGATCCCTCCAAACGAGCTGTAACCTATGGGTGGAACTGAGGAAGGATGGGGTCCAACCGAGGAGGGATGAGGATGAGCGTTTAGCCTTTCTCTTGATGATGCCTAAGTCCCCAAAGAACATGGACATCACCCAGGTGGTGAGGAACACCGTTTTATCTTAGAAAAGTCATTTCTAGGTCAGCCAGGCTTAGGGTCCTTACCCGCCCTGTCTTCCCAACCTTGGGATTAGCACTTCCCTAGCTAGATATCAGGTTACTCTTCTTTCTGCCTTCTTTTAGATTTCAAATTGCCTTACTTACTTTTCAATTTGTGCAAATATGGTTGAATTAAGAAGTAAATTTGCTGAAGCAGCGCATATTGCCTGCAAAGACAAAGCAGTTGCTGGGACAACCGGTCCCCTTCCCAAGCATGCTCTCCGGGTAGAAAAAGTCATGCTTCCTCCTTCTCCCTCAACCTATAATAAAAAAGTCAGCTCCCTCATAGCCTGAGTCTTTTGCCATCGGTGCCTCTGCATCTGCCCCATATTTCAAGCCTTCTACTGCCATCCTCGCCTGCGAATGTGGGGGTTAATTCCTCATGGCCTCCTAGCATCCAGCGCCTGGCATTAGGGCTAACTTGAACGCCTTCTCTTCTTGAGGATCCTAACTTGGTCGTCCTGTTAACCAAGAATGCCCTGAGGCTTGAGGATCGTCGCCGCCTGAACGGGCTCCAGACAGATGAGCTTTTTGACAATATTATGCACTCATGCCTATGTGGCCAAAGAGCATAATGAAGTCCTGAGGCAGGAGTTTGGAGCTCAAGAAACAGATAGGAGACTCTTGGCAGAAGAATGCTCGAGGCTAAAAACTCGGGTCGATAAAGTGGAAGTCACTATGAAAGAGACTCTGGAGTCAGTAGATAAGCTCCAGGCAGATCTGGGTGAGGCCAACACTTCCCACCTTGCCCTTGAGAAACAAGCTAAAAGTGCTGAGGATCTAGTGGTTGTGCTTCAGCGCCAAGTCCAAAGCTGCAGTCTCATGTTGAGGAGGCCCGAATCGCCTCCATTAGGATCACTGAGCTTGAAACAAAATTTTGAGAGACGGTGGCCCAAGGTGGGGGTATATTCGTACAAGGCTAAGAATCCTTCAAGAAAGAGCTTCTCAGGCGTTTCCCTGCAAAGGACTTCTCTTGGATCGATGAAACCTTCCCCAATGAGGATGGGCGGGATAGGGAAGGCCTAATTGAAGACAACCCTTCTAACCTAGCTTCTAATGCAATAGCCAATGATGAACCTATAACAAAGCTCGGATGGAGGCGACTGATGATATCCTTCCTATCCTATAATAAGTCTTTATTTGAATGAGAAAATATTTTATTTTGATAGTTTTTTATGATCAGTATTCAGCCATAAATCTTGTCTACTCAAGGCTTAAATGATTTCTTTTAAAAGACTGCTAAAAGATTAACACCCGGCCATTATAATGGTGATAAAATAAATAACTTGAAAACTTTTGAACAGCAGGGTTAACACTCGAATATATAGCCTGGCAGATGCTTGCCTTGGGCCTGAGATACCTTATAGGATTTCTTATAATCTTGAGGCTAGTACTCATCTGCGAACACCTGTCTTATGGCTTGGGCCTCAAATGTCTCGCAAATTTTATATGAGGCTAACACCCGGTAGTTAGTTTGGCAAAAACTACGTGGTGGCTTGGCATGGATGCCTTGATTAGTGGGACCAATGCCCGATTTTTTAGCCTAGCTTATACTCGCCTTGTGGCCTGAGGCATCAAATGCTTTAGAACTTTTTATAGGGGACTAACACTTGGTCATTGAGATTAGCAAAACTTGCCTCGTAGCCTAGCATGAATGCCTTGATTAGTGGGATCCATGCCTAGTCTTGTGGCCTGGCTTATACTTTCCTTGTGGCATTGTTTGATGAGACCAATGCCCGGATTGTGGCTTGGCGAAATCCACCTTGTGGTCTAGCTTGGCGGAAGCCACCTTATGGCCTTATCGAGTGGGACTAATGCCCGAATTGTGGCATGGCGAAACCTGCCTTGTGGCCTAACCTAGCGAAAGTTGCCTTGTGGCCTTATTTAGTGGGACTGACGCCCAAATTGTGGCCTGGTGGAATCCGTCTTATGACCTGGCCTAGCGGACCCTGCCTTGTAGCCTTGTTGAGTGGGATCAATACTCGAATTGTAGCCTGGCGGAACTCGCCTTGTGGCTTAATTTAGTGGGACCAGCACCCATATTGTGGCCTGACAGAACCCACTTGTGGCCTTGTTGAGTGGGACCAACGCCCAGATTATGGTCTGGCGGAACCCGCCTTGTGGCATTTAATGAACGCCTCTTAATCTTCTTTGAAGAAGGCAACCCTATCATCCCTTGTCACTAGAGAATATATGACTCGGCCATCCAAATTGATCCGCCTATAAGACCTTGAGCGAATAACCTTCGAGACCTTAAACAGTCATTTTCAGTCTTCACCGAGCTTACCAGATCGGCTGTTACATCTGTGATTTGCTTATTTTTTCAAATTATCACTAGGCCCTTTAACGATTACATGAATAATTCCCATAGGCTCCCGGTCAGGGGTGGTTTCGAGAGACGTTGCCTCAGGTTCAGGTCTCCTCTCTTCCCTACTATTCTTGGTGCACTTTTGAAGAGTGTTGTCCCTTATCAGCCTCTCGATCTTATCTTTCAATTGCCGACACTCATCCATTGTATGACTGTTGTCTTTATGAAAACAGCAGTACTTGATCCTATCTCGTCTTAAGAGATAAAATAAGATGTTATGATCTATTTTTCATTAATTAATAGTTTAAAATTCAAAATTTAGATATAAAAGATAAAATATTTTGTTTTTCTGTATATAAATTTATATAAAAATTATTATTTTATAAAATAACTTTATATTATTTTATTTAACAGTAATATTCGCATGTAAAATAACAGTAATATCCGCATAACATAAACGAGAACTTATAGAAATATAATTAGAATTTTCAATGTAAATAAAATAAAAAGGAAAATATTTTTATTTTGCTTTGTGAATTTTCATCCATTCAAACATATAATAAAGGGATCTAGCAGTTCAAATTATTGCAATAGAATATAGCTGCCTATTGAAAGGATGGAGACTCCACTGATTTTGATATCTATTTTGTTTATGGCAGCCAGAAACCAATTACACATAACTATTTATGTGAGAAATAATTGGACACAGTATAATTTAATATTCTAAGTTGTTATTGGTTATCCAATTCATTCAGCTTATTTTCAAAATTCTAATAATTGAATTTATTAATTTTTTCTTTTTGATTATTTTTATACACTTATTTCCTCTTCTGTACTGTCAACTGGTTAGTTGTATACCAAACAATCAATGCCATGGATGAAGTATCACAAACACTAAAAAATTTTAAAATAATTCTGTCTTTATTATGTACTGTTTATCATATTTTAAAATTTTTAATTTAAATATAAATAATTGCGTGAATTATGATTTCTTTTCCTATAGCCTAAAGCCAAATATGCTTGTAAGACCCAACAATCTTAAGTCCATGATTACAACCATCTGATTATTTAACCAATCGGCTCAACAACAAAGCCAATAAATCAACGATTGAGATACACCAACACACCATGCCTCATGGGCGATATTTGCTATAAATACACTAGGCCTGGAATTTCTGAAGCCCTCTTCAAGCTTGATAATTTTGTAAATAGAAAGCATCCCACTACAAGGTAAAAAAAAATGACCTACTACTATTATGGCAGAAGAAGCAACTCAATCTTTGATGTGTTCACTCTCAATCCCCTGCCATACCCAGTTCTTTTAATCTTAGCAGTCATATCAATCTTTCTCGGCATATCCTGGTACTTCAGCTATGAAGAAATTGCAGAGACTGCAGAGATGCAAATTAATTGGTTGCTTTTGGCCACACCATTAGTGTTGCTCTTCCTTGTCCGTTGGTTGTCATCTATGGAAAATTCTGACATGTTGTTTGCTAAATCACCGTGGGAATGGAAACGGCGAACCCACCACCGTCCACCTGAGGGGAGCTCGCCGTGGGGTGTGGCTGCTTTGATTGTTTTGCTGCTTGTTTTGGTTCAATTCCAGTCTGCCTTTCTTGATAGCTGGTTTTGACGCTGTATATGCTCATGATACATAACCTGTTTTGGTTCATATGATTTCAAGAACATGGGTTTTGTTTTGATACTTTTAGCTGGTTGGGTATGATAATTTTATCTGATTTCATGTAAAAAAGAGGTTATAGAGAGTTGGTTTTGATTGTTATTGTTGAATATGTATTGGAGGATGATATATTAAGCTGCATGATTGGTGTTTGATGCTTTGTTTGATATAGTTTTTTGTAAGATTTTATTGTAGGTGTCTTTAACTTGTTGGGCTAATTAGTTGAAGTCTTGATCATCTAAAGCTAAATTTCTTTCTTGCTGGAAAAACTTTACTCCTGTTTGGATGCTAAGAAAATTGATGTAATTTGGATGTCGCTATGACTTCCAGTCCAATAGCGATATTCTTCTTTTCTTCTCTTGATATCTCTAATAAAGACAAATACATAAGGCTCACAACTCTCTAATTTCTTTTATTCTGCTGTGAATATATCTTCTCATGGCTGTTTACTATCAGAAACTTGAAAAATAATTGAAGATTGAGCAATAGTTCAAAATTTTAATTGATTTTTGCAGCAGCTGCTGCTGATTTTCTGGGTTTGCTTCACTGTATCTGAGCACTAACCTTATTTAATTGTTTATGACTAGTAATTGGGGTAAAAAAACAATTAGCACTCACTTAAGTTGCAAGATAATGGCCATTAGTCAAGTTTGTCTTATTCCTCAAAATGATCACATCGTAGAAGAAAAAAATATAGCTTTTGGAATGATGAAGGTCATGTCAAAAAAGCATGGATAGCAAATATCATGTTAATTTTGTGTTCACTTCAGCTTTATGAACTTTCTGTTTATGATGATCAGATTTAGAAGGTCACCTAAGATAGCATTAATTTGGATTTGAAATAGTTATATGAATAACGATTTCATTACAACAATTGATTATGACACTCTATAGAGTATTGTATATACAACGATTATATGTAATAATTTTTTTAAATAAAAGGGAATTTCACAGCTGAACTAAAATGGAATTTTTTTATATAAATTAATTCTTCATCTAATTATTGGGTATTCAGAGAAAAGCCCAAATCTTCTATGAACTCAGAGCCAAGTTTCTTGATGTCACTGTCCAAACCTACCTGGCTGATAAAAAGCAAGACTGGTTCAGAAAGTTGAAGAGGGAAGATGATGATGGTGGGAAATTCTTGTGTGTTTAATAAATTGGGTAGCAATTGTCCCACACAATGTGGTCATAGTGGAAGAGTTCTTTCATGGTGAAAATAGCCATTAGCTAATTATTCAATCATCCAAACCTACCACATGCTACGTGGTCCAATGAAAATGAAGCCTTGAAAACCATTTAAATTGATGGTGGGGTCAACACCTATAATGATCGCTTAATTCATTTGGCCTTATCAATTTGGTTGCTTGTGGGGATAAAGCTTAAGAAAAATCCCATACCCTAATGGACATTTGATAATCCAAAAGTAATCTATATACATGTAATAGAAAACCTACATTATGTATTATTTTCCAAAATTAAATGAAATATGTTTATATACACACTTAATTTATAAATATTTATGTTTTTAAAAATTATAACAAAGTTTATTTTAGTTAATAATATTCTAATCTGATTTGGTTCCGTGCTGGAAAGCATTTTACTTATATGAAAGACCCAATTTCAAGTCTTTATACCCGTAATCTATTATTCAAATAAATAAAAAAATGGCCTAACCAAGTTGTCTAACCACATATTACTCACTTAAGTTTGAATTTTCACACTCTAAATTTTTACTTAAAAAAATATTTTAATTATGTTATTTATTATTTTTATTTTAAACTTGTTAGAACTTAAAATCAAATCAAATTAGGAGAAAAAATTTGAAAGTATAAATATAAAGAGAGAGAAAAATATAAAGGGTTGGCATTATGCCAATAAGTGTGTTAATAAACGTGCCATGATAGTTCGGAGAGATGAGATAGTCTTCGAAAGTGATTTTGATGAAATGCCACCTTTAAAAAATTGTTCTAATGCAGAGATAGAAGAGTATTATTTTAAGGAGAGTTCTTAGTGATATTGTGTACTTTAAATGTTTCTGTTAAAGAAGATGACTTGAACAGCGTGAAAACATCTTTCACACTTGTTGTTTGATAAATGGAAAAATCTGTTAGATGATAATAGATTTGGGTAGTCAAGTTAATTGTTTTAGTACTATTTTAGTTGATAAATTAGGACTAGAAACTATTAAACACCATAATCCTTACAGACTTCAGTAGTTAAATGATAATAGTGAGGCAAATGTAACTAAGTAATGTAAAGCGTCATTTTTTATTGGTAAATATGTAGATGAGATTACTTGTGATTTCGTACCCATACAAGATGGTCATATTTTAATAGGTAGACCATGACAATTTGATAGGTGTGTCATTCATGATGAATATAGTAATAAGCTTTCTTTTACTTTTCTTAGTGTAAAATATATACTTGTACCATTATGTCCTAAAAATATATATGGAGATAAAATAAAATTACAACAATATGCTAAATTGAGTAAGAAAAGTGAGATAAGTAAAAAAGAATGAGGAAAAAGATGTTAGTAGTAAAAAGAAGGTCTTGAATAGTTCAAAGGAGAGTGATTGCACGGGTAAGGGTAAAAATGAGAGATGTACATAAGAGAAAACGTTAGTGAATGTTGAGATAAAAAGAGACTTGAGTGAGAGGAGTAAAAAATTCAGCGTGTCTTCCTTTTATTGTAAAGAGAGAGTGTTAAAGAAAGCACACTTAGAGAAGAAAGTTTTGATTATGTTACATTTTATTTTCAATTTTATGATTGAGACTAACTCTACTAATGATTTACCTAGTTCTTTTTCTAAGTTATTGCAAGATTTTGTGAATGTATTTCTTGAGGAGGTGACATTTGGGTTACCACCCATTATGGGAATACAACATTAGATCGACTTTATTTTTGGAACTCAAATTCCAAACCATCAAGCTTATCGGAGTAATCCTGAGGAGACGGAAGAATTGAAAAGGCAAGTTGATAAGTTGCTGACTAAGGGACATATCAAGGAGAGTCTTAGTCTATGCGTAGCACCTATTTTGCTAGTTTCAAAGAAAAATGGAATAATGCACATGTGTATTGATTGTCATCTGATCAACAAAATCATTGTAAAGTACTGTCATCTTATTCCTAGATTGGATGATATGCTTGAAAAATTATGTGGTATTATTTTCTTTACCAAAATTGATTTGAAAAGTGGTTATCATCAAATTAGAATGAAGTTAGGCGATGAGTGGCAAACTACGTTGAAGACTAAATATAGTTTATATGAATAGTTAGTGATACCTTTTGACATAACTAATGCACCTAGTATATTCATGAGATTAATGAACCATGTTTTGCTTATTATCTAGATAAGTTTGTGGTTGTATATTTTGATGATATATTAATTTATAGTCGAAACTTGGATGATCATATTAGGCATGTTGAACTTGTTCTACAGAAGTTGCTTGAACATGAATTATATGTTAACCTTAAGAAGTGCACATTTTGTACTGATAGTATCGTATTTCTAGGATTCGTTATTAGTTGACATGGGGTTGAGATAGATATTGAAAAGGTTAAGATTATACAAGAATGGCCTACACCTAAGATTGCTAGTGAGGTGAGATCCTTTCAAGATTAGCAATCTTCTATAGGAGGTTTGTTAGAGATTTCAAGACTATTGTTGCACCTCTAAATGAGATCATTAAAAAGGCTGTTGAGTTTAAATAGAGTAAAGAACATGAACTTGCATTTAACACATTAAAAGAAAAACTTACTACTACTCATATTTTAAGATTATCTGATTTTTCTAAAACCTTTGAAATCAAATGTGATGCTTCTGGGATTGGTATTGATGCTATTCTTATGCAGGAATGCCGACCCATAGCATATTTCAATGAGAAGTTAAGTGGCGCACATTTGAACTATTCCACTTATGACAAAGAGTTCTACGCACTGATTAGGGCTCTTGAAGTTTAGGAACACTACTTGCTGCCTAATGAGTCCATAATTCATACCGACCGTTAATCTCTCAAACACTTGAAGGGACAAAGTAAGTTGAACAAGTAGCATGGTAAGTAGGTTGAGTATCTCAAATTCTTTCCTTATGTAATTAAGTACAAGTAAGGTAAGGAGAATGTAGTTGTTGATGCATTATCTAGACATCATGTATTGATTTTCATGCTTAGTTCTAAGTTGTTAAAGTTTGAGCCTTTGAAATATATGTATGAAAATGATACTGATTTTGCTAATATATTAGGGTAAAACAAATATGCATACCTAATTATTCGATGTATGAGTTGCTTGTTAGAGATTCGTATTTGGGAGGGTTAATGGGACACTTTAGTGTGCAAAAGACTTTAGACATGTTGAATGAATACTGTTATTGGCCTAATATTCGAAAACATATAGAGAAAATTTGTGCTTAATGTTTTGCATATAAATAGGCTAAATCTAAATCCTTGCCACATAGGTTGTATACTCTTTTGTTTGTACCTACTGAACCTTGGAATGATATATCTATAAATTTTGTGATAGGTTTACTTAGGATAAAAAGAGGTAGAGATTCTGCATTTGTTGTTGTAGATAGATTTAGTAAGATGACACATTTTATTCCATGTCATAAAACTGATGATGCAATGAACATAACTAATTTATTTTTTAGGGAAGTAGTCTATTTGCATGGTATACCTAGGACTATTGTTTCTAATAGAGATTCTAAATTCCTTAATCATTTCTGGCATATTTTGTGGAAAAAATTAGGTACCAAAATTTTATTTTCTATTACTTGTCATCCATAAACAGATGGCCAAACTGAAGTTATTAATAAGACTTTAAGAATTATGCTTCATGCTATTGTGGGTAGGAACCTAAAAACTTGAAAAAAATGTTTGCCATGTATTGAACTTGCTTATAATTGTGCTAACCATTCTTCTACTGGTTATTCACCTTTTAAGATTGTGTATAGTTTTAATCCATTAACTGTATTAGATTTAATACATTTACCTTTTAATGAGTTGTCTAATTTAGATAGAAAAGCGAAGGCCGGAATGGTTAAATTAATATACATGAAAGCGCATGAGCATATTGAGAAGCGTAACTGAATGTATGAGAAACAGGCCAAATAAGAGTCGCAAGAAAATTATATTTGGACTAGGTGATTGGGTTTGGATGCATAAGGAGGTTTTTCCTAATCAAAGGAAATCAAAACTTGATGCATGAGGGAGTGGACCATATCAAGTGCTGGAACGGATCGATAATTACAAAATTGATCTATCAGGTGAGTTTGTTGTAAGTGCTGCCTTTAATGTTTTTTATTTGTCTTCTTTTAATTTTATACAGATTCGAGGATGAATCCTTTTTAAGAGGGAGGGGATGATGTAAGCACAACCAACAACACCAAAAATGATGAGCTAGTATTGCCTCAATGACCAATTATAAGATTGAAATCCAAGAAGTTGAAGGAAGCACTTTAAGGATTCATGAATGGATATATTGAAGCTTTATAAGTTCATATTGAAGTTGAAGAATAATCTGGACATTTCAAGTCAATTAGGCCTAATGTCCTTATTGATGATTCAAATTTTGTATTTGCATTAGTTATTTTGAATTATTATTAAACATTTGATGCTTGGCGTCCATTTAGGATTTTTTTTTTTTTGTTATTTTAGGTTTAGAGAATCGATTTATTTGAGATGGTTTAAGGGTTTAGTTGTTTGTTAAAGGCCAAATTTATGTGGGCTTTTAGAGCCATACTCCTATTTGGCTTAGATTAGTTAGTGCAGGCTTTAATTATTTTCTTTTCCCAATTGGGTTAGGTGTAACGATCCGAAATCGGACCGCTATCGGCGCTAGGATCCAGATCGACTTAAGGTTGCCAGGACCCGTAGCAAGCCTAACATACAACCTGTCATACCTGTTAAATTCCATACATGATCATACATTTACATAAAATTTTTAAACTTTTTCATTCACCAAGCTTGACCTGTGTATGCACCATAACATTAAACATACAAACCCCATACTAGAGCCCTCATCAAATGCTCTAGTTGGGTCAACATAACATATGCCAAGCTTGATTCAACATATATCAACATTAAAACATTTCATAAGATCATGTACAAAAGGGATTAACATATATTAGGGCCAAGCATCGTAACGACCCGGAAATCGGACCGCTACCGGCACTAGGATCCAGATCGGCATAAGGCCGCCGGGACCCGTAGCAAGCCTGACATACATCCTGTAAACCTGTTTAATCTCATACATGATCAACACATACATAAAAATTTTGAACTTTTCTTTTCATTCATTCACCAAACTCAACTTGTGCATGCACTATTCATAAACATAATTATAAACATTAACCCCTCTTTGGAGTCCTCATCAATGCTCCAATGGGGCGACAACATACCTTAAGTTTGGTTTACATAAACATCATAAAACATTTCATTAAAAGATCATGTAACCAAAAAGGGATTAACAACATACTAGGGTCAATCACAATTCTATACCTCAATACTCATTATTACATTACATAACTGTTTAATACTAATCATTACATTTCTATACTGTATTTTTACATTACATCATATTCATGTCCACACCTATCTATTACATGAAACATGACACTACTCCTGCTGACCTCCTGGTCTACCCTGTACCTGCAAACCTGGGGGTTAAGGGAGAGGGGTGAGCTATAAAGCCCAGTGAGCAGAATAATGAAACATTATATTTAAAACATATGATATCGTGAAATGCATCACATCATAAATAATTCACATCAAGGATGAACTTGTCACCATTTAGCCCTCTACATAGTCCAATCATGCCAGGGGCGTAGTGCAGGCCACACCTGGTCTTTCTCTTATACATAACATATCATACATAACCAATTGTGCCGGGAGCGTAGTGCAGGCCACACTCGGACTTTCTCTTACATAGTGCCAGGGGCGTAGTGCAGGCACGCCTGGACTTCCATATCATATCATCATGTCATAACATATGAGGGCTAATGGATCATTCAACATTCATCCACATCAACAACATAATATGCAATACAACATATTTGTGAATTCTAATGCAAGCACCCTAATATATCTCATGACATTCATGATGCGTGAATCATGCTAAAACTTTCATTATTTGCTTTGAACATAAAGAGTTATTCCACTCACCTCTGGCTGAAGCTCTAATGACTCTGAAGCAGCTATCTCACTGCTGAGGTCCTCGGTTCCTCGGGTCCGAACTTACACAGGTGGACTCAAATGAGGGACCAAACATCCATGAACATGACTCTAAAAATACTCCCCAAAAACCCCCTAAAACACCTTAAAACAATCACATAAATCATGCAAAGGAAGGCTGAACAGGGCACTTTCGGCGGCCGAAAGTCCCTCCAGAGCCGAAAGTCATGCACCTTCGGCGGCACTTTCGGCGGCCGAAGGTTCCCTCTAGAGACGAAACTCATGCATGTTCGGCGGCACCTTCGGCGGCCGAAAGTCCCTTCCAGAGCCGAAAGTCCACTTTCAGGGGCAGGGTTCGGCAGCCAAAAGTTGCCCTCCACAGGCAGGTTCGGCGGCCGAAAGAGCCTTCGGCTGCCGAACCTGGGTCTTCCCAAAGTGGTAGAACCCAGCCTTTCTCATGCACATACGCCTCCCAACTCATTCAACATGCATTAACCTATTCTACAACATGCAAACTCAAGCATTCAAGCTCCTAGGGGCTTCAAACTATCCTAAACCCCAACTACAACACATCAAACATGCATATCCAACATACATTGCTCATAAACACACATTAAAACCTAACAATGGTCAACTAACCTAAACATGCATTTCTACCCCATGAAACCTCTTAAAACTTGTTTAAAACATATAATGAGCTCAAGATCGACTCTTACCTCTTGAAGATCGAGTGAGAGTGTGACCTAACTTGGAGATTTGGGGAAGATGGGTTCCTGAGGTCTCCAAGCTTCACAACTTCGATCTAAGCTCAAAATCTTCAAAAACCAAGTTGAAATCCATACGAAACCATGAAAACTCGGAGGAAGAAGCTCAAAATCAACAAGGGATGGCGGAGAGCTCACCTTGGCCGAAAATGGGGAGAAAAGCTCGCCCGTTTCGGACAAGGGACCCCTTTATAGGTGGCTGGCCAGGCCACTTTCGGGGGCCTAACGTGCCTCCGCATGCACGCCATGTTCGGCGGCCGAACCTGGACTTCCCTCACTTATGCCTTCGGGGGCCTAAAGCACTCCCGAAATGCATGCATGTTTGGCGGCCGAACCTGAGTCTTCTTCTCAAGACTGTTTTCATTCAAAACTTAATTTCTTTCTTGCTTAAAACCATAAAATACATTAAAATATTTTATAAAAACATGATTTTACCTTTCTAGAGGTTTCCGACATTCGAGATTCCACCAGACGGTAGAAATTCCGATACCAGAGTCTAGCCGGGTATTACATTCTTCCCCCCTTAAGAACATTCGTCCCCGAATGTTCACCAAACAAACATAGCATGGCATAAAACATGAACATACAAAGCATAAAACAAAACCACACAACAAACACATAACGCTCACCTTAGAAGAGATGAGGATATTGCTGGAGTATGGACCTCCGTGTCTCCCAGGTACACTCTTCGATGTTGTGGTGATTCCAAAGGACTTTCACCATCGGGATTTCCTTGTTCCTTAACTTTCTGATCTGAGTGTCAAGAATCCGCACTGGTTGCTCAACATAAGTGAGATCCTCTTGGACCTCCACATCAGGCTCACTAAGAACCTTATCCGGATCTGACACAAACTTTCGTAGCATAGAAACATGGAAAACCAGATGGATTCTTTCCATTGAAGCAGGTAAATCTAGCTTATACGATACATTTCCGACCTTCTGCAAGATCTCAAAGAGTCCGATGTACCGTGGGGCTAGCTTACCTTTCTTCCCGAACCGAATCACCCCTTTCATTGGAGACACCTTGAGCAATACCAAATCCCCCTCCTGAAACTCCACTTGCCTTCTGCGGATATCTGCATAACTCTTTTGCCTGCTTGCAGCAGTCTTGATCTTTTCTCTGATTATGGGCACCACTCTGCTGGTGATCTCTACAAGCTTAGGCCCTGCCAAGGCCCTTTCCCCAACTTCTTCCCAGCAAACAGGTGACCTGCACTTCCTTCCATACAAAGCTTCATATGGAGCCATCCCTATGCTAGCATGATGGCTATTATTATAGGCAAACTCCACCAAAGGTAGATGCTGCCTCCAAGAACAGCCAAAATCCAGCACACACATTCTGAGCATATCCTCAATTATCTGGATGGTCCTCTCTGACTGTCCGTCCGTCTGTGGATGGAAAGCAGTGCTAAAATCCAACCTGGTACCCATAGCGTTCTGCAGACTCCGCCAAAACCTGGAGGTGAACTGGGGCCCTCTATCTGACACTATTAAAACAGGAACCCCATGCAACCTGACAACCTCATCTACATACACCTGCGCCAACTTGTCCACAGAATAGCCACTCCTGACAGGGATGAAGTGAGCAGATTTGGTTAGTCTGTCCACAATCACTCATATAGAGTCTAATCTGTTGGACGCTGCCGGTAACCCCACCACGAAGTCCATAGCTATGTTCTCCCATTTCCACTCTGGAATAGGTAGTGGGTTAAGCATTCCAGCCGGCTTCTGATGTTCCAGCTTCACCCTCTGACATAATTCGCAGGCTGACACAAACTGTGCCACTTCTCTCTTCATAGCTGGCCACCAATACACTCTCTTCAGATCTTGATATATTTTGGTGGCCCCAGGGTGAACACTGTATCTGGCATTATGAGCCTCCCTCATAATGTCTCCCTTTAGACCCACGTCATCTGGTACACACAGTCTATTCCCATAGCGAAGGATCCCCTTGTTGTCAAATCTGAACTCCTCATTCTTGCCTGACTGAACAGTCCTGGCAATCTATACTAACTCTAGGTCCTCGTGCTATTTCTGAGCCACCTGTTCCATAAACACAAGTGTTACTCTCATCTGGGTTATCAAAGCACCTGTACCAGACAACTCCAACTGTAGACCTTCATTAATGAGCTTATGAAACTCCTTCACCACTGGTCTTCTTTCTGCTGAAATATGGGACAAACTGCCAAGTGATTTTCGGCTTAAGGCGTCTGCCACAACATTCGCCTTACCCGGATGGTACTGAATCTTGCAATCATAGTCACTAAGCAGTTCTACCCATCTTCTCTGCCTCAGATTTAACTCTCTCTGACTCAAGATGTACTGCAGGCTCTTATGATCTGTGAAGATCTCACATTTTACCCCATAAAGGTAGTGCCTCCACCTCTTGAGTGCAAAGATTACCGCTGCCATCTCTAGGTCATGTGTGGGGTAATTCAACTCGTGCTTCTTCAGCTGTCTAGAAGCATAAGCAATCACCCTTTCATTCTGCATCAGTACACAACCCAGTCCCACTCGGGATGCATCACAATACATTGCAAAGTCTTCATTACTAGATGGCAGAGCCAACACTGGTGCTGAAGTCAACCTCTTCTTTAACTCCTCAAAGCTCTCCTCACACTGGTCGGTCCACACAAACCTCTGGTTCTTCTTGGTCAATCTGGTCATGGGAGCTGCAATTTTAGAGAAGTCCTGAACGAACCTCCTGTAGTAACCTGCTAAACCCAAGAAACTCTTGATCTCTGTCACTGTAGTGGGTCTAGGCCAGTTTGCTATAGATTCCACTTTCTTGGGGTCTACCTCGATTCCATTTTCTGACACCACATGCCCCAAGAAAGAAATGCTCCTCAGCCAGAACTCACATTTGGAGAACTTGGCATACAAGCCGTGTTCCCTCAAGGTTTGTAGGACTAACCTCAGATGATGGGCATGCTCCTCTGCATTCCTGGAATACACTAAGATATCATCTATGAAGACAATAACAAAGTGATCTAGGTACTGACTAAATACTCTGTTCATGAGATCCATGAATGCTGCAGGGGCATTGGTTAACCCGAACGACATCACAAGGAACTCATAGTGCCCATATCTGGTCCTGAATGCTGCCTTCGGTACATCCTCTCCTCTTATCCTCAGCTGATGATACCCATATTTCAGATCTATTTTGGAGAAACAATCTGCTCCTGCCAGCTGGTCGAATAGATCGTCGATCCTTGGCAATGGGTACTTGCACAATACTAATCCTCAATATTTACTTATACAATATCTTACAATACAATACATTACAATATCTTTCATGTCCACAACTAACTATTACATACACTATGCCTATACTCTTGCTGACCTCCTGGTCTATACCGAACCTGCAAGCCTAGGGGCTAAGGGAAAGGGGTGAGCTACTAGAGCCCAGTGAGCAGAATAGTAAAACAATATATTAAATCATATGCTTTTATGGAATGCATCACATCATAAACAATTCACATCAAGGATGGACTTGTCACCAATAGCCCTCTACACATTCCAATGGTGCCAGGGGCGTAGAATGGGCTTCACTGGTCTTTCTCTTAACATAACATAACGTAACATTCCAATGTGCCAGGGGCGTAGAATGGGCCTCACTAGTCTTTCTCTTACTCTGTGCCAGGGGCGTAGAATGGGCCTCACTGGTCTTACATACCGTATCATCGTCATCATATCATATCAAGGGCTAATGGATCATCCAACATCCATCCACACCAACATCATAGAATGCAATGCAATATATTCTTGAATTCTAATGCAAACAACCTAATATATATCATGGCATTCGTGATGCATGAACATGCTTGAAATTTATTTGCTTTGAAACATAAAGATCCATTCTACTCATCTCAGGCTGACTCTGGAAAGACTCTGAAGCAGCTATCTCACTGCTGGGGTCCTCGGTTCCTCGGGTCCAAACCTACACAGGTGGACTCAAATGAGGGACCAAACATACACTAACATGACTCTAAACAACTCCCCAAAAACCCCCCAAAAATACCTTAAAACAATCATAGAAAACATGCAAAGGAAGGCTGAACAGGGCACTTTCGGCGGCAGGTTCGGCTGCCGAAAGTCCCTCCAGAGCCGAAACTCAGCCACTTTCGACGGCAGGTTCGGCGGCCGAAAGTGGTTCCAGAGCCGAAACTCGCCAACCTTCAGGGGTAGGTTCGGCGGCCGAAACTCCCTTCCAGAGCCGAAAGTCCAAACTTTCAGGGGCAGGGTTCGGCAGCCAGAACTGCCTCCCCAGGCAAGTTCGGCAGCCGAACATGGCTTCGGCTGCCGAACCTGAGTTCTTCCAGAATGGCAGAACTCAGCCTCTCATGCACAAACAACCTCCCAAATCCTCCAAACTCAAACCAAACCATGCAAAAACACACTCTTAAGCATTTAGGCGCTTAAAACTAGTCTATATCCCAACAACATTACATTTTAACCAACACAAACATACATTGCATCATTAACTCACATAAACCCTAACCTTTTACAACTAAGCTAATCATGCATCAAACCTTTCTAAAACCCCTCAAAACTTACTAAAATCATAAAAGAAGGGTAGGATCTACTCTTACCTCTTGAAATATCGAGAGGAGAGGCGGTTCTAACTCGGAGATGGGAGAAATCGAGCTCCGGAGTCTCCAAGCTTCAAAAACTTGATCTTTAGCTCAAAATCTTCAAAACCAAGTTAAAACTCATAAAGAACATGAACGATTTGAAGGAAAACATCAAAACTAACCATGGAAGGGCATGGACTCACCTTTGCCCGAAAATGGGGAAAAAAACTCGCCCATTTTCGGACATGGGGCCTTTTATAGGTGGCTGGCCAAACCACCTTCGGGGGCCAAAGGTGCTTCCTAAACTGAACCATGTTCGGCGGCCGAACCTGGCTTTCCTTCCTTGGTGCTTTTCTTTGAAAAACTCAATTTCTTTCTTACTTAAAACCTTAAAACACATGAAAACATTTTAGAAAAACATATTTTACCTTTCTAGAGGTTTTCGACATCCGAGATTCCATCGAAAAATAGGAATTCTGATGCCGAGGTCTAGCCGGGTATAACATTAGGTTAATAGTAGGCTGCCTTAGAGTATATAAAGAATCTCTTTTTCCATATTGTAGACAAATTATCAATTACTCAATACAATTGCTTTACGCGATTCTTTTTTGAGAGTTTAAGAGAAATCTTGGTTCTTAACATTGCATCACGAATAAGGTTTGATACTAACTTTATGGTTCTTATTCTTATTACTCTTAAAATCAATAAATTATAAGTGTTCTTAATTGCATGTTAGTTAATAGTGCTTTTGATTGGGAAATTATTTTCCGTACTAAGTTTTTTTATACTAGGGTATGTGTCATTTCAGTCTCTAATAGGCTATAGTTCTGCATCAGGTCCACTAGGAGAGGGACACCTTTTGACTCAAATTCATGTTGGAGCTCTCATACCCTTATTAGGTACCGTTTCATCATTTCATCCCTTGCCTTTTGTACACGCCCTGGATTAGATTGACGACCAGCTGTGAGTCACTGAAGACCTTCAAGTCACTTACTATGATTCCCATTGCCAATTGCATCCCATTAATTAAAACCTCATATTCAACCATGTTATTTGTTACTAAGAAGTCAAACTGTAATGCATACGAGATGACCAAGTCGTTTGGCGCTTCTAGAATTGCTCCTGCTCCATTCTGGCTTGGTCCTGCTACCCCATCCATATGTAGGGTCCAATGGTACATATGACTACTTTCATCCTCTCCTTCCTCTTGAACTTTGTTCCTTTCTTCATTTTGATTTGGCTCTCTGAGGTCTTTTTCTTTATTAAATTTAGCATTCAACTATGAAATCTACCAGCACCTGAGCCTTCATCGTCATGCGATGTTTATATTGCAACAGTAAGGTCCTATTTTGACTGACCAAGCTAGCATCCACCATGACATCTCCAGTCGTTAGAATATTCTTCTGAGAGGTTGGTCTGTCACTATAATCCTTTGATGGTTTTACAAATAGACTTTGAACTTCTGAACTACCAGGAGTAGTGCCAGTGTGAATTTTTCGATATTGGAATATCTGACCTCAGCCCCTTTTAGTATTTTACTCGCATACAAATTTGTCTTTAAATCTTGTTCTCTTCCCTGACTAACACTGCACTGACTTCTTGGTCAGAAGCTGCCAAGCATATATACAAATCTTCCTCATCTATAAGTCAGCTAAGAATTTTTTGGGAGATTAAATAATCTTTCAATTCATCAAAAGCCTTTTTGACATTCTTTATTCCATTCAAAATTGGGAGGTTTTCTCAAGCTTTTAAAGAAGGGCAGACATTTTCAGCTGATTTTGACATGAACCTGTTTAATGCAATGATTCTTTCAGTCAACCTCTAGACATCCCGATGCAGGTAGCCTGAAGCATATCAAGGATAATTTGGACTTTCTCAGCGTTTGATTCTATACCTCGAGCACTGACCATATAACACAGAAATTTTCCTCATTTGATAAAAAAAGCACATTTGAAAGGGTTGAGCTTCATCTGATACTTGTCAAGAACCGCAAAAATTTCCTTCAATTCTTCTATATGTTCTTTGAACGACCTTCTCTTTATTATTATATCGTCCATATATACTTCTAAATTATGTCCTATTTGTTCTTTGAAATTTTTATTCATCGACTTTTGATAGGTTGCCCCTGCATTCTTTAGCCCAAATAGTATCGCTCTGTAGCAGTATGTATCGTCTTCGATTATAAATAAGGTTTTTCTTCGTCAGCCTCGTATATAGGGATTTAATGATAACCAAACATAGCATCTAAAGAAGACAAGTACTCAAAACCAGCCGTAGTATTGACCAATTTATTAATATCATGGAAGGAATAGCCATCTTTTGGATAGGCTTGATTAAGGTCGATGAAATCTATACACATTTGGTATTTATCATTAGATTTTTTTACAAGGACTGGGTTGGCTAACCACTTTGGATATGCCACTTTCCTTTCAAATTTAGCCTCTATCAATTTCTTTACCACAAACCTTGTAGCTTTTCTCTTCTCTGCTCCGTACATCCTCTTCTTTTATTTGACCACTTTCACATTTGGGTATGCATTCAGCTTATGGGACATGATTTGTGGGTCAATTCTGGATATGTTATCTAGGCCCCCTGACTAGGGCCTTGACTGCTTCTTTCTACTTGCTGTTTAGGTTTGCATTCATACTGAAGGTCTTCTTAAGGTGTTCCTTACTTCGAGTGAAGCTTTCAAGTTCTTCGGCTGGTTGAGTTCTCTGTTCCTCATTTCTTACCTCCATGACTTCTCGGTGTACCTCCTCTTCCTCTTCCCCGACCACGACTACTAAGTATATAGCTCGTGACTCATCTTATCTTCCATTGACTGTGGCTATCCCTCCTTCAGTTGGAAATTTCATGTATATATAGCGAATACTAGTAGCTACTTCAAAATCATGCAATATCGCTCAGCCAAAGATGGCATTGTATACTAGAGGCAATCTGACCACCAAAAACTAGGCATGCTGGTTCCAAGCCATAGAAGGTGTCCCAAGAGTCAATAACAGTTTAACTTTTCCTTCTATCGGTATTAACGCTGCGCCTATTCCTTTCACCGGGGCCTGATCTCATCAGGTTCTTTTTAGGTATCTTCATGGCTTGGAACACTAGATAGGGAAGGAGGTTGACTTTGCTTCCATCGTCCACTAGAATTTTCTGCACTTTGAAGTTATGGATTATTGCTTCTACAACTAAAGCATCGTCATGTGGCATTTATATCCCTTTTCCATTGACCGCCAAGAAGTGGACCACTCCTGGGATATGTTCTGTCATTTGCATAACTTCTATCTCTTTCTGCTTGCCATCCCTTCTCTTTTCTATTTACCCTAAAGGGTTGCGTTGCTTCTTCTTTGATTATCATATTGATGGTCTTGGTTGACCCATCATTCACTGGTCGTGCAGCCCTCTCCTTTCCTTTGGCTTATTATTCGGAGCAACCTCCTTTTTGAAAAAATTTTTCAGATGAGCCCTTTTTATCAGCTTTTCTATCTCATTCCTCAGTTGGTAACAACTATTAATGTAATACCCGGCTCGAGTCCGGCATCGGAATTCTTGTAGTCCGGTGGAATCTCGGGTGTCGGAACCCTCGAGAAGGGTAATGCCTATGTTTTCCAAAGTATTGTCACTTGTTTGCATGTTTTGAAGTGTTCAAAGACTTGAGTTTTGAAAGAAAAGCAACAAGGGAGAAATGCAAAGGTTCGGCCGCCGAAGGTCACTTTCGGCCGCCGAACATTGCATGGTTGCGGCTTCACGTTCGGCTGCCGAAGGTGGTCTGGCCAGCCACCTATAAAAGGGCCAAGGGTCGGTGGAAGGAGGTTATTTCTCCTCCACTTGCAGCCAGAGGTGAGTTTCAGCCTCTCCTACGTTGACTTTCATGTTTTCCATGATTTTCATCAAATCTTTCAAGAGTTTTAAGAGTTTTGGTGATTTATGAAGGTTTTGAGCAAAAGAACCAAGTTTTGAAGCTTGGAGCTTTGGAAGAGCTTTTCTTCATATCTCCACGTTGGGATCCTTCATCCTCAAGTTTTTTAAGAGGTAAGTGAAGATCCTGAGCTTCTTTGATGATTTTGAAAGGTTTTATGAAGTTTGTATGGGTAGTATGCATGTTTAGGTTTAGGTGAGGTTTTTGGTGATTTGTGGTGTTCCAGCATGATTAAGTGTTGTGTGTTATGTTTGTTTGAGGTTTTAGGATAGTTGTAGACCCCTTTGTGCATATATATGTGTATATGCTAGTTGGGAGTAGTTGATATGCATGTTTGTAGGTTTTTGGGCAAAGTTTGCATGAAACAGAGCAGGGTTCTGTCCTTCGGGCAAAACCAGGTTCGGCCGCCGAAGGAAGGTTCGGCCGCCGAACCCTTTGTGGAGGCAGTTCGGCTGCCAAAGGTTGCCCCCGAAAGCTAGGCTTTCGGTTTAGAAAGGGACTTTCGGCCGCCGAAAGAGGGAGTTTGGCCGCCGAAAGTGTGTGAGTTTCGTCTCTGGACGAGACCTTCGGCCGCCGAAGGTGCCGCCGAACATGCATGAGTTTCGTCTCTGGAGTGGGGTTTCGGCCGCCGAACCTGCCGCCGAAAGTGCCCTGTCCAGCTTCCTTTTGCATGTCTTATGTGATGGTTTGAGGATTGTTTAGAGGGGTTTTGGGGAGTTTCTTAGAGATGTTCTTGAGTGAGTTTAGTCCCTCATTTGAGTCCACCTGTGTAGGCACGGACCAGAGGAATCAGGGACATCAGCAGTGAGTCCAGAGTCCGAACCTGCAGAGTCAGTGCAGAGAGAACTACAGGTGAGTGGAATTTAACTTCATGTTTTAATATGATAACTGATATTTTCTCATGCTTCATGCATCATGACTATGCTTTAGGGTGAGTGCATTAGTGTACACAAAGATGATGCATTGCATATATCCTTGTACTTGGCATTGCTCCTTGTACATTGTTTATGTGAGACGGCACGGACTTCGTGAGGATTCATTAGCCCTCAGAGGAAAGACCTGGAACAGCCTTACGAGGACCAGGCATAAAGACCTGGAACAGCCCTACGGGGACCAGGCACATGGTACTTAGGTACCCCAGATGAGATAGAGGGAGTTTTGATCCGTCCGGCCGAGGTTATGTGATTATGTGTTGCATTCCATGAGAGCATGTTTTATCACCTATATTTGCCTATTCTACTCACTGGGCTAGTGTAGCTCATCCCTCTCCCCTAACTTCAGTTGTGCAGGTTCAGAGGTCAGAGAGAACTCAGCAGGGTACAGAAAGAGTACAGAGTTTTGTAATAGCTAGTATGGACATGTAAATGTAAATGTATAGAGCTAATGTATATGTATAGTGTATAGAATGGTGCTTGATTTATAAGACTTGTAATCCCTTGGTGGAGTCACATGATCAGTTTATGTATGTTTCTTTATTGTTGTATGTTTATGAGCAAAAACCAGGCTTAACATTATGAGATTGATCCGCCTAGAGCCATGAGGAGCTCTAGTAGGGATTGGTAGAGCACAGAGAGAGTGCATGTACAGGTTAAGCCTTGGAATGAAGAAAAGTTTTATGTTTTTACAGCAAATGTATGATCATGTATGGGATTTTACAGGTAGACAGACAGGATAGCAGGCTTACTACGGGTCCCGGCGACCTTAAGTCGATCTGGATCCTAGTGCCGGTGGCAGTTCGGTTTCCGGGCTGTTACAGATTGGTATCAGAGCCCTAGGTTCATATGGTCGGACCTATAGAGAGAGAGTTGGGCTCATAGAGAGGTTTAGCAGGTCAAGCACCATAGGAAAACATGTCCACTAGGATAGGATGTCAGTCCTGTCTATATGCTGATGTGCAATGCCATGAGTTATGCATGTGCATTTTTTTGATGTGTTGCTTATGTTTTATGTGTTTGTTGTTTCCCAGAGAGTGAAGATGCGAGGAACTCGTCGATCCGCGAGATTGACTGGAGTCCCACCCGTAAGTGAGGGTACAGCTGCTCGTCCACCTGCCTTGCCCAGGGCAAGATCTCACAGGTCAAGCAGGGAAGGAACGTCACGAGACCCTAGAAGGTCTTCTGACGAGAGCAGGAGAGGAGTAAGTAGAGGGGGAAGGTCAGTAGAAGAAAGAGGTGTGAGGGAAGAGGATCAGAGTAGAGATGCAAGCATGGGTGTAGGAAGGTCAGAAGAAGGTATGGGGGAGTCCCAGGGAGGCGTTCAGGCCTCGGGGTTTGGCTATCCACCCTTTCCACAGGGCCCAGAGTATCCGATGGGAGGCACGTCGGATTACTCCAGTTTTGCCCCATATCCACCCTACATGCCATATATGCCCTATCCTGCTTTTTATCCACCATATCACATGTATCCACCCCCACCTGTTCATCCAAGTCCAGTACAGCCTGAAGTGAGGGAACCAGTTCCTCCACCACCACCTCCTGAACCAGTAGCCCCTGTTGTGGAAGCACAGCAACCCAGTTCTTCAGGGGGAAGTAAGGTGAAGATGACCGAGTACTTAAAGTTGGATGCTCCGAAATTCAATACAGGAGATGATCCCTTTGAGTATCTCAGTGCAGTCAGAATGATAACAAGTGAGTTGGGAGCAGATGATGGTAGAGCCATTGAGATGGCAGGGTTCACGTTAAAGTGTAAGAAAGCTAGAGAATGGTTCAAGAACTATGTGGACCCGAGACTTGAGAGTATGACATGGGAAGAGTTCGCCAACGAATTTGCTGGCTGGGCTTTTCCTGACAGTTCCAGGGAACTAAAGGTTGTGGAGTTTGAGCAGTTGCGACAGACGGAGGAGATGAGCGTTGATGAGTATACAGATAAGTTCCTGGAATTGTTGCCATATGTCGGTCAAGCATATGATACAGATCAGAAGAAGGCAAAGAGATATGCCACAAGGCTTCATCCCAGGTATTTCTCTTTGATTCTTCATGCGGAGAAGGAAAGTTTCCACTCTATTGTGGATGCTGCTAGAAAGATGGAGGCCAGTGCTATAAGTCAAGGTGTAGTTAAGGCACAGTCTTCTGGTGCTAAACCAGGTTCCTCCTCACAGGGTACAGTAAGTGCAAGTAAGAGGAGATGGGAGAAAGTCAGAGGAAAGAGAGGCAAGTTCTGGAACAGGCTTAAGTCAGGTCTAGGAATGAGTAGTGGCTCCAGTTCTGGCGTAGATTTTCCAGTGTGCAAGAGGTGTGGCAAACAGCATAGAGGAGCTTGTCAGTTGGGATCCACAGCCTGCTATAGATGTGGGCAGGAGGGACATTATGCACGGGAATGTCCTCAGGCGACTTTGGTTGCACCATCCCAGCAGATGAGTACGGGCAGTGTAGTACAGCCAGTAGCTTCAGCCATACCACCAAGTAGTGGCAGAGGAAGAGGAAGAGGGGCAGCCTCTTCATCAGGGATGGGTTCCCGAGGTGCAGGTCCGTCAGCCCCAGCACGGATTTTCACCCTGACTCAGCAGGAGGCAGACACGTCGAACACGGTGGTGTCAGGTAATCTCATCATTGGGTGTTCAGAGGTGTATGCTTTAATGGACCCCGGTGCTTCTCACTCTTTCATTTCTTCTAGAGCTGCAGAGAGGTTGGGTCTGATGGTGTCTGAGTTAGAGTGTCCTCTATGGGTCAGTGGACCCAAATGTGATCCATCTTTGGCAGAGTCAGTCTGTCGGTTCAGTCCAGTGTGCATAGAGAGTAGATACCTTCCAGCTGACCTGGTGGTTCTAGAGTTGACAGATTTTGATGTCATTCTAGGGATGGACTGGTTATCTACGTATGATGCTACCCTGAACTGTAGAGACAAGGTAGTCAGTGTCAGAGACCAGGATGGGTCAGAGTGTGTCTTCAGAGGAGACAGGAGAGGGACACCTAGGGGTTTGATATCAGCCCTCCAGGCTCGTAGAATGTTAAGGAAGGGGTGTCAGGGGTTCCTAGCTTATGTGAGAGAGCTAGACAGTCAGGTTAGGGAACCAGCCTCAGTACCAGTTGTCAGAGACTTCCTAGATTTGTTTCCTGAAGAGCTTCCAGGATTGCCACCAGATAGGGAAATAGAGTTCGAGATTGAGTTGATGCCCAATGCTAGACCGATCTCTATTCCTCCCTACAGGATGGCACCAGCAGAGTTGCGAGAGTTGAAAGAGCAGTTACAGGATTTGGTAGCTAAGGGTTTCATCCGCCCGAGTACCTCACCCTGGGGTGCTCCAGTATTATTTGTCAGAAAGAAGGATGGACCTCTGAGACTTTGTGTCGACTATAGACAGTTGAACAAAGTCACGATAAAAAACAAGTATCCTTTACCCAGGATCGATGATCTATTCGACCAGCTGGCAGGAGCAGGTTGTTTTTCTAAAATAGATCTGAGATCCGGATACCACCAGTTGAAGATCAGGGAAGGAGATGTATCCAAGACTGCTTTTAGAACCAGATATGGGCATTATGAGTTCCTTGTGATGCCGTTCGGGTTGACTAACGCCCCTGCAGCATTCATGGATCTCATGAACAGGGTTTTCAGGGAGTACTTGGATCGTTTTGTGATCGTCTTTATTGATGATATCTTGGTGTACTCCAGGAATGCAGAGGACCATGCCCAGCATCTGAGGATAGTGCTGCAAACCTTGAGAGAGCATGGCTTGTATGCCAAGTTCTCCAAGTGCGAGTTCTGGCTAAGGAGCATTTCCTTTTTGGGACATGTTATATCAGAGGACGGTATAGCCGTAGATCCCAAAAAGATAGAGGCAGTAGCCAACTGGCCTACACCCACTACGGTGACCGAGATCAAGAGTTTTCTGGGTTTGGCCGGCTACTATCGGAGGTTTGTTCAGGACTTTTCGAAGATAGCTGCTCCTATGACCAGACTGACCAGAAAGAATCAGAAGTTTGTGTGGTCAGAGGAATGTGAGGACAGTTTTGCAGAGTTGAAGAGACGTTTAACTTCAGCACCGGTGTTAGCTCTGCCGATCAGTGATGAAGATTTCATAGTGTTCTGTGATGCATCCCGAGTGGGATTAGGTTGTGTGTTGATGCAGAATGACAAAGTGATAGCTTATGCTTCTAGACAGCTGAAGAAGCACGAGCTGAATTACCCGACACACGATCTTGAGATGGCAGCTGTTATCTTTGCACTTAAGATGTGGAGGCATTACCTCTATGGGGTAAAATGTGAGATCTATACGGATCATAAGAGCCTGCAGCACATCTTAAGTCAGAGAGAGTTAAACTTGAGGCAGAGACGGTGGGTAGAATTGCTCAGTGATTATGACTGCAAGATCCAGTATCATCCAGGCAAGGCGAATGTTGTAGCTGATGCCTTAAGCCGAAAGTCACTTGGCAGTTTATCCCACATTGCAGTAGAGAGAAGACCGGTGGTGAAGGATTTCTACAAGCTCATGGAAGAAGGGTTACAGTTGCAGTTATCTGGTACAGGTGTTTTGCTCGCACAGATGAGAGTGACACCAGTGTTTCTAGAGCAAGTGGCTCTGAAACAGCACGAAGACCCCGAGTTAGTGAAGATTGCCAGAACTGTTCAGTCGGGCAACAGTGCAGAGTTTAGATTTGATAGTGAGGGGCTTCTTCGGCACGGTAAGAGGTTATGTGTACCAGATGATAGCAGTTTAAAGGAAGACATTATGAGGGAAGCTCATAATGCGAGGTATAGCATTCACCCGGGAGCCACCAAGATGTATCAAGATCTAAGAAGGGTGTATTGGTGGCCAGCAATGAAGAGAGAAGTGGCACAGTTCGTGTCAGCCTGCGAGACATGTCAAAGGGTGAAGCTAGAGCACCAGAAGCCGGCTGGAATGCTTAACCCACTGCCGATTCCAGAATGGAAATGGGAGAACATAGCTATGGATTTTGTAGTGGGGTTACCGACGACGTCTAACAGACTAGACTCCATATGGGTGATTGTGGATAGACTCACTAAATCTGCTCACTTCATTCCAGTCAGGAGTAACTACTCTGTGGACAAGTTGGCGCAGGTGTATGTAGACGAGATAGTAAGGTTGCATGGAGTTCCAGTGTCGATAGTATCAGATCGAGGACCTCAGTTCACCTCCAGGTTTTGGCGGAGTCTGCAAAATGAAATGGGCACAAGGTTGGATTTCAGCACTGCTTTCCATCCACAGACAGACGGTCAGTCAGAGAGGACCATCCAGACCATTGAAGATATGCTGAGAATGTGTGTGTTAGACTTTGGCGGTTCTTGGAGGCAGCATCTACCTCTGGTGGAGTTTGCCTACAACAACAGCCATCATGCTAGCATAGGGATGGCCCCTTATGAAGCTTTGTATGGGAGGAAGTGCCGAACACCTGTTTGCTGGGAAGAGGTAGGAGAGAAAACTCTTGCAGGGCCAGAGTTAGTTGAGATAACCAGCAAGTTAGTGCCTATCATCAGAGAGAGGATCAGAACAGCTGTAAGCAGACAGAAAAGTTATGCAGACATCCGTAGGAAGCAGATAGAGTTCCAGGAGGGGGATATGGTATTGCTTAAGGTGTCTCCGATGAAGGGAGTGGTTCGGTTTGGAAAGAAGGGTAAACTGGCCCCACGGTACATTGGTCCCTTTGAGATCTTGCAGAAGATCGGGCCTGTATCGTATAAGCTAGATTTACCGACTTCTATGGAACGAATTCACCCGGTATTCCATGTTTCTATGTTGAGAAAATTTGTGTCAGATCCAGAGAAGGTTCTGAGTGAACCTGAGGTGGAAATCTTAAGTGATCTCACCTATGTAGAGCAGCCAGTGCGGATCCTTGACACCCAGATCAGAAAATTGAGAAACAAGGAGATACCAATGGTGAAAGTTCTGTGGAACCACCACAACCTAGAAGAGTGCACGTGGGAGACTCGGGAGTCCATGCTCCAGCAATACCCATATCTGTTTTAAGGTTAGTTTTTCCCCTTTTCTATGTGTTTATGTTGTGTTAGGAACATTCGGGGACGAATGTTCTTAAGGGGGGGAGAATGTAATACCCGGCTCGAGTCCGGCATCGGAATTCCTGTAGTCCGGTGGAATCTCGGGTGTCGGAACCCTCGAGAAGGGTAATGCCTATGTTTTCCAAAGTATTGTCACTTGTTTGCATGTTTTGAAGTGTTCAAAGACTTGAGTTTTGAAAGAAAAGCAACAAGGGAGAAATGCAAAGGTTCGGCCGCCGAAGGTCACTTTCGGCCGCCGAACATTGCATGGTTGCGGCTTCACGTTCGGCTGCCGAAGGTGGTCTGGCCAGCCACCTATAAAAGGGCCAAGGGTCGGTGGAAGGAGGTTATTTCTCCTCCACTTGCAGCCAGAGGTGAGTTTCAGCCTCTCCTACGTTGACTTTCATGTTTTCCATGATTTTCATCAAATCTTTCAAGAGTTTTAAGAGTTTTGGTGATTTATGAAGGTTTTGAGCAAAAGAACCAAGTTTTGAAGCTTGGAGCTTTGGAAGAGCTTTTCTTCATATCTCCACGTTGGGATCCTTCATCCTCAAGTTTTTTAAGAGGTAAGTGAAGATCCTGAGCTTCTTTGATGATTTTGAAAGGTTTTATGAAGTTTGTATGGGTAGTATGCATGTTTAGGTTTAGGTGAGGTTTTTGGTGATTTGTGGTGTTCCAGCATGATTAAGTGTTGTGTGTTATGTTTGTTTGAGGTTTTAGGATAGTTGTAGACCCCTTTGTGCATATATATGTGTATATGCTAGTTGGGAGTAGTTGATATGCATGTTTGTAGGTTTTTGGGCAAAGTTTGCATGAAACAGAGCAGGGTTCTGTCCTTCGGGCAAAACCAGGTTCGGCCGCCGAAGGAAGGTTCGGCCGCCGAACCCTTTGTGGAGGCAGTTCGGCTGCCAAAGGTTGCCCCCGAAAGCTAGGCTTTCGGTTTAGAAAGGGACTTTCGGCCGCCGAAAGAGGGAGTTCGGCCGCCGAAAGTGTGTGAGTTTCGTCTCTGGACGAGACCTTCGGCCGCCGAAGGTGCCGCCGAACATGCATGAGTTTCGTCTCTGGAGTGGGGTTTCGGCCGCCGAACCTGCCGCCGAAAGTGCCCTGTCCAGCTTCCTTTTGCATGTCTTATGTGATGGTTTGAGGATTGTTTAGAGGGGTTTTGGGGAGTTTCTTAGAGATGTTCTTGAGTGAGTTTAGTCCCTCATTTGAGTCCACCTGTGTAGGCACGGACCAGAGGAATCAGGGACATCAGCAGTGAGTCCAGAGTCCGAACCTGCAGAGTCAGTGCAGAGAGAACTACAGGTGAGTGGAATTTAACTTCATGTTTTAATATGATAACTGATATTTTCTCATGCTTCATGCATCATGACTATGCTTTAGGGTGAGTGCATTAGTGTACACAAAGATGATGCATTGCATATATCCTTGTACTTGGCATTGCTCCTTGTACATTGTTTATGTGAGACGGCACGGACTTCGTGAGGATTCATTAGCCCTCAGAGGAAAGACCTGGAACAGCCTTACGAGGACCAGGCATAAAGACCTGGAACAGCCCTACGGGGACCAGGCACATGGTACTTAGGTACCCCAGATGAGATAGAGGGAGTTTTGATCCGTCCGGCCGAGGTTATGTGATTATGTGTTGCATTCCATGAGAGCATGTTTTATCACCTATATTTGCCTATTCTACTCACTGGGCTAGTGTAGCTCATCCCTCTCCCCTAACTTCAGTTGTGCAGGTTCAGAGGTCAGAGAGAACTCAGCAGGGTACAGAAAGAGTACAGAGTTTTGTAATAGCTAGTATGGACATGTAAATGTAAATGTATAGAGCTAATGTATATGTATAGTGTATAGAATGGTGCTTGATTTATAAGACTTGTAATCCCTTGGTGGAGTCACATGATCAGTTTATGTATGTTTCTTTATTGTTGTATGTTTATGAGCAAAAACCAGGCTTAACATTATGAGATTGATCCGCCTAGAGCCATGAGGAGCTCTAGTAGGGATTGGTAGAGCACAGAGAGAGTGCATGTACAGGTTAAGCCTTGGAATGAAGAAAAGTTTTATGTTTTTACAGCAAATGTATGATCATGTATGGGATTTTACAGGTAGACAGACAGGATAGCAGGCTTACTACGGGTCCCGGCGACCTTAAGTCGATCTGGATCCTAGTGCCGGTGGCAGTTCGGTTTCCGGGCTGTTACAATTGATGTTATGGCCATGTGTGCGATGAAATTGACAATACACTTCAAAAAAATAGTGATTTAGCGACCGAAGTTTTGGTAGCTAAAAGAAAGAATTTGGTCGCTATTATGAAATAGCAACCATTTAGTGACCAAAACCAAATGGTTGGTGTATGGCTAGTTGCTAAAGTTTTAGCGACAATTTGTAAATTGGTCGCTAAAATAGCGATCAATCAGCAACCAATTTCTGCTCGCTAATTTGGTGTCATGACAAATTCACTACTAAAAATAGTAGTTGCTAATGTGGTAGTAAATTGTTCATTGAAATATGATCGCGAAATAGTCGTTATTTTGGTTGCTAATTCATCGATGTTTAGTCGCCGCACGAAAGATAAATGTTATTATTTAGTCATTTAGTCGCTATTTCATCGCAAATTAGTTGTAAAATTAAAAAAGTATTTATTACTTTATTTGGTTTTGAGGCTGCTTCATATCATTTTCCAAATAAATTCATAAACCTACTATAATATCAATATGTACACATATAATTACAAAACATAAAATATTAAAGACAATAAGTATACATAAATTTCATTTCATAATTCTGCAATCTAAAAGGCCAAAACATTAATATAATTTGATACTTAGAAGCTTAAAATATCTCAAAATACAAAATAGATCTAAATAGTGTCAAGAAGTTCATGCATTCAAGAAGTGATAAAAAGTAAAACAATTAAATAACAAATTCATATCATAAAATATATTAAGTCTGTAACGACCCGAAAATCGGACCGCTACCGGCGCTAGGATCCAGATCGGCTTAAGGCCGCCGGGACCCGTAGCAAGCCTGACATATAACCTGTAAACCTGTATAATCCCATACATGATCAACAACATGCATAAAAATTTAAATTTTCCTTTCATTCATTCCTCATACACCAAACTCAACCTGTGCATGCACTAAACATACTCATAAACTTGACCCCTCTGTGGGATCTCATCAATGCCCCAAAGGGCGATATACATGTGTTGAGTTGGCTAACATCTGTATCATCAAATATCTAGGATCATGCATCAAAAGGGATAACAATACTCATAGGGTCAAGCACATCTATACCTCAATATACCTCATTACATAACATACTGTAATCTCTTACATTACATCATAGTACAATTGTCATGTCCACAATCTAACTATTACATAAACATACTTCAAAACTCTGGCTAACCTCCTGGTCTACCCTGTACCTGCACGTCTGGGGTTAGGGGAGAGGGGTGAGCTACAAAGCCCAGTGAGCAGAATAGTGAAATCATATATTAAAATTTCATGCTATCATGAAATGCAACACATCACAACAAATCACATCTCGGATGGTATTGTCACCAATAGTCCTCTACATAGTCCAACTGTGCCGGGACGTAGAATGGGTACAACCGGTCTTTCCCTTAACATAACATATCATAACATACAGTCCAACTGTGCCAGGGACGTAGAATGGGTACAACCTGGACTTCCATACCATATCATGCCATAACATCATCGTATCATATGAGGACTAAAGGATCATCCAATAACCAATCCACATCAACATCATAAATGCAATGCAACATATTCGTGAATACTAATGCAAACAACCTACTATATCTCATGGCATTCATGGTGCATGGGTCATGCTCAAAATTCATATTTCATTTATTTTAAAACTTAGAGTTTATTCCACTCACCTCTGGCTAGCTCTGACAAACTCTGTAGCAGCTGGCTCACTGCTGGGGTCCTCGGTTCCTCGGGTCCGAACCTACACGGATGGACTCCAATGAGGGACCAAACATACATAAACATAACTCTAATATGCTCCCCAAAAACCCCCTAAAACATCATAAAACAACTACATAAAAACATGCAAGAAGTGGCTGGACAGGGCACTTTCGGCGGCAGGTTCGGCGGCTGAAAGTCCCTCCAGAGCCGAAAGTCAGGCAGGTTCGGCGGCACCTTTGGCGGCCGAAACTCCCAGACAGAGGCGAAACTCATGCATGTTCGGCGGAACCTTCGGCGGCTAAAAGTCCCAGACAGAGACGAAAGTCTCCTTTCGGGGGCAACTTCGGCAGCCGAAAGGCCTGCCTCCCCAGCCATGTTCGGCGGCCGAAAGTGCCTTCGGCTGCCGAACCTGGTTTCTGCCAAAGGGCAGAAACTTGGCTCCTTTATGCACATTTGCCTCCCAACTCTTCCAACATGCAAATAACTCAACCAAAACATGCATACAAGCTCCTAGAGGTCTCAAACTACCTTAAACCCCAACTACAACACACATACACAAGCATTTGCAAGCCACATTTGCATAAACTCAAAAATCATCCATAACTCACTAAAAACCTACACATGCATTTCTACCCCATAAAACCACTTAAAACTTACTTAAAACATATAATGAGCTTAAGATCGGCCTTTACCTCTTGAAGATCGAGAGAGAGACGACCTAAACTCGGAGATCCAAGCAAATGAGCTCCTGAGTTCCCAAAGCTCCAAAACTTGTCTTAAATGCTCAAAACTTGCAATGTGAGGTGAAAACTCAAGAAAAATGGAGGAGATTTGAAGAAAGAACACAAGATCTGGGGAGAGGGAGGTCGGAAGCTAGCTATGGCCGAAAATGGGAGAAAGCTCGCCCATTTCGGCTAAGTGACCCTTTTATAGGTGGCTGGCCAGGCCACGTTCGGGGGCCGAAAGTCCTTCCGCATGCATGCCATGTTCGGCAGCCGAACTTGACTTTCGGCGGCCGAACCTGGTCTTCCCTCACTCATGCTTTCGGGGGCCTAACGTGCCTCCAAAACGCATGCATGTTCGGCGGCCGAACTTGACTTTCGGCGGCCGAACCTGGGTTTTCCTCCAAAGACTTTTCATGCAAAAACTCATTTAATTTTCACACTTAAAACCATGAAATACCTTAAAACATTTTATGAAAACATGTTTCTACCCTACTAGAGGCTTCCGACATCCAAGATTCCACCGGACGGTAGGAATTCCGATACCGGAGTCTAGCCGGGTATTACAAAGTCAGTGAGAAGTAGACCTCATGCTAATCCATATGTGAATCACCAGGGGATCCATAAGCTGGATGAATATCAGATGATGATGGCATCAACGAGAAAGGCTGGTGTCCCATCTTCGCTGCCTGTAGTTCATCACGTATTTGAGCTATTATCCAATTTTAGTCCTCTATAAGTTTCTACAAACTATTATACTTCTCTTCAAACTTTTCTTTAAATTCCTTCTTTCATTCTGGTGATTGGAATGATGGAACATTTGTTGAGATTCTCTCTATTCATGTTTGGGAGAAGACAGAAGTGACAACACTACCTAATCTATAAACTCGACTTCCTTGCCATCTTCCCGCTGCAGCAATGAACAAATGATTCTCATTAATAGTTCCTCCATCTCTTTCCACATGATCTGATCCCACATACTGGCTTGAATGTTATTCTTTTAGCTTCAGATAATTTTTCTAGAAAATCACACAATAACAGTTCAATTTGAATACTAAAGTAAGGAAAAATGCTAATACCTACAAGATATGAAAATTATAGTATCTGCAAGATATCACATTTACAATACTTGCAAGATATCACATTTACAATACTTGCAAGATATCATAATAGCAAAATCAATCACATAATTGAGAATCACTAAACAATATCAAATTAAAAAGTTTTATTACTTAGAAAGGCAACTTATTTATATAGAAACTTATATAAACAATTTCAGCTCATTTATTAATAAATTTGTTGCGATCACTCTTCTTTGTATGGGTATGGAGAAACAACTCAGCTGCTGTTGGAGGAACTTTGTCTGTATTAGCATTTTGTACGTATCTAGCGTGCTCCTCATATGTAATGGACCCACCTGTATGTTTAAAAGGACCAGCTCTTTCACCTCCCTTCTCTGTTAGGCGGTTATTTGTTAGAATGCATAATATATATATATTGCATTCCTCAAACTCTTTAAAATAAAAATCTTTTGTGGGTTGTGAGATATTTTTTCATGAAGAACCCTCCTTGACAATGTACTTTTGAAAAATCTTTGTGCAGGCACCATATGTCTTCTTAGATGGCATAAGACTATAATAGTTTAACAATGAGAGCAAGACTATAATAGTTTAACATGAGAGCATACTTTATAAATATTCAATATATTTATTTTTAAATAATTAACCAAAATGAAAACTAATAATAAAAATATGTAATACAATGATAAATAATCTTATACATTATACTTACTTTCCGCTTGCATGCACATAACAGTAGGTCCTAGTAGTATGTGATGAGGCTATATATGAGAAATCTCCCATGCCCGATGCAAATCTGCTAGCACTTGATCCAAGAACAGAACTTGAAAAAGTTAGGGCAGTAGGGGCAACTGGAGCAAGTGCAGGGGCTGTAGGGACTGAGTATGGTACAGGGGTTGTTAGAGTAGGTATAAGGGCTCTAAAGTCAGTTGAAGTAGGTGCAATGGCTACAGTGCCTTGACCATGAACAATTTCTGGATCACCTCGGCCTCAACCTCTACCTGTTCCCGTTAAAATACCACGATCAACATTATGTGCATCTTCTTTACCTCTACTCCTAGCCATATCTGCACACAAAAAAATATCCAACAGGAGATTAGTATGTTATAAAATTTAAAATAATCAACAATAATAAAAAAGATAATTAGAGAAAAAAAGTTTACTATACAACTTAGAATTTACTAATCTATATAATTTTCATCATTATCTGAAGTTGAACAATGATATGTCTCTTCATCATCTTCTTCTTCAACCACTTCCGAAATAAACACCTCACCACCCGCTAGATCATTTAATACCTTAAGTAATCCTTCTTCATTTAAGACTAAAGGCTGCAAAGTTACAATATTTTCTTGATATGCAACTGTTGTTGACGCTATTGAAGATACAACAATATTTGGTAATTCAATCATTGGCCTGACTTTAATTTTTATCACAGATTGCCAATTAGACCTTGTTTGTCTTAAAGAAGGATAAGGAATGAAATAAACTTATTGTGCCTGGATAGCCAAAATAAATGGCTCATACTTATGAAATCTCCTTCTTTGATTTACATCCACAATATTATACATCAAATGAATTTTCACTCCAACATTTAGGGTAGGATCGAACCATTCACAGTGGAATAGAACTGTCCGCTTGATAGGTAAAGCCGGGTACTCTACTTCAAGAACCTCTATCAACTTACTATAGTAATCACTTGATTGATCACTATAGTTCGTTCCTTTAATGTATACACCACAATCCATCGTCATTTGATTAGCACTTCGTCCCTCAGTGTGAAATTTGTATCCATTTACATAGTACCCAGTATACATTCACTGTATTTAGAGGTCCTTTGGCTAAATATTGGATGAGAGGATTGTTCACTGTATTTGTTGGTTCATGTACCTATTACAAAAAGTGAACATATAAAATTAATTTGATTCATTCACCAAATGCGGCATTGTATTGCAAGTATTATAAAGCTTACGTATGCTTTGAACTATGTGGGAAAGTTATTCTCTAATCTGTTGTCTACCTCGCCATCAGTAATGTTAAGTGATATCCTCCGTAGTTCTTTAATATATATTCTTGCATTAGAAGAAATTATACAACTTAGTTATTTCCATGAATATCTATGCATTTTTGAAGACTATTAAATTTATAATTTGATGGTGAATTGCACTTACTTGATAAATGGCGAAACTTCTTCACAATTTCGTAAGATATATAAATGAGCTGCATTTCTTTCCTCCTTTGTCAATATCATTTTCTTTGATTGACTTATAGATCTATCCGGATATTTGAATATTGATAAATTTCCTTCAATCTCCTGATCTTCCACTACACCACCATCATCATTACGTGAAACCCGTCGATGCCTTGTAGAAACATGTGACTCAAAATAGTAAGCACAAAAAGAAGATGCTTCTTCTATCAAGTATGCATTAGCAATTGATCCTTCAACTTTGGCTTTATTTTTAATATTCTTCTTTAAAATTCCATTGTACATGTATTACAGAATTAATTAGCATACAAATTAAGCATATTAAATAATTGATACTTTAAGAAAGCAGCAGGGATTAGTTATTACCGCTCATAAAGATACATCCAACGATATTGCATAAGCCCCAATGCGAGCTTCGTATGCAAGATGAATCGAAAGATGTTCCATCAAGTCAAAGAAATCAGGAGGAAATATTCGCTCCAATTTGCATAGTATGACCGAAATATCCTCTTCAAGCCTTTGCATATCTTCCTTCCATAAGATCGTACTTGTTAGTTGCTTAAAGAAAATACTTAGCTCAATAATCGCTTTTCAAACTCTCATTGGTAACAATTCACGAAAAGTAATAGGCAACAACCTTTGCATGAAAACATGACAATCGTGACTTTTCATCCCAAATAATTTGTACTTGTTCATGTCAACACATCGAGCCATGTTAGACACATAACCATCAGTAAATCTGAGTCCCTTCATCCATTCACAAATAACTTATTTTACCAATTTGTCCAATGTATATATTGCTTTTGGATACCTGCCAGTTTCTACATTAATCTCTAACCTAAGCCGACGACATATTTCCCTCATATCTTCTCTTGCTTTTGCATTATCTTTTGTTTTACCCTCAATATTTATAATGGTATTGAACAAGTTATTAAAAAAATTCTTTTCAAAATGCATTACATCAAGGTTATCTCTAATAAGCAAAGAACTCCAATAAGGTAAATCCCGAAATATGCTGCGTTTCCTCCATCCACATGTCTTATTGATAACAGCATTAACAATATCTGACCCCGGCTCTGTCACTCTCATTAATCCAAGACTCTCTATTTCATGCAAAATTTCCTCTCGAGTGCACTTCAGTTACAACTTTATTTTTTCTAAACCATGATTTATTCTTTTGTCATGGATGCTTATGGTTTAAAAATTTACGATGATTATCAAACCAACATTGTTTGCCACCTCTTGGCAAAGTAAATGCATCAGTGTTATCCATACAATATGGGCATGCAAGCCTTCCTACAATGCTCCAACTAGAAAGCATAGCAAAAGCAGGAAAGTCACTAATGGTCCATAGCAAAGCTACCCGCATGAGAAAATTTTGCTTCTTATCCACATCATATATCTCAACACCCACGTTCCATAATTGTTTTAGTTCTTCGATTAAGGGTTGTAAGAATATATCAGTTTTAAATTTAGGATTATTTGGGCCCGGAACTATAACAGTGAGAAACATATATTCTGACTTCATACACAGCCATGGCAGAAGATTATACGGTGTCAGAATGATGGGCCAAGATGAGTACTGTTGGCCAGATTGTCCAAATGGTTGGAATCCATTAGTAGACAATCCAAGCATCACATTCCTTATCTTTGAGCCAAATAATGGATAACATGCATTGAAGTGTTTCCATGCAAGAGAATCAGATGGATGATGCATAACCCTTCCTCATATTCATGTTCAGCATGCCATCTCATATGGGGTGCTGTTGCGTCTGATGCATAAAGTCGTTTTAACTTTAGAGTGAGAGGAAATTAATACATCTTCTTATATGGTTTCTCAACAACTTGCTTTGTCAAGCAGTTTACCGTGCATTTATATCTAGGAAGTTGGCAAAACTTGCATTCCTATAACTCACCGTCACCAGACCAATATATCATGCAATTATTTCTACCACAATCAATCTTTTCCACTGGAAGACCCAAACCCTCAATTAACTTTTTTGTTTTGTAAAAATTATCTGGAAGCACATTATCATCAGGTAGAACTTCTTTCACAAAATCGACAATCTGATCAAAATATTTTGCAGAGAAATGATGTTCCAATTTCATGTTCATCAAACGTGCCACAGCAGACAGTTTTGCGTTCTTATTGCATCCTGGCCATAATTCTTCATTTGTTGCTTGTAACATTTCATACAACTTTTGTGTCTCGGCATTAGGTGCCTCCTCCATGTATTCAATTTAAGGCGGTAAACCAAACCCTTCAAGTACCATTTCATGGTATCGGCCATTAGCCTCAGTTTCGAAATAGTTTTCCATGATAGTTTCTGACAATTGCACACTAGAGGTTCCTTGATCATCACAAGATTCACCATGTGATGTCCACCTGGAGTAATTAGGAACGAAACCATTTTTCATCACATGATATTGTACATCGTCCACAGTTAGGAATTTGCGATTCGAACACCTTCTCATACTATAAGGACATCTTATATTCATACCATCTATATGTTCTGGATGGGTTAAAGCAAATTGTATGAACTCCTCTAAACCATTTAAAAATTCAATATTCAACAACCAATCCTTGAGCCTATTATACATCCACTATCGATTGACATTTATTTTCCTATACAAAATATCTATAGTAAAAATATATAAATTAAAGTAAAAGATATATGTATGAAAGTTCCTATTAAGTCAGTGTTAAAGTTTTAGGTTAAATATGTAACTATGCTATCATATTAAGCCATTGTGTTAAAGTTTTATACTTCTCTTAATTAACAAGAAAAAGATACTAATGTCTTAGATAACTAATGAAGAAATGTACACATTTAATCAGCAAATATCACTTTCAAAAAATATCATTAATTCATATTTGACTATTCTTAATAAAATAATATGCAAAAAGAAATTAGTGAAATAACTAATAAAAAAAAGTTGCAATCATCCAGATAATTGTTATATGAAAGATTCTAATACTTTACTGCATATTGTAAAACTATAACCATTGAAAAACTAGGAGACCATTAAACATAAAATGGTGACCATACTTACCCAAAGAAAACTGCATAGAATGCCAGTCCAAGATATTACTAAGAACTACCTTGAATGATGCTGAATATTCTAGACTTGCATGTGAATCGTCGTCATAATTTCGAAATCAACTCCTTAAGTATCTTATCTTGACCACCAGATTGATAACCTTCAATTTCATCTGCATCTATTTCATCTGAATTAACAAGCTTCAAATTGAGGCAATGAGATTGAGGCTTTGGAATTTGCACTTGACTTTACTACTCGATTGATTTGACTTATTTCTTTGTGATGCAATCAAGGATGTTAAGATTATTTAAGAATTATGTTGATTAAATTTTCCACTCTAAATTAGGAAAGCTAGAGTTCCATGATTTAGAAATTCTGTTGCTGTGGGATATTAGGTCTGCTATTTTCAGAGTTTTAGTTTGTTTAGAATTTCTAATAATTTTTAGTTTAGCATTCCTAATTAGTTACTAGCAGGACTGGTTGATAAACTATAAATATCCAAGGTAAACTATAAATATCCAATGTCTAGGTAGGTAGGTTGGTAGGTCAAAATTATTACGGTACAATTCTTGGGAATTAATAAAATTTGAGAATTTCTCATCTTTTATTTAAGAATTTGTTCTCTAGAGAATGTCTCTACCAACTGAGAATTTGTTTGTCCCTCTATGCTCTGTATTCTTGTTCTATGTCAATTTGGTATCAAAGCCAAATGCCCCACCTTTGTTTTAGCTTCTTTGAAATTTTCTTGTTTATTAGTTTATATTTAAAAAGAAGGGCGGTGTTTCACTTTGATTCCAAGCCGTTGCAAACCCACTGTCCTGCTGCTGCTACATATTTGCTACTGTCCTTGGTTACTGTCACTTACAAGCCATCTCACTCCATTATTCCCTTTTGTTCCTGTGGTTCTACATATCTTGATTTCTTACTTATTTCTCCAACACCATCTGCTTTTGTCCTAGAGCAAGTTGGAGACCCAAGCAAATGCTAACCCAAAGAAAAGAGAAATTTTCTTACTTATTGACAATAAATCTCTATTTTTTATGTCCAATAGAACATAAAGTAAATGGTGAAAGTCCTTCAATCTTAGGTGGAAATCTATTGCTAATATATACAAGGGTTTGTATTTACAATGTAGGATTAAACTTGTTAAAAATAAAGTTTATAAGTCCCTGTAGATGTATTCATTTATTTCATTACATTTCCAAATATGCATTCTATAAGCAATTCTAGTTAGAGGTGCATATATATATTTCACTATATGTCATGTCCTGATACTAGCTATCAATTATTTGCAGCAATATTCATTACTACGGACAACAATAGTCATTACTACATAAAATTTATTTATGAATTGACTATTCCCTGTTGACTATTAGCCAATAGCCATCAATTACTAACTATCAATTATTTGCAACGATGGTCATTACTACGGACAACAAATTAAATGAGGCCTAAATAAAAAGTTTGGTCCAAGGACATATGTATCACTATGAACATTATGATTTTCTAAGTTATCATACATCTAGAACTATATAAATTTATTGATTCTTAACAACTGACATGTATTAGCCCTAATAATCTAATATTCAGTAGAGCAGTACCAATCGAGATGCCATTGAAACATAGATAATAGGAGTTGATTTACAAAGGTAGAGAAATTTTTTCCAATGAGAAAGCAAAAGAATCACAATTTCCCGAAAGGACTTACAAATGAAGCAAGAACTTTGAAAGAAAGAATTACCAGCATGCTTGAAGCACTCAAAATTTTTCAAGAAATAATTTTTTATTCAAAAATCCTAAACTCAAAACAAGCACAATAATTTAACAATATTAAATACCCAGAAAAACCAGCATTAAAAACAACAAATGTCTCCTAAATGGAGTCTCAAACCAGCTGTAAACGTCATTGGTTTCTCCTTCTGTATCTCCTGTTTCATTTTTCTAGAGCTCGACCAGGATTACACAAATGGAATCATACGCAATACTGGAACCTAAACTTGAGATGAATACAAAGAAATCCAAGGACATATCATACACAAAAAAAGGGAAAAAATTAGGAAAATAAAAGAAACCATAACAACAACATACCTACTTCGGTAGTGAAAATCAAGATAAGAAAAGCAATAATTGAGAGAAAAGAAGCTATGGAGAGAACTAGCAGTGGTGAATTTGTTGAGAACGATGACACGACACAATGCCAACCAACAGTGAACCAGCAGAGGCCGACGACACGCCGTGACTACAGCAAACTAGTAATGATGTACTTGCTTCTTCTCAGGCGAGGGCGACAGAAAATCAAATCAATGGGGAGGGTATCCCTTAAATTAGCAAAACGACATCATTTTGTATACTAATGAGTAAATCAAATCGAACTGAAATCACTTAATTTAAAATTTTAAATTAAATTAAATTAAATTAAATTAAAATTTTAAAAATAAAATGGTCGCTGATTGGTGGCTGATTGATCGCTATATAGCGACTAAACTAATTGGTCGCTAAATATGGTCGCAAATTATAGCATTATATTTCCGCTCAAAAAATGGTCGTAATTTCGTCACAAAATGGTTGCAAATATCTCGTGCCACTTATTCCTGCTAAACTTAGCAATGATTTAATATTTGGTCGCTAAATAGCAACCAAATAACCATCAATTTTTGGCCATTGAGATTTTTGTTAAATAAAAATATCATTTTATTCATGTAGTAGTAGAATGGTCACTGATTGGCTGCTATATAGCAACCAAAAATTTTGGTCGCTAATTTTGGTCGCAATTTCACAGTTTTTTTGTAGTGATACTAGTCTGGATCCCGGGTCTTAGGGTCGGTCCGAAGGGTTGAGGCCACTTTAACAAGTTTTTGTCCGACACTGCTACTAGAATTTCCACCATGGAGACATTTAGGGGAGTGACCTCTTTGTGTTGCAGGGGTCCAGGCCGGTGGTCAGTTTCCCCGTGGTTGTTATACTTGTTCAAGGCTTTGGAGCCTCGATCAGGTCTTTTGTCTACATATTCTCTTCTTCGATCCTCAGGACGTCTGCGAGTTGTATCTATTTCTCAGGACTCCTTTGCAAACCTATTAGTCATCAAGACGTCATCTTGCCTGATGTATTTTTTGGCCCGTTGCATCAGGTCTCCCAATGTGCTAGGTGGCTTTCTGCTCAAAAATCCAAAAATTTCTGCTGAGGTAGTTCCTTTCTACATTACTTCCATGGTCATGGACTCATCAAGATTAGGAATTTGTAGGGTCTCAGTATTGAAACGAGCAACATATTCTTGTAAGGTCTCATCCCTCGTCAGCCTGATCGACTCCATATAACTAGTCTTCCATTGGGCTAGGAAACTGGTTATGAACCTTCCCATGAACAATTTGGCTAAGTCATTGAAAGTTTTGATACTTTCTGCCTCCCGATTATTAAACCATGTCAGGGCTGCTCCGCTAAGAGTAATGGGGAATACCTTGCAAAGCAAGCCAATGGAATGAGTTTCTATGAAAGTCTTGTAATTGATTATATGGTCCCTAGGATTTCCTGTACCATCATATGCTCCTATAGTCGGCATTAGAAATTTTTCAGGAATGGTTTTTAATACACTGGGCAATCAGAGATATCTTTATTGATTACAGAATAGGTATTTATACATACAAGTATTTGAAATCTATACAAACTAGGAAACCGAAATCTATACAAATTAGGAAAATAGATCCTAATCCTTATCAGTTTCTTCTTGGATACAGGCTATAAATAGTGAGGATGTCCTTAGACTGGTTGGGTTCCTACTTGGCTTTTTAGCTCGACCAAGAGTTCTTCTTTCAACTTTTCTAACTTTTTTTCTACTCCTTCTTCCCTCGTTTCGGGCTTTTTGGAACTGGCAATGAACTTGGAACTATTTTCTTCTCCTTCGCTTTCTATCTCATATCCTTCTAATGCTGCACTTCTTCCCATGTCAACATCTTCTTCTATTAAACTTCTCACCATGCATCTTCTGGACTTAGCTGGTGGCTCTCTAGGTGTTTCATTGTCTCTTCTTCTTCTGGTTCCTTATGTGGTAGTAATTGGTTCAATATTTTCGGCTTTTGAGACAAATGTAGGTACTCATACTTAGTTGGGAGCGATAACTGGTGTTGGGTTTATAGTCATGGGTGGTGTGAGGCTTCACTGCTACATAATTTGGTTCATCCACATTATGGTATGTTACAATTGCGGTGACATAGCTTGTAGGTCCTAGTTAGATAGAGGAGTTTATGGGACAATATTTATTGGTGTAGAGTTGTTGGCGAAAGGTACATTAGACATTATTTGGGTGGAGGAGAGTGGGAATAAGGTCATTATAAACCCCTAAGGATTGGGAGTTTTTGGGACTTGGTTTTTATTTCCAATGGGGTTGGTGAGTTGTTTTCTTGATTAGCCATGTGGATCTCAATGGGTTTTGTTTGGAAACTCTAGTGACAGAATAATATCTTTCGCTTCCTATAGACGGCGTCAATTGATAAACTGAGATCCGGGGTTTCACTAAATGAGGACACCTAGACGATGGTTTGATTCAAAAAGGAAATCAATGAACTGGAATTTGTCTAATGGGGAGTGAACGCAGGGAATAAATAGGAGTTAATGCTAGCTCTTTCTTTGCTCCTCCTCTAATACCAAATGATACGAAACCCAAGGATATCAAATCTCGAAACCCAAACGCACAAGTGATAGAGAACGAGAAGAAGATGCAGATTCCCAAGCAAATGAAAAAGTAAGTAATTAATTGATTAAGAAGTCAAGAATAGAAATTCACTAGTATACAATACTTAGATGAAGATCAATTCTTTATGCAATAAAGATTCAAGCAAAAGCCAAAACCTTAAAGAAGAGTTTCAAACTCTACAAATCATTTTTCCATTCAGAAATTATCTGTCAATCACATTTTTGGAGAGGATAATTATATCCTCTCAAGTTCATTGAATCTGGACAATTAGATTAGACCTTAAACTTAATGGCCTATCTAAAAATTTACTCTTCCAACTTGAAATATTTGATTAAATATGAGTTAGATTCTTTTTATATATTCAGCTCAATTTGATTAGACGAAACTCCATTGCCCATAAATATATCTTGAGCTCCTATTCCCTCTGTCTTCTACCAATATAAATTTAAAGAGATTTCTTGAACTTTTTGGCCCTCAATCTTACAGTTGGTCTTTGAAATAGTGCTAACTCTTCCTTTACTCCTCTTTTCTTACCTTTCATATTTGTGTTCACATCAAAATAGAATTTTGTAATTGTCGGATTAAATCATAAAATTAAAAAAAATTATTCGATATAGTATTTTATGTAAATATTTTTTTCAAAATTAATAACTCATTTTATATTTGTCTTGTTATTTTTAAAACACGTGTCTTTATGTTTATCTGCCACTTCAAAATCTCTATATACTTAAAAAGATTCCATTTATTTTCTAAAAATATTTTAAAAAAAATATTTTTTTATATTTTTTAATATTTAATGCATTTTAAAAAATTAATTAACAAAAAATATTTCTTAATTAAATGAAAAATTAAATCATCTTAAGAAAATTAACTTCTTTTTAAAAAAGACAATTACTTTCTATATTTTAAAAATTATATATATATATATATATATATATATATATATATATATATATATATAAAATTAGAAATTGAGAATTGGAAGAGTATAATTATATATATATATAATTAGAAATTGAGAATTGGAAAAGTATAATCTGATATCTCTTAAATTTACTCGTATAAACTTACCACCAGATTAAGTATGTATGTGAGTGCAAAAATTTTATATATTTATATATTTTTAAAAACTTTTATATATATATAGATATAAAATTTTTAAAATATAGAAATATATAAAAATATATATTTTTTATTTTTTAAATTAAAATCAAATAATAAAAAATATATTATTTTGTTGAAAATTATTTTTTATTGAATATATGTATTTTTAAAAAAATATTTTTTATGAAAAATATTTTTAAAATATAAATTAGTTTTTGAAAAAAAAAAAATTAAAGGATGTCATGCATGATTGTCACTTCATTAATGAAATTGAAACAGGCCATTTACGTAAGTCAACATAATTTTAGATTATCAAAGTTATATCAACATAAAAGGATTGTTTCTCTTTTTATTTTATTTTATTTATTTATTTATTTGCTAAAATGATTGTACACTACACTATAAAAAATTTTTTGGATTAATAACGGATTATTTTATCAATAAATTTTAATTCATTAGTAATTTTAATAAATTTATTAACGAATTTAAAAATTTATTAATAATTTTAAAATAAAAGATTTTATGTAAAAATTCATTAATAAAATTAAAATTCATTAATAATCTATTGATAATTTATAAAATAATTAATATTAAATTTATTAATAGACTTAAAATTTATTGATAAATTTGTTGGTAATTTACTGATAAATTTCAATTTGTTAGTAAATTTTAAAAGTGTTTAAATTGCTAATAAACTATAAATTTATTGGTAATTTACTTAAAAAATTATTAACGAATTTAAAAATTTATTACTAAATTTTATTATCAAATTAATAAATAAAAAAGTGTTAAATTTATAGCTGAATATCATCCGTTAATAAATTTAATGATAAATTTAAAATAAAATTCTATATAAAATTTTCATTTTCTTTTTAAATTTAATTTTTTTCAATTATAAATGAAGTTAAAATACGTTGATAACTTTTGAAAAAAAAAAATTTCTTTAATTCAATAACGGATTATGAATTCGTTATTAAATTTATTAATAACTCACGGTTATAGATATAATATCACCTCCTTTCCTTTTTATCATTGATTCATTTTATTATTTTATTTTCTTTTTTTTTTTAATTTTTTTTCATTTAACTTTCTTATTTCATAATTTTTTATATTATTTTCTTTTCATCTCTTATTCTTTTTTCTTTCATTCTCTTCCCTCTTTCCTTTTTTATTATTTTTTTATTTTTCTCCATAATTTTTCTTTCACTTTCTCCCTTTCCTTTTTCATTATTTTCTTTCCTTTCTTCTCATATTCTTTATTTTCTCTATAATTATCATTCATATTGTTTTCTCTCATATTATTTTCTTCTATCATTTTCTTTCTATTTATATTTTTTCTATTTTTTTCTCTTCATTTATTTTCTTCTCTAATCATTTTTCTTTTTTTCTCATTTCTCTAATTATTTTTTTACTCTACTTTTATTCTTCCTTCTTTTTCATAACTTTTATTTTTCTATCATTTTCTTTCTTTTTCTCCATTTTCTTTCTTTATCATTTTTTATCATTTTTTTTCATTTGTTTTTCTCTTATTTTCACTTTCTATATATTTCTAATAAATATTAGACACAAATTAAAAACTTAGTAATAATAATATAATTTTAATCTTATTGAATTAAGAAAAAATAATATTAATAATAAAATTTATTATGTAATCAAAATAATAATTATTTTAAAATTATTTAAATTTTCAATTGATTTACTAACGGATTACAATCCGTTGGTAGTTTACTAACAGATTTACAAACAGATTTCACATCTGTTAATAAATTATTTTTTCTCAATTTTACTAGCATAATTTAAAATTTGTAAGTAATACTAATGAAAACTCTGTTAGTAAATCCATTAGTATTACTAATGGACTTGAAAGTCGTTGATAAAAATTTACCAATGAGGTTTTTAACCATAGATTGTAATCCGTTAGTAATCCGTTGATAATTTATTTACCAACGGATTTTTATTGCATTACCACTGGAAAAATTTGTTGGTAATCTGGAAGTTTCTTGTAGTGATATGTATGATGAGATCACATCCTTTAGTAAAAAGGTGGATATGAAAAGCCAGTTCACTCTTCTTTTATACACAAGTATGCACTAAAACACAATATTCAGAAGATTGAGTGCATTTTGAGTGACTTTGATGATAAAGAACAAAATCCAAAAGAGTGATGAATGAGCAAATGTGTTACATGCATTTGGCTTGAATTTTAGTGTTTTCTTGTTACTCTCAAACTTTGTTACTGAACTATATATTTCTGCAATTCTAACGTATATTTATATTGTAAAATATTTGGTATAATCTGTATTAATTATATAAAATTTATATTGGCTGCTAATGATAAGAATGTGATGATTATAAAGTTTATGTAAAACATGTTGGAAATTGGAATGAGTTGCTCAGATGGGCTAATCTAATTCCATTAAAGGATATGTACTTACGAATGACCATGTCTTTATGAATGGACATATCTTCAGACTAAACATTGAAAGTTACATCCTTTCAATTGTGACAAATGTGAGAATTGAAAAAATTAGATTGAATTCTTAGCTAGCTATAGCTTAGTTTTTATACAACTCTAACTGCTACATGACTGATGGTATAAGTGAGAAATAACTAACTAATTGACTTGCTAACAAATTTACTAACTATTGTAAGTTGAAAAATAAATACAAGTATAAATTTTACAACTCTCACAAGCTGGAGAATGTATATCAGTCATTCCCAGCTTGGTTACTAAGTTTGAAAAGGTAAAACTGTGAGATTTTTAGTGTTGATATCTGCAAGTTGGTCTTGAGAAGAGATAGGTAGCAGATAAATAAGGGCAGAACAGGCCTTTTCTCTAACAATGTGATAATCCAATTCAATTTGCTTAGTTCTTTCATGAAAAGTGAGATTGGCTACAACGTAAAGTGCGGATTTTTTTTCACAATATATGATGGCAGGGAAAGGATGATGTATGTGGAGGTCTTGCAATAGATACATGAGCCACTAGACTTCACATGTGACTGATGCCAATGCCCTATACTCTGCTTCTAAGGAGGATCTAGATATTATGTACTAATTTTTAAATTTCCAACTAATTAGAGAATGTCCAAAGTAGACTGAACAACTAGTAATGGATCTCCTTGTGTCAAGATAGCTAGCCCAATCCAAGTCACTAAAGGCTTTTAGGTGAACTGTGGAAGTAGATAGGAAGTACAATCCTTTGCCTAGTGCACTTTTAACATATCTACGCATTCTGTGAAGTGCTTATAGATGTACAAAAGTTGGTTTAGCTAAGATACCTGACTTAACTGTTAGATTGCAAAGCTAATGTCAGGCCTAGTGGTAGTTAAGTAAAGCAACTTTCCTACCAATCTCCTGTAAGCATAAGGATCAAGTAAAGGATCTCTTATATTGGTGCTTAACTTCAAGTAATTGTCTATAGGAGAGATGTGGGTTTAGCAGCCAAGTAACTAGTATCATTTAAGATGTCCAAAGCATACTTTCTCTAGCATAAAGAAATACCATATTTGAATCTAGCTAACTTCAAGCCACCAAGGTCTTTTAGTCTAAAGGAAGTATCAAGAAATTTCTTGATTCTATTAATTTTTGTTAAGTCATCTCCTGCCAAATCACATCATCCACATATACAAGAATTGCAGTGAAAGAATTAGCTTGCTTATCGACAAATAGAGAGTAATATGCCTTACATTGAACATAGCCACATCGAAGTAAGGCTTGAGATAACTTTGCATACCATTGCTTGCTTGCTTGTTTCAAGCCATAGATTGATTTTTGCAACTTGCACACCTGATTAGGCTTAAGGGAGGTGAAGCCAAGGGGCAACACCATGTAGACTTCTTCATCAAGTTCTGATAGCGGTTGTCGAAGCCGTCAAAAATAAACCTATTTAAACAATCAACAATTAACTTGCAGATAGTGGTAATAGGGTCGAACCACAGGGAATTGACACCAAAGATTTTTCTAATAATGACTAAGGCAAATAAATGACAAATAAATAAAAGAGGGGGGTTTTATTTTGATGAATTAAATCTAGAAAGCAAGAGAAAGTAATAATTTAAATAAATGAGAATATCAATGGGAAAGAGATTCTAGTTGAAATATGAGTTTAATTCAGCTTGTTCAGAATTGATCATTGACTATTTAAGACTCCTATTTTATTTCAATAAATTAGTTTTGGTTATGGAAGACGCTTCTCACAATCAAATTCCTCCTTAGTTCTAGTTCGATTAGGAAACGTTCGTCAATCAAACACTAGTCAACAAGTTGCCAAGGAACTTCCTTGGGGCATTTAGCATCGAACAACTATTGACTGCATTAAGACTTAGAGAAACCCAATTCTATCCTTGCCAACTGCGTGGTCAAGTCTAGATTATGCAACTGATTATATTTGTGTTCAAATAATATAAGCAATTAAGGACTTAAATCATTCAAACAATTTATTTCTCAAGCAATTTAAAAGCAATGGGCCCTTATTGATTCTAAAAGCAAAGTAACAATTATAGAAAAGATCAAGTTGCATAAATATTGAAAGCAAATAAGAGTTTAACAATGGAGTTTTAAATCTCCCAATTCATCACAAATCTGAATTTCCTCAACTTCAACTAGAAAAGAATTATTTTAGCCACTCATGGTGGACAAAAATACACAAAAGAAAGAAGAAAGGAAGAGAAGAAGGGACTGCCGCAGGCTTCCTGCTGAATTCTGCAGATTTCCGAAGGTGGAGAAGATGATCCTTTACTGGTTTGGATGCTGCCCTTTTATAGTTGGAGAATCCCAATTCCAATTTGATTAGGGTTTTGAAATCTCAATTTGATTTGATCTTCTTTGTAGTCTTTGATTCCTTTTTGGATTTTGTATTTGATTGAGAATGGAACTCTATAAGTGAGGGGCGTGGTTCTTGGGGCTGATCTTGCAGTGTTTGAAGTGGATTTGGACTTCTTTTCTTTTTAAATCTGATTTTTCCCTTTTTTTCCCGCTTTGCTATCGGTTTCTGCTGTCAATGTGATTGGGGCGGGTGATTTGGGCAAATCACTTGCCCCAATCGCTTTCTGTGAATCAGTCCAGTTTTTAGCTTTCTGTCTCTGCGAGTGATTTGGCCAGTCTCTGCGAGTGATTTGGCCAAATCACTTTGACCCCATCACTTTTCCAGCCTTTTCTGCACTTTTTCTCCAATTTTCTAATTTCTTCCTTTTCTGTAAAAACAAGATAAAAATCATAAATTAAGCTAAAAAATGTGTAAATAAACAATATTAAAGATAATAAAAATGTGGCTAATTTATGTTTGATCAAATATCCCTATGAAGAAAAGTATTGTTGGCATTTAATTATTGGAGATGCCATTTATTAACTGAAGCAAGGGCAAGTAAGAGTCTCACAGTAGTCATATTTGCAATTAGTGGGAAAGTACCTAGATGGTCAATTCATTTTATTTAAGTGCAGTCCTTTGCTACTAGCCTTACTTTGTATCTTTTCACTGATCTATTAGATTTATATTTGATCTTGTACACCCATTTACATCCAATTGGGGTCTTTCTAGCGGGTAAATTAATAAGGATCCGAGTGTTATTCTGCTCCAAGGCTTGAATTTTACTTGCCATAGCTTCTTTCCAAGAAGTGTTTTAACTGCCTAATTGTATGTTTTCAATACTAGAGGAAATAGCAAGGATGAAATGAGAGTGTGATGGTGATAAATTGTTATAAGAAAGAACAGACTACAAGGGATATTTAATTGTAATATATGCCAGAGACAAGTTGCAATGATATTCTGCAAAATATGATTGAGGTTTCTTATTTCTTGTGGACCGTCTAGTAAAAACAGTTTAAGGAGTTTCAGAAATAGTCTGAGAAGTGGGAATTTCTAAGTCACAATAGAAGATAACCCTTAGTGTGATGTGGATAGCCAAGGAAAACACAATTTTGAGCCCTGGGGTCCAGCTTAATTCACTCAACTAATAAAGTAGAGGCAAAACCACAAAGAGCTAAAAACTTTAAAGGAGTTGTAATATGGAATAGACCCATGTAGTTGACGGGTGTCAAATCCGTCAAGTTAAAATTTACTTTCCTTTTCTTGATTGATAAGAACTTGTAGATAGGGTAAATGAGTATCAATCCCATATAGACCTTAATCCTGTTTAATTTAGATGACCAATTTGAAATATAAGAGTAGTTTAATACAAAAAGTGAAAAGAAGAGAGTTTTTTTATGAAAGTGATTTTGTCTTGGACAAGCTAAAAAATAAATTTAAAAGAAAATTAATAAATAATGCAATTGAAATTGAAGAAACAAATAATAAAAAGACTTTCAGCTAAAGGTAATTAAATTGAGGTATTTTGCAGTTGATCATTGGTTAGAAATAAAATATTTCATATTATTATCTATTGTTTGGTTATAGTGATCAAACACGCGAATCCCACCAATTCTTCCTTATGAATAAATTAATCCGCTTCGTGCTTAAATTAATTTCTAGTTAACTAACAATTCCAACATCGTATAGATTTAATTAGTAAACTGCATTAAGACAGAAGAACCCAAACTTGATCAATATAAACATGCGTTTTATTTAAATCAAATCTACTAATTTCTTAATATAAATTAATATATTAATTGCTACTTGTTATTAACTCAATTAAATAATTACAGATTTAATTATATTAATTAGCAATATGTTGTCTTCCCAAGAGATTCAATGGGCCCATTGAATTTTCAAGAAAACAACAATGGAGGTGGTGTTCCTCGAATTCAGAAATTAATAGAAAATAGAAATAAGATGAAGAGAATTAAAGTGCATAACCTCACAACTTGAACAAACCTCAATTTAATTTAACCTTCAACTGAAAATAAATGTTTAGCCACTCATGGCCATAATAAAATTATAAAAATTAAGCAAAAGGAGAAGAATAGAAAAAAAAATGGAGAAGAGAGTGAGGGGCAGCAAGAGAGGAAATGAGAGTGAGAGGTAGAATATGATTCTTCAGGTTGAATGCTAGGAGCCTTTATATAGGCACAAAAAGATAAAATTTAAAATAAAACCTATTATCCCTATCTTTTCTCTATCCTCATCTTATCTCTATCCTAATATGATCTTTATCCTCATCTGATTGAGTTTGATTCAATTTGACTCCACTTGAAGCTGGTCTTATCCTTACTTAGGTAGCAAAATCTATCTTATCTCCCCATCGCCTTGGGTTACAGGTTTGGTCAAGGTTGTAGCCTCTCAGTATAAAAAATCCTTTAATTCAGCCTTTTTTCTTCCTTTTCTCAACTTCTGCTCACAAATCTGTCCAAAATTAAATTCAAATTAAAATTAAATATTTATATCAAAATTACAGTAAAATCAAGGAATTAAATGAGAAAAAAATTGTGAGTTTTGTAACTCATCAGTAGTACTTAAAATGGAGACCTATCTTTAAGAAAAGGAGCAGAAATTAATAAGGAAAACTGAATGTAAAATTGCATAGTTCTAGAAAGATTTTGGAAGATGAGATTGAAAAAGTAAAGCTCTAGCTACATTCAAAAGATATTGATGCTTCCTCTCAACTAGGCCATTTTGTCGTGAAGTCTCAACACAACTAGTTTAATGTACTATACCCTTATATGCATAGAATTTTTTGCATGAAGAACTCAGGGCCATTATCACTTCTCATCACTTATATTTTAGTATGGAACTGAGTTTCTATCTTAAGAATGAAGGACTGTAAATATGATCTTGCTTCAGACTTAACCTTCATAACGTAAATCCAAGTGTGTCTAAAGAAGTCATTAACAATAGTTTAAAAATAATTATGGCCATGAATGGAAGAACATGCACCCATATATCAGCATGAATCAATTGAAAAGTAGCAGTAGTTGCAAATTCACTGCTTACAAACGGCAATATTTTCTGTTTAGCAAAATGATAAATATCACAAGCATGATTAGTAGAGTTACAAGTGCTAAGAGACAGAGATTATTTATGACTAGAAGTCTAGAATTGAATGGATGTCCAAGTCTACAGTGCCATATATCTGTCATGGAAAAAGATGGACTAGTGGAACTGCAAGTAGCAGTATGTGAAAAGCCAAAAGCAGTAGAATAAGAGGGAGTAATCAGTACATAAATCCTTCCTTTTCTCAGCCGGGTTAGTGTATTTGGCCTAGGTCATTATCTTGGAACTTTTTGTATGTTATTTTGTTTATTAATAAAAGAGGTTTTATTATCATTATTATTTGTTTTCATATTACATAATAATGATTAACACCCCTGGTTACTTATTATTATGGTGATAATAATAAAATATGACTAGTATAATTATTTATTGATAATCATGAGATGATTATATGTATGTTGATATAAATCAATAATTATAGATACTTGTTAGAGAATAAAGTATTGGATGGATCCATTGTAATACCCGGCTAGACTCCGGTATCGGAATTCCTACTGTCCGGAAGAATCTCAAATGTCGAAAACCTCTAAAAGGGTAAAATCATGTTTTTATAAAATGTTTCCATGTATTTTATGATTTTAAGTAAGAAAGAAATTGAGTTTTGAATGAAAATGACTATAGAGGAAAACCCAGGTTCGGCCGTCGAACTTCATGTTCGGCCGCCGAACATGCATGAGTTTTGGAGGCACCTTAGGCTTCCGAAGGTGGCCTGGCCAGCCCCTATAAGAAGCCCCATGGCCGAAAATGGGCGAGTTTCTTCCCCATTTCCGGCCAGAGGTGAGTCCATGCCCTCCCATAGTTGATTTTGATGATTTTCCTCAAATCTTTCAAGTTTTAACAAGTGTTTATTTGGTTTTGAAGAATTGTGAGCTTAGAACAAGTTTTTGGAGCTTGGAGACCCAAGGAGCTAGATTTCCCCCATCTTCGAGTTGGATTGCCTCTCCTCTCGATCTTCTAGAGGTAAGAGTAGATCCTCACCTCTTTTCATGTTTTGATTAAGTTTCATGAAGGTTCATGGGGTAGAAATGCATGATTAGGTTAGTTGTTTAGTGTTAAGGCTTATGCGCTTTTATGGTTAATGTATGTTGTATATATATGTTTGATGTGTTTTGGTTGGGGTTTAGGCTAGTTTTGAGACCCCTATAAGCTTATGTATGTGTGTATGCATGTTTTGGAAGTGTTGGATTTGAGTTGGAAGGTGTTGGGAGGCAAATGTGCATGAGGGCTGAGTTCTGCCACTGTTGGAAGAACTCAGGTTCGGCGGCCGAACCTGCCTGTGGAGGCAAACTTTTGGCTGCCGAACCCTGCCCCCGAAAGTGGACTTTCGGCTCTGGAAGGGAGTTTCGGCCGCCAAAGGTGCCGCCGAACATGCACGAGTTTCAGATCTGGAAGGAACCTTCGGCCGACGAAAGTACCGCCGAAGGTGCATGACTTTCGGCTCTGGAGGGACTTTCGGCCGCCGAACCTGCCGCCGAAAGTGCCCTGTTCAGCCTTCCTTTGCATGATTTTCTATGCATGTTTGTGATGTTTTAGGGGGTTTTTGGGGAGTAGTTTAGAGTCATGTTAGTATATGTTTGGTCCCTCATTTGAGTCCACCTGTGTAGGTTCGGACCCGAGGAACCGAGGACCCCAGCAGTGAGATAGCTACTTCAGAGTCTTTTCAGAGCTAGCCTAAGGTGAGTAGAATGACTCTTTATATTGCAAAGTAAATCAATAAATTTTGAGCATGTTCATGCATCACGAATGCCATGAGATGTATTAGGTTGTTTGCATTAGAATCCACGAATATGTTGCATTGCATAATATGATGTTGATATGGATGAATATTGGATTATCCATTAGCCTTCGTATGGTATGATATGATATGATGATGATATGGTTCGGAAGTCCAGGAAGACCCATTCTACGTCCCTGGCACTATATAAGAGAAAGTCCAGGAAGACCCATTCTACGTCCCTAGCACATTGGAATGTTATGATATGTTATGTAAGGGAAAAGACCAGGACCCATTCTATGTTCTGGCACTATTGGACATGTAGAGGGCTATTGGTGACAAGTTCATCCTTAATGTGATTTGTTTGTGATGTGATGCATTCCATGAAAGCATGAATCTTTAATATAATGTTTTACTATTCTGCTCACTGGGCTCTAGTAACTCACCCCATTCCCTTAATCCCCCAGGTTTGCAGGTACGGGCTAGACCAGGAAGTCATCAGGATTAGAAGTCATGCTTTATGTAATAGCTAGATGTGGACATGTATTGTAAAATGTTATTATATGATATAATATAAAGAATTGTATTGAGGATAGAATTGTGCTTGGCCCTAGTGTATGTTAATCCCCTTCTGGTACATGATCCTTGTAATGAAATGTTTTAATGATGTTTATGCAAACCAAGCTTAATGTATAATATGTCACCCCATTGGAGCATTTGATGAGGGCTCCAGTGTGGGGTTTATGATTATGAGTTGTGCATGCACAGGGTAAGCTTGGTGAATGAAAGAAAAAGTTTAAGATTTTTATGTATATGTGTGATCATGTATGGGATTTAACAGGTATACAGGAGGTATGTTAGGCTTGCTATGGGTCCCGGTGGCCTTAAACCGATCTGGATCCTAGCGCCGATAGCGGTCCAGTTTTCGGGTTGTTACATCCACGTTCAGATCACTACATGGATTATTGTCATAAGTGAATCTCAAGATAGTTATATTTTAATTCTTTGACTTGAAATTGTTATAGTTTTCAACATAAGAACTGTTATATTTTGACATAACCAAGTATTGTCTTTAATTGGATAATCATAAAGGTTATGATTGAGCATAATAGAAATTATATAGAGGATATTGAATAATCAAGATAGAATTTGTCCCTCTCTTTGAGAGATATATCTTCTGGACCTCTCAATAAGTGAGACTGAGAAATGCATGGCCGTGCTCAAATGAATTAATAGTGTGATCAGTATCATTTGGTTTTATCAGTCTACTTAGAGATCGAGAAATCATAAGTTTGAACATTATAAGTTTGACATTGACCATGACTTATGTTCAAACTAGATATCGTATGACAAATGGATTAATACATGTTCTGTTTATTATGCTTTATCGAACTATCGATTCTCATATTAATTGGGTAGTAATAATGTCTTGCTAGAGGCCGCTTATGATTTATGGGACTTGTGGGACTAGGCCTATTGCCAATTAATGTGAGCCTATTGGGTCACACTCAAAAGAACATCATTGATAGTATAATTAATAATAATAAAAATGTTATTATTATTAATATTAATTATTTATTATTATAAGATAATAATATTTAAAAATTAATAATAATAAAGATATTATTATTATTATTAATATTAATTATTTATTATTATAAGATAATAATATTTAAAAGATCTGCAGTCTATTTGTAACTATTACAAATAAAAGATTTTTGTTTCCTTTTGAAAAAAGACTTATCACATAGATATTTTGAGTATCTGCGAGATCGTGATAGTTGGTTATGAATACAACTCTTTTATGAAAAGAAGTGTGGAAAAACGAAAAGACTGAAAAACGAATAAAAGACCTTCTATGAATTGCGGGAGCAAGGTTTTTGAGTGATTATTTTTTTGGGTTGCAGATTGGGGAGCACATAGCTTATCCATCCATTGAGAGAGCTAGCACTCTAGATGGAAACATTCGTGTGGATACTATTGAGAGTGTTCATTTCAGAAGTAGCACCATCAGTCCGAAACTGTCTCTTCTTGTCAAATCTAAAAGATTAGTCTCTTATCCTTCCTTTCGAAATAAATGAAATACTTGGATCCTGAAAGGGAAAACAAAGATTTTTATTTTTCGCTGCATTTTTTGGATTGCAGTAATCTCTGGGTTTCCTAACAAGCTGAACCAATCATCCTCCAAGTATTGACTTCTTGGATATGGCAGTATTGAAGATGAAAATACAAAGGGCAATTCAAAGAAGTAATGAGCTGGGTCACATAGATTAAGTTGAAGGTGAATGACGGAATATAAAGAACTTCAGTAAAAAAAATCCTTGGTAAAAAAACTGTTCTAAAGATATGGGCCATCATAATACTGCTATTTTGTAACTTCACAGAAACTAGTTTGATTGATTTATATGTGGCGAAAAACCTCAAGGAAGAGCATATGTAATTAGTTGCTCCTGTGTCTAATATTCAATAATGATAACTGGATTGAGTATTTAGAATGAAGTGTTTACCTTTGACTGCATCTAAGGACTCTTTAAGAGCAATGTGACTAGGATCTACTGTGGTGAGTTCATTAGCTACGTGTGATGAACTTATTGTCATAGGTGAATCTTGGATCAAAGACGAGTTTATGAAATTACTCTTGTGTAAATCCCATATTGAGATTGAGATTGTGAGCTTGTGAAGCTTCTTTTGTTATTGGCATATTATCAAGCATTTCTACAGCAACAATATTCACATTAGGTGATATGAGCACGAGAATGACATAATTCTTCAACAAGTTATGCATTAAAGTATTTACACTCTTCAAAAATTTAATATGGGAAGTTTCAAATCATGATAAATTAAGTTACTATCACTTAATTTAAGGCTTACGAGATGAGAACTATATTTGGGAAGCATGGAAGAATAAGAAAATAAGCAAGACACTCTTCAACACATGTGGATACACAACACAATTTCAAATCGCGTAATGTATATATGGCCGAATTGGACTTAGACTAATTTTATTATTTTTGTATTTTAGTATTCTGTGGGATTTGTTTTAAATTAATTTGGCCTAAATTAGAAATAAAATTCGTGCAGCCTATTTAGGAAGGAGATTTCTCCAAGACAATTTAGGAAAAGTATCTTTAATGTAATCTAGGTTTGACTATTTGACTAGATATACTTTCTATGTTGTAATTACACCTTCCTACACTAGAATTAGAATTTGGAGGTTATAAAAACACCCTTAAGATGGCAGCCATGAATTTAATCAAGAGAAATGATGCTATGAATAATATTTTTGGTTCTTCTCTATTGTTTAGCAAATTATCAAGGTTCAACCTTGTGGCGTTCTAATATGGATTTTCTCCATACTTAGTTAACTTATCAAGAATTTCTTGTGTTATTCTCAAGCTGGAATCAATTGATTATCTATGTTTTTAATCACATTGGTTGGTTAGGGGTGTAATAGAGTAGCCTTTGGAAGATATATTAACCTCATTCTTTGTCAAGTTGTGTGACGGGATTCTTGATTACGAGTTGATCGTGGGTTCTGCATCATTAGGTCCATTAGAATTCTTGAATTTAAAACTTGGAGGATAGCCATACTTCTTGTAACAAGTCTCTATATCCATAGTAAGTAGAAACCTTGATTGAACCATTAAATTGTCCTTTACCATTAGGAATATTAACTCTGCCAATTAAATTATAAATATTAGAACCATTAGCTTCAAATCTTGCACTTTTATTAAAGAAAGCCTTTGATTCTATGTTAATTCCAGAGATCATCTGTCTTTCTTGTTGAACTACTAGTAAGAAAACTTTATTAATGAAAGAAAGATGTTCTATCATCATGATTTGTGATTTTACATGTGCATATTGCTCATTAAGGCCCTTCAAGAATCTTATCATATGGTCATTTTTTATGTAGGTTTGAATTGCATCGATAGCTCTGCATTCACAGGTGTATCACATATACAAGATGGAATTGGATGAAAATTAATCAACTCATCCCACAGAATCTTTAACTGAGTAAAATATTCAGTCATCGAACGTTCACCTTCCTTGAAGCTGAAAATTTCTTCTTGCATATCTAAAATATGAATAATGTCACATTCAGTGAATCTGTCCTTTAAGTCATTCCAGAAGTCGACTGCCTTATCAAGCTATAAGATGCTATGACCAATAGCTGGCGATAAAGATTTTGCGAGCCAAGATAAAACTATATTATTGCATCGTTCCTATGTGGAGAACATTGGATCTGTTTTAGCTGGTGTAGGAAGCATTCCATCGATGAATCTTAATTTGTTCTTAGAAGCAAGTGCTATTTTCATGGCTCTAGCCCAAGAATGATAGTTTGATTCAGTGAGTGCGGGAGAAACCAAAACCAATGTTGGATTCTCATTTGGATGTAAGAAATCTGAATTAGAAGGATATTGAAGATGATCTGAGGTGGTTTCCATTGTAAATAAAATATGAATCTTGAAAGAAATCAAGAAAAGTTCAAAAAAGGAGAAACTAAAAAGGAAGCTTCAAGAAGAAGAGAGAAGCATAAGAAATGTGAATAGTGATTAAGCAAAGCCCTAATGCCATGTGATAAATGTGAGAATTGGAAAACTTTGATTGAATTCTCATTAGCTACAGCTTAGTTTTTATACAAGTCCGGCTGCTACATGACTGATGGTATAGGTGGAAAATAACTAACTAACTGACTTACTAACATATTTACTAATTATTTTAAGTTAAAAAATAAATACAAGCATTACTTTTACACAAGGGAATTCTTTAAACTCTATATATATGTTTGTCTAAAATATTATCTCACCAACTAAGAAATAAAAATGCACTAAAGTAGAGTATAAATAATATGGTGCTTGGTTTTTCAAAACTCTCATCCAAACAAGTGTATGTAGCATTTTAATTATGCAAATAAGATATATATCTAGACTATAAAATTTTTCATAAAATTTATATTTGTGATTATATTAAAGACTAATGATACAAATAATAGTCGTATGTTGTTGTGCATATTACGTTCCATATATTTAAATTTATATATCGGATAGATTTCTTTTTTTTCAAAAACATAAATTAGGACTTATATATTTGAATCCACGAGTTGAGTATGTCTTTTTTTCTTTCATTTTACAAATTTCTATCTTTTTAATTCAATGAGGTTCTATTGAGGGATTATATGGTGAGAGGTAGCACTCTTCTTTTCTTACTATGGGGTGAAGTTAACTCCTTATTGATAAAATGTCTATCCTTTACCGTTATAAAAACGCTTATTGGACAATATAATCTAAATTTTCTCTCGAATTTATATTTATATTCCAACCTTTTAATTTTAGAGATTTTTATATTGTCGCAATTTTAACTATAAGCTCAAACCAATTTTGATTAATATCTAGATTTACCGCTTGTCGTTCTATTTGTCTTTTTTATTATTTTTAATTAACTATATTTTTTTGCCTATTATTCAAAATTAATATTTGTTGGGGATCACATTTGAATAGTAGATAATTAAATAAAAAACTTTGATATTGATAATAATTAAACCATAGTTAAGCCTTAATTAAAATCTCATAATTATCCAAATTGCAATCCTTAAATGAATTGAAATCCTTGATTTATAAAAGTATTTTTCCCTTCACTTCGTCAGCAACCAAATATCAAAACTTCACTTATAATTAAAATCTATAATCCCACTTGGCTTGCTTGAAAACCTATGGCTGGTTATGGATAAGCTCTATCATATCTTTTTTTTATCTTTTCTTTATTATTTTGACTAGCCTCCCTCAACCCTACCTTTTTTTTTCATTGTCATTTTGTTCATTTAAATTATATCATCTTTCTTGCAGTCAAACTTGGAAAAGAAGCACCGATCTATTTGGCTTTTTTTCCTTTACATGCCTCCACTAAAAATGTGGTTGTTGGTCTTCTAGTGTCTTAATAATTGTATTTGCATTATCCAAAATTAAAAAATTAAGATATAAACATGAATTGAAAAAAATATTTGAATTATTTTATTTAATAGACTAAAAATAAAGATACATACGTGAATTTGTAAAAAAATTTCGATTATTTTATTTAATAAACCAAAAATATACATTAAAAATAATAAAAGAAATTCAAGTGTAATGGCAGGTGCAAAATTAAGTTTTGATCAAAATTTTAAATCACGACTAAAATCACAATTAACATTAATATTTTAATTTAGTTATCCAATTTAAAAGTTTGAGATATAAATATAAATTTTTTTAATTTTCTGTTTAGAATTAAAAATTTTGTAAGAATTCAATTCAATAAGATTTTATAAGAATTCAATTCAATTGATTTTCTTTTTATAAAATTTTTATTTGAAATAAAAGAATTTAAAATCTTTTAACTTTAAAAATTTTCATTATCATGATTTCGCAAAAATTTATTTAAATTTTTTCTTACAAAATTATTAATGCAAAACGAGAGCTAAAAGATTTGAACTATTCTACCCCTATTGGCTTTATAAGAAAACCAACTATTAATTTTCTATCAAGCTCAAAAAAATTTCATAGACGAGGATTAATATATATCTATCCAAATTCATAAGCCATTACATCAATCTTGATTTGCCCAAAAGTAAGAATGCCTCAAAATTTTATTTATTTGATGTTACACAACAATCGACTAAAGTAGGCAATGAGCTATTATCATAAGGTAGAGTCACATGGCAAGAATCTGATAAATCAATACGCGGTCCCACCCGTAGAAAAGAAGGCTCGGACGATCATGGTGCCCGGAACCGAGAGAAAAAAAAAAAGACTCGGGCGCTTCAGGTCGGTCTTAGGACAGGTCTCCCTTAGGTCGGACGGACTCACCCTCTCAACTTCAGGGTGAGGCTCTATAAGAAAATTACAGCTAACAGTTACAATCTAGCAGATCCCCTTCATGCCCACAATCATTGGATTCCTAACCAATTAGTCGGAGAAGATCCCTTACTAACAAGTCGGCCATATCATTGTTGGATTTCTAGGGAATATTGTAATTAATCTCACTTTCATACAGTATAAAAGGTAAAGATCACAAACATAAAGGTACCCAATTCTTACACAACCACTCTCAAATTCTACATTCGCCCTACTCTCCAGTTTACTGACTTGAGCGTCAGAACGGCTGCCATGGGCACCCACCACCTCACATTCTCTTTCTTGCAGGTTTAGCAAATCACAACATAGCTCTGTTTTTCGGCCGCATCATTTGATTCTGCTGCCGAAAAATCTATTGAATTTTCTTTATTCATCTGGATTAAAACCATTCTCTTATCCCTTCTCTCTTAAAAAGAAATCTCTCTTTTATCTCTCGAAATGGTTGGCATGTCACGAGCTACTGCTAAGGTTGTTACCAATGAGGATGCCATCATTCCTTTCACTCTTGGCAGTAGACAAGACACACCTTCTATGATTAAACCAGCAAATTTCAATAATTTGAGCATCGAACAAATGCTACAGTACGTTAGAAGATTGCAGGTTACTTTCGAACAATGTAAAGCTCGAGAGGAGGCATCACTCATAGCTCCTAGGAGAAGGGAGGAAGTCTCCATTGATACATCAAGAACTCGGACAGGGGCAATCTAGACACAGTCTAAAGATAAGTTTGAGGAAGGGGAGTCATCAGATGATGCTCTGAAGGGCGTTGACTGAAAGCCGGTATGGGCAGCTCAAAGGTACTAGGAAGAATAGGAAGAGGACAAAAAGATGAGCCAAAAGCCAAAGAGGCAAGGATATGGGGAGAATATATAAATTACCCAGTCTCCTGAGGAAAGAATGACCGAAGTAAGTATAAAAATTATACTCTACTGAATGACTTAGGAATATATATTTTGGTGTGAATCAAGAAAAATGACAAGGAAGTTAGATGGCCTCCTAAACTCAACCCTAAGAAAGCTAGAAGGCAAGATAAGATCAAGTACTGTCGTTTTCATGAAGACCACAGACATACAACGGAGGAGTGTCGGTAGTTAAAAGACAAGATTAAGAGGTTAATAAGAAACTACACACTTCGAAAGTTCATCAAAAAGAGTAGAAAAGGTTGATGGATCATTTCAAAATGAATAAAGGAAAGAAAAGGCTAGCTAATTTGGTGCCAGCTAATAGGAAAAGAAGAAATGATAATATGCAATAGGTGTATTGTACATAGGAGAAGAAAGAAGGGAAAGAGGAGAAAAAAACAGTTCGGCCTCTCCGCACAGGTCTGCTTAGGTTGGCCTCTCTGCAGAGAGGTCGACCTCTTCGTACACGTCTGCTTAGATTGGCCTCTTTGCACAGGTTTGCTTCTAAGGTTGGAAGGTCGGCCTCTCAGCATAGGTCTACCTCTAGGTCAGCTGCGCTGCAAGTTGGCATCTCCACACAGTTTCATTATCAAGAATAAAACTTTGTAGCCTTGCTTCTATTTATAATCTTTTTAAGGCCCGAGCTCGAGGTAACAATTCCCAAAATCACCCCTGATAGCGAACCTGTGGGGGCTATTCATGCAATTGCAGGAGGACTGAGTGTTAATAGGAGTGGCAATAATTAGAATGTCATAGATGTTCAGCTCCTAGGTCAAACTCCAAGTTTTGAAATTGGTCAAATCAAACGATCGAGTCTTTTATTTTATCCTTAGAAAAATATTTGTGATTCATGGAAAGGTTATAAAACTATGATGCATTCTTCAAGCTTCTTTTTTTATATAAAAATAAAAACTGTTAAATGGATGAAAGCATAGAGACGAGAACAAAGTCTACAAGACGAGTTTCGCCAGGCCATCCGGGTGTTAGTTCCACTAAAAGGCCACAAGGCCATTTGGATATTAGTCCCGCATAACAAGATATCTCATTTCAGGCCACAAGGTAACTTCAGTCAGGCCACAATCCGGACAGTGGACCATAGAAACAGAAACAAATTTATAAAAGGCCACAAGGCCATCCGGGCGTTGGATCGTAGAAATAGAAACAAATTCATAAAAGGCCACAAGGTCATCTGGGTATTGGTCCCATATAACAAGGCATCCCATGCTAGGCCACATGACAACTTCAGCCAGGCCATAATTCGGGCGTTAAACCGTGGAAACAGAAACAAACTCATAAAAGGCAATAAGGTAATTACTGGGCCATCCGGGCATTAAACCCACTAAAACAAAGGCCATAAGGCAATCACCAAGCCATCCAAGTGTTGGACACACTAAATATGTAACGACCCAAAAATCGGACCGCTACCGGCGCTAGGATCCGGGTCGACTTAAGGCCGCCGGGACCCGTAGCAAGCCTGACATGTAACCTGTAAACCTGTTTAATCCCATACATGATCAACAATCATACATAAAAATTAAAACTTTCCTTTTTCATTCATTCCTCATACACCAAACTCAACCTGTGCATGCACTAAACATAGTCATAATCATAAACTTGACCCCTCTGTGGGATCTCATCAATGCCCCAATGGGCGATATACATGTGTTGAGTTGGCTAACATCTATATCATCAAATATCTAAGATCATGCATCAACAAGGGATTACAATGAACTATGGTCAAGCACAAATTCTAAACCTCAATATCATTACACATAACATAATTATTCAGTTTTACATCATCTTACAATTTATCATGTCCACTATCTATCTATTACAAACATAAGACTTTACTCTTCTTGACTTCTCTGTCTAGCCCGTACCTGCAATCCTGGGGGATTAGGGGAAAGGGGTGAGCTACAAGAGCCCAGTGAGCAGAATAATAGAAAACAATATTTAAAATTTCATGCCATCATGTAATGCAACACATCACAACAAATCACATCTCGGATGGTATTGTCACCAATAGTCCTCTACATAGTCCAACTGTGCCGGGACGTAGAATGGGTACAACCGGTCTTTCTCTTAACATAACATATCATACATACCAATGTGCCAGGGACGTAGAATGGGTACAACCTGGACTTTCTCTTACATCGTGCCAGGGACGTAGAATGGGTACAACCTGGACTTCCATACTATCTCATGCCGTAACATCATCATATCATATGAGGACTAAAGGGTCATCCAATAACCAATCCACATCAACATCATAAATGCAATGCAACATATTCGTGGATTCTAATGCAAACAACCTATTTCATCACATGGCATTCATGATGCATGAACATGCTCAATTGTATAATTCATTTGCTTTAAAACATAAGGTTTATTCTACTCACCTCTGGCCGAAGCTCTACTGACTCAGAAGCAGCTGAACTCACTACTGGGGTCCTCGGTTCCTCGGGTCCGAACCTACACAGGTGGACTTAAATGAGGGACCAAACATACCTGAACATAACTCTAAACTATTCCCCAAAACCCCCTAAAACATCATGGAATAATCATAGAAAAACATGCAAGAAATGGCTGGACAGGGCACTTTCGGCGGCAGGTTCGGCGGCCGAAAGTCCCTCCAGAGCCGAAAGTCAGGCAGGTTTGGCGGCACCTTCGGCGGCCGAAACTCCCAGACAGAGGCGAAACTCATGCATGTTCGGCGGCCGAAAGTCCCAGACAGAGACGAAAGTCTCCTTTCGGGGGCAACTTCGGCAGCCGAAAGGCCTGCCTCCCCAGCCATGTTCGGCGGCCGAAAGTTCCTTCGGCTGCCGAACCTGGTTTCTGCCAAAGGGCAGAAACTTGGCTCCCTTATGCATTTGTGCCTCCAAAACTAACCAATCATGCATAAACCTATTCTACAACATGCATACACATCATACATCACACCTAGGGGTCTCAAACTATCAAATACCCCAACTACAACACTTCAAACATGCCACATTGTTCAAAAACATAACATTTGCTTAAAACTCATACAACCCTATACATGCCATTCTACCCCATAAAACAACTTAAAACTTACTTAAAACATACAATGGGCTTAAGATCGGCTCTTACCTCTTGAAGATCGAGAGAGAGACGACCTAAACTCGGAGATCCAAGCAAATGAGCTCCTGAGTTCCCAAAGCTCCAAAACTTGTCTTAAATGCTCAAAACTTGCAAATGAGAGGTGAAAACTCAAGAAAGATGGAGGAGATTTGGAGAAAGAACACAAGATCTGAGGAGAGGGAGGTCGGAAGCTAGCTGTGGCTGAAAATGGGAGAAAGCTCGCCCATTTCGGCTAAGTGACCCTTTTATAGGTGGCTGGCCAGGCCACGTTCGGGGGCCGAAAGTGCCTCCGCATGCATGCCATGTTCGGCGGCCGAACTTGGGTTTCGGCGGCCGAACCTGGACTTCCCTCACTCATGCTTTCGGGGGCCTAACGTGCCTCCAAAACGCATGCATGTTCGGCGGCCGAACTTGACTTTCGGCGGCCGAACCTGAGTTTCCTCCAAAGGTGTTTTCATGCAAAAACTCATTTAATTTTCATACTTAAAACCATGAAATACCTTAAAACATTTTATGAAAACATGTTTCTACCCTACTAGAGGCTTCCGACATCCGAGATTCCACCGGACGGTAGGAATTCCGATATCGGAGTCTAGCCGGGTATTACAAAATAAAAGTTTCAAAGCGGAACCCACTAGAAGACTGAGTGTTAGTCCCACTAAATAATGCCATAAGTTGAAAATCCGTCAGCCCAGAAGACTGGGTGTTAGTTCCATTAAAGAAGGTCATAAGTAGGAAATTTGTCATGCCAGAAGACTAAGTGTTAGTCCCACTAAAATAAGGCCATAAGTCGGAAATTCATCAGGTCAAAAGACCAAGTGGTAGTCCCACTAAACAAGGCCATAATTTGAGAATTTGCCAAGAAAGAAGACTGAGTGTTAGTCCCATTAAAACAAAGCCATAAGTCAAGAATTCGTTAGGCCAGAAGACCGGGTATTAGTCCCATTAAACAAGGCCACAAGACTGGAACACACCAGGCCGACCGACCGGGTGTTAGCCCTATTTCACAAGAAAATTCTAAGGCATTTGATACAAGGCCATAAGTTAGGAATACACCAGGCCAACCAACTGGGTGTTAGCCCCGCTTCACAAGAAGATTGTAAGGTATTTGATGCAAGGCCACAAGGCGAGGATATGCCAGGCCGACCGACTGGGTGCTAGCACCGCTTCATAAGATATTTCTAAGGCATTTGACACCAGGCCAAAAGATAGGAATATGCCAGACTGACAAACTGAGTGTTAGCCTTACTTCACAAGAAGATTCTAAAGTATTTGAAGCTAGGCCATAAGATGAGAAAATGCTAGGCCGACCGACTAGGTGTTAACCCTGCTTCACAAGATGTTTTTAAGGCATTTGATGTCAGGCCACAAGGCGATAATATGCCAGGTCGATCAACTAGATGTTAGTCCTAAAAAGTCTCCAAGGCATTTGATGTTGCTCTTACAATTACTCCCAGAAATTGAAAACTTTTTGAGAAGGAAGAAGGTCCATTGAAGGTGGGCAAGACTTTTTAACGATAGGAAAAGGCCAAGGAGCTCGCAAGGACTAAAAAATGACCAGAAGCCCATTAGGGCTGGAGAATGCCCGAAAGCTCGATAGGGCTGAAAAAATACCCAGAAGCTCGAGTGAAGTCCGCAAAAAGAAAAATAACCAAAAGCTCATCAAGGCTGGTCGGGGCAAGAAAATGCTCAAAAGTATGCCAGGGCTAAAAGATGCTCGGAAGCTCGATAAGGCTGGAAAAGGTCAAGGAGCTTGCAAGGACTAGAAAAATGTCCAGAAGCTCATCAAGGTTAGAAAATGCATGGAATCCTGTCAGGGCTGAAAAAAGGCCAAGGAGCTCGCACGGGCCAAAGAATGCTTAAAAGCTCATCAGGGTTGGAAAAATGTATGGAAGCCCGTTAGGGCTGAAAAAGGCCAAGAAGCTCGCAAGGGCTAAAGAATGCCTAGAAGCCTTCTAGGGCTAGAGAATGCCTAGAAGCTCGCTAGGGCTGAAAAATGCACGGAAGCCCGTCAGGGCTAAAAAAAGCCAAGGATCTCACAAGGGTTAGAAAATGATCGGAAGCCCGTTAGGGCTAGAAAATGCTCGAAAGTTTGCCAAGGCTAGAAAATGCCTGAAAGCTCACCAGTAGTAGAAAATTTCAAGGAGCTTGCAAGGGCTAGAAAATACCTGAAAGCTTGCCAGGACTGAAAAATGCCTGGAGGATCCCCAAGGCTGGTTGGGGCTAAAGAAAGCTAGAAAACTCGTCAAGGCATTACTATATCACTCGGATCACTTTTTGCCAGATAAGATATTGGACCTGACCAATCGGCAGGGCAAGTAAGCAAGGACATCGTGTGCTCAATCCGGATAGAGGCTAACTTGGTTTGACGGACTAAACTAAGACCACACAGTCAGTATGTTTTACATTCTAGGACCGTGACACATTTTGCGACCAGACCACTAGGGAAGGCAAATCGATGCAAGTATGAAAGGCCAACCTAAACAAGTCATGTACTCCAGATCATGAAAACAACTATCACCTTCGAATCTAAAGAATCGAAGACTAGTGGGGGGACCTCTGATGTTACACAACAATCGCCCAAAGTAGGTAATGAGCTATCACCATAAGATAGGGCTACGTGGTTAGGATTTGATAAATCGATACACGGTCCTACTCGTAGAAAGAAAGGTCCGGATGACCCTGGTATCTATAACCAAGAGAAAAGAAGACTCGACGAGTCAAACGGACTCACCCTCTCAACTTCAGGACAAGAGTCCATAAGAAAGTTACCATTAATAGGTACAATTTAGTAGATTCCCTTTATACCTGTGATCACAAGATTTTCGACCACTTAATTGGAGAAGATCCCTTACCAACGAGTTGGTCATATCCATTGTTGAATTTTTAGGGAATATTATAATTAACTTTAGCTTTTTACAGTATAAAAGCTAAAGATCACAAAGACAAAGGTACATAATTCTTATACAACTTACTTTCAAGTTTTACATTCACCCTATTTTTCATTTTACTGATTTGAGCGTTGAAATAGCGGTCGTGAATACCTACCACTTTACGTTTTTCTATAATAAATTTAGCTAATCACAACATAATTTTATTTTTCAGCTGTATCGTTATGAAACATAAAAATAAACGAAAAAAAAGAAATTGGAATCAATTGAGCATCAACGAACAATACCTTTGCTTTTTGATCTAGCTTTGAAATTTTTTATTATTATTTTTAACTAAATTAAGCTTCAATTAAAATTTTTTTTTAAGTTAACTAAAAATGAGTTGAATTAAACATCTCTGATAAACGAAAATAAATGATATTAAACAAACAGCCATAAAAATTATGACTGAATACTATTTGTTTGAAAAAATTACTTATATAAAATATTTTTTTACAAAAAATATTTCCATTATGTAGTTGCAATATTAAAAAGAACTAATACTAATAAATACATATTTATTGGTGTTAATAATATATTCAAAATTTTAAAAAAATAGCCTTTTCTCTTTAAAAAAAAAAGCTATTTTTTTAAAATTATTTAATTTTTACTTTGATTGGAAAATATTTTTATTAACTAATTATTTTAAGTGTTTTAGATATTAGAAAATATTTTTTGTAAAGTAAAAAAAAATTCTAAATGTACAAATAATAATAAGTAACTCTTAAACAAAGATATCCTCAATTTTGCTGTCAATAGCAAATAACAAAGGTAGGAGAGGGAACACTTTCTTCCAAAGCATTGACCTATTATTATATTGCCTCTTATATAAAGACATAATATTTAATTGTGTAAAGGAACCAAAAATATTTAATTCACCAATCACCTATACTCATTAATATCGAAATAGTTTCGTTCTAAGTGTCGAGAGATTTTTTATTTCAGCTTCATCTAAAATTAAATTAAAAAAATACTAGTTCTGTCCTATAATAATTATGGTTTTAAATTATTTTTTATTTTAAATTATCTGTAATTTTGAGGATTTGAAAGTAATATTAATTTTATATTTATACTCATTTTTATGCTATTTAATATTAATATGTAAAAAAATTATAATTAATTTTAAATAAATTATTATAAACTTTACTAGAAAAAAGCTATTAATTAAAAGTATTGGTTTGGATGCATAAACTTTAAATCACAGAATATTTTGGGAAGAAGGCAGTAGATTATATTTAACTCGCAAAATTTAATTCCATAAACATTAAAATAATTAGGGTATTGTCTTGCATTTGATGTCTAATTTATGTTAAAGATAATTAATCTAACCTCCAAAGAGGTCCAAACCATCCGACATGAAGATTGGTAAGAAAGCAAAACCACCGCAAAGACCGCAATATCCCAAGCAAAAGATCCCCCAGCAGCCGGATCAACCAAATCATGCTGCCGTTGCTGGAGCCGAAAGTAAAGCAACCAGTTTGTCTTAGACAAAGGGAAAAAAAAAAAAAAAGATTAAACTGTTTTTAGAATATGAAGCCATCAAGAAAATAACCAAAATGGGTGTCAAATACCTAAAAGTTGATTGCTGCGTGGCGTTATTGAGCCTTGTGATCTGTGTACTGAGAGCTGTAGTAGGAGAATAAAATACTGCAAAAATGCCAAATTTACTTTCGAACTACACGGTTGAGTCAAATATATTTAATTTTTCAATACAAATATTTATAAATTATTATTAAAAAATTAAATATGTTCAAATAAAATAAAATATATTGAGTAGAGTGTAATTTAAATTTGTGATAATTTCATTTAATGTTTTAATTATAATTTTTATTTTTTGAAATAAAAGTCAGAGATCGAAACAGTAGAATCTAAAAACTTTTAGATTTATTCAAATTCATGCATTATTAAAATAATGTTTTAATTATTATTAAAAGTAAAATTAAATAAAAATAAAATTTAATATTTTTATTTTTTAAACACAAATTAACTTTTTAATTAATGAAACATAATTAAAATTGTTAAATTATAATTTTTTATTTATTTTTATTCTAAATGTATCTTGCTTTTTTGTATTATTTGGTTAGAAAAGCTTGACAATTCGATTTTGCAGATTATATATATATCATGTTCATTTTAAGGTTTGATCTGTCTATTTAGATTTTTTTTATTTATTTAGTGAGACTTATGATTGTATAATTAAAAATTTTATGTTTTAATATATTAAATTTCAAAAAAAAAAAATCAACCGAACGTAACCCGTTTAATTAGTTAACATCAAAATGTTGAAACTTAATACGAATTGCACTAAGTTACACGATATGAATAATATCTCATTAACGGATCAATGGACACAATACAGTGCATTCAAATATTATAAACATAATCATTAAAAAAATCTTAAAAATAATTGACGATTTAATAAATATATTTTAAATTATAAAAATTAATTAATATATTCTAAACTAATTATTTACATTTATTTAATTTTATGGAAATGTCAACTTTAATCAGTACTAAAATTAATATTTTAATAATTTAAAATAAATAATTATTAAAAGATTAAATTTTATTAATTTTAACAATTATATCTTAAATTTTTTGCTTTAATAAATATATTTTTAATTAATTTTTTTGATTTGATTTGATTTTAATGTGGAGGTGATTTATTTATAATTTTGGATGAAATATTTCTGGGGGCTAATAACTTATTTTAAAATTTTTTTTCTGCAACGAAAAATACAACTTCTTTTATAGTTATGGATTATAAATGTTCTGATAACATTATATTTAGTAAATTAAGAATCACTATTTTTGCTATATGAAAAATTAATTATACTTATAATATATAAGTTAGTAAAACTGAAAATAGTGAATTTCAATTAAATTTATAACTACAATTTATATATTCTGTAAGGAATCTAACCATTTAAAATTTAGTAAACTAATTATTAATTTTTAATTTAAGTAAAAATAAATATAATTAATATAATTAATTTTTTAAGTAGGAGAATCATGATTTTTTATTTATTAGAGAAAATATTATCATAATACTTATGATAATTATATAAAAAGTTACATTTATTATTGTAAAAAAAATATTAAAAAATAAATTATTAACTCTTAAAAAGTGTGATTCGAAATTATAAATAAATCAAATCAATATTAAATATTAAATCAAATCAAAAAATTAATTTAAAATATATTTATTAAAAAAATTATAAGGGGTAACTGTTAAAATTAGTCAAATTTAAAAATTTTTTTATAAATATTTATTTTGAGTTATATTAAAATATTTTTTTTAATACTGAAATAATGATATAATATTTTCATTAAATTTAATAGGACATAAATAAATATAAGTAATTATTTAAGATATATTAATTAAATTTTATAGTTTAACTATATTTATTAAAACGTAAATAGTTAGAAAATTTTTTTACCATTACTGTATGTATATATATATATATATATATATATATATATATATCATAGAGATTTGCTTTTTGTCCCTCCATGTATCTTTTCTTTCTTCTTTTACTGCTCTCATCATTTCCTTTGTTTTTTATTAATTCTGCATTTTCTTTTTTTTCCGTATTTTCTCCCAATAACTCAAATCAATGCCACTTTAGAGCTGATTCTTTGTCTCCAGGTGCTTTTATGTTTTATCTGGTCGTCAAAAAAATAGTTTATTTGATTTTTTTTTTTTTTTGTGGTCTCTTCTTTTTATGAGAATTTTATATCAATTCTTCAAAACAAATTATATTTAATTAGAGATTTTAGATCTTTTATTAGGAGAGCCTAGTGATATCAAAAACCAATTCAGGTACAGAAGATTTAGAGTTTATTCTATTATTGAAATAAACAAAACAAAGCAAAACAAAAGACCAGTGGCTACAGAAACTATTCATATCTTGTTAGGATAGAAAGATTTAATATCATCAATATTATTAGAAAAAGTTACTTTTTTAATTTCTAAAATAAGAATAATTAATGTATTTATTTTTAGATTTTTGAAAGTAAACACTTTTGTATTTAAAATTTAATATAATTCTATTAAAAATTTTTGTTAGATTAATAATTTTCACTTGTCAAAAAATAAATAATAAATATAATCTAAAAATATAAAAAAAATTATTATTTAGTACTTATAATATAAAAAAATTTACTATTTAATTTTTAAAATTTAAAAAATATATTAAAATATTCTTAACGTTTTAAAGAGTCTGTTAGTTAATTTTTTTTATTAATTTATCACTAAACATTTTACTATTTAGTTTTATAATTTAAAAAAAATTATTAATTGATCTCTCAAATTATCAAAAAGTTTACTAATTAATAATCTCTCAATATCAAGATATTTTAAATTCTTTTATAATACTTAACAAATAAAATTAATTAAAAAACTAATTAATGAACTTTTTAAAATTTCAGAAATATTTTAATGAGTTTTTCAAATGGCGTGATTAACATAGAGCGGCATTACAAAAATAATTTTTATTGAGTTTTAACTTTTTATTTTTAATAATTTAAATTTTATATATTTTGATTTTTATATTATCTTTACTGAATTTGAATCTTAAATTTATTAAAATTTTTATTTATTTATAAAGATTAAATTTGAGATTTTCTTTTTTATATTTTGACGAAATTAAGCTTCGGGACTAAAATATTAAATTCAAAAAATAAAGGGACGAATCTATTAATTATATAATATCTTAGGAATGAAAATGTATTTTTTTTCCTTCAATTCTTTGAGAGAGGAGCTTATAAATTTATAAAAATTAAATTTCAGAAACTAAAGTATTGGATTTTAGAAATGATAGTTCAGACATTTTTCCTGTCATTAATGACATTTTTTATGAAGAGAACTCTAATTTTAATGAAATTAAACCTAAAAACTAAAAGTATTAAGTTTTAAAAATAAAAGAATGAATCTATTAATTATATACTTCAAGGAGTAAAAAGCAATTTTTTCATATTATTATTATTCAAAATGATTGAGACTTTTTTTTGTCTATAAGAATATTCGTAATTTTATCGGCTATAATGGTAATTCCGTCAGTTTTATAGGACTAAGGTCCTGTGTACCTCCTATAATCATTTATAATTATTTTAGACATTTCATGCACATCCCAAATGGTCCAGTAAATCAAGTTGATATTGCAATGTGGTGATGACTACACATATTTTTCTTGGATCCATTTAAGCTAATTTTCCCTAGAAAGATCAAAGATCAAATACTGAATAAGAAGCAGCGAGCACTTGCACATGCTAAACAGTATGAAATCAATGCTAATATGCTAATCTGAAGTTGTCACAAAAAGACAGCGCTTCACTGAGACTATGGCATTATAGTAATAGTTCCATTTTACAAATACACATACATGTGAAAGGATTATTTCTTTCTTTCTTTCTGGAAAGGTTTTTTTCTTTTCTTTTTATTTTTTCTGAAAAAAAGGAATAACAATCAAAATTCCATCTAATGAGACTAGCTCATATGTTGATTACGGTACACTTCAAACTGAAGTATTCTCTATCTGCTCTTTTATTTGTTTTAGCTGCCAAACCAGTATGCATAATCAAGCAGCTACTTTCTTGGATGTTACAGAATTGATAATTGTTGCAAATTCAGGGCCCTGCATCACAAAATATCATATATTTTAATCATCCATGGAGCCCCAATCCATTAAAAGTAGAAACTATGCCCAGGCGACCAGAGTATAGATATTCCAACAGTATTGAAATCTTGTAAGGCAAATAATTGTTGGCAAAATAGTATACCTTTAAGGACGCACCACCAACAAGAAAACCATCGATATCCTCTTGCTTTGCAAGTTCAGCACAATTGCCTCCATTTACAGATCCTGAAAGCACAACTCAGACATATCAGATTACATAAAGCATCAGCTAAAAAGAAATAGAGCACTGCAGTATCCAAAAACCTAGGTGTGAACTGATACAAATCTGCAGGGCGCCATACTACCAGCTGGCTTTTGTAGTCTAGAAAGAAAGTGAAACATTTTTCTTTTGTCTCGTTAACATCACGTTCTCAATGTAGATGCCTACATACCTCCATAAATAATTCGAGTTTTGGAAGCAACTTCTTCTGAGACATTCTTTTTAAGCCAATCACGGACAGCTGTATGCACTTCCTGAGCTTGCAAAGGTGTGGCCACCTTTCCAGTCCCAATAGCCCATACAGGCTCATATGCAATAACTATGTTATCCCAACTTGGCACAGCATCTACAAATAAGGATATCAGTGGTGTAAGGACATTGTTCTCTTCGACAATGCCATGTACTTCTTACCTAGTATTTTTGTATTTCAGGAGAAATAAAAATCAGCAATTACCCGCAAATGCCTTCAATTGCTCAAAGCAAACATCAAAGGTTTTTCCTGCCTCTCTTTCTTCTAAAAGTTCACCAATACAAGCTATCACCCCAAGACCCTGGCGCAAGGCATAAGCAGCCTTTTTTCCTATAAACTGAAGAGAAAAAAAAGGTGGGGAAAAAAGCTTCAGTTCGAGTTCAAAATAAATCCAATCAATAAGCTACACAATGCATAAACTCTGATGTGGAAAATTAGTCAAGAAACTCAAAAACAAATTCAGAAAAGTTGCAGTTGTTAAAGAAACTTGATGATGACGTAATCATGTCATCCTCAACATACTAGCTGGCAATGATGTGAGGAAGAAATAACAGAAACTAAAAAAATTGTGGGATTAAATCCATAACGGACAAGCTGATCTGCTTAAGCTAGCAGTTCACTGTTCAGGTGAGGAAGATCAATAACAGTTTTTCTCTCTTTTGGATTTTCACTTCTCTATTGAGTGCTTGTGCATTTTTGAATTTCTCTTCTGTATCTACTTGCGTTAATCTAACTCAAGGTCTTGACGTATTGGCATCATTGAAAGCCAAGCATTAAAATGCATTTTGTAATATAAAAATCACTTTGATTTTGTTTCAACAAGGTCATTATTGTCAAATTCTTGGGAATATTTTAGCTATTGTTTTTCCTTTTTTTTATGTTTTACTAAGAAAATTCTAGCCTACCTTTTAATTATACAACTAAATCAGCAAAAGTTTAGCACGTTGTTGTCTCAGAATCTGATGGAAATTATACCAAAATCCAGCAACAGTGATAGCGTTGAACAAAGTCAAATTGAATGATGTTGCAGTAACAAATGGAATTAGGTGACTACCCTTATCTTCAAAGATAGCTTTACTGAGAACAGATGAAATTAAGCCACAAAAACAACAATTTTTTAGTCCTTGAAACTTCTCAAAAACACATTTTCTTTCTTCTAACTTTTTACCTCATTGATTTCACCAATTATATGCCTGCGCTCAGAATGCCCAAGAATAACCCACTTGCAGCCAATATCTTTCAGTTGTTCCACACTGCAAAACACAGTAAAAGATATGTACGAAAAATACCAGGACTCAGGAGACGAGCATCCAAGGAAAACCTCACACGTGAGTTAACTGACAAGAGATGAACCATAATTTATTAACTTGGATATCCTATACCATACATGAGTATGGACTAAAACGAAAGCACATGTGGATTATTGGTGTAAATGCATTTGAATTAACTATTACCACAACTTGTAATCTAAGTGCAATAAAATTATAGTTTCTTAGCCAAAAAGTGTCTCAACAAGGATTTTGTTTAGCTGCACTTTGAGTAGACTCTGGAATTAACAGCATAAGAGTGCATTTTGCAGCAAAGGAATGGCACTTCTAAGTTCTAATCCAACTCTAATAACTGATAGAAACCCGGCGTGTAAGTTTTAATTATAACTTATAAGAGAATAACTTGGAAAAAGTAAGATGTTTTTTAACAACCATTTGGTTCATGTAGTCTGAATATAATAAACTTTGAGTTTCTTTTCTTCAACCTAACATTACCAAAGCAAAACACTAGAATGATATATCTTTTCAAAAGATTGAATGTGAGAATGAAAAGAAAGATTTTCAGAAGCCAAGCAGGATCATCTTATTTCCTTTAAAAAAAAGGAAAATTATTATTTAGTCCCTATGTTACAAGAAAACTCATTAGTTAGTTTCTCAATTTTGAAAAATATATTAAATCGTCATTGATGTTTAAAAAGCTTACTAATTAGTCCGTCTATTAATTTTAACCGTTAAATATTTTACTATTTAATCCCTGTGATTTGAAAAAACTCATTAGTTAGTCTTTTAGTTTTGTAAAAAATCTACTAATTAGTTCCTCCGTATCGAGGATATTTTAGACTTTTTTTATAATATTTAACGACTAAAACTAATGAAAGGACTAATTAATAGATTTTTTAAAATTTCAAAAACGTTTTAATATATTTTTCAATGCTAAAAGACCAACTAATGAGTTTTCTCATAATATAGGGATTAAATAGTAAATTTTTTAAAAATAAATTTCAGCTCAAGAAAACAAAATTTAATTCCTTACAAGATGAATTCCCAACTTAGAGGAAAAAAGAAAATATAAATTGATAACAAAAGACCAACTACCATAATTTATCACCCATGTTTTGTGTCTACAATCAGCAAAATATTCCATACAGCAACAAATAATAAATTTAAGCAGGCTGATTCTTGCTTCAAACTACATAATTTTATCACATAAGGCCTATAAAATGAAGTACAATAAATTATGGCTATGACCCATGGTTACAACATTACGTGAAGGATTTAAAATCAATAACACCAACCGTGATTTTAAATCAATAACACCAACCGTGATTGTTATGATAAGAAAAAAAAAAAAGAAAAAAGAAAAAGTGAAATCCAACCTGATTTCGCCTGTGAATGCCCCACCTTTATCAACCCAGGAGTTTTGAGCAGATATCTCAATTCTATCTGTTAATGTACCCTTCACCTGATCAATGTAAAGAAAGGGAGGTGCTACTACAACATCTGCCAACTCACAGTTAAATGAAAATGTAAGAACCATATGCCGTTTAGCTTTTTTTTTCATAAAAACAATAGATAATATGAAAGGTTCCAGATAGAAAAATCTCTTTTCTGTATGGCTACAAGCAAGATAAACCACATCTAACATTAGCTTGGACTTTACAAAATCAACCATATCTAATTTGAAAATATAAGTCCTTTTAACAAGCATAGCCAGTACAACATAGACCATTCATAGAGTAGCAAACCTCGTAGCAATCAGCAAACGAAACACCACAAGTTAAGAAAATAATCATCTCACCAACATCAGCCTCCAATTTTGCATCATTTAAGTCAGAAACGAGCTTAGTGATAGATTCTTTTGTCCCATTCTGGAAAAAATAAAGATGAAAGTCATTAGAAGACACCAAAGCCAACGCATTGAAAGAATACAATAGCTATGCATCTCAGTAACAGCAATCCCACAAACTAATAGAAAAAAGAAAAGCCTAAAAGATCTTCACAGAAACCATGCCAAACTAAAGTTGAAAAGTGCAATAAATAAACTACATTACATTTTAAATTCCATAACATAAAATGGAACCAAAAATCTTGTGTAAAAGTTGATAACAAGTAATTTTCCGGGAAAAAAATTAAACGCCCAGTTGTTGCAATAACATAGATAAAGGGAACAGGAAATACATTTACAAATAAGAAATAGAGTTGCAGAAACAACAGTATGAAGAAGAAGAACAAATCTGAGTAACAGCACTTGATTGAAATTTCCAATAAATCGTGTAGTATGAAGATGACATCAACCCAATAAAAAACCATTAAATTCATCAAATCTGGAAAAGTTAAAGAAAAAAAGTCCATTGTCCCATAATTTTTATCTATCTTCCTTTTTTTGTTGTTCCAAAATGATTGTCCGCTTTCTTTTTTTACATTGTACTAACATATAAATTAACTATTAAAACTCTATTTAATTTATCTTATTCATAATAAACTTCTCAAAACATCTCTTAATATTTAATAAAATTTAATATATTTAATATGAGTATATTGGAAAGTTAATAAAAAAAATTGTATTTCATATATATGACAAAACAAAATAGATAAAAATTATAAGACGAAGAAAGTATAAAAAAGGTAGCAAAATGCCCGAGAAAACGAGGTAAATAACAAAGAAAGCAAAAGGGAAAAGAAATATCCTCAAAGAGGTAATTTTAAAAAAAAGGATAACATACACTGAGATTTAAAATCTTTTCTAAAAAGGTAACACTTTTATATTTTCTAGATTTAAATACAAACATATAAAGGGTGTTGTTTGGCTAATAGAAGTTCAATAAAAACTTTTGTTTGAGAACAAGTTCTGGTAAAAAGTACATAAGTTTAAAGGGAACCATACAACAGAAGGAAAGCAAACTAATAGCATAGCAAAGTAGAAAACCTAAGATAGGAATAAAGAATTAAGGGTCATTTGTTTGCAAAAAATAGTTTATATTTTAAAAACATCTTTCATGAAAAATATTTTCTGTTCCAACAAAATAAATTATTTTTTATTATTTAATTTTAATTTAAAAATAAAATAATCTTAATAAAATACTCAAAATATAGAAAATGTCAACAAAAGAAAGTAGAATAATTAACCACTAGCACTACTACTACTAATAATGTATACCCTCTAACAATATATTAATAAAATCAAAATAAATAACATGAAAGTTATATTTGTATATAGTCTTGTGTAAGAAAGTTTCCATCTCATTCGACCAATTCAAGAAAGTGAAAGTTTAAGGCAGATGACAGATTGTTTAGTAGCATGTATTATATTTATTTAATATTTATAAATAAAATAAAAATTAAAAAGTATAATTATTTATTAAAATAATTTTTAATCATTTATTTTTTAACCATTAATATTTTTTAATGATTTATTAATTTCAGTTATTTATTTAATTAACTGGTAAAATAAATGATAATTAAGATGAAAAGTTTTGTTAGGGCATTTTAGTACACAAAACATTATTATGTAAGTTTGTAGAATCAAATTCCATCAAAATTTGAAGAAATTGGTTTTAGTTATAAACCATTTCACTAGAATTAAATTCTAATTTTTATTCAAACCAAACATACAAAACAACATGACAACATGAAATTCAATTGAATTCCACAAAATTTTAGAAATTAGAATTGATCCAAACATACAATTAACTAATTTTTCTTTTAACAAAAAAAAAATTATTTGCTACTTTTTCTAAATCCCCATACTTCAGAAAATGTGGAAATTTTTTTTTTCGGTGAAACAATTGCAGCCTGAATGACTAAATAAGTAAGAAAGAAGGGCTACTTACACACTTCCAATTCCCACCAACAAAGAACTGCAAGCAAAACCAAAGAGAAATGTCAATTAATAAATGGCCAGACAGAAGATTCCGTAATGCTTTATCATGTTAGAAAAACGAAAAGAAAAATCAACACAATCAGAATAGTAATCAATCTTGAAAAGATCTTGTTTCTTCTAATCCACATTTTCAAGCAAATTACTTTTAATTTCCGAAGCAAACATGAAATAAATGAACAAAGCATGGTAAAGTTCCAAGTTCAGTTATTCTGTGATATTTAGTAACGATTACCTCAAAATTCCTCCATCAAGTAAGCAAAATAAGGAAGATGATTAGCTATACAGAAAGAGGGGAGAAAAAGAAAAAAAAAATTGAACAGTGTTTGAAAGCATTCGAACAAGATCCAGAGAGACACATTGCCGAAGAAGAAACTCACCGTTCCAGTGCCAGCCATGGCAACGACGTTCCTGGAAAGTTTGCGAGGAGAAGAAAAGCGGAGTTGAGAATTGAAATGCGGGAGAAAAGAGAGAGAGGTGCTGCTGTCAAGCTTAGAGCACAATCGGCGGAGACCGGAGAAATGAGGAGCTGAATATGAGGTGGCGGATTTGGGGCCAGAGAGGGATGTAGAGAGCATCGCCATGGTTTTATTGACTTGCTTTTCACTCTCTCTGCAACTGGAAATGAGAGAGATGCTTTGAAAGCCTTCAAGTTTGAAGCTGCGGCAGGGTGATGGGTTAATTGAAGAGTATTAGGTGAGCGGGATAGTTTCACGCGAGTATTCCGCACGTCATCACACGGTCCAAGATAATGATTTCCCTCTATCCGCTTGCTTTTTCTTCTTTATTCTATTTTCTAATGTCCTAAACTTTTACTGGTTTACATATCAATGGCAGATATCATATATTTTCTCTCTTGTTTTAAGCATATATCAAATATTTTCATTGCCGCTTTGATTTACTGATTTTTTATTTCATTAATGTAAAGTTAAAATACCAAAAATCTTACGGCTCTATTATGTAGAAAAATATTTTTCAAAAATATATTCATTTAATTCATAATTTTTATTTAATTTTTTATTATTTTAAAATTATTATTTATTTTTCATATGTAATTAATATATAAATAGATTATTACAACCTTACTTAATTTATTTAATTTTAAAATAATTTACTATTAGTTATTAAAATATTTATTAATATTTAATAAAATTTAATATTTTTGAAATGGTATAATTAAAAAATTGATAAAAAAATACTTTTTTACTATATAAAAAATAAAAAGACAAAAATTATAAAACAAAAATAAATAAATCATTATTATCATAAATTTCTCTCATTAGAAAAATTAAATAATTTAAAAAACTAACTTGATTATTTTTTTTGTATTATTGATAGATTTAGTAACGTTATATGATTTCTGTTTTTTTATTAAAAATAATAATTTTTTATTTTTATTTTTTTTTTGTAACTGTTTTTTAAATATTATTTGCATAAAAATAAATTAATACTTTATTATATAAAAGTAAGTAATAAAATATATTTTAAAATATAATATACATAATATTATAAATAATTACATATAAAAATAAATATTAAATTATTTTTATAAAATATATAATATTATAATGAAAAATTACTATTAAATTCTTTCTGGTATAGAAAAATTCATCGATTATTCTATTATTTTTTTTAAATACATTAAAGTATTCTTAAAATTTAAAAAATATATTAGTTATTCTTTTTTAAACTTTAATCGTTAAATATAATAAAATAAAAATTATTATATAATTCCGTAATATATGAAATTTATTAATTAATTATTTAATTTTAAAAATATATATTAAAATATCTTTAAAATTTAAAAAAATTATACTAATTAATTTTAACTATTAAGTAGTATAAAAATATAGTAATGAATTTTATTTTATCAAATGAATTAAATAATAAAATATTTAAAATTTAAATTAATAGAAAAATTAATTAATATATATTTTAATATTTTAAAAATATTTTAATATATTTTTAAAAATCAAGTGTAGTTTTAACATATTATATAAATTAAATAGTAAAATTTTATTATATCATATGAATTAAAAAATAAATTTAATTTTTTAATATAAAAATAATTAATATACATTTTTATAAGATTAATCAACTAATTAATAAATATTTTTATTAGTATAAAGACCGAATAATTAATAAATTTATTAAAAATTTAAATACTTTTTAATGTATTTTTTTAATTAAAAAAATTAATTAACAAATTTTTTAATAATATAACAGTAATTTTTTTATAATAATAAAATAAAAATATATTTTATAAATTAATTGATGAGTATATATTTAAAAAATAAATTTGATTAATAAATATAAAATTTTGAATTTATTTTTCTAGCCACATATAAAAACGCGAGACAAAAGGATGCACTTAATATAAAACCATAATAATTTTATAAAATTTTTTTTTTTTTTTCAAACGATCCAAATACACGTACACACATATTAATAACAAAGATTGACTGAAAGTTCACCTTTTAATCTCACCAAAAAGGTTTTCAAATCCTAATTCACTCAAATCTCCCACGTTCTCAAATTTTCAATTATGTTTTCTTTTTCATAAAAATTTCTCAATTCTCATTATTCCCATATTCTACAAGTACCTAATTTTTTATATTCTCAACCAACATTTCATCTATTAGTATTTTATTCAATTTTCAATTTCATGAAAAGCAATTTCTTTTAAGTTATTTTTTTCAGTTCTTACATTTATGCAATATGCCACGGAAGATTTTTCAAGGAGTTTAAGAGGTGAAAGGATAATGAAAAGATAAATTCAAAATTATTTTATTAAAATTTTCAATTTATGGAAATCAACAGTATTACTATTCATATGATATCGCTAACTTTGTAAGAATTATATTCATAATCAGTATTTATAAATTTTTTCTTTTTAGATTTGAATAGTTAATTTTATTATAATATTAATGATTTTATAAAAAGAGAAATTATTATTTAATCTTTATAATATAAAAAAAAATTATTAATTAATTTTTTAATTTTAAAAATATATTAAAATATTTATAAAATTTTTAAAAATTTATTAGTTAATCGTTCCGTTAATTTTGACTATTAAATATTGTAAAAAAATTTAAAATACTCTTGAAGATTAATTAGTAAAATTTTAAAAATTTAAAAGATCAATTAATTAATGCACTTCAAGACTTAACCTGATGAAAAGTGCATCCTGTAGCCTTGAAAGGTCTAAGGTTCGACTCCCCCAACCCCTATTTAAAAAAAAAAATCAATTAATAAAATTTTTTAAAATCATAAAGACTAAATAATAAAATATTTAATGATAATATTAATGACAGAACTAATTAGTATGCTTTTAAAATATTAAAAATATTTTAACATAATTTTTAAAATTAAAAATTAATTAAATAATTTTTCCATATCATAAAAACTAATAATAATTTTTCCATTATAAAACTCAGCTAATTTAATGAAACTACCTTTTTGAATACAATACTTAGATTTATCAACAATAATTTAAAAAGTATAATACACATTTTGTATGTATTATGTTGATGTAACTTTGAAGCAAAGCAAAAGGCATGAGATTAAGTTTGGATTGGTGTAACTATCATATTTACAATTTAAAAAGGAAATTAAAATATATGATATGCATCTCTTATTTTAAAATCAGCGTGTGCATGGATTTGAATTGAAAAAAAAAAGCGATTAATTTTCATTTTTAAACCAAAACATGATTTTAAATAAAACCACTATGAATCAAATGGGTAATGTGATAGGTAATTTACATAAACAGTACCTCAACTTATGTAATAAGACAATATATAATTAACTTTAACTTGTAATGTAAAACCATAATCCTTAATTTAATTGCGTGCAGTAGTAAATTTCATATAAAATTTTAAATTTTTTATTTTATCCTAAATCTCAATACCAAAAAAACCCTCAAAACTTAGGAGCAATTGAACTCTAAAAATAAAATCCATATAAACCAAAATACTAGATGGAAAATCATAACACTGTAACGACCCCAAAATGGACCGTCACCGGCGCTAGGATTCAGATCGGTTTAAGGCCGCCAGAACCCGTTGCAAGCCTGCTATACTCTCTGAGTACCTGTAAAATCTCATACATGGCCATACATTTTCTGTGAAAATAAAATTTTTCTCTCGACCAAGGCTTAACCTGTGCATGCACTATCTCTGTACTCTGTACCCCTGACTAGAACTTGCTCTAGATGGGTTCATTCATACCTGTTAAGCCTGGTTTTTCATATACTCTGTAAAACAGTTATATAAACAGACCATGTATACAAAAGATGTACAACACAAAATACTAAGTCAAGCACAATGCTAACTTGATACACAACTGTTCCTTTTTTTAATATTACATGTCCACAATAGTCTATTACAAAACTCTTCTCTCTTCATGTACTCTGCTGGACTTCCCCTGTACACTGTACACTGAACCTGCAAGACTGGGGTTAAGGGAGTGGAATGAGCTCTATAGCCCAGTGAGTAGAATAGTAAAACAAGTCATTAAAATATGATCTTATGGAATGCATCATATCACAGACAATCCACATCAAAGGTAAACCTGTCACCACATAGTCCCAGTAACTGTATCGTGCCAGGCCGTAGACTGGGGTCCTGGTCTTCCTGTACTGTATATGTATATGTATATATAACACCTGTACTTACCATTTGCCAGGGCGTAGACTGGGCACCTGGTCTTACTATACCTGCCAGGCCGTAGAATGGGGTCCTGGACTTTCTTATACTTGCCAGGCCGTAGAATGGGGTCCTGGACTTCTTGTCTAGAACTATTGGATCATTCAGCATTCACCCACATCAACAAATAACTATGCAATGCAACATATTCGTGGATTCTAGTGCAAACAATCTACTGTATACTCATGATGCATGAATGATGCTAAAAGCATTTCATTTCTCAATTAAAAGAATGAAGTTTAGTTCCACTCACCTCTGGCTATCTGGACTGACTCTGCAGGCTCTGTAAAACGCTGGAGCAGTACTCACTGCTGCTCGCTCTGGTTCCTCTGGTCTGTGCCTACACAGATGGACTCAAATGAGGGACCAAACTAGCTTATGACCAACTCTAGTAAACTCCCCAAGAATCCCCTGACACTCACTCAAACATCCATGCAAAGCATGCAAAGGAAGGCTGGACAGGACACTTTCGGCGGCAGGTTCGGCGGCCGAAAGTCCTCTCCAGAGTCGAAACTCAAGCACCTTCGGCAGCTGAATCTTAACTTTCGGCAGCCGAACCCTTTCGGGGGTAAGTTTCGGAGGCTGAAAGGCACTCCAGAGACGAAAGTCTCTAACCTTCGGCGGCACCTTCGACGGCCGAAACTCCCCTCCAAAGCCGAAAGTCCAAAGGCTCGGGGGCAAGCTTGGGCAACCGAAGCCACCTCCTCAACACATTCGGCGGCCGAACCATTCTTCGGCGGCCGAAGCTGGGTTCATCAGCAAGGCAGAACCTTGCTCTGCCTCACGCCAAAATGCACCAAGCTTTCTCCAACTCAAACACCTCAACTCCTCAACATGCATACACCCAAGTATATGCTCAAAAGGGTCAGAAACTATCTAAAAACCCCAACAACACAAAACATATAACATATTTACAAGCTTTTCTCACAAAATCATCAAAAACACTCTCTTTTACCCTAATCATGCAACTCTCTCCCAAAACCTCATAAAACCTGAAGAAAACATAAAAACAAGTTCAGGATCTTCACTTACCTCTTGTACCCAAGAAGAGGAACGATCCTAACGTGGAGTTTTGGAGCAACTCTCCTTCAAACTCTCCGAACTTCACAACTTTGTGTTTTTAAGCTAAAACCTTCAAAAAAGCATCAAAATCAATCAAATCTTTGCAAGATTTAATGAAAACATGAAGAAACCTTCAGGAGGACAGGGTCTCACCTCAGAAAGTGAAAGAAAACGGCAATACTTATCCTTTCAACCGACTGAGGGCCTTTTATAGGTGGCTGGCCAGACCACCTTCGGCGGCCTATCGTGAAACCGCAAGTCATGCATGTTCGGCGGCCGAACTTTCACCTTCGGCGGCCGAACCTGGCTTTTCTGCCTTGGTTCTTTTCTTGCAAAACCTCTTTTTATTTTTGCTTAAAAATAGTAAAACAGACTACATTACTTTAGAAAACCATAAATCTTACCCTTCAGAGAATTCCGACATTCAGGATTCCTCCGAACGACAGGAATTCCGATGCCGGACTCTAGCCGGGTCTTACAAACACATTCACACATCAGTGTAAATTTTGTTGAATTTTGCAATCTCTATCAATTTTTGTGAATGGATTTTGTTCACTATCCATTCACAAAAATGGCACACATTACAAATTCAAACTATTTCCTACAACCTTGTAAGGATGATAATTTGTGAGTGATGCTATTGCAACTTGCGAGTGTCGAGTGTTGTTTTTTTTTTTTTGGTAGAAGATAAATATATGGATATAAATAAGGTCTAAGTCCATGCACAAAACTTAGACCAAACAGAGAATTAAGCCCAAAACGGACAAACTAAAAACAGACCTAAAACCAAACCCACAAAGAGAGAGTCTAAAAAGCCCACAAAGAGAGAGCCCAGATAGCCCACACGAAACCCTAACTTACAAGTGTGAGGATCAAAGAAGCTATTGTTGCCACTTGGGATAATGCAGTATAGGGAAGCAAGATTGGTCACCGGAGAAAATAAAGGGAACATACTGAACTTTAAGACCATTAGCACCTTCAATCCACACAAAGAAGGACCTTGAGAACCACAGAAAGAAGCTTATGGCCACATCTTCACCGAAGCTAAAGGAGGAGTCGTGGAGGAGAGCTCAAACGGCATAATCACGCCTAAGATTGACTGCTCCACCATGGAAAGTGGCTAAGAATTCCGAGATTCTCCAAAACATAACTTGAATGGAAATTGATGATACATAACAATCGCCCAAAGTGAGTCATGAGTTGTCATCATGAGATAGGTCCAAGTGGCAAGGATCAAGTGAGTAGGAAATGCAGTTCATTCTAAAGAATCGAACATTGTAACACCGGATGCATCATCAAGACTCGCCTTTTTCTCGGACGGGCGAGTTTGACACAAAGTTACAATTAACAGGCACAGTCTAGCGTATACCCTTACACCTGTAATCACAGGATTGCCAACTTATTAGCTGGCAATGTCCTTTATCGAGCAACAGGCCTCATCATCGCCAGATTATCGAAATTCTATATTCATTGCCACCTTCTTAAAGTATAAAAGGAGAAGGATCACAAAAGCAAAATACACTATTCTCTAACACTAAAACTCTAAGCAATTCATTGTATTTTTTCTACTCGTCGATATATTGACTTGAGTATCAGAATGGCTGCCGTGGGTATCCACCATTACCTCACTTTTTTTTTTCTTGCAGGTTCTAGCCAACCACAACACCTGTAATATTCGGCTAGACTCCGGTATCGGAATTCCTACCGTCTGGTGGAATGTCGGATGTCGGAGACCTCTAGAAGGGTAGAATCATGTTTTATAAAACTGTTTTAATGTGTTTTATGATTTTAAGTATTAAATAAAATGAATTTTTGCATGAAAAGTCTTTGGAGGAAAACCCAGGTTCGGCTGCCGAAAGTCAAGTTCGGCCGCCGAACATGCATGCGTTTTGGAGGCACGTTAGGCCCCGAAAGCATGAGTTAGGGAAGTCCAGGTTCTGCCGCCGAAAGTCAAGTTCGGCCGCCGAACATTGCATGGATGCGGAGGCACATTCGGCCCCCGAACGTGGTCTGGCCAGCCACTATAAAAGGGTCCCTTAGCCGAAAACGGGCGAGCTTTTCCCCATTTTCAGCCAAGGTGAGCTTTCCGCCGTCCCTCACCCATTTTTGATGTTCTTCCTCTAAATCTTTCAAGATTTTCACTTGTTTTCACTTGGTTTGGAAGATTTAAGCTTTTGAAACAAGTTTTGGAGCTTTGGGAACTCAGGAGCTCATTTTCGTGGATCTCCAAGTTTAGGTCGTCTCCCTCTCGATCTTCAAGAGGTAAGGGCCGATCTTAAGCTCCTTATGTGTTTTAAATAAGTTTTATGCAAGATCTATGGGTAGAAATGCATGTTAGGTTATATGTTGAGTTATGGGTTAATATTGATGTTTTGAACAATGTGGCTTGGTTGAGTACGTTTGAAGTGTTGTAGTTGGGGTATTTGATGTTTTGAGGCCCCTAGGAACTTGTATGCATGATTTGGTTGAGATATATGCTTGATTTGAGGTGTTGGGAGGCAAGGGGTTCATGTGAACCAAGTTTCTGCCCTTCTGGCAGAAACCAGGTTCGGCCGCCGAAGGGAGTTTCGGCCGCCGAACCCCCTTTGTGGAGGCAGCATTCGGCTGCCGAAGTTGCCCCCGAAAAGAGACTTTCGTCTCTGTCTGGGACTTTCGGCCGCCGAAGGTGCCGCCGAAAGTGCCTGACTTTCGGATCTGTCCAGGACTTTCGGCCGCCGAAGGTGCCGCCGAAAGTGCCCTGTTCAGCTATTTCATGCATATCTCTATGTGATATTTCCAGGATGTTTTAGGGGGTTTTTGGGGAGTATATTAGAGTTGTAATTACGTATATTTGGTCCCTCATTTGAGTCCACCTGTGTAGGTTCGGACCCGAGGAACCGAGGACCCCAGCAGTGAGTTCAGCTGCTTTGGTGTTGTCAGAGTCAGCCAGATGTGAGTGGAACTAAAACTTAATCTTTTAAATTAAATGCTTTATCATGTTTCATGCATCATGATTATGCAATAGGATGATTGCATTAGTTTTCACGAATATGCCGCATTGCATAAATTGTTGTTGTTGTGGGTGAATGTCGGATGACCCAGTTAGTCCATGACAGGAAGACCAGGCCCCATGCTACAGGCCTGGCACAGAGTAAGAAAGACCAGGCCCCAGTCTACAGGCCTGGCACAGAGTAAGGAAAGACCAGGATCCCATCCTATGGTCTAGCACGGTTATGGGACTTGAAGACCAGGAGCCAGAGGAGGCCCTGGGAAAATGGTAAGTAATGTATGTTCTGACAGGAAAGACCAGGACCCCATTCTACAGGCCTGGCACAGAGTTAACTTGGACTAATTGGTGACGAGTTCATCCAACCCTTATGTGAATTGTTTGTGTTATGTTGCATTTCATAGAGCATAGTGTTAATGTGTTTTAATAGCTCTACTCACTGGGCTTTTAGCTCACCCCTCTCCCTTTACCCCCAGGCTTGCAGGTACAGTATAGTGCGGGAGTCCGGATAGAGTAAAGAAGTCATGCTTATGTAATAGATAGCAATGGACATGATCAAATTGTAATGTAAAAGTACAGTATAGTTATGTAACGAGATTTATGGATGTTAGTGTGTGCTTGACCATAGATTGTTGTATCCCTTTTATACATGATCTTAGAGATCTTTATGATGTTTATGTAAACCAACTCAACAGATGTTATGTTACCCATTGGGGGTACAGATGAGATCCCACAGAGGGATCAAAGCTATGTTAATGTTTATGCTCAGGTTGAGTTTGGTTGATGAGTATGTAAAGAAAAGTTTTAATTTTTATGCTTGTTGTTGATCATGTATGGGATTATACAGGTTTACAGGTCTTATGTCAGGCTTGCTACGGGTCCCGGCGGCCTTAAGTCGACCCGGATCCTAGCGCCGGTAGCGGTCCGATTTTCGGGTCGTTACAGAATGGTATCAGAGCCCTAGGTTCATATGGTCGGACCTAGAGTGTCGGGCTCATAGATGTTATAGAAGGTCAAGCACAATAGGAAAAGATCATGTCCACTAGGATAGGATGTGGAGTCCTGTATTGCATGATGAGGTGAAATGCCATGATATTATGCATGTGCATTAATGAGATGTTATGATATATGATGTATGTGATGCGGGTTCATGTGTACCCACATGAACCATATGATGTTGATGTTTATGTGCTGTGTACTGTTTTTCAGAAAACAGGATGAGAGGAACTCGTCGATCAGCAAGATTGACTGGAGTACCACCTGAGGATGAGGGCATGAGCGCCCGTCCTCCAGCATTGCCTAGGGCAATGTCTAGCAGGTCCAACAGGGACAGAGTAGCAAGAGACCCTAGAAGGTCTTTGGATCTGGGTAGAAGCAGATCAGTCAGAGGAACAGTTCAGGGAGGAGCGTCAGAGGATATGGGGGATGATATGGACGTAGAACAGAGGAGGGATGGCAGTTTGGGAGTCAGTATGTCAGAAGAAGGAATGGGAGAGTCCCAAGGAGGCACTCAGGCCTCGGGATTTGTACAGCCACCTCACTACTCACATTTCTCACAACATCCCGGGTATTCGATGGGAGGTACATCGGATTACCCTAGTTTCACCCCTTATCCCACACAGATGCCATACCCACCATACTACCCACCGTTCTCTCAGTACCCAATGTATCCACCTCCACCCTACTATCCAAATCCAGCAAACCCTACCTCAGAAAATGTTGCACCACCTCCACCACCTGCAGAACCAGCAGCCCCAGTTGTTCAGCCACCTAGACCTAGCTCAGCCAGTGGGAGCAAGGTCAAGATGACCGACTATATGAAGCTGGGTGCTCCCCAGTTTGAAACCGGTAATGATCCGTTCGTGTACTTGGAGCGGGTCAAAGCAATTACAGATGAGATAGGGGCGAATGACAGTAGAGCCATTCAGATGGCCGGGTTCACGCTTAAGTGCAAAAAGGCACGGGAGTGTTTCAAAAATTATGTGAACCCGAGAGTGGACAGCATGACTTGGGAAGAGTTTGCAAACGAGTTTGCAGGATGGGCTTTCCCTGATAGTTCAAGGGAATTGAAGATGATAGAATTCGAGCAGTTGAGGCAAACTGATGACATGAGTGTAGACGAATATACTGACAGGTTTATGGAGTTACTGCCATTTGCTGGGCAGGACCTTAATACAGACCAGAAGAAGTCGAGGAGGTGTATCATGAAGCTCCATTCCAGGTATTCCTCCTTGGTACAGTCAGCAGATAGAGAGAGTTTTCATGCCATAGTAGACATGGCTAGGAGAATGGAGGCTAGTGCCATCATTCAGGGGACAGTTAAGCAGACAGTGGCACAAGCTTCTGGTTCTAAAACTCCGGGAGGGGGAAGGTTAGATCCCTCTACCTTGAGTGCAGCAGCTTCAGGCAGTAAGAGATGGAGTAAACCCAAGGGTAAGAAGAATAAGTTCTGGAACAAGGTCAAGTCTAGTCTGGGATTTGGAAGTGGCTCAAGCTCTGGTGCGGATAATGCAGTTTGTGCAAGGTGTGGCAGACCACACAAGGGAGTTTATCGGTTTGGGACTACAGCCTGTTTTAGACGTGGTCAGGAGGGGCATATGGCTCGAGATTGTCCAAGAGCGGCCCCGATGGCTCAGTCCCAGCAGACAGCTTCAGGCAGTGTAGCGCAGCCAGCAGCTCCAGCCATGACTCAGGCCAGTGGCAGAGGCAGAGGGAGAGGAGCAGCCTCTTCTTCAGCGGGTTTCAGAGGTGAAGGTCCATCAGCCCCAGCACGGATCTTCACAATGACACAGCAGGAGGCAGATGCATCTAACACCGTGGTGGCAGGTAACTTAATTATTGGTTGTTCAGATGTATATGCCTTGATGGACCCTGGTGCATCTCATTCTTTTATTGCTCCGAGGGCCGTAGAGAGGTTGGGATTGATGACTTCCGGGTTAGAGTGTCCTCTCTGGGTCAGTGGACCCAAGTGTGATCCATCAGTGGCAGAGTCAGTCTGTCAGTGTAGTCCAGTTTTTGTTGAGGGGAGATGCATGTCCGCTGACCTTGTGGTTCTAGATTTGACAGACTTTGACGTCATTCTAGGGATGGACTGGTTATCTACCCATGGTGCTACCTTGGACTGCAGGGACAAGGTAGTCAGGTTCAGAGGTCAGGATGGATCAGAGGTCGTCTTCAGAGGAGACAGGAGGGGTACACCTAGAGGTATGATCTCAGCTCTTCAGGCTCGTAGGTTGATTAGGAAGGGATGTCAGGGGTATTTGGCTCATGTGAGAGAGCTAAATGGTCAGGTTAGAGAGCCCGCCTCGGTGCCAGTGGTTAGAGAGTTCTTAGATGTGTTCCCAGACGAGCTGCCAGGTTTACCACCTGCTAGGGAGATAGAGTTCGAGATAGAACTGATGCCTAGAACCCGACCGATCTCTATCCCTCCCTACAGGATGGCGCCAGCAGAATTGAAGGAGTTGAAGGAGCAGTTACAGGAGCTGGTAGACAAGGGCTTCATCCGACCGAGTACCTCACCCTGGGGTGCTCCAGTTTTGTTTGTGAGAAAGAAGGATGGATCCCTTAGACTTTGTATCGACTACAGGCAGTTGAACAAAGTCACTACCAAGAACAAGTACCCATTGCCAAGGATCGACGATCTATTCGACCAGCTAGCAGGAGCGGGTTGTTTCTCCAAAATAGATCTGAGATCTGGGTACCATCAGCTGAGGATCAGAGATGAGGATGTGCCAAAGACAGCTTTCAGGACCAGATATGGGCATTTTGAGTTCCTTGTGATGCCGTTCGGGTTAACCAACGCCCCTGCAGCATTCATGGACCTCATGAACAGAGTGTTTAGCCAGTACTTGGATCACTTCGTTATTGTCTTCATAGATGATATCTTGGTGTATTCCAGGAATGCAGAGGAGCATGCCCATCATCTGAGGTTGGTTCTACAGACCTTGAGGGAACATGGCTTGTATGCCAAGTTCTCCAAGTGCGAGTTCTGGCTAAGGAGCATTTCATTCTTGGGGCATGTAGTGTCAGAGAATGGGATAGAGGTGGACCCCAAGAAGACAGAAACTGTGGCTAACTGGCCTAGACCCACTTCAGTGACAGAGATTAGGAGTTTCTTGGGTTTGGCAGGTTACTACAGGAGGTTCGTTCAGGACTTCTCAAAAATAGCAGCTCCTCTGACCAGACTAACCAGGAAGAATCAGAAGTTTCTGTGGACCGACCAGTGCGAGGAGAGTTTTGAAGAGCTTAAGAAGAGGTTGACTTCAGCACCAGTTTTAGCTCTGCCATCTAGTGATGAGGACTTTACAGTCTTTTGTGATGCGTCCCGTGTGGGACTAGGTTGTGTGCTTATGCAGAACGAAAGGGTGATTGCTTATGCTTCTAGACAGTTAAAGAAGCATGAGTTGAATTACCCCACACATGACCTTGAGATGGCAGCAGTAATCTTTGCACTCAACATGTGGAGGCACTACCTCTATGGGTAAAATGTGAGATCTTCACAGATCATAAAAGCCTGCAGTACATCCTGAGTCAAAGAGATTTGAACTTGAGACAGAGGAGATGGGTAGAGCTGCTGAGTGACTATGATTGCAAGATTCAGTATCATCCGGGTAAGGCGAATGTTGTGGCAGACGCCCTAAGCCGGAAGTCACTAGGCAGTCTATCCCACATCACGGCAGAGAGGAGACCAGTGGTGAAGGAGTTTTACAAGCTCATTGATGAAGGTCTACAGTTGGAGTTGTCTGGTACAGGTGCCTTGGTTGCTCAGATGAAAGTGACACCCGTGTTTCTGGAGCAGGTGGCTCAGAAACAGCATGAGGACCCAGAGTTAGTGAAGATTGCCAGGACTGTTCAGTCAGGCAAGGACAGCGAGTTCAGATTCGACAATAAGGGGATCCTCCGTTATGGGAGTCGATTGTGTGTACCAGATGACATAGGGCTAAAAGGAGACATTATGAGAGAGGCTCATAATGCAAGATACAACATTCACCCCGGAGCCACCAAGATGTATCAAGATCTGAAGAAAGTTTATTGGTGGCCAGCTATGAAGAGAGCAGTTGCACAGTTTGTGTCAGCCTGCGAAGTATGTCAGAGGGTGAAGCTGGAACATCAGAAGCCGGCTGGAATGCTTAACCCGCTACCTATTCCAGAGTGAAAATGGGAGAATATAGCTATGGACTTCGTAGTGGGGTTACCGGCGACGTCCAACAAATTGGACTCCATATGGGTGATTGTGGACAGACTCACCAAATCTGCTCACTTCATCCCGGTCAGGAGTGGCTATTCTGTGGACAAGTTGGCGCAGGTGTACGTTGATGAGATAGTCAGACTGCATGGGGTTCCTGTTTCAATAGTGTCAGATAGAGGGCCCCAGTTCACCTCCAGGTTTTGGCGGAGTCTGCAGGATGCCATGGGTACTAAATTGGATTTCAGCACTGCCTTCCATCCACAGACAGACGGACAGTCAGAGAGGACCATCCAGACCATAGAAGATATGCTAAGAATGTGTGTGCTGGACTTTGGCGGTTCTTGGCGGCAGCATCTACCTTTGGTGGAGTTTGCCTACAATAACAGCCATCATGCTAGCATCGGGATGGCTCCATATGAAGCTTTATATGGAAGGAAGTGCAGGTCACCTGTTTGCTGGGAGGAAGTTGGAGAAAAGGCCTTGGCAGGGCCTGAGCTAGTAGAGATCACCAGCAGGGTGGTACCCTTAATCAGAGAGAGAATCAAGACGGCTGCAAGCAGACAGAAGAGTTATGCAGACATCTGCAGAAGGCTAGTAGAGTTTCAGGAGGGGGATCTGGTATTGCTCAAGGTGTCTCCAATGAAAGGAGTGGTTCGGTTCGGGAAGAAAGGTAAGCTGGCTCCGCGGTACATCGGACCCTTTGAAGTCTTGCAAAAGATTGGGAATGTATCGTACAAGCTGGATTTACCTGCTTCAATGAAGAGAATCCATCCGGTTTTCCATGTTTCTATGTTGAGAAAGTTCGTGTCAGATCCGGGCAAGGTTCTTAGTGAGCCTGATGTGGAGATCCAAGAGGATCTCACCTATGTTGAGCAGCCAGTGCGGATCTTAGACACCCAGATCAGGAAGCTAAGGAACAAGGAAATCCCGATGGTGAAAGTCCTTTGGAACCACCACAATATTGAGGAGTGTACTTGGGAGACACGGGAGTCCATGCTCCGGCAATATCCTCATCTCTTTTAAGGTTAGTCTCTATGTGTTTTATGTGTAGGTTGTGTTGTTTACTATGCATGTACTAGTTGAGGAACATTCGGGGACGAATGTTCTTAAGGGGGGGAGAATGTAATACCCGGCTAGACTCCGGTATCGGAATTCCTACCGTCCGGTGGAATGTCGGATGTCGGAGACCTCTAGAAGGGTAGAATCATGTTTTATAAAACTGTTTTAATGTGTTTTATGATTTTAAGTATTAAATAAAATGAATTTTTGCATGAAAAGTCTTTGGAGGAAAACCCAGGTTCGGCTGCCGAAAGTCAAGTTCGGCCGCCGAACATGCATGCGTTTTGGAGGCACGTTAGGCCCCCGAAAGCATGAGTTAGGGAAGTCCAGGTTCGGCCGCCGAAAGTCAAGTTCGGCCGCCGAACATTGCATGGATGCGGAGGCACATTCGGCCCCCGAACGTGGTCTGGCCAGCCACTATAAAAGGGTCCCTTAGCCGAAAACGGGCGAGCTTTTCCCCATTTTCGGCCAAGGTGAGCTTTCCGCCGTCCCTCACCCATTTTTGATGTTCTTCCTCTAAATCTTTCAAGATTTTCACTTGTTTTCACTTGGTTTGGAAGATTTAAGCTTTTGAAACAAGTTTTGGAGCTTTGGGAACTCAGGAGCTCATTTTCGTGGATCTCCAAGTTTAGGTCGTCTCCCTCTCGATCTTCAAGAGGTAAGGGCCGATCTTAAGCTCCTTATGTGTTTTAAATAAGTTTTATGCAAGATCTATGGGTAGAAATGCATGTTAGGTTATATGTTGAGTTATGGGTTAATATTGATGTTTTGAACAATGTGGCTTGGTTGAGTACGTTTGAAGTGTTGTAGTTGGGGTATTTGATGTTTTGAGGCCCCTAGGAACTTGTATGCATGATTTGGTTGAGATATATGCTTGATTTGAGGTGTTGGGAGGCAAGGGGTTCATGTGAACCAAGTTTCTGCCCTTCTGGCAGAAACCAGGTTCGGCCGCCGAAGGGAGTTTCGGCCGCCGAACCCCCTTTGTGGAGGCAGCATTCGGCTGCCGAAGTTGCCCCCGAAAAGAGACTTTCGTCTCTGTCTGGGACTTTCGGCCGCCGAAGGTGCCGCCGAAAGTGCCTGACTTTCGGATCTGTCCAGGACTTTCGGCCGCCGAAGGTGCCGCCGAAAGTGCCCTGTTCAGCTATTTCATGCATATCTCTATGTGATATTTTCAGGATGTTTTAGGGGGTTTTTGGGGAGTATATTAGAGTTGTAATTACGTATATTTGGTCCCTCATTTGAGTCCACCTGTGTAGGTTCGGACCCGAGGAACCGAGGACCCCAGCAGTGAGTTCAGCTGCTTTGGTGTTGTCAGAGTCAGCCAGATGTGAGTGGAACTAAAACTTAATCTTTTAAATTAAATGCTTTATCATGTTTCATGCATCATGATTATGCAATAGGATGATTGCATTAGTTTTCACGAATATGCCGCATTGCATAAATTGTTGTTGTTGTGGGTGAATGTCGGATGACCCAGTTAGTCCATGACAGGAAGACCAGGCCCCATGCTACAGGCCTGGCACAGAGTAAGAAAGACCAGGCCCCAGTCTACAGGCCTGGCACAGAGTAAGGAAAGACCAGGATCCCATCCTATGGTCTAGCACGGTTATGGGACTTGAAGACCAGGAGCCAGAGGAGGCCCTGGGAAAATGGTAAGTAATGTATGTTCTGACAGGAAAGACCAGGACCCCATTCTACAGGCCTGGCACAGAGTTAACTTGGACTAATTGGTGACGAGTTCATCCAACCCTTATGTGAATTGTTTGTGTTATGTTGCATTTCATAGAGCATAGTGTTAATGTGTTTTAATAGCTCTACTCACTGGGCTTTTAGCTCACCCCTCTCCCTTTACCCCCAGGCTTGCAGGTACAGTATAGTGCGGGAGTCCGGATAGAGTAAAGAAGTCATGCTTATGTAATAGATAGCAATGGACATGATCAAATTGTAATGTAAAAGTACAGTATAGTTATGTAACGAGATTTATGGATGTTAGTGTGTGCTTGACCATAGATTGTTGTATCCCTTTTATACATGATCTTAGAGATCTTTATGATGTTTATGTAAACCAACTCAACAGATGTTATGTTACCCATTGGGGGTACAGATGAGATCCCACAGAGGGATCAAAGCTATGTTAATGTTTATGCTCAGGTTGAGTTTGGTTGATGAGTATGTAAAGAAAAGTTTTAATTTTTATGCTTGTTGTTGATCATGTATGGGATTATACAGGTTTACAGGTCTTATGTCAGGCTTGCTACGGGTCCCGGCGGCCTTAAGTCGACCCGGATCCTAGCGCCAGTAGCGGTCCGATTTTCGGGTCGTTACAACACCGTTCCATTCAGGCCACATCATCAATCTAATCTCAGCAACATCATTTGGTTCTGTTGCTGAAAAACTATTAAACTTTATCTGTGCATTTGGATTAAAACCGGTCTCTTATTTTTTTTTCCTAAAAAATGAATCTTTCCTCTCTAATCTCTCAAAATAGCCGAAATTGTACATGTCATTATGGGAGGGCCTGATAAGGGCAAAGGAAAAAATAAGCGTATGGCAAAGGATGTCCTGTCTATCCATCAAGAACCATGGACCAAATAAGAGATAAGATTCAGTCCTGTTGACTAGGTGATCGGATTCTTTCAGAACGACCCGTTGATCGTTAAGATCCTCCTGAACCGGTACAAGATAAGGCAGGTACTTATAGATACAAGTAACTATATTAATCTCCTCATCCTAAATGTTTTTAACAAGTTAGGCTTAGATAAAAAGCAGCCTTATCAAAGTATACTATCCTTTAGTGGGATTAGGAGATAATACCGTGATAGTACTGGGTACCATCAACCTTCCCTTGGTGTTGGGTGATGAGAAATATAGGCGAAAGTTGTATGCAGAGTTTGCGATGGTAGATATTCTATTTGCATACAAGGTGATACTCGACCACCCAGTCCTAATCTGCCACAGTATTTTTATTAACATGGGTACTATGTATTTTAAACTTCTAGTTCCAGGAAGAATAGCAGTGGTCCGAGATAATCCGAGGTTAGTAAAAAAAGGTTACGGACACCCAGCAAAAAGCCTCAGAAAAATAACCGTACCCATAGACTTGCTGAAAAAACTAAAATCTCACATAAAACTAGAACCAACAGATTCGATAGAGGAGATCCAGATGGAAAGGAGCAAAAGGTACGTTCGAGATTGAGCTAACCGGCAAAATAAGGGCTCATTTGATAGGGTTGCTAAAGAGCTGAGTGTCAACTTTCGCTTGGTCTTCAAAAGATGTAACGGGTATAGACTCGACTCTTATCACCTACAAGCTATCTATTTACTAGAATGTCACTGCATTAACAAGTTCAACGGGTTCAGATTAGTACAAATAAACACCAGTCTCATATTTAAAAACTCAAAGATCAATTCAAAAAAATTAACCCAAATCTCCTCTAGGCATGACAACACAACAATAGCGGGAGAATAACGTGGCATGCATACATGCACCTATACCAATACGACAACTGACCCATGTCTTATCATAGTCAGCCACTAACAATTTCATACACACCAGCAAGACATAGACACTGAGAAGAGCATCGCGAGTAAATGCATATCCAAAATGATAAAATCCATCGTCGAAAGGATAAATAATCGAGAAAATAAAAAGAAAGGCTACTATCCAAAATGAAATATGTACTACAAACCTAGAAAAACGATCGAGAAAACTATTTTCAGTAGACATGTGCAACAATATATATTGACAAAGAAAAAGATTAGCTCATAGCACTTTCAGTCTAATATAATTTTGAAACTACCTTAAAGAGTCTATTAAAGTTTTTCGGCGCCAATTATTATCAATTTTCTTTTAATTTGACGAAAAGCCAAATTTAAATACACAATTTAATAAAACAAATCAAACCAAACAACCGCTCCAAAATCTATAAAACAAAAAAAAAATAAAACAAAAGAGAAATAAATAAAAACAAGCCCAACACTCTACTCAAGCAGAAAAACTCAACGACAAAACAACGTTTCCTCTAAATGCTTTTCTCTTTACTGGAATTTTTCTATTTTTTATTTCAATAATTATTGTTTTTTTTATTATACTATTTTGCTGTTTTTTCTAATGTATTATATTTTTTAAATTAATTTTTAATTGTTTATTGTTTACGATAAACTTAACAAGGCAAGGTGTGAACTAAAATATGAATTATAATATTTAATATTGCATTAGAAATTTTTTTTTAGTAAAAATATAATGTTTGGCTGAGTTTCTATTATTTCTTGATTTAGAATAAAATAAATTTAGTTTATTATAAAAATAAATTAAACTTTACAATATTATATGTTTTATATTATAAATTTACGTAAAGTTAATATTTGCTAAAAGTAATTATTTTACAAGAAATATATTAAATGGATAAAAAATAATTTTTCAAATACATAAATATATACTTTACAAATGAAAATAAATATTATATTATATTAATAACATTATTATTAATTAAAAAAATTTTATTCTCTAAAAATATGTTATTATTTTAAAATTTTTAATTTTTTATACTTTTTTAAATATCAGTTTTTTGTTAATTGAATATTTTTTTCATAAAAATAGTTACTTTACATTTAATATCTGAAAATTTTACAAAATATTTTCGTTTATTTTTTAAAATCATTATCATTGTTTCGTTAATATCATATATACACTTTTCCATAATACGATTCATTAGAAAATTTAGATTTACTTAAAAAATTAAATGAAATAAAACATAAAATTGCATAAAGTTTAATTTTTATAATAAATAATTACTATTTTATTTTAAACAAAATATCTTTAAAAGTCACCTTTTTAGTAATATAATATTATAAAATAATACTCAAACTAAAATATCAATTAATTATAATATCATTATATTCAAAAATGTGTAGGAGATGCTAATTAAATATTTATAATTTAATTATAAAAATAAATATTTATAGATTAATAGGTCAACGATAAAACTATAGATATATTTGTTAACAAGGAAAAGATTTTAGAAGAGAGAAGTGAGAGAAGTAGCGTAATTTGGATAGCAGTATTCAGCAAGAGAGGTTATTTGTCTCGACACTCTACTTCAATTATAATATTTTTTTAAATGTCTTTTACATATCATTTTTTTTTCCTGTGAGGATATTTTTTTGAATATATTTATATTTTAATTTATTTTCGATCCATTTACTTATTTGTTTTAGTTTTTAAAATCCGTTTAAGCAATAATTTTGATAATACTTTGCCTCTATTACTTTTGTGCGCAGGGATTGGTAATAATTGTTAGAGAATTTATTTACTTTTTTAAGATAGCTCCATAGTTATATTAGACTGAAAATGATTATTTTTTTTTATGATAGGGGCTCTACATATAGCTGATTTTGATTGCATATCGTCGGTTGTTGATTGCATGGATAAATTTCTTTATTTTACCATTGTTCCTTATTTTGTCAGCAATGAGTTTATTAGTTGGTTATGAGGTTAGGGTTGTGGAGACATGCGGGATTGTGGTCTCTTATCGTGGTTATGCATGGTGCTTGGTGCTTGCTCGCCTATTATTTTTGCTGTGATTGTGCGGCATTGGATCGGTAAGGTGGATGCTCCTCAAGTCGAATTCTGTCAGTTTCTGAATTAGGGTGCTAGGTTGGTAGAGCTGGACTTCTTTTCTTTGTATGTTTTGATATTTCTTGCAGTTTTATTTACATAGATAAAAAAAATTATAAATATGAAAAATTACAATATATATATTCGAGTTTCTAATGTATAATAATTTTATGAGTAATTAAAAAAACTATTTTATAGTTTAACTTTTTTAAATAGAGTTTTATAATTTAATTTATAATAAAAAGAGTTACGTGATTTCATTTAGTAAAGTAAAATTTTTCTATCTAATATTATTAATAAATGTCAATATAGCACTTAAAAATAATTTTTAATTATGATAAATTATATTTTAATTTTTAAAATTTTATAAAACATATAATTTAATTCAGATATTTATAAATTTAATAATAAAATTTTATTTTATAATAAAATAATCCTTTAATTGTAATTCGTTTCTACATTCTTACAAATTAATCCATAAATATTATAATATTTATAAATAAATACTTAATATATTTTATAAATTAATTTTACATGTTTATTAAATTTAATATTTTAAAATAAATTAATAAAATAAAAATAAAATCATAAATCTTAGTACAATACACATTTAAATTCAAATTTAAAGGGTTGTTTTAGTCTAACTTTTTAATAATTTTTTAATTAATACGATAAAAAAAGATATTTAATTTTTATTTTATTATTTTTTATATACAAAATATTAAAATTTAAAAAATGAAGAGATTAATTTATAAATATAAGAATTTATTAATAATTATATTATTTAAGAATTAATTTAAAAAATATATGAATTAATTTTAATTTAAAATTTAAAATTTAAAATTCAGTAATTATTTTATTAATTAAATAAAATTTGATGGATTAAATTTAAAAATATAAAAATTAAAATATAATTTTTATTAAATATCATGAATAAATTATAATTTGTGAAAAAATTCACTTTATTAACTATGTATAAATATAGGAGCTTTTTATTATAAATTAAAATATAGAATTTTATTTGAAAATGAGTTTTTTTTTAATTATCCCATAATTTTATTTAAATTATAAATTATGAATAATTCCATTTCAAAAAAAAAAAAAAAAAAGAATAATTCGTTATAACCGGTTCCTTCACCCTCCAGCCGGTGGTCAAATTCATCTTGGCGGTTTAAAAGCCTCTGCCTTCGTCGTCTCATCGATCAAATTTATCGAGCAACATAACCAAAAACCCGTTTTCAAGGAAGGCGAAACCCGGAAAAGAAAAATAAGAAAGCGAAGAATGTCGGGCATGGGGGACGGATACGTGGGCACGGCTCAAGATGCCGTGAGAATCCGGCGGTTAGAGAAGCAGCGAGAAGCCGAGCGTCGCAAAATCCAAGAGCTCAAGACCAAGTCCGCCTCCGCCAAGGGTCAGCCTGGTCTCCTCCAGTTCGGGTCAAGTACCTCCGAGGTCCGCATTCAAAACCACCTTCATGGATTTTTTGTGAACTTTTTCATGTCTTTTGTAGCTAGGGTTTCGTTTACAATAACTTTCCCCTCATGTTAGGTTTTAGATTATAGAATCTGGTTTGTAATTCATTTTCTTAACAAACAAACAGTTCTCGTGTAGAGACTAAAAATATTGATTTTTTTTTTGGTGAGCAAAAGCATAGAGTTTGAGTTTCATTAGCTCTTTATTTTTTTTTTTCCGATTTACTTTATATTTATTCCGTAGTTTGTGGTTTATCAGATTCTTGAGACTGCTTTTAAGAAGGAGACTGTGGGTTTGGTTACAAGAGAGCAATATGTTGAGAAGGTTTGTTCAATTTTGTTTTTGTTCATCTCTTTACTTACTGATAATGAAAGCATAAGGTACTTATTCAATGTTGTTTTGTATGTTAGAGGGTTAATATTCAGAACAAGATTGAAGAGGAAGAAAAGGAGAAGCTCCAAAAGCTTCGGCAAGAGTGAGTTTACTTCTGCCCTTCCGATCACCTTTCCTTTTTTGAATAATGTGCTATTTGGTTATGTGTTGGGAGTGTGCATTACATTGTAGGGAGGAGGAGCTCCAGCTGCAAAAGAGAAAGAAGAGAAAGATTAAGGGGAATCCTCGATTGTCCTTTGCTGATGATGTTGAGAATGGAAGTGAAGAAGAGGATGCTGAAGACAGTAAGACAGTTATGAAAGGCTTTAGCATGTTAAACTATTTTTAGAAAGCTGGAATATGCTGGACTATTTTATTTATTTTAGAATTTGGAATTTGCTGAGCAGTATGATTGAATATGATCACTTGACTCCCTTTACAGGGTATTCCCCATACTAAGTATTCTCTAATCACTTGCTATATAACCAATCACTGCCATTTTTGCTGCATCTATTTTGTTTGGTTAGTTCTATGCCTTTGTATTTTGATGCACTGGGATTTGGAAGACAACTGAATATCTAATGGGTTTCCTCAAGCTGTTCACAATATGTCAACAGTGACAAGTATATTGAACTTGTATGTTAGTTTTGCTTATATGTATACCCCTAGCTTTTATTAGATGTTTACCCTGCCCTGAAAGGTGATTGGCTTGAGCCACAATGTTATCCTCATAGTTACCAGATTCTCTCAACCCTCGTGTGAACCGCGTTCCGGGTACTTCGTACTGAAATGCGATACTTTTGCATCTCAAATCATTGGGGGATGTGATTTGAGTCACCAAAATATAGGTTCCAACAAGAAATAAAAGATGGAAGTACAAAAGAAAAATAAACAAATATGCATGTGTGCAATAGCATGCAAGCATAAGAAGAAAAAGAAGAGAAGGGGGAAGAAGAAGAAAGGCTATAAAAAAAGGAAAAATAAAAAGAAAAAATACATGTTAAAATATTTTAAGTGGATGGTAGATTTAAATGTTAGTGGAATACGAGGCAATGTTAAGTTGGGGTTATAAATTACTATTTTATTAGTTAAAATTTAAAATATTTTCAAAAAATATAGATATTATCAACTATTAGTCATATATTTAATTGTGTAAATATTATATTATATTGCATAAACACAATTTACATGCCCCAAATTAAATTGGCATACCAACTAAACATTTCACTAGTCGAATTAGCTTAACTATTAAGCGTATCTCCTATTGTCGTACCCAGTACCCGTACCCCGACTCGAGAGTACCACAACTTGAGAGTACCACGATTTAAGTAACTATGGTTATGCTGTTCACAGTTACTTTTGAATTATTTCTGCTCCTAGAAGATTTATATTGGATCGTAGCTTCTGCATATAATGACTTTGGCTGTTCTGTATTCTGTTTAGAACTGTATTTATATGCTCATTTCATTAGTTGTCTTTCAAATTGTGGTCCTATCGTTTACTATTGTATATTCACCTTAGAGTTTTTTAGTTGCTGGTATTTATGTCATAAATCCATACAAGTGGGTCCATTTTCATGCTTAGATGCTTGCCCATGATTACTTTTGATTTTATTGCAAGTATTTGCCCTTGAATTTCACATTGTTGTATGGAATGATGTCCTGTGGAAGAATGGAACTGGAAATATAGACCAGTTACATTTCTGTGTATATGCCTGAGTTTTGGTTTCTTTTGCTTTTGCAAAATATTCTGTTAGTTTTGAATAGCTGTTTTTTTTTTCCCTATTTGTATCTGGCTCTTTGCTAGCATGAGAAACTGAATTGGGAAGTTGTATTTTTTCCCCTTGCTGCAGAAAGCTTAGAGTCAAAGAGGTTAGTGCATGGAAAATTTGGTAAAGATCCCACAGTGGAAACAAGCTTCTTGCCTGACAGGTGTGACATCTCTCTCTCTCTCTCTCTCTCTCTCTCTCTCTCTCTCTCTCCCCCACCACCTTCCCACCCCCCAACCAAACTCCCTGGTTCCACATACACTAGTTGGTGCATGTGGATGTGCATGGATTTGGAGCTAACATATGAGCTTAGGGGTGATGAGGATGCTGTTTCAGTGAGCGGGAGGCAGAGGAGCAAGCTGAGCGTGAAAGGTTGCGGAAGCAGTGGCTTCGTGAACAGGAACAGATTCGAAGTAATTATATATTTTGGCTCTTTCTGATATATTACTAGTATATGGAAAAATATTTTTCCTGAATCAAACTCCTGGTATTTCAGATGAGCCCCTTGAAATTACTTACAGCTACTGGGATGGAGCAGGCCATAGGAGAGTGATCCAGGCTAGTTGGATTAACCTGACCTATATTTTATCCATCTGTTTTTCATTGTTCGCGTTGTATGTACTATTAAGATTGGTATCCTTTTTATTTTATTTATTCTGTAGTGGTTTCTGGTTTCATAATTTAGGCGCGCAAAGGTGATACCATAGGGGAATTTCTTCGGGCAGTTCAGCAGCAACTTGCACCTGAGTTTAGAGAAATCAGAACAACATCTGTGGAGAATTTACTTTATGTGAAGGAAGATCTCATCATTCCCCATGTGAGATGATTTAAGCTTTTTTACTTGCAGTTTTGATCATCTATCTTGATTACATTCTAACTAATTTCACTTTATTATTATTATTGTTTTTAATGGTTGTGGAATTTCAGCAACACAGCTTTTATGAGCTTATTGTTAACAAGGCTAGGGGCAAAAGTGGTCCGGTAATCCCTAATTCCTTCAAACTCTTTCTTGTTCTATTGGTGAATTTTATTATGATGGTGATATTGCAGCAACATTCATCAAATACTAGTGACAGGGCAGAAGTATTTATATCCTGTTGAGTGTAGTTGTAATGTTGAGTTAAAAAAAAGGAGAACTTTTAAATATGTGGACTATGACTACAGACAATCTGATTAAATTGCTTTCCCTGCTTAATTTTGGGCCTTTTCAGTGTTTTCTTTTGGTGGGGTGGGGCTAACGTTGCACCTTGTTTCATTGTGGAAATCAAGATTTCATTGTAGAAGGGAAAAGATTCCAGGAAAAGAAAGAGGAAAGAGTCTGAAATTTGCCAGTCAGGCCTAGCCTATTTCTTCATACCCATTGAACGGTTTTGGGGATGGAGGGAGGTTTGAGTGCCCCCCATCCACCACTATGGTGGGTGTATGGTGTATGTTGCAGTTCTGATCCTGTTTGTTTTATTATTGTTGTTGGAGGTAATTATGTAAATCATTTATGAATCCTGTCTGTATTAGATTAGGTATTATAAATAGGGCTCTAATATTTCTCCTAGACTCGGTAGTGAAAGAGCAGGTTGCTGTTTTTGGATATAGACACACTTTGCAAATCATTAAAATTCTTATGTTTGTTTTTGTCTCTCTGTATGCTAATCTGTGTTAGTTCATGGTTTTGTTTTTTCACTTAAAACATGTGAATGGGACATTAGAGTTCTGTACTTATATCCACTGGTTCCCCCTGCGCCCCCCGGCGCCAAAAAAAAAAATCCTTCCCCAATTTTTTTCTTGAAATACAAAGCTTCTCTTTCTCAGCTTTTTCACTTCGATGTGCATGAGGATGTGCGGACCATAGCTGATGCTACAATAGAGAAGGATGAGGTATTATTCTTATGGTATTCAATGTACTAGTTCTGAACATTAATTAAGGATGCATCATGCCCAATTTCTGGGACATCTATGCATAAGCAAATATTTTAAAATTTTTTCCTTTTTATTTTCAACAGTCCCATGCTGGTAAAGTTGTCGAGAGGCACTGGTATGAGAAGAACAAACACATTTTTCCTGCTTCAAGATGGGAGGTTCTCTCTCTCTCTCTCTCTCTCTCTCTCTCATATTAGACGTGCATTATTTGTTATCTTTCTGTCCTGACTGGTTACCTTACTTTGTTAACATTCTAGAATCTAGTGTGGCATTCCAATCTGCAAGGGTGCTTTTTATTTCTCAAAAATAGAAATCTGGCATTAATTATGGCAAACTGAATGATCCAATCTGGGTAACTGGGTTGTTTCGTCTGGCTAGTTTGTGGTGCAGGCATATTTTTGTCAATGCGGCCATATTATCTAAATAGGTTAAGGCACGAGGATAAATCATCAAATTAATTTTTTCCCTTTCCATTGTGGTAGATATATGACCCATCAAAGAAGTGGGAGCGTTACACCATCCATGGGGATTGAGCTAGCAGCTGGATTTGTTTTGTCATTTTATCCACAACTACCTGGGAAGTTCATTCCAACAACACTATAGGCAGTGTTGTAGTGGTATTTGATAATGCGACTGCAATTTTTCACTGAACAGATATTGAAGTATTTAAGTGCAATTTGGTGGTGGATGGAGTTGTAATGATTAGTCACTAGTCTTGAATCTTGAGCTTCGATTTTGAATTTTGGGTCAGAAAATAATACGCCTTTACTGCTGCCTGTATCAGCGTAATTAATTAGCAGGGATATAATCGACGTTCTCTCTAATCTTGTATGTCATGAATTGGATCACATAGTTGATGGTTGGAGAATACTTGTGCTTGAGAGTGAAATAAATGTTTGAAGAAAGTTAATTTGTATTCTTTTCCTTGGGTGCGTATGTTGAATGATAACGTGTTCTGCAACAGTCCTCCACTTTGTTAACTATTGGACATGATCATCTCAGGGCCGAGCCGGGTTTCGATGGGTCCTAGTATGGGGTTTTGCTATTTGTGTGGGCCTGATCCAGACCAATTACATTGATTCTACGAGCCAACTTCTCATAGAATGTGGTCCATACGTGTTGCATGGTATGGGATTATTCAAATCTCATGCAAACTACTTCATAATCCGGTTTATTCAAATCTCATGAAAGTTGAAGTAGATAAGCATGCGTTTAAGATGAGATCATCCAACATTCATATGTTTTGCAAATATGGAGTTTAAGAGCTGTAATATGCGCTTCATTGATAATAGAGCTCATAAAAGTTCGCAATCTATTCCCATTTCAAAAAAAGAAAAAAGTAGGCAATCTATTTAGGAAAGAATTTTGCATGCTTATTGTATATATAATAGTTGAAATTTGAAAGCATTTAAAATTTTAAATTATAAGTTAAAAAAAATTAGGATAAAGTAGAGTTATACCATGTGGCAGCATTCTCATTTGCTAAGGTTATATATATAATATATACACAGCATTAAAGTGAAAGACTAAAATTGTTTTATATGAATGCTTTATCTAAGATAATGAGCAATGCTCATAAACTAAAGGCAAACATAGATTTGGCTTGTATAGCAAACTAAACTGCAAATTTACTTTGATTCAATTTGATTTATCTATATTTTAAATTCAATTTGAATTTTACTCTTTTTTTTTTCCCTTCAAAATAGAATTGATTTTGCACAAGTATAATCTTAGGTATTAAAAACAAATTACTGAAACCAAAATAATTTCAAAATTCGATTTGAATTTATTTATTATTCATTTTGGTTTTTATACTTTATGTTATTTAAGTTTTTTATTTTCTACAAAACTAATTTAATTAATTGTACAATTTCATAGAAATTAACTAAATGTTTGTTTATAAAAAAAGACGTGTTCATTTATAATATTTTTTTTGTATTTATAAATTAAAAAAGCCAATAATTTCTTTTTTTCATTTTGATACTTATAGAGTAGTTGAATAAAGTATTTTACTAATCGCCTTTTCTTTTAATTTCAAATTTATACCAGATACTTATTTTAATATAATTTTTTAAAAAGAATTTTAGTAAATATATTTATAAGTATTTTTTACCACTAACTATTTATTAAACATTTATAAGCACTCTAATTTAAAATATAATTGATAAAATTAATGATAAATTATATTTTAATTATTTAATTTTAGTATAATTAATACATCTATCTCTATATTTTTAAAACTGAACATTTAAATTTTTTTATAATTAATCTGTAACGACTTGGAAATCGGACCGCTACCGGCGCTAGGATTCAGATAGACTTAAGGTCGCCGAAATTCATAATAAGCCTACTATACATCCTATGTACTTGATAAAATCTCATGCATGATCATATATCAACATAAAATCTTAAACATTTCATGAAACCAAGCTTAACCTGTGCATGTATTATAAACTGAAAACATAAAACCCATACTAGAGCCCTCATCAAATGTTTCAGTATGGTCAACATACATATCTCAACTTAGTTCAACATAGCATAAATATAAAACTTTTACATAAAGATCATGAAAACTGGGATTACAACATCATCATTAGGGCGAAACACAATTCTAATCCATAAGATATTACATGTCCACTACTATTCTATTACATAAAAACTGTACCAAAAGCTATGCCAACTCTCCCAAACTATCTGCGCTCCTGCAAACCTGGGGTTAGGGGAAAGGGATAAGTTACAAGAGCCTAGTGAGCAGAATATAAAAATAGTTTAATAAATACATGCTCATATGAAATGCGTCACATCACAAACAATTTACATCAAGATGGATTTGTCACCAGTAACCCTCTACATATCTAATGTGCCCGGCCCTCGACGGAGCTCCTCAGGACTTTCGCTTAAACATAACATATCCATAAATGCCAGGGGCGTAGAATGGGTATCGACCTGGACTTTTTATTATCATATTGCCAAGGACTTAGAATGGGCCTCGACCTGGACTTCCGTATCATATCGTATCATATCATATCGAGGGCTAGTGGGTCATCCAATATCCATCCACAACAACAGTAAATTATGCAATGCATTATATTCGTGAATTCTAATGCAAAACAACATAATACATAAATATGGTATTCGTGATGCATGATCATGCTTAAAAAGTTTGATTACTTTACAACAATAGATTAGTTTAGTTCTACTCACATCTGGCTGACGCTTGCCTAACAATGACGCAGCTAGTTCACTGAAGGCCTCTACAGTCTCCCTGGTCCGATCCTACATAGGTGGACTCAAATGAGGGACCAACACAACTATTACATGACTCTAAACAACTCCCAAAAAACCTCTAAAACATAACAAAACATGCATAGAAATCAAGCAAAGGAAGGCTGGATAGAGGGCTTTCGGCAGCAGGTTCGGCGGCCGAAGGTCCCCATAAATCCGAAAGTCAGACACTTTCGGGGGCAGGTTCGGCGGCCGAAAGCCTTCCCAGATCTGAAAGTCCATCCTTTCGGGGGCAGGTTAGACGGCTAAAGGCTGCCTCCACAGGCAGGTTCGGCGGCTGAACCTGAGTTCTCTAGAATGGCAGAACCCGATTCTGCCTTATGCACTCAGCCACCAAAACTCTCCAAAACCTCACATCCAACCCCTCAAAACATGCCTACACACTCATCAAGCATAAGGGGCTTAAAAACTAGCCTAAACCCCAACAAACAACAACTAAAACATCAAAAGAGCAAACATTCATAAACAACCCAACTCAAACCCTATAACATTAGATCTAACCAATTCATACATTTTTAATCCTTAACCCTTATTAAAACTTACTTAAAACATAGGAAAAAGACAAGGATCTACACTTACCTCTTGAAGATCTAAGGTAGATGCGACCCAAGCTTTGAGTTGAGGAGAAACGGTCTCCAAATTTTAAAATATTGGATTCAAGCTTAAAACTTTAAAAACAAGAGAAAACTCATCAATATTTTGAAGGATTTGAAGGAAAAATAACAAAATCAACGATGGGAGGACAAGAACTCACGTTTACCCAAAAATGGAGAGAGAAACTCTCCCATTTTCGGATTGGAGGCCTTTTATAGATGGCTGACCAGACCACCTTCGGGGGTTGAAAGAAGAGCTCCTGCGGTAGCACCATGTTCGGCAGTCGAACATAAGGTTCGGCACCACCTTCGGGGGTTGAAAGGAGAGCTCCTGCGGTAGCACCATGTTCGGCAGTCGAACATAAGGTTCGGCGGCCGAACCTGGACTTTCCTTCCAAAACATTTTTTTTTCTTCAAAAAATTCTTTTTCTTTTTTCTTAAAACCTTAAAATTTTCGATAACATTTTATAAGAACCTTGTTTTACCCTTCTAAGAGGTTCCGGCATCCGAAATTCCGGATTCCAACAGGAATTTTGTCGGAGGGTTGGAATTTCGACGCTGGAATTTAGTAGGGTATTACATAATCCGTCTAAATAAGAGATGCTTTCAATCATTTTTGTAGTTAAAAGTATAGAAATATTTTTATTACCTTTTTAAATACACAAACTATATGGTAGTCCTGAAATTTTATCATAATTCTTAAATTTTTTATAATTAATTTATTTAGATTTTAATATTTTCATTCATTTTAAAAATATTAAAAAGTTAGAATTTTATTCATTATTGTCGTTTATTAAAATTTAAACATTTTAATTATTTCTTTTTCAATTAACTTTTATCCATATTACTGTTTTCAATTAAATTTTAATATTTTTTATTCTTTAATTTTCATTTATTAAAATATTACAGTATTTAATAATTTCAAAATTTTTAAAAAATACTTATAATTTCAGTAATTTTTAAGTGTTATTAAGTAACTTTTTAAATAGATGAAAAATTTTTACAAAAAAATATTTCGAGAACAAAATATTCTTTCAAAAATTTGAACAACCACTGCTTTTAAACTAATAACTAAAATGGATTAAAAAACTATAATTTTGGATGGACTAAATATAAAGAGATTTAAACATTTAATTTTAAAAATATAAAAATTATTACGTTAATGACGCTAAAATTTAAGAATTAGAGTATAATTTAAGTAATATTAAAATTTAAGTGTTTATGAGAGTATTATGGATATTTGAAATGTTTATTTTTTTATAACTTGATGACTAATAAAATTATTAATAGAAAAATATGTGAGTTTAGACAGATAGATTATAAAAAAATTTAAATATTTAATTTTAAAAATATAAAAATTAATTTATTAATTACACTAAAAACTAAATATTAAAATATAATTTATCTTAAAATTAATTATTTTTTATTTAAACCATCCAATTTCTGAATTTCACTCATTCTAATTTGTTCAAAGTAGATCGTTAAAGGATTATGAAAAAGGACTCAGGTCATCCTACCTTATTCCCAAAGCCACACTTTTTTCGCTATTTCATTATTATAATATTAAATAAAAATTTAGTTAATAATAATAAATATAATTTTTTTAAAAAAAACATGGTATAAAAACAAAATTAATTTTGTAAAATGTATAAAATGAAAAGAGTTGCACAGAAGACAGCGACCATTTTGATGTCATTTCATATTTATTTAACCAATAATAATCCTTCATTTCCCTTATTATTATCTCACATATTTGACTCTGAGTTTCAAATTTGGATTTCTGTATTTATGGTCGTGTTGATCTCTACAACTACTAACAAGCTGCCTTCAACGCGGCGACTATGAATAATGTTAGGGTTTTCTTCTCCTCTATCCTCCTTGTAATATATTCACTCTGCCACAATTTTTCACAATAATTTATTTTAAATATATTCTAACATTAATAAAAAAAATTTCTTTTTAAATATTATTTTTTATTAATAAATCAGTTTCTATATTTTTAAAAATTTATTAAAATATTTTTTTTAACGAAATAATTTTTTTATTTTCTTTTAAAAACAATAGATAAAAAATAAAGAATTTTTTTTAAATCTAATTTTATTCTCAATAAATCTCTTATTTAATTTATAGATATTATTATTATTAATATGTCAATTTTTATATTTTTAAAAATTTATTAAAATATATTTATTTTTTCTTTTCATTAACGAAATAATTTTTTCTTTTTTTTTAAAAGAAAAAAAAATAACGTGATAAATAAATAAAATTATATAAAATAATTATTTCGTTGACGGAGATAAAATATAAAAATATTTTAATAAATTTTTTAAAATAAAAAAATGACTCGTTAATAATGATAATATTTAAAAATTAAATGATAAATATTTTTAATAAAAATTTAGCAAACAATAATAAATTTAAATTTATTTTAATAAAATTATGGTATAAACTCTCACAAAATTTGTTTTTTAAAAGTATAAAAGAAAGAATTACACTAAGACCCACTGTTTTGACGTCATTTTAGTTTTATTTAACCAATAATAGTCCTTCATCGTCCTTAATACTAGTTTTATTAATATTTAATTTTTTTTATTTAAATTTTATCTATATTAATCGTGATATATTCCAACATATGTATAGGAAGGTTAAAGGTTTTTTTTAATATATACTAAACAGTATTCAATTTATTAATAATAAATTCTTATATTATTTTTGAACCAATCAAAATACAATATAATTTGTTAATATTATTAACTATATAAGATTTTAGATACAATAATATTTTATCTATGTAAAAATTTGATTATAGGTAAGTTCATGTTAAATCGAATTAATAGTTATTTAGACTATCAACTAAATTGAATTTTTATGAAAATATAAATTATGATCAATCACATTAATAATTAATAATTTTTTTTTTTATAAATTTGAGTTATTTTATTTTAATTTTTAGAATTAGTTATTGGTGTTATTTTAATAATCTAATAAATAGAGTAGATTTTACATTTCAAATGATATGTTATTTTAAATTTGTTATTTGATAATGTGCAAAAAGTGTGATACGTATATACGTGATTTGAGAGAGACGAACGAACCTCTTCATCTTATTCAATTGGGCTATAGAACGCTCGACTTATGAAGTACAAGGATCGAATCTTTAGCTCCTCTGACTTCCTCAATATCCAGAATGAGCAGACCGATCTCTCTAGTACTCGTGCCACTCACAAGAACTTAATACAAAGATTACCGACCTCTATAAAGACCATGCAAACTAAGTACGAGCTGATGAAATCAGGATGAGATACCGACCTTCTACACAATAAATGACCTCTCTAGTCTCTTCCAAAGTATTAAATGAGCATGTGGAAAGGCCGACTAATATGATGTACATGGTAAATAGAGTATGAGCTAAACTTGCACCACATTTATTAGTCACCGGACATACCAGTCAAGACAACCCATGCCTTATCTAATGGGACTTGATATTGAATGCCCTTAAAGTTATTAAACCAGTAGATATATCACTGATCCCGCCCAAAACAAGGGGATGTGAGAAGCGCTCTCTCTCAAAAAGACTAACTCACCGAAAGTTAACCTCTCTAAATCACACACTGGCAGAAGAATCTCATTCTCTTTGATACACTCATAGAAGAGCCCTTAAAATACATGACCTCTGGAGAATTCCTTTAAATACTTGGTTATTACTTATTTTATTTTCTCTTCATAATTAATGAATCTCATATAATTTTCGAACTAGCTTGAGCGTCAGAGAATCTCCCCCGGATAATCCCCAATGGACCTCTTACCGTCTTTTCATATCTTGCAAGATCCCTTCCTCAAGCTCAAGTATGGAGGGACCTCACAAATCCAATCACAAATTGATGGTTAACCCATTGAATTGAGTCTTCATTCAGGTGTCATCATCTGGACACCCCGCTGGATCTCAGCCATATCAATTGGTGTCGCCTATGGAAAACGAAGGAGACTATTCTGTTGCCGAAGTTTTCAAATAAAATCCAAACCCATTGAGATCTACATGGAAAATCTAGAAAAGCCAACAACCCAACAATAAGAAAGACAAAAGGGAAGAGAAATGGTGAAAGACTTGAGAATCATCAGCTGCATCTAAAAGCCACACCATGAAAGTCAGATAGAGGAAGATGTTGATATAAGAAGAAAGAGCAATATAAAGGCGATCCGTCAACATGGAAGAGAGATGATGTGCACGAGTTACCTAAGCTATACAACTTTAGCTCAAAGTATCTTTGCTATTATGACTCGTCACAAGATTTAAAATCTTAGATGAAAGACTTATGTATATGAACTCGAACATGATAGTATACTGAAGTAGACTAAAAGCTCTCATCGGTGATTAATATTAGTATGAATCCACTAAGAGAAATATTATTTAATTAAAACATGCTGCTATATGATTTCAAAGCTGTAAAATGATTTGTGCATAAGAAACATTGCTTATTGGACTCATTGAATCGTATGAAAGGATGTAGTTGGTCAAAACCCAAATCTACTTTCATTTGAAATGTGAAGCTAAGAATATGGCACGCCACAATGTTCATTGACAAATAATACTCAATTAACAATGAGCATTCTCGTCACATACACATGTTGTGCAAACTTTTATTTTGTAGACAAATTTCAAAAGAAAGAGAAAGGCTAATAAGTCCAAAATCGCCAGTAAGGCCGCGAGTCTGAATCTTGAAATTGCTAGTAAGGCTATAAATCTGAATATTGAAATCACCAATAAAGTCACAAGCCTGAATCTTAAAATCACCAGTAAGGTCATAAGCTTGAATCTTGGAATCGCCAGTAAGGCCACGAGCCTAAATCCCAAAATCGCTAGTAAGTCCACGAACCTGAATCTCAAAAAATCGCCAGTAAGACCATGAGCCTGGATCCTTGAAGTTGCCAGTAAAGCCACGAGCTTGCACCCTTAGAAAAAGAATCAGGCTAAGAGCCCAGAAACTGACTAGAAAACCAAGAAGCTCAGACAGAAAAATAAGGACGGAGAGTCCAAAAAATGCCAAGGAGCAAAAAAGCTCAAACTAAAACTCAAGGCTCAAAGCCTAAAAGAGGCACAAGAGCAAAAGAACCTAGAAGCAAACTCAAGGTTAAGTACCCAGAGAACAGAATCAGTGCAAAAATCCCAGAATGAAGCGAAAAGCCAAAAGAGCTCAGGCTAAAAAACAAGGGCTAAGTGCCAAGAAAATGATAAAAGCAAAAAGGGCTCGGATAACAAGTCAGAGCTAAAAAGCCCGAAAGGCTAAGTGCCTAGAAAGTGCTCTAGAGCAAAAATGCTTGGAGGTATACTAAAGGCAAAAGAATCTGGAAGCAAACTCAAGGTTAAGCGCCTAGAATAGAATCAGGGCAAAAAGCTCGGAATGAAGTGGAGAGCCAAAAGAGCTAGGCTAAAAAATAAGGGCTAAGAGCCAGGAAAATGACAAAAAAAAAAGGTTCAGATAACGAGTCAGGGCTAAAAAGCCCGGAAAGGCTAAGTGCCCAGAAAGTGCTCCAAGCAAAAATGCTTGGAGGTAGACTAAAGGTTAATACTATGGAAAATGACAGAAGCGAAAAGGGCTCGGATAATGAGTCAAGCCTAAAAAGCCCGAAAGGGCTAAGTGTCCAGAAAGTGCTCCAAAGCAGAAATGCTCGAAGGTAGACTAAGGGTAGAAGAACCCAGAAGTGAACTCAGGACTAAGCGCTCTAAAGATACAAAAAAGTAAAAATGCTAAAAAATAAACACATGGCTCAATTCCCGAAAGACGAGTAAGGCTGAAAATGCCCAGAAGTGCAACCAGGGCTAAGGGCCTAGAAAAAAGTGTAAGGGCAATAAAAGCCCATAAGCAAAATCGAGACTAAGTACCTAAAAAGAGTCAGGGCTAAGAGCTTGGAATACTATGAAGAGCCTAAAGAGTTCGGACAAAGGATCAGGCTAAAAAGCCCATAATCATGCACAGAACCAAAAGCCTGAGAGAATACAAAAAGCTAAAAGTGCTTCGACAAAAACTTAGAGTTAAGAGCTCGAAAGATGATTAAAGAGTGAAATGCTCGAAAGGAAAATCAGGGCTAAAAACTTGGGAGACACTTAAGGGCAAAAAACTCTAAAGAAGTGCGAGAATAAAAATGCTCAAAAGTAGAAACAAGGCAAAAAAAATCCGAAATAATATACAGAGCTAAAGAGCTAGGAAAAAAAATCAGGGTTAAAAAATCCTGAAGATGATATAAGTGCTAAGATTTCAGAAAAGCAACTCAACCATTAAAAGGCTAGAAGGTCTTTTCTAAAAGAAGTAAGAGTTTATAACACAAAAAAAAAAAGTGAAATATATGACGACTTTTCGAAATTCTTAAAATATAGACCAAAGGTCCCATGCAATAACTTACAATAGTTTTTGTTATGATCCTTATCAATAGTTTTCCTATTAACTTTTTCGTTTACATGAATATTAAGTATTGTTATCTCGACATACCATCAGGGCTGAGTCAAATTGTCAATGTTTTGCTGACCTAACAAGACATCAAGATGTCATATAAATGAAGTATGCCCCTTAAAGAAAAAGTCCAAACAAAAGATAAAAAATATCAAGCATGGAATTGCAAACCAAGAAACAAATTTTCATTAATAGAAAGATGTGTTACAAAAGCTAAAAGCTATAAGCTAATAAGGGCAAGGCAAGAACACACCTGCTAGATATTTACAAATAAAAAATACTTTTAAGTTTCTCCAGAGGAAGCAAGTTCACCAGCCGAGTCAGACTCAACTCGGGAGATGGCAGGAGTAGCACGAACAACCTCAATAATTGGGTCTGCAAAAATAACATCTCTCGGGGGAGAAACTTGGGCATCCATAGCCTTTGGGCAATGGGATTGATAATCATTTGACCAACTGGATCACTATCCTTTCCTAAGACACCGTAGGAAAAGGTTGCAGGAGCTTTGGAAACCGAGGTGTAATACCCGGCTAGTTCAGGCATCGGAATTCCTACCGTCCGGTGGAATCTCGGATGTCGGACCCTAAGTCAAGGGTTAAGCAAAGGTTTTCAAAAGGCTTTTTACATGTTTTATGGTTTTGAAAGGAAAGGGAATGAGTTTTGAAGAGAAAAGGCCAAGGAAGAAAAAGCAAGGTTCGGCCGCCGAAGGTGATGTTCGGCCGCCGAAAGTAGTTGCGTTTTGTTGCCCCCGAACCCCATGTTCGGCCGCCGAATGTGGTGTAGATGCGAGTGCAAGTTTGGCAGCCGAAAATGGTTGACCAAATTACCTATAAAAGGCTCTTAGGTCGGTTAAGGAGTAGAGTTTTCTTCCTCTTCCCACCTAAGGTGAGTTTATGTCCTCCTTGGGATGATTTCATGGTTTTTCCAAGTTCTTTCAAAGTTGTAGTAAGCTTTTAACTTGGTTTTGAAGGTTTTGAGTAAAAAGAGCAAGTTGTGGAGCTTGAAGCTTTAGGAGCTTAGATTCTCCATAGCTTGAAGCTTGGGGTCACACCAGCCTTTGTTCTTCAAGAGGTAAGTGTTGATCTTCAGCGTTAGTGTTTTAAGTAAGTTTTATGGAAGGGAAAAAGGTTAAGTTGCATGAGTTTGCATGAGTTGCTTAGTTTTAGCTTATGTTGCTCATGAGCTATTTGTATGCTAGATGTGTTGTTTTTGGGGTTTTGAGCTTGTTCTAAGCCCCTATGTGCAAGTAGGAGTGTTTATGCATGTTTTAAGAGGTTGGATGCATGCTTTGGAGGTTTGGAGGGTTTGGGATGCTTATTTATGCATGAGGCTGAGTTCTGGATGAACTCAGGTTCGGCCGCCGAAAGGGCTTTCGGCCGCCGAACCTGCCTGTGGTAGTTTGTTTCGGCTGCCGAAGCCTGCCTCCGAAAATGGACTTTCGTCTCTGGAGGGGACTTTCGACCGCCGAAGGTGCTGCCGAACATGCATGAGTTTCGTCTCTGGAGCAGCCTGTAACGACCCGAAAATCGGACCGCTACCGGCGCTAGGATCTAGATCGGCTTAAGGCCGCCGGGACCCGTAGCAAGCCTGACATAAAACCTGTAAACCTGTATAATCCCATACATGATCAACAGCATGCATAAAAATTAAAACTTTTCTCTACATACTCATCAACCAAACTCAACCTGAGCATAAACATTAACATAGCTTTGATCCCTCTGTGGGATCTCATCTGTACCCCCAATGGGTAACATAACATCTGTTGAGTTGGTTTACATAAACATCATAAAGATCTCTAAGATCATGTATAAAAGGGATACAACAATCTATGGTCAAGCACACACTAACATCCATATACATCATCTTAATACATGACTATACTGTACTTTTACATTACAATTTGATCATGTCCATTGCTAGCTATTACATAAGCATGACTTCTTTACTCTATCCGGACTCCCGCACTATACTGTACCTGCAAGCCTGGGGGTAAAGGGAAAGGGGTGAGCTAAAAGCCCAGTGAGTAGAGCTATTAAAACACATGAACACTATGCTCTATGAAATGCATCATAACACAGACAATTCACATAAGGGTTGGGTGAACTTGTCACCAATTAGTCCAAGTTAACTCTGTGCCAGGCCTGTAGAATGGGGTCCTGGTCTTTCCTGTCAGAACATACATTACTTACCATTTTCCCAGGGCCTCCTCTGGACTCCTGGTCTTCAAGTCCCATAGCCGTGCTAGACCATAGGATGGGATCCTGGTCTTTCTTCACTCTGTGCCAGGCCTGTAGACTGGGGCCTGGTCTTTCTTACTCTGTGCCAGGCCTGTAGCATGGGGCCTGGTCTTCCTGTCATGGACTAACTGGGTCATCCGACATTCACCCACAACAACAACAATTTATGCGATGCGACATATTCGTGAAAACTAATGCAATCATCCTATTGCATAATCATGATGCATGAAACATGATAAAGCATTTAATTTAAAAGATTAAGTTTTAGTTCCACTGACTTCTGGCTGACTCTGACAACACCAAAGCAGCTGAACTCACTGCTGGGGTCCTCGGTTCCTCGGGTCCGAACCTACACAGGTGGACTCAAATGAGGGACCAAAAATATACCTGAACATAACTATAAACTACTACCCAAAAACCCCCTAAAACATCCTGAAAATATCACATAAAAACATGCAAGAAATGGCTGAACAGGGCACTTTCGGCGGCACCTTCGGCGGCCGAAAGTCCTGGACAGATCCGAAAGTCAGGCACCTTCGGCGGCACCTTCGGCGGCCGAAAGTCCCAGACAGAGACGAAAGTCTCTTTTCGGGGGCAACTTCGACAGCCGAATGCTGCCTCCACAAAGGGGGTTCGGCGGCCGAAACTCCCTTCGGCGGCCGAACCTGGTTTCTGCCAGAAGGGCAGAAACTTGGTTCACATGAACCCTTGCCTCCCAAAACTTCAAATCAAGCATATATCTCAACCAAATCATGCATACAAGTTCCTAGGGGTCTCAAAACATCAAATACCCCAACTACAACACTTCAAACATACACAAGCAAGCCACATTGTTCAAAACATCAATATTAACCCATAACTCAACATATACCCTAACATGCATTTCTACCCATAGATCTTGCATAAAACTTAGTTAAAACACATAAGGAGCTTAAGATCGGCTCTTACCTCTTGAAGATCGAGAGGGAGACGACCTAAACTTGGAGATCCACAAAAATGAGCTCCTGAGTTCCCAAAGCTCCAAAACTTGCTTTAAACGCTCAAAACTTGCAATGTGAGTTTAAAACTCAAGAAAAATGGAAGAGATTTGGAGGAAGAACACTAGAGTTGCAAAGGGAAGGTCGGAAGCTTGCTGTGGCCGAAAATGGGAGAAAACTCGCCCATTTCGGCTAAGTGCCCCTTTTATAGGTGGCTGGCCAGGCCACGTTCGGGGGCCGAATGTGCCTCCGCATCCATGCAATGTTCGGCGGCCGAACTTGACTTTCGGCGGCCGAACCTGGACTTCCCTAACTCATGCTTTCGGGGGCCTAACGTGCCTCCAAAACGCATGCATGTTCGGCGGCCGAACTTGACTTTCGGCGGCCGAACCTGGGTTTTCCTCCAAAGACTTTTCATGCAAAAGCTCATTTTATTTAATACTTAAAATCATAAAACACATTAAAACATTTTTATAAAACATGATTCTACCCTTCTAGAGGTCTCCGACATCCGAGATTCCACCGGACGGTAGGAATTCCGATACCGGAGTCTAGCCGGGTATTACATTCTCCCCCCCTTAAGAACATTCGTCCCCGAATGTTCCTCAACTAGTACATGCATATCATAAAACGTAACATACATACTAAACACATAGAACACAAAGATACTAACCTCTAAAAGAGATGGGGATACTGTTGGAGCATGGACTCCCGTGTCTGCCAAGTGCATTCTTCCATATTGTGGTGGTTCCACAGGACTTTCACCATCAGGATTTCCTTGTTTCTCAGCTTCCTGATCTGGGTGTCTAGGATCCGTACTGGCTGCTCAACATAGGTGAGATCCTCTTGGATCTCCACATCAGGCTCACTAAGAACCTTGCTCGGATCTGACACGAACTTTCTCAACATAGAAACATGAAAAACCGGATGGATTCTCTTCATTGAAGCAGGTAAATCTAGCTTGTACGATACATTCCCAATCTTTTGCAAGACTTCAAAGGGTCCGATGTACCGCGGAGCCAGCTTACCTTTCTTCCCGAACCGAACCACTCCTTTCATTGGAGACACCTTAAGCAATACCAGATCCCCCTCCTGAAACTCTACTAGTCTTCTGCGGACGTCTGCATAGCTCTTCTGTCTGCTGGCAGCAGTCTTGATTCTCTCTCTGATTATGGGTACCACCCTGCTGGTGATCTCTACTAGCTCAGGCCCTGCCAAGGCCTTTTCTCCAACTTCCTCCCAGCAAACAGGTGACCTGCACTTCCTTCCATATAAAGCTTCATATGGAGCCATCCCGATGCTAGCATGATGGCTGTTATTGTAGGCAAACTCCACCAAAGGTAGATGTTGCCTCCAAGAACCGCCAAAGTCCAGCACACACATTCTCAGCATATCTTCTATGGTCTGGATTGTCCTCTCTGACTGTCCGTCAGTCTGGGGGTGGAAGGCAGTACTGAAATCCAACCGGGTACCCATGGCATTCTGCAGACTCCGCCAAAACCTGGAGGTGAACTGGGGCCCTCTATCTGACACTATAGAAACAGGAACCCCATGCAGTCTGACTATCTCATCTACATACACCTGCGCCAACTTGTCCACAGAATAGCCACTCCTGACAGGGATGAAGTGAGCAGATTTGGTGAGTCTGTCCACAATCACCCATATGGAGTCCAATCTGTTGGACGTCGCCGGTAACCCCACTACGAAGTCCATAGCTATATTCTCCCATTTCCACTCTGGAATAGGTAGCGGGTTAAGCATTCCAGCCGGCTTCTGATGTTCCAGCTTCACCCTCTGACACACTTCGCAGGCTGACACAAACTGTGCCAGATCCAAGTGAGGTTCTTAAGAAACTAAAGGTGGAGATCTTAGGGAATCTCACCTATGTTGAGTAGTCAGTGAGGATCATGGACACACAGGTCAGGAAGCTAAGGAATAAGGAATCCCGATGGTGATAGTCCTGTGGAATCACCACCGTGTGGAAGTGTGCCTAGAAGACCCGGGAGTTCTTGCTCCAGCGGTAGTTGTGTCTCTCTTTGGAGAGAAGTTTTAGGCTCCGCTTGCTTGATTGCTTGTTTGTTTGTTGTTTAACATTCGGGGATGAATGTTTTGTAAGGGGGGTAGATTGTAATACCCAGCTAGTTCAGGCATCGGAATTCCTACCGTCCGGTGGAATCTCGGATGTCGGACCCTAAGTCAAGGGTTAAGCAAAGGTTTTCAAAAGGCTTTTTACATGTTTTATGGTTTTGAAAGGAAAGGGAATGAGTTTTGAAGAGAAAAGGCCAAGGAGGAAAAAGCAAGGTTCAGCCGCCGAAGGTGATGTTCGGCCGCCGAAAGTAGTTGCGTTTTGTTGCCCCCGAACCCCATGTTCGGCCGCCGAATGTGGTGTAGATGCGGGTGCAAGTTTGGCAGCCGAAAATGGTTGACCAAATCACCTATAAAAGGCTCTTAGGTCAGTTGAGGAGTAGAGTTTTCTTCCTCTTCCCACCTAAGGTGAGTTTATGTCCTCCTTGGGATGATTTCATGGTTTTTCCAAGTTCTTTCAAAGTTGTAGTAAGCTTTTAACTTGGTTTTGAAGGTTTTGAGTAAAAAGAGCAAGTTGTGGAGCTTGAAGCTTTAGGAGCTTAGATTCTCCATAGCTTGAAGCTTAGGGTCACACCAGCCTTTGTTCTTCAAGAGGTAAATGTTGATCTTCAGCGTTAGTGTTTTAAGTAAGTTTTATGGAAGGGAAAAAAGTTAAGTTGCATGAGTTTGCATGAGTTGCTTAGTTTTAGCTTATGTTGCTCATGAGCTATTTGTATGCTAGATGTGTTGTTTTTGGGGTTTTGAGCTTGTTCTAAGCCCCTATGTGCAAGTAGGAGTGTTTATGCATGTTTTAAGAGGTTGGATGCATGCTTTGGAGGTTTGGAGGGTTTGGGATGCTTATTTATGCATGAGACTGAGTTCTGGATGAACTCAGGTTCGGCCGCCGAAAAGGCTTTCGGCCGCCGAACCTGCCTGTGGTAGCTTATTTCGGCTGCCGAAGCCTGCCTCCGAAAATGGACTTTTGTAACGATCCGAAAACCGGACCGCTACCGGCGCTAGGATTCGGATCGGCTTAAGGCCGCCGGGACCCGTAGCAAGCCTGACATATAACCTGAGAACCTGTCAAATCCCATACATGATCAAAAACCTGTAAACTTTTTCTTTCAAAAAAAAATCAAGATCAACCTGAATATACTCATAACATAACCTAACCCACACGTTGGAGCTCTCATCAAATGCTCCAATGGGGTAACTCAATATGCATACATTAAGCTTGGTTGAACATAAACATCATAAAAACATTCTATAGATCATGTATCAAAGGGATAACCATACACATAGGGTCAAGCACAACCTCTAATCCTCAATATCATTATTACATATCATGACTACATGAGACATTACAATACAATTTCATCATGTCCACAACTTCTAACTATTACATGAAAACAGACTTTACTCCTGCCGACCTCCTGGTCTACCCTGTACCTGCAAACCTGGGGGATAAGGGGAAAGGGGTGAGCTACTAGAGCCCAGTGAGCAGAATAATAAAACATAGTATTTAAAATATATGCTAAAATGGGATGCATCACAGCACAAACAAATCACATCAAGGATGGACTTGTCACCAATGGCCCTCATCATAATCCAATCATGCCAGGGGCGTAGTGCAGGCCACACCTAGTCTTTCCCTTAAACATAACATGTCATACATATCCAATAATGCCGGGGGCGTAGTGCAGGCCACTCCCGGACTTTCCCTTACATAGTGCCAGGGGCGTAGTGTAGGCCACACCTGGACTCCCATATCATATCATATCTCATCATATTGGGGACCAATGGGTCATCGACCATCCATCCACATCTACAACATAATATGCAATGCAACACAGTCGTGGATTCTAATGCAAGCACCCTAGTATATCTCATGGCATTTATGATGCGTGAATTATGCTAAAACTTTCATTTATTGTAACGCCCCGGAAATCCGGACCGCTACCGGCGCTAGGATCCAGATCGGCATAAGGCCGCCGGGACCCGTAGCAAGCCTAACATATACCTGTAAACCTGCTTAATCCCATACATGATCAACCATCATACATAAAAATTAAAACTTTTCTTTTTCTTGATTCACCAAACTCAACCTGTGCATGCACTATGTTCATCATATACATAAACATTAATCCCTCTGTGGGATTTCATCAAAGCCTCAATGGGCAATATATATCCTGTGTTGAGTTGGTTCACATATACATCATAAACTAAGATCATGTACATACCAAGGGATTAACATATACTATGGTCAAGCACAACTCTATCCTCAATAACATAATTACATAAACATAACTGTTCAAAACTTTACATTACATTCTTATCATTTGTCATGTCCACATACTCTAGCTATTACATACATATGACTTTTCTCTTCTTTTCTTCTCTATCAATCCCGTACCTGCAAACCTGGGGGTTAGGGGAGAGGGGTGAGCTAGATGCCCAGTGAGTAGAACTATATATAAAAAAAAAATTTAAAACATGCTATAATGAAATGCATCATTGCACAAACATTTCACATCATGGACGGACTGACTCAAAAATTCCTCAGCTCCATGCCCGGCCCTATTATGGGCACCACAGGACTTCGTATTGCCCGGCCCTATTATGGGCACCACAGGACTTCGTACACAGGGCTAGTGAGTCGTGCAATGTCCATCCTCATCAACCACAATATAATAATGCAATGTAGCATATTCGTGATTCTAATGCAAGCATCCTATATTATAGTCATGATGCATGAAACATGATAAAACATTCACTTTCTTAATTTAAAAGATTAAGTATAGTTCCACTCACCTCTGGCTGACTCTGTCAAACTCTCAGCAGCTGGCTCACTGCTGGGGTCCTTGGTTCCTCGGGTCCGAACCTACACAGGTGGACTCCAATGAGGGACCAACATATATAAACATAACTCTAATATGTATCCCCCAAAAACCCCCTAAAACATCCTGAAAACATCACAGAAAATATGCATGAAAAGGCTGAACAGGGCACCTTCGGCGGCCGAAAGTCCTGGACAGAGACGAAACTCAGCTAGGTTCGGCGGCACCTTCGGCGGCCGAAAGTGCCAGACAGAGACGAAAGTCTCTTTTCGGGGGCACCTTCGGCAGCCGAAAGCTGCCTTCACAAGAGGGGTTCGGCGGCCGAAACTCCCTTCGGCTGCCGAACCTGGTTTCTGCCAAATGGCAGAAACTTGGTTCAAATGAACCTCCTGCCTCCCAAAACCACAGATCATGCATATTTCTCAACCAAAACATACATACAAGTTCCTAGGGGCCTCAAACATGCATATACCCCATCTACAACACTTCATACACACACAATCAAGCTACATTGCTCAAAAACTCAACATAACCCATAAACTCAACATATGTCCTAACATGCATTTCTACCCATAGATCTTACTTAAAACTTGTTTAAAACATAAAAAGGGTTCAAGATCGACCCTTACCTCTTGAAGAAACGAGAGGAAAGTGATCCTAGCTTGGAGATGGAGAGATTAAGCTCTTTGAACCTCCAAGCACTCAAAACTTGCTCAAAACTTGCTCAAAGCTCACAAATCTTCAAAACGAAGTTATAAACTCGTTAAAACCATGAAAGATCTAAAGGAAACACTCAAGATCGAGGGAGGAGCGGTGGAGACTCACCTTGGCCGACAATGGGAGAGAAAAAGCTCGCCCGTGCGGACCAAGGGGACCCTTTTATAGTGGCTGGCCAGACCACGTTCGGGGGCCGAATGTGCCTCCGCATCCATGCAATGTTCGGCGGCCGAACATAAGGTTCGGCGGCCGAACCTGCACTTCCCTCACTTAGACTTTCGGGGGCCTAACGTGCCTCCCAAAGTCCATGCATGTTCGGCGGCCGAAAGTGAGTTTCGGCGGCCGAACCTGAGTTTTTCCTTAAAGAATTTTCATGCAAAAACTTATTTAAAATCATACTTAAAACATTAAAATACATGAAAACATTTTATAAAAACATGCTTTTACCATTCTAGAGGTTTCCGACACCCAAATTCCACCGGACGGTAGGAATTCCGATACCGGAGTCTAGCCGGGTATTACATTCTCCCCCCCTTAAGAACATTCGTCCCCGAATGTTCCTCAACTAGTACATGTATAGCAAAACAACATAACATACATATAAAACACATAGAGACTAACCTTAAAAGAGATGGGGATATTGCTGGAGCATGGACTCCCGTGTCTCCCAAGTACATTCTTCCATATTGTGGTGGTTCCAAAGGACTTTCACCATCGGGATTTCCTTGTTCCTTAGCTTTTTGATCTGAGTGTCAAGAATCCGCACTGGTTGTTCAACATAAGTGAGATCCTCTTGGATCTCCACATCAGGCTCACTAAGAACCTTGCCCGGATCTGACACGAACTTCCTCAACATGGAAACATGGAAAACCGGATGGATTCTCTCCATAGAAGCAGGCAAGTCCAGCTTGTACGATACATTCCCAACTTTTTGCAAGACCTCAAAGGGCCCGACGTACCGTGGAGCTAACTTACCTTTCTTTCCGAACCGAACCACCCCTTTCATTGGAGACACCTTGAGCAATACTAGATCCCCCTCCTGAAACTCTACCTGTCTCCTGCGGATGTCTGTATAACTCTTCTGCCTGCTTGTGGCAGTCTTTATCCTTTCTCTGATCATGGGCACCACTCTGCTGGTGATCTCTACAAGCTCAGGCCCTGCTAAGGACCTCTCTCCAACCTCTTCCCAGCAAACAGGTGACCTGCACTTCCTCCCATACAAAGCTTCATATGGAGCCATCCCAATGCTAGCATGATAGCTGTTATTGTAGGCGAACTCTACCAAGGGTAGATGTTGCCTCCAAGAACCGCCAAAATCTAGCACACACATCCTGAGCATATCCTCTATTGTCTGGATGGTCCTCTCTGATTGTCCATCAGTCTGGGGATGGAAGGCAGTACTGAAATCCAACCTGGTACCCATAGCATTCTGCAGACTCCGCCAAAACCTGGAGGTGAACTGGGTCCCTCTATCTGACACTATAGAAACTGGGACCCCATGCAGCCTGACAACTTCATCCACATAAACCTGCGCTAACTTATCCACAGAGTAGTTGCTCCTAACAGGGATGAAGTGAGCAGATTTGGTGAGTCTGTCCACAATCACCCATATGGAGTCTAGTCTGTTGGATGTTGCCGGTAACCCCACTACAAAATCCATAGCGATATTCTCCCATTTCCACTCTGGAATCGGCAGTGGGTTAAGCATTCCAGCCGGCTTCTGATGTTCCAGCTTCACCCTCTGACATATTTCGCAGGCTGACACGAACTGTGCCACTTCCCTCTTCATAGCTGGCCACCAATACACTCTCTTCAGATCTTGATACATCTTGGTGGCTCCAGGGTGAACACTGTATCTTGCATTATGAGCCTCTCTCATAATGTCTCCTTTTAGCCCGATGTCATCTGGTACACATAGTCTATTCCCATAGCGGAGGATCCCCTTACTATCGAACCTGAACTCACTGTTTTTGCCTGACTGAACAGTCCTGGCAATCTTTACTAACTCTGGGTCCTCATGCTGTTTCTGAGCCACCTGCTCCAGAAACACGGGTGTTACTTTCATCTGCGCAATCAAAGCACCTGTACCAGACAACTCCATCAGTAGACCCTCATTTATGAGTTTATAAAATTCCTTCACCACCGGTCTCCTCTCTGCCGTGATGTGGGACAGACTGCCAAGTGATTTCCGGCTTAAGGCATCAGCTACTACATTAGCCTTACCCGGATGGTACTGGATCTTGCAATCATAGTCACTCAACAGTTCTACCCATCTCCTCTGCCTCAAGTTCAGCTCTCTCTGGTTCAAGATGTGCTGCAGGCTCTTATGATCTGTGAAGATCTCACATTTTACCCCATAGAGGTAATGCCTCCACATCTTGAGGGCAAAGATAACTGCTGCCATTTCCAGGTCGTGTGTGGGGTAATTCAACTCATGCCTCTTCAGCTGTCTAGAAGCATAAGCGATCACCTTACCATTCTGTATCAACACACAACCCAGGCCTACTCTGGATGCATCACAGAACACTGTGAAATCCTCATTGCTGTTTGGCAGAGCTAACACTGGTGCTGAAGTCAACCTCTTCTTGAGCTCCTCAAAGCTTTCTTCACACTGATCGGTCCACTCGAACCTCTGATTCTTTCTGGTCAATCTGGTTAAAGGAGCTGCAATTTTGGAGAAGTCCTGTACGAACCTCCTGTAATAACCAGCCAAACCCAAGAAACTTCTGATCTCTGTCACTGAGGTGGGTCTGGGCCAGTTAGTCACAGCCTCTACTTTCTTGGGGTCCACTTCTATCCCATTCTCTGACACTATATGCCCCAAGAATGATATGCTCCTTAACCAGAACTCACACTTGGAGAACTTGGCATACAAGCCATGTTCCCTCAAGGTCTGTAATACAATCCTCAGATGCTGGGCATGCTCCTCTGCATTCCTGGAATACACTAGGATATCATCTATAAAGACAATAACGAAGTGATCCAGGTATGGTCTGAATACTCTGTTCATGAGGTCCATGAATGCTGCAGGGGCGTTAGTTAACCCAAACGGCATTACAAGGAACTCATAGTGCCCATATCTGGTCCTGAAAGCTGTCTTTGGTGTGTCTTCTTCCCTTATCCTCAGCTGATGGTACCCTGATCTCAGATCTATCTTGGAGAAACAACCCGCTCCTGCTAGCTGGTCGAATAGATCATCGATCCTTGGCAATGGGTACTTGTTCTTGGTAGTGACCTTGTTCAACTGCCTGTAGTCGATACAAAGTCTGAGGGATCCATCCTTCTTTCTCACAAAAAGCACTGGAGCACCCCAAGGTGAGGTACTCGGTCGGATGAAGCCCTTATCTACCAGATCTTGCAACTGTTCTTTCAGTTCCTTCAATTCTGCTGGTGCCATCCTGTAGGGAGGGATAGAGATCGGTCTAGTTCCAGGCATCAGTTCAATCTCGAACTCTATCTCCCTAGCAGGTGGTAGTCCTGGAAGCTCTTCTGGAAAGACATCCAGAAATTCTCTGACAACTGGCACTGAGGCTGGCTCCCTGACCTGACTATCTAGCTCTCTCACGTGAGCTACGTACCCCTGACATCCCTTCCTAAGCAGCCTACGAGCCTGTAGGGCCGATATCAGTCCTCTAGGCGTACCCCTCTTGTCTCCTCTGAAGACAACCTCTGACCCGTTCTGATCTCTGAACCTGACTACCTTGTCCCTGCAGTCCAAGGTAGCACCATGGGTAGATAGCCAATCCATCCCTAGAATGACGTCAAAATCTGTCAAATCTAGAACCACAAGGTCGGCGGAGAGGCATCTTCCCTCAACAAACACTGGACAGTACCGGCAGACTGACTCTGCCGCAGTCGGGTCACACTTGGGTCCACTGACCCATAGGGGACACTCTAACCCAGAGACCATCAACCCTAACCTCTCAACTGCCCTCGGAGAAATAAAGGAATGAGATGCACCCGGGTCCATTAATGCATACACATCAGAACACCCAATGATGAGATTACCTGACACCACGGTGTTGGATGTGTTCGCCTCCTGCTGAGTCATTGTGAAGATCCTGGCTGGAGCTGATGGACCTTCACCTCGGGAACCAGAAGAAGAGGCTGCCCCTCTCCCTCTACCTCTGCCACTGCCCTGTGTTGTGGCTGGAGCTGCTGGTTGTGCCACACTACCCGAAGCTGTCTGTTGGGGCTGGCCCATGAAAGGTGCTCTAGGACAATCCCGAGCTATGTGTCCCTCCTGGCCACATCTGAAACATGCATTGGTCCCCCATCGACACGCTCCCTTGTGTGGCCTCCCACACCTTTGGCATTCTGCACCATCTGAGCCTGAACTCGAGCCACCGCCAAATCCTAGACCGGATTTCAGCTTGTTCCAGAACTTGTTCTTCTTGGGCTTCTTAGTGCTACTCCATCTCTTACTACCTGAACTCTGAGTAGAGGGTCCTGGCCCTCCTCTGCCTGGGGTCTTAACCCCTGAAGACTGGGTCACTGACTGCTTCACTGACCCCTCAACTATGGCACTGGCCTCCATCCTTCGAGCCATATCTACCACTGTGTGAAAACTCTCCCTCTCAGCTGATTGAATCAATGAGGAGTACCTGGACTGTAATTTCATGACATATCTCCTGGCCTTCTTCACATCTGTATCTAGAGCTTGCCCTGAGAAGGGTAATAGCTCCAGAAATCTATCTGTGTACTCCTCTATGCTCATGTCTTCTGTCTGCCTCAGTTGTTCAAACTCAATCATCTTCAACTCTCTGGAACTATCTGGAAATGCCCATCCAGCAAACTCATTGGCAAATTCCTCCCATGTCATACTGTCTAGTCTCGGGTCCACATAGCACTTGAACCATTCCTTTGCCTTTTTGCACTTCAGGGTGAACCCTGCCATCTCAATGGCTCTTCTATCATCTGCCCCTAGCTCATCAGTGATCGTCTTCACTGCTCTCAGGTATTCAAAGGGATCATCCCCTGACTTATATTTAGGAGCATCCAGCTTAAGGTAAGCTGTCATTTTTACCTTACTCCCACTGGCTGAGCTAGGTCTAGGAGGTTGAGTAACTGGGGCTACTGGTTCTGTAGGAGGTGGAGGTGGGGATGCAGCATTCCCCGAGGTGGGGTTTGCTGGGTGAGGATGGAAGGATGAGGGTGGATAGGCTGGGTACTGTGGGTACGGTGGATAGAAAGGTGGATAAGGCATGTGGGTAGGGTAGGGATTAAAGCTGGAGTAATCCGACGTACTTCCCATCGGATACCCGGGACTCTGTGCATAGGGTGGGTAATAGGGTGGAAAACCATACCCCGAGGCCTGAGTGCCTCCTTGTGACTCCCCTGTCCCTTCTTCTGACATGCCAACATCCAGATTCCCATCCCTTCTCTGATCTTCTTCCATAACCTCCCTCACATCTGAAGAACTTCCTCCTCTTTCTGTCCCCCTTCTACTAGTATCAAAAGACCTTCTAGGGTCCCTTGATACTCTTTCTCTGTTTGTTCTGCATGACATTGCCCTAGGCAATGTGGGAGGACGGGCGCTTGTGCCCTCATCCTCTGGTGGGACTCCTGTCAATCGTGCAGATCGACGAGTTCCTCTCATTCTGTTTCTGAAAAACAGCACATAACTCACAAGCATTAGCATCATATGGTTCATGTGGAGTCACATGAACCTACATCACATACATGGCAAACATAACATATCATTTATGCGCATGCATATAGTCATGGCATATCACATCATCATAGCAAGACAGGACTCTACATCCTATCCTAGTGGACATGACCTTTCCTACTGTGCTTGACCTTCTAGAACATCTATGAGCCCGACACTCTAGGTCCGACCATATGAACCTAGGGCTCTGATACCACTCTGTAACGCCCCGGAAATCCGGACCGCTACCGGCGCTAGGATCCAGATCGGCATAAGGCCGCCGGGACCCGTAGCAAGCCTAACATATACCTGTAAACCTGCTTAATCCCATACATGATCAACCATCATACATAAAAATTAAAACTTTTCTTTTTCTTGATTCACCAAACTCAACCTGTGCATGCACTATGTTCATCATATACATAAACATTAATCCCTCTGTGGGATTTCATCAAAGCCTCAATGGGCAATATATATCCTGTGTTGAGTTGGTTCACATATACATCATAAACTAAGATCATGTACATACCAAGGGATTAACATATACTATGGTCAAGCACAACTCTATCCTCAATAACATAATTACATAAACATAACTGTTCAAAACTTTACATTACATTCTTATCATTTGTCATGTCCACATACTCTAGCTATTACATACATATGACTTTTCTCTTCTTTTCTTCTCTATCAATCCCGTACCTGCAAACCTGGGGGTTAGGGGAGAGGGGTGAGCTAGATGCCCAGTGAGTAGAACTATATATAAAAAAAAAATTTAAAACATGCTATAATGAAATGCATCATTGCACAAACATTTCACATCATGGACGGACTGACTCAAAAATTCCTCAGCTCCATGCCCGGCCCTATTATGGGCACCACAGGACTTCGTATTGCCCGGCCCTATTATGGGCACCACAGGACTTCGTACACAGGGCTAGTGAGTCGTGCAATGTCCATCCTCATCAACCACAATATAATAATGCAATGTAGCATATTCGTGATTCTAATGCAAGCATCCTATATTATAGTCATGATGCATGAAACATGATAAAACATTCACTTTCTTAATTTAAAAGATTAAGTATAGTTCCACTCACCTCTGGCTGACTCTGTCAAACTCTCAGCAGCTGGCTCACTGCTGGGGTCCTTGGTTCCTCGGGTCCGAACCTACACAGGTGGACTCCAATGAGGGACCAACATATATAAACATAACTCTAATATGTATCCCCCAAAAACCCCCTAAAACATCCTGAAAACATCACAGAAAATATGCATGAAAAGGCTGAACAGGGCACCTTCGGCGGCCGAAAGTCCTGGACAGAGACGAAACTCAGCTAGGTTCGGCGGCACCTTCGGCGGCCGAAAGTGCCAGACAGAGACGAAAGTCTCTTTTCGGGGGCACCTTCGGCAGCCGAAAGCTGCCTTCACAAGAGGGGTTCGGCGGCCGAAACTCCCTTCGGCTGCCGAACCTGGTTTCTGCCAAATGGCAGAAACTTGGTTCAAATGAACCTCCTGCCTCCCAAAACCACAGATCATGCATATTTCTCAACCAAAACATACATACAAGTTCCTAGGGGCCTCAAACATGCATATACCCCATCTACAACACTTCATACACACACAATCAAGCTACATTGCTCAAAAACTCAACATAACCCATAAACTCAACATATGTCCTAACATGCATTTCTACCCATAGATCTTACTTAAAACTTGTTTAAAACATAAAAAGGGTTCAAGATCGACCCTTACCTCTTGAAGAAACGAGAGGAAAGTGATCCTAGCTTGGAGATGGAGAGATTAAGCTCTTTGAACCTCCAAGCACTCAAAACTTGCTCAAAACTTGCTCAAAGCTCACAAATCTTCAAAACGAAGTTATAAACTCGTTAAAACCATGAAAGATCTAAAGGAAACACTCAAGATCGAGGGAGGAGCGGTGGAGACTCACCTTGGCCGACAATGGGAGAGAAAAAGCTCGCCCGTGCGGACCAAGGGGACCCTTTTATAGTGGCTGGCCAGACCACGTTCGGGGGCCGAATGTGCCTCCGCATCCATGCAATGTTCGGCGGCCGAACATAAGGTTCGGCGGCCGAACCTGCACTTCCCTCACTTAGACTTTCGGGGGCCTAACGTGCCTCCCAAAGTCCATGCATGTTCGGCGGCCGAAAGTGAGTTTCGGCGGCCGAACCTGAGTTTTTCCTTAAAGAATTTTCATGCAAAAACTTATTTAAAATCATACTTAAAACATTAAAATACATGAAAACATTTTATAAAAACATGCTTTTACCATTCTAGAGGTTTCCGACACCCAAATTCCACCGGACGGTAGGAATTCCGATACCGGAGTCTAGCCGGGTATTACATTTATTTACTTTAAACGTAAAGAGGGTTATTCCACTCACCTTTGGCTAGCTCTGACAAGACTCTGAAGCAGCTGACTCACTGCTGGGGTCCTCGGTTCCTCGAGTCCGAACCTATACAGGTGGACACAAATGAGGGACCAAACATATTAGAACATGACTATAAAACATCCCCCCAAAACCCCCTAGAACATCATGAAATAACCATAGAAATACATGCAAAGGAGGGCTGGGCAGGGCACTTTCGGCGGCAGGTTCGGCGGCCGAAAGTCCCTCCAGAGCCGAAAGTCAGGCAGGTTCGGCGGCACCTTCGGCGGCCGAAACTCCCAGACAGAGACGAAACTCATGCATGTTCGGCGGCCGAAACTGCCTTCCAGAGACGAAAGTCCTCTTTCGGGGGCAGGCTTCGGCAGCCGAAAGGCTGGCCTCCCAGGCAGGTTCGGCGGCCGAAAGTCCTTCGGCTGCCGAACCTGGTTTCTGCCAAAGGGCAGAAACTTCGGCTCCTCTACCTCAAATGCCTCCCAAACCTTCCAAACATGCATTTTCCTATTCTACAACATGCATACTCAAGCATACAAGCTCCTAGGGGCTTCAAACCACCAAAAACCCCAACTACAACACATCAAACAACTCACATTGTTCATAAACATACATAACCCATAAACCTAACAATAACCTAAACATGCATTTCTACCCCATAGATCTACTTAAAACTTACTTAAAACATGCAATGAGCTCAAGATCGGCTCTTACCTCTTGAAGATCGAGAGAAAGACGATCTAAAATTGGAAATCAAAGGAAAGGAGCTCCTGTGCCTTCCAAGCTTCAAAACTTGCTCAAATGCTCAAAATCTTCAAAACAAAGTGAAAACTCATGAAAATCTTGAAAGATCTGAAGGAAGAAACTTAAAATCGGTGAGGGATGGCGGAGAGCTCACCTTGGCCGACAATGGGGAGAAAAAGCTCGCCCATTTCGGCTAAGGGACCCTTTTATAGGTGGCTGGCCAGGCCACGTTCGGGGGCCGAACGTGCCTCCGCATGCATACCATGTTCGGCGGCCGAACATGAGGTTCGGCGGCCGAACCTGGACTTCCCTCACTTATGCTTTCGGGGGCCTAAAGCACTCCCGAAGTGCATGCATGTTCGGCGGCCGAACTTGGGATTCGGCGGCCGAACCTGGGTCTTCCTCCAAGGCTATTTTCATGCAAAAAACTCATTTTCTTTCTTGATTAAAACATAAAACATATTAAAACATTTTATGAAAACATGATTTTACCCTCCTAGAGGCCTCCGACATCCGAGATTCCACCGGACGGTAGGAATTCCGATACCGGAGTCTAGCCGGGTATTACAACTTTCGTCTCTGGAGGGGACTTTCAGCCGCCGAAGGTGCTGCCGAACATGCATGAGTTTCGTCTCTGAAGTAGCCTTTCGGCCGCCGAACCTGCAGCCGAAGGTGCCCTGTTTAGCCTTCCTTTGCATGTTTTTTTATGCATGCTTATGATGTTTTAGAGGGGTTTTGGGGAGATGTTTAGAGTTATGTTCAAGTATGTTTAGTACCTCATCTGAGTCCATCTATGTAGGATCGGACCTGAGGGATCGAGGTGTCTAGCTTCAGTTTTAGTTGGCCCAGCAGTGTTAGTCCAGCAGTTGTTCCAAGTGAGTAGAACTAAACTTAATCCTTTTAATTGAGAAACCAAATGTTTTTAGCATGTTTCATGCATCATGATTATATGCAATAGGTTGATTGCATTAGTTTTACGAATATGAGGCATTGCATCATTTACTGTTGATGTGGATGGACCAAGGCGACATCAATAGCCCATAGATCTGTCATGATTCCATGTCTTGTGTGAGCTCCTTCAGGGGGGCCGGGACATTAGTTTTGGATAGTGCCTGTGTGAGCTCCTTTGGGGGCCGGGTACTGACAGAAGGAGTTTTGAGGTCATGTCCAATCCGTGATATGAATTGTTTGTGCTATGACTCATTTCATGAGAGCATATGATTTATGAACTGTTTTATGGTTTCTACTCACTGGGCTCTAGTAGCTCACCCCCTCCCTCACCCCCCAGTTTTGCAGGGCCAGAGATAAGCCAGAGTAAGTCTGTTAAGTCAGAGTATGGGGAGACAGAAGAGTTCCATGTCTGAGTCGGCTTTGGTGATGCTTTGTTATGTTTGTAATAGAAGTTTAGTAGTGGACATGATTGTAAAGAAAAAAGGTGTTTAAAGTAAATGTATAGTGTAATGAGTTAATGGAGATGATGTATAGATATGGTTATGATGTAAAGAAAAGCTATGATATGTTAAGAAAAGTCAAGTAATGTCATGTGATGTTTAGAGTTGTGCTTGGCCCTAGTGTTGGTTAATCCCTTGGTTTATACATGATCTTCATGAAATGTTATAAGATAATGTTTTCATGATGTTTTCATGCTAGCCAAGCTTAATGAGGAGTTACTCCATTGGAGCAGCCCTTGTGGACTCCAGAGTGGGGGTTAAGTTATGAGTATGTGCATGCACGAGTTAAGCTTGGAAAGAAAAGAAAAGTTTTTTATTTCAGTCCATACTCAGGGTAGGCTTGAGATATGGAAAAAGTCCAAAGTTTTATGAAAATAGTAATCATGTATGGGATTATTCCAGATGTACAGAGAGTTTAGCAGGCTTGCTACGGGTCCCGGCGGCCTTAAGCCGATCTGGATCCTAGCGCCGGTGGCAGTTTGGACCGTTACAGAGGGGTTGTAACGACCCGAAAATTGGACCGCTACCGGCGCTAGGATCCAGGTCGGCTTAAGGCCGCCGGGACCCGTAGCAAGCCTGACATACCACCTGTAAACCTGTTTAATCCCATACATGATCAACAACATACATAAAAATTTGAACTTTTCTTTCATAAATCAAGCTTAACCTGTGCATGCACACTAACATAACCATAAACCTCACACTGGAGCCCTCATCACATGCTCCAATGGGGTATCAATAACATACATTAAGCTTGATTACTCATCTCATCAATAATAATAGTGATCATGCATTAAAAAGGGATACCATACACATAGGGTCAAGCACAACCTCTAATCCTCAATATCATTTTACATATCATGACTACATAAAACATTACATTACAATTTCATCATGTCCACAACTTCTAACTATTACATAAAAATAGACTTTACTCTTGTTGACCTCCTGGTCTACCCTGTACCTGCAAACCTGGGGGATAAAGGGGAAGGGGTGAGCTACAAGAGCCTAGTGAGCAGAATAATAAAGCATTTAAAACACATGCTATCATGAAATGCATCACATCACAACTAATCATATCAAGGATGAACTTGTCACCATTTAGCCCTCTACATATTCCAATCATGCCAGGGGCGTAGTGCAGGCCACACCTGGTCTTTCTCTTATACATAACATAACATACATATCCAATAGTGCCGGGGGCGTAGTGCAGGCCACATCCGGTCTTTCTCTTACATAGTGCCAGGGGCGTAGTGCAGGCCACACCTGGACTTCCATATCATATCATCACGTCATAACATATGAGGGCTAATGGATCATTCAACATTCATCCACATCAACAACATATTATGCAATGCAACATATTCGTGATTTCTAATGCAAACAACCTAAAATATCACATGGCATCCGTGATGCATGAACATGCTCAAAACTGATTTATTTACTTGAAACATAAAGAGTTATTCTACTCACCTCTGGCTAGCTCTGACACTGACTGAAGCAGCTGACTCACTGCTGAGGTCCTCGGTTCCTTGGGTCCGAACCTACACAGGTGGACTCAAATGAGGGACCAACATACAATAACATGACTCTGAAAACATTCCCCAAAAACCCTCTAAAACACCTCAAAACATTCATGCAAGAACATGCAAAGGAAGGCTGGACAGGGCACTTGCGGCGGCAGGTTCGGCGGCCGAAAGTCCCTCCAGAGCCGAAAGTCAGGCAGGTTCGGCGGCACCTTCGGCGGCCGAAACTCCCAGACAGAGGCGAAACTCATGCATGTTCGGCGGTACTTTCGGCGGCCGAAATTCCCAGACAGAGACGAAAGTCTCCTTTCGGGGGCAAGCTTCGGCAGCCGAAGGCTGCTTCCACAAGCATGTTCGGCGGCCGAAAGTTCCTTCGGCTGCCGAACCTGGTTTCTCCCTTAGTGGCAGAAACTCAGCTCTTCTATGCATATACGCCTCCCATTCCATCCAAACATGCATAAACCTATTCTACAACACACATACACAAGCATACAAGCTCCTAGGGGCTTCAAACTATCTAAAACCCCATCTACAACACATCAAACATGCATTTGCAAGCCACATTGTTCAAAAACACATCATAAACTCATAAACCTAACCATAAGCTAAACATGCATTCTACCCCATAGATCTTCATAAAACTTACTTAAAACATGCAATGAGCTTAAGATCGGCTCTTACCTCTTGAAGATCGAGAGAGAGACGACCTAATCTTGGAGATGGGAGATTTTCAACTTCCTTGGGTCTCCAAGCTCAAAACTTGCTCAAAACTTGAAAATCTTCAAAACAAGATGAAAACTTGTGAAAATCGTGAAAGATTTGAAGGAAGAACTCAAAGATTGGTGAGGGACGGCGGAGAGCTCACCTTGGCCGAGAATGGGGAGAAAAGCTCGCCCATTTCGGCTAAGGGACCCTTTTATAGTGGCTGGCCAGGCCACGTTCGGGGGCCGAACGTGCCTCCGCATGCATGCAATGTTCGGCGGCCGAACTTGAGGTTCGGCGGCCGAACCTGGACTTCCCTCACTTATGCCTTCGGGGGCCTAAGGCACACCCGAAATGCCTGCATGTTCGGCGGCCGAACCTGGGTTTTCCTCCAAGGTTATTTTCATACAAAACTCATTTTCCTTTTTACTTAAAACCATGGAATACATTAAAACATTTTATGAAAACATGTTTCTACCCTACTAGAGGCTTCCGACATCCGAGATTCCATCGGACGGTAGGAATTCCGATACCGGAGTCTAGCCGGGTATTACAGGGGTACCGATTCCGGGCTGTTACACGAGGTCTTCGAGACAGGAGTTGTAACACCCCCTACCCGGTTACTTAATTAGTCGAGCTGGAGACATCATATTTTGTGATAGTTCTCTTTTTTTTCTGTAATTTATAACATATAATTCATGATCATTTTTTTTTACCGAAAATCCGACAAAGTTTTCTCTAAAATGTAAGCTTAATTCCACCTGTAAATAGTAAAATCATACTTCTACAAACTTCATCCTTAACCCCAAGACTTCTTTCAACATCAACACAATTTAAATTCAATTCAAGCACTTCATAAACTATCTCATTAATGTCAACATAAAAACTTATGCTAATAACCAATATTTACACCAAAATTAAAATCTTCAAATACAACTAATTCACAACCATTTACAATTTCATATCTAAAACTTTATGTACATACCATATTTCCAAAATCAACTTTATATAAAATTTGCAAAATATACCCCAAGATAGTTAATGATGTAACTCTGGTTGGGTTGATGCGGATCTTGATATACTGCTCCTTGGAACTATAATCTGCGCAAGGAAAAATAAATTCCTGTGCGAGAAAAAATAAATTCCTGCGCAAGGAAAAATAAATTCCTACACGCTAACAAAATTGTTTAGTGGTGCTCAACATTTTTTTTTAAATAAAATATTTAAATTAAAATTTATTTGTCAATAATAAATCAAATAAATGACAATAAACTATATAGCAAATAATTTGAAATAATTCTAAATCATATATATATATATATAGATTTTAATTTCATAGTTTTTTCATCATGTAAAAAGTTTTATTTTCTCTTAATACTTTTATTTTTTTTTTATTTTTTTATCCCTATAAATTTAAATGGAACTGTTAAATCAGATAAGAGAGTTATATTTATAGGGCATAAAATGCCAAATAACTGTATGGTTCAAAATCCGAGTCTGTAGCGGTAGAGTATATCAGCCGTACCTATAGGATACCTCATTATATCCCAAAAATCAGTGTAACTGACTTATTAGGGTCAGACTTTAAATAATTTATACATTTAAACATGAGGACAAAAATTTTAATATAGTGTAATTTTAAATTATTCAATCCATAATACTTTATCATATTACAATTCTGCTTTTAAACATTATCATATCACGTAAATCTATTAATTTAACTCAACTACATAAATTATAAATTCATAATTTAATCCTTAATTAATTAACTATTATTATTATTATTATTATCATTTTTTTATCATTTAATCTAATATCTTTTTCTATTTATCACATTACACAATATCTTGTTTCTCTTTTTCTTTTAATTTCTATTTTTATCTTAATTTTATAATTAAACCAATAGCTCCTACAACATTTAATTATATTCATTCAAGTCCTTGAAAAATTACTTTTAATTACATAACTTTTTAAATTACATAGACTTATTTCTAATTTAGTCCTTAGTATACTTTCAACCAAATATCTAACCCACTACACACTTTCATTTTCATTTTTTTATTTTTATCAAATAACTTTCTTTTAACCCTAATTTAATCAATTTACAACATTTAACATAGAAAAAGTAGTATTCCTTATTTGGTCCAATTTTAACACTTTTTTTTAACCGAATAAATCTTCCTCTTTCAAATTTTCTCTTATTTTTAGTCTAATAAATTTTCTTGTTACTATATTTTAGCCGAATTACATTTCTATCAAAGAAAGTAGAGACATTCCACTTGGTCCATAACTTGAGTTTTGGTCAAATTATATATTAATTTCAAAATTTTCTATCTATCAAATCTATTATTTCTTCAAACTTTGATCATGTAATGTAACTAAAATATTATTCACTTGATTTAATTCTACTAAGATAGTAAAATTTTCAAATAGAATATAATTTACAAATTCTTAACTTTATGCAAATAAAGTTGAACACAAATCTTAAACCTTCCAAAATCTTCCACAAACTTAAATTTTCTATTCTTCCTTTCCTTTCCTTTCCTTTCCTTTTGGAGTTTTAACTCTTTCCTTCCACTTTTTCTTCATGAAATATAAACAAATAAATCATATTAATGTAGTATCTCTCATAAATATTCACATAAAAATGATAAAAAAATATTCCTACATCAAAACGCTTAACATACCTTTAAATTTTCCAACACTTGGTTACTATTCACTCTCCCTCAACCTTGAATTTTCTCTTTGATTTCTCTTCTTTTCTTTAAGTTCTATCTTGGAAAGGTATTGGGAGAAAATGGGTAATTGATTGGAGGTGGAAATTTAAAGAATTTTAGTGTAGAAAAAAAGAAGAAGGAGAAGATGGGGTCTTCCTCTTAGTTCATAGCAAGAAGAAGAAAAAATGAAAAAGATGGTTTTTTTTTTCATTTTTTTAGAAAAGTCATTGGGTTTATGTGGCTAGTATTAAGCCACGTGTCCTTAGTTTAATTTTTAATTTCTTTCTCTCTTTTTTTTTTTTGGAATGTTACAAGGGTTTTAGCAGGTTTTTTAACCGGCAAGTCATCAGGACTATACTGCACATCCTCACCATCGAAGCCGCACTCAGCTAGTCGGAGAGAACTAAGGGGCTTGCTCAGCTCATCACGACCAGCCTTTAGCCCCAAATTATAGTCGCTAGCATAAAAACACACAGCAAAATTGAGAATCATATACTTATGCTCATCGGACTGCAAATATTTCCAATACATGGTCCTAACGATGCCCTCAGTCTTCTTGTGTATATCCACTATGGCCACCTCATATTCTTTGCAACGGGCAGAGAGCTCAGTTACCTCCAGTTTATATTGATTCTTCACAGCTTCACTGGCGTGAGCATCCTCTCAAGACTTCTCTAAGTGATGATGAGCTTGCTTCAAATCTTTAGACATCTTCAAAAGCTCACCCTAAGTACGCGAAAGAAAGCCCTAACTTTTAACTCCGCATCAATTTGAACCTAGGACAACCGAGCTATTGCTTCAGATCGCTCCTTAATTAATTGACTCTCCAGTTAGGCAGCACGATCATTCTGAAGACGGCTCTTGTAACAGCCCGGAAACCGAACTGCCACCGGCACTAGGATCCAGATCGACTTAAGGTCGCCGGGACCCGTAGTAAGCCTGCTAGCCTGTCTGTATACCTGTGAAATCCCATACATGATCATACATTTGCTGTAAAACCATAAAACTTTTCTTCATTCCAAGGCTTAACCTGTGCATGCACTCTCTGTGTTCTCTACTAATCCCTACTAGAGCTCCTCATGGCCCTAGGCGGATCAAACTCATAATGTTAAGCCTGGTTTTGCTCATAAACATACAACAATAAGGAAACATACAGAAACTGATCATGTGACTCCACAAAGGGATTACAAGTCTTATCAAGCAAGCACCATTCTATACATATACATTATCTCTATACATTTACATGTCCACACTAGCTATTACAATACTCTGTACTCTTCCTGTACCCTGCTGAGTTCTCTCTGACCTCTAAACCTCTGAACCTGCACAACTGGAGTTAGGGGAGAGGGATGAGCTACGATAGCCCAGTGAGTAGAATAGGCAAATAACAGGTGATAAAACATGCTCTCATGGAATGCAACACATAATCACATAACCTCGGCCGGACGGATCAAAACTCCCTCTATCTCATCTGGGGTACCTAAGTACCATGTGCCTGGTCCCCGTAGGGCTGTTCCAGGTCTTTATATATGTGCCTGGTCCCCGTAGGGCTGTTCCAGGTCTTTCCTCTGAGGGCTAGTGAATCCTCACGAAGTCCGTGCCGTCTCACAGAAGCAATGTACAAGGAGCAATGCCAAGTACAAGGATAAATGCAATGCATCATCTTTGTGTACACTAATGCACTCACCCTATAGCATATTCATGATGCATGAAGCATGATAAAATATTCAGTTCTCATATTAAAACATTAAGTTAAATTCCACCCACCTGGTTAGCTCTGAACTGACTCTGCAGGTTCTGACACTGGACTCACTGCTGACCTCCCTGATTCCTCTGGTCCGTACCTACACAGGTGGACTCAAATGAGGGACTAAACGCACTCAATAACATCTCTAAGAAACTCCCCAAAACCCCTCTAAACAATCCTCAAACCATCACAGAAAACATGCAAAAGAAAGCTGGACAGGGCACTTTCGGCGGCAGGTTCGGCGGCCGAAACCCCACTCCAGAGACGAAACTCATGCATGTTCGGCGGCACCTTCGGCGGCCGAAGGTCTCGTCCAGAGACGAAACTCACACACTTTCGGCGGCCGAACTTCCCCTTTCGGCGGCCGAAAGGCTCTTTCTAAACCGAAAGCCTAGCTTTCGGGGGCAACCTTTGGCAGCCGAACTGCCTCCACAAAGGGTTTGGCGGCCGAACCTTCCTTCGGCGGCCGAACCTGGTTTTGCCCGAAGGGCAGAACCCTGCTCTGTTTCATGCAAACTTTGCCCAAAAACCTACAAACATGCATATCAACTACTCCCAACTAGCATATACACATATATATGCACAAAGGGGTCTAAAACTATTCTAAAACCCCAAACAAACATAGCACATAACACTGAAACATGCTTGACCACCTCAAATCACCCAAAACCTCACCTAAACCTAAACATGCATACTACCCATACAAACTTCATAAAACCTTTCAAAATCATCAAAGAAGCTCAGGATCTTCACTTACCTCTTACACAACTTGAGGATGAAGGATCCTAACGTGGAGATAGGAAGAAAAGTGCTTCCAAAGCTCCAAGCCTCAAAACTTGTTTCTTTTGCTCAAAACCTTCATAAGTCACCAAAACTCTTAAAACTCTTGAAAGATTTGATGAAAATCATGGAAAACATGAAAGTCAACGTGGAGAGGCTGAAACTCACCTCTGGCTGCAAGTGGAGGAGAAATAACCTCCTTCCACCGACCCTTGGCCCTTTTATAGGTGGCTGGCCAGACCACCTTCGGCAGCCGAACGTGAAGCCGCAACCATGCAATGTTCGGCGGCCGAAAGTAACCTTCGGCGGCCGAACCTTTGCATTTCTCCCTTGTTGCTTTTCTTTCAAAACTCAAGTCTTTTACCATGTCAAAACATGAAAACAAGTGAAAATACCTTGGAAAACATATGCATTACCCTTCTCGAGGGTTCCGACACCCGAGATTCCACCGGACTACAGGAATTCCGATGCCGGACTCGAGCCGGGTATTACATTCTTCCCCCCTTAAGAACATTCGTCCCCGAATGTCCCTAACACAACATAAACACATAGAAAAGGGGAAAACTAACCTTAAAACAGATATGGGTATTGCTGGAGCATGGACTCCCGAGTCTCCCAAGTGCACTCTTCTAGGTTGTGGTGGTTCCACAGAACTTTCACCATTGGTATCTCCTTGTTTCTCAGCTTTCTGATCTGGGTGTCAAGGATCCGCACTGGTTGCTCTACATAGGTGAGGTCACTTAAGATTTCCACCTCAGGTTCACTAAGAACCTTCTCTGGATCTGACACAAACTTCCTCAACATAGAAACATGGAATACCGGGTGAATTCTTTCCATAAAAGCCGGTAAATCTAGCTTATACGACACAGGCCCGATCTTCTGCAAGATCTCAAAGGGACCAATGTACCGTGGGGCCAGTTTACCCTTCTTTCCAAACCGAACCACTCCCTTCATCGGAGACACTTTAAGCAATACCATATCCCCCTCCTAGAACTCTATCTGCCTCCTACGGATATCTGCATAACTTTTCTGTCTGCTTACCGCTGTTCTGATCCTTTCTCTGATGATAGGCACTAACTTGCTGGTTATCTCAACTAACTCTGGCCCTGCAAGAGTTTTCTCTCCTACCTCTTCCCAGCAAACAGGTGTTCGGCACTTCCTCCCATACAAAGCTTCATAAGGAGCCATCCCTATGCTAGCATGATGGCTGTTGTTGTAGGCAAACTCCACCAGAGGTAGATGCTGCCTCCAAGAACCGCCAAAATCTAACACACACATTCTCAGCATATCTTCAATGGTTTGGATGGTCCTCTCTGACTGACCGTCTGTCTGTGGATGGAAAGCAGTGCTGAAATCCAACCTTGTGCCCATTTCATTTTGCAGACTCCGCCAAAACCTGGAGGTGAACTGAGGTCCTCGATCTGATACTATCGACACTGGAACTCCATGCAACCTTACTATCTCGTCAACATACACCTGCGCCAACTTGTCCACAGAGTAGTTACTCCTGACTGGAATGAAGTGAGCAGATTTAGTGAGTCTATCCACAATCACCCATATGGAGTCTAGTCTGTTAGACGTCGCCGGTAATCCCACTACAAAATCCATCGCTATGTTCTCCCATTTCCATTCTGGAATCGGCAGTGGGTTAAGCATTCCAGCCGGCTTCTGGTGCTCTAGCTTCACCCTTTGACATGTCTCGCAGGCTGACACGAACTGTGCCACTTCTCTCTTCATTGCGGGCCACCAATACACTCTTCTTAGATCTTGATACATCTTGGTGGCTCCCGGGTGAATGCTATACCGCGCATTATGAGCTTCCCTCATAATGTCGGCCTTCAAACTGCTATCATCTGGTACACATAACCTCGTACCGTGCCGAAGAATCCCCTCACCGTCAAATCTGAACTCTGAACTGTTACCAGACTGAACAGTCCTGGCAATCTTCACTAACTCGGGATCTTCATGCTGTTTCAGAGCCACTTGCTCTAGAAACACTGGTGTCACTCTCATCTGTGCGATCAAAGCACCTGTACCAGATAACTGCAACTGCAACCCTTCTTCCACGAGCTTGTAGAAATCCTTCACCACCGATCTTCTCTCTACTGCAATGTGGGATAAACTGCCAAGTGACTTTCGACTTAAGGCATCAGCTACAACATTAGCCTTGCCTAGATGATACTGGATCTTACAATCATAATCACTGAGCAATTCGACCCACCGTCTCTGCCTCAAGTTTAACTCTCTCTGACTTAAGATGTGCTGCAGGCTCTTATGATCCGTATAGATCTCACATTTTACCCCATAGAGGTAATGCCGCCACATCTTAAGTGCAAAGATAACAGCTGCCATCTCCAGATCGTGTGTCGGATAGTTCCGCTCGTGCTTCTTCAGCTGTCTAGAACTATAAGCTATTACTCTGTCATTCTGCATCAACACACAACCTAATCCCACTCGGGATGCATCACAGAACACTGTGAAATCTTCATCACTGATCGGCAGCGCTAACACCGGTGCTGAAGTTAACCGTCTCTTCAACTCTGCAAAACTCTCCTCACATTCCTCTGACCACACAAACTTCTGATTCTTTTTGGTCAGTCTGGTCATAGGAGCAGCTATCTTCGAGAAGTCCTGAACGAACCTCCGATAGTAGCCTGCCAAACCCAGAAAACTCTTGATCTCGGTCACTGTAGTGGGTGTAGGCCAATTGGCTACTGCCTCTACCTTTGTGGGATCAACTGCTATACCTTCCTCTGATATTACATGGCCCAAAAAGGAAATGCTCCTTAGCCAGAACTCGCACTTGGAGAACTTGGCATACAAGCCATGCTCTCTCAAGGTTTGCAACACTATCCTCAGATGCTGGGCATGGTCCTCTGCATTCCTGGAGTACACCAAGATATCATCAATAAAGACGATCACAAAACGATCCAAGTACTCCCTGAACACCCTGTTCATGAGATCCATGAATGCTGCAGGGGCGTTAGTCAACCCGAACCGCATCACAAGGAACTCATAATGCCCATATCTGGTGCTGAAAGCAGTCTTGGATACATCTCCTTCCCTGATCTTCAACTGATGATATCCGGATCTCAGATCTATTTTAGAAAAACAACCTGCTCCTGCCAACTGGTCGAATAGATCATCGATCCTAGGTAAAGGATACTTATTTTTGATAGTGACTTTGTTCAACTGTCTGTAGTCGACACAAAGTCTAAGAGGTCCATCCTTCTTTCTGACAAATAATACTGGAGCACCCCAGGGTGAGGTACTCGGACGGATGAAACCCTTAGCTACCAAATCCTGTAACTGCTCTTTCAACTCTCGCAACTCTGCTGGTGCCATTCTGTAGGGAGGAATAGAGATCGGTCTAGCATTGGGCATCAACTCAATCTCGAACTCTATTTCCCTATCCGGTGGCAACCCTGGAAGCTCTTCAGGAAACAAATCTGGGAAGTCTCTAACAACTGGTACTGAGGATGGTTCCCTAACCTGACTGTCTAGCTCTCTCACATAAGCTAGGAACCCCTGACACCCCTTCCTTAACATTCTACGAGCCTGGAGGGCTGATATCAAACCCCTAGGTGTCCCTCTCCTGTCTCCTCTGAAGACACACTCTGACCCATCCTGGTTTCTGACACTGACTACCTTGTCTCTACAGTTCAGGGTAGCATCATACGTAGATAACCAATCCATCCCTAGAATGACATCAAAATCTATCAACTCTAGAACCACCAGGTCAGCTGGAAGGTATCTACCCTCTATGCACACTGGACTGAACCGACAGACTGACTCTGCCAAAGATGGATCACATTTGGGTCCACTGACCCATAGAGGACACTCTAACTCAGACACCATCAGACCCAACCTCTCTGCAGCTCTAGAAGAAATGAAAGAGTGAGAAGCACCGGGGTCCATTAAAGCATACACCTCAGAACACCCAATGATGAGATTACCTGACACCACCGTGTTCGACGTGTCTGCCTCCTGCTGAGTCAGGGTGAAAATCCGTGCTGGGGCTGACGGACCTGCACCTCGGGAACCCATCCCTGATGAAGAGGCTGCCCCTCTTCCTCTTCCTCTACCACTGCTTGGTGGTATGGCTGAAGCTACTGGCTGTACTACACTGCCCGAACTCATCTGCTGGGATGGTGCAACCAAAGTCGCCTGAGGACATTCCCGTGCATAATGTCCCTCCTGCCCACATCTATAGCAGGCTGTGGATCCCAACTGACAAGCTCCTCTATGCTGTTTGCCACACCTCTTGCACACTGGAAAATCTGCGCCAGAACTGGAGCCACTACTCATTCCCAGACCCGACTTAAGCCTGTTCCAGAACTTGCCTCTCTTTCCTCTGAATTTCTCCCATCTCTTCTTACTTGCACTTACTGTACCCTGTGAGGAGGAACCTGGTTTAACACCAGAAGACTGTGCCTTGACGACACCTTGACTTATAGCACTGGCCTCCATCTTTCTAGCAGCATCCACAATAGAGTGGAAACTTTCCTTCTCCGCATGAAGAATCAAAGAGAAATACCTGGGATGAAGCCTTGTGGCATATCTCTTTGCCTTCTTCTGATCTGTATCATATGCCTGACCGACATATGGCAACAATTCCAGGAACTTATCGGTATAGTCATCAACGCTCATCTCCTCCGTCTGTCTCAACTGCTCAAACTCCACAACCTTTAGTTCCCTAGAACTGTCAGGAAAAGCCCATCCAGCAAATTCGTTGGCGAACTCTTCCCATGTCATACTCTCCAGTTTCGGGTCCACATAGTTCTTGAACCATTCTCTAGCTTTCTTACACTTTAACGTGAACCCTGCCATCTCAATGGCTCTACCATCATCTGCTCCCAACTCACTTGTTATCATTCTCACTGCACTGAGATACTCAAAGGGATCATCTCCTGTATTGAATTTAGGAGCATCCAACTTTAAGTACTCGGTCATCTTCACCTTACTTCCCACTGAAGAACTGGGTTGCTGTGCTTCCACAACAGGGGCTACTGGTTCAGGAGGTGGTGGTGGAGGAACTGGTTCTCTCACTTCAGGCTGTACTGGACTTGGATGAACAGGTGGGGGTGGATACATGTGATATGGTGGATAAAAGGAAGGATAGGGCATATATGGCATGTAGGGTGGATATGGAGCAAAGCTGGAGTAATCCGACGTGCCTCCCATCGGATACTCTGGGCCCTGTGGAAAGGGTGGATAGCCAAACCCCGAGGCCTGCATGCCTCCCTGGGACTCCCCCATACCTTCTTCTGACCTTCCTACACCCGTGCTTACATCTCTACTCTGATCCTCTTCCATCACACCTCTTTCTGCTACTGACCTTCCCCCTCTGCTTACTCCTCTCCTGCTCTCGTCAGAAGACCTTCTAGGGTCTCGTGACGTTCCTTCCCTGCTTGACCTGTGAGATCTTGCCCTTGGCAAGGCAGGTGGACGAGTAGCTGTACCCTCACTTACAGGTGGGACTCCAGTCAATCTCGCGGATCGACGAGTTCCTCGCATCTTCACTTTCTGGAAAACAACAAATCACATAACGCATAAGCAACACATCAAAAAATGCACATGTATAACTCATGGCATTGCACATCAGCATATAGCGATAGGACTAACATCCTATCCTAGTGGACATGTTTGTCCTATGGTGCTTGACCTGCTAAACCTCTCTATGAGCCCAACTCTCTCTATAGGTCCGACCATGTGAACCTAGGGCTCTGATACCAATCTGTAACAGCCCGGAAACCGAACTGCCACCGGCACTAGGATCCAGATCGACTTAAGGTCGCCGGGACCCGTAGTAAGCCTGCTAGCCTGTCTGTATACCTGTGAAATCCCATACATGATCATACATTTGCTGTAAAACCATAAAACTTTTCTTCATTCCAAGGCTTAACCTGTGCATGCACTCTCTGTGTTCTCTACTAATCCCTACTAGAGCTCCTCATGGCCCTAGGCGGATCAAACTCATAATGTTAAGCCTGGTTTTGCTCATAAACATACAACAATAAGGAAACATACAGAAACTGATCATGTGACTCCACAAAGGGATTACAAGTCTTATCAAGCAAGCACCATTCTATACATATACATTATCTCTATACATTTACATGTCCACACTAGCTATTACAATACTCTGTACTCTTCCTGTACCCTGCTGAGTTCTCTCTGACCTCTGAACCTCTGAACCTGCACAACTGGAGTTAGGGGAGAGGGATGAGCTACGATAGCCCAGTGAGTAGAATAGGCAAATAACAGGTGATAAAACATGCTCTCATGGAATGCAACACATAATCACATAACCTCGGCCGGACGGATCAAAACTCCCTCTATCTCATCTGGGGTACCTAAGTACCATGTGCCTGGTCCCCGTAGGGCTGTTCCAGGTCTTTCCTCTGAGGGCTAGTGAATCCTCACGAAGTCCGTGCCGTCTCACAGAAGCAATGTACAAGGAGCAATGCCAAGTACAAGGATAAATGCAATGCATCATCTTTGTGTACACTAATGCACTCACCCTATAGCATATTCATGATGCATGAAGCATGATAAAATATTCAGTTCTCATATTAAAACATTAAGTTAAATTCCACTCACCTGGTTAGCTCTGAACTGACTCTGCAGGTTCTGACACTGGACTCACTGCTGACCTCCCTGATTCCTCTGGTCCGTACCTACACAGGTGGACTCAAATGAGGGACTAAACGCACTCAATAACATCTCTAAGAAACTCCCCAAAACCCCTCTAAACAATCCTCAAACCATCACAGAAAACATGCAAAAGAAAGCTGGACAGGGCACTTTCGGCGGCAGGTTCGGCGGCCGAAACCCCACTCCAGAGACGAAACTCATGCATGTTCGGCGGCACCTTCGGCGGCCGAAGGTCTCGTCCAGAGACGAAACTCACACACTTTCGGCGGCCGAACTTCCCCTTTCGGCGGCCGAAAGGCTCTTTCTAAACCGAAAGCCTAGCTTTCGGGGGCAACCTTTGGCAGCCGAATTGCCTCCACAAAGGGTTCGGCGGCCGAACCTTCCTTCGGCGGCCGAACCTGGTTTTGCCCGAAGGGCAGAACCCTGCTCTGTTTCATGCAAACTTTGCCCAAAAACCTACAAACATGCATATCAACTACTCCCAACTAGCATATACACATATATATGCATAAAGGGGTCTAAAACTATTCTAAAACCCCAAACAAACATAGCACATAACACTGAAACATGCTTGACCACCTCAAATCACCCAAAACCTCACCTAAACCTAAACATGCATACTACCCATACAAACTTCATAAAACCTTTCAAAATCATCAAAGAAGCTCAGGATCTTCACTTACCTCTTACACAACTTGAGGATGAAGGATCCTAACGTGGAGATAGGAAGAAAAGTGCTTCCAAAGCTCCAAGCCTCAAAACTTGTTTCTTTTGCTCAAAACCTTCATAAGTCACCAAAACTCTTCAAACTCTTGAAAGATTTGATGAAAATCATGGAAAACATGAAAGTCAACGTGGAGAGGCTGAAACTCACCTCTGGCTGCAAGTGGAGGAGAAATAACCTCCTTCCACCGACCCTTGGCCCTTTTATAGGTGGCTGGCCAGACCACCTTCGACAGCCGAACGTGAAGCCGCAACCATGCAATGTTCGGCGGCCGAAAGTAACCTTCGGCGGCCGAACCTTTGCATTTCTCCCTTGTTGCTTTTCTTTCAAAACTCAAGTCTTTTACCATGTCAAAACATGAAAACAAGTGAAAATACCTTGGAAAACATATGCATTACCCTTCTCGAGGGTTCCGACACCCGAGATTCCACCGGACTACAGGAATTCCGATGCCGGACTCTCTGCTCTCACCTTAGTCTTGTGCTCCCTTTTTAAAGTGAAAACACAAGTAGCCTCCTTTTGCTTAACTCTCTCAATTTCAGCACGGGCAGCCCCTTGAGCACCTTTCATTTTCTTCTCTAACTCGATAAGGGCACTAAGGACTTACATGCACAAACAAGCATTTAACATAGTAAAGACAACAGAAGTCGGTAAAACAAGTAAATAGAGAAGGTGCCAAGAGGGCTTATCTTTTAGAGTCAGTAAAAAGCTCTTCAATAGGCCTTGAGTTGCTAGCCTATGGTTGTACACTAATTTTAACCAGATAAAAAACAGTCCCCAAGAATCGAGGATCATTGATATTAGGAGAAGACCAAAAAACATGATTGCAGAGAAGCTTCGCAATAGAAGTAGGAGTCGAATCCTAGTTCGGAGTGTAAGCAATCCTCGACTCATGGGGAATTAGAGCTTGAGGCAGCTTTGTGCTGATGGCGGTAAACAAGCTCCCCTTATCTCCCTTTACCATGTCAGGGGTTCTTTTTGCACGACCACTAGAAGGGACTCCCCTGCCTGGAGACTTAGGCAGCTGAGACCCTTTAACCAGCCTTCTTTTCTTCTGAGGCAGCAAAAGGTCAAACCTTTGAGAAGCGGCCTGAGGAGTCTTCCTCACTAGGCCACCTAAAGCCTCATCCTCTCCTTTTGACGAGGGGTCAGATGGGAGAACATGGATAATAGGGGCATCAAGGGGGCCACAAGAGTTATCCTCTTCATGAGATGCCTAGTGGACACCCCTTGCTTTAACTATTTTTCCAGCGCCTATCTCCTTCGCAGTTTCCATAATATTCTCCTCAGTAGCTATAATTAGGGGAAGTCCCATGATTGCCACAGGTCATGCATTCACCTCTTGATGAGGATCAAGACCAAGGGCATCGTAAACGTCCTCCATGGTTTTTCGGACAGTAAACTACTCAACAGCCTGTTTGATGAAGTCCCTAGACAATGTGAAATTTTTGGGGCATTGTAGTCTCACCCATTGGAACCTTAGAGGCTGCAAACCATAAAAATGAAAATTTTAGTCAAGAAAGGGAGATGCAAACAAAATGAAATAAATCAGTTAATATAAACTAGCGGCATAACAATCACCCCTGAGAGGAAGTTACAGACAATTAAAAACGTCATACTTACAAGAAAAAAAAAGTCAAACGAGTAAAATACAGTTGCTCCCATTTAGATAAATAGGGGAAAATATTACATGCAAAATCAACATCCTCCCAATATAAGGTGAAACCCCAACTCCACTCTCCCCTCAAACGGACAACAAAAAGCTCTTAATCCAATGACAGATAAAATCCTTATGGCCTGTGAAAATAGACAAACTTATGCAGCCATTGGAGTTCCAAAACCCATTATTTGATTTGAGAATCTTGAAGGGAGAATTAAAGAGGTTCACAGATGGTCTAAATCTCCATCCTCAGCGCACCGCTTCAAAGGCGTGCATAAATAAAATAGAGTTGGGGGTCAACATCTGAGGAGACACAAGGTAGAACTGAAAGATATCAATAAAGAAATGAGAAAAGGGAAAAAAACAAGTCATAGTCGAATTACTTCAAGAAGAAGACTAGCTTTTTGTTGTATTGGGCATCAACTAGCCCAGAAGGAGGAGAAGGAGAAATGAATAAAGCAATTCTCTCGAAGGAATGTGGAGCCCTGATCTGATAAGACTTCGTACGAAGCAATTCTTCAGGAATGGCTCTTCATAGATTGTTTGGAGTAACATTAGACTGCAAACCCTCTATAGGGGGAAATCCTAAGGGAGTCATGAAAAAAGGAGATGTACCTGAAGTAAGAAGTTTCTCAAAGGAAGAACAGAGGAAGGAGGGAGTTTGAAGCAGGAAGGAAAGAATAAGTGGTTTAGAGCGTCAATGAAGGTTTTTATAAGACAAAATTTAAAATTCAAAATCCCTAAAAATGATCTCAGGCAGCGATTCTTTGGAAACTCCCCACTGATTATATCCTTCATTTAATAGCACCTTTTCGAGAATCGATAACAACTAGGATGTGTTTTTTGAAAGAAAAGGCATCAAGAACTCTCCGCAATGGCTCAAAAGAAATAAATTCACTTTTTCAACCATCATAAATAACTCTCGAAGAAGCAAAAGGGCATTTGATAATGTGCAAAAAGTAAGGCCCACCGAGATCGTGACACGTGTACACATAATTTGAGAGAATCAAGCCTTTAGCTCCTCTGACTTTCCCAACACCCAGAACGAACAGACCAGTCTCTCTAGTACTCATGCCATCCACAGGAACTTAATACAGAGATTACCAACCTCTATAAAGACCATGCAGACGAAGTATGACCTGATAAAATCAAGATGAGATGAGACAACAACCTTCTACATAATGGACGACCTCTCTAGTCTCCTCCGAAGTATTAAATGAGCATGTGGAAAGACTAACTAACATGATGTACACGGTAGACAGAGTATGGGTTGAACTTGCACCGATTTATTAGTCACCAAACATACTAGTCAAAGGCAACCCATGCCTGATCTAATGGAATTTGACATTGAATGCCCTTAAAGTGATTAAACTAATATATATGTCACTGATCCCATCCAAAACAAGGGACTCTGAGAAGCTTTCTCTCTCTCCCTTAAAAAGACCAACTCACCAAAAGTTATCCTCCATAAATCACACATTGGCGGAAGAATCTTATTCTTTCTGATGCACTCATGGAAGAACCCTTAAAATACATGTCCTCTGGAGAATTCCTTTGAATACTTGGTTATTATTTATTTTATTTTTTCTTCATAATTAATAAATCTCAGATAATTCTCGATCTAACTTGAGCGTTGGAAGTTCTTCACCAAGACATCCTTGGTGGATCTTTTATCGTTTTTTCATATCTTACAAATCTCCCTCCTGAAACTCAAGTATGGAGGGATCTCACGAATCCAATCACAAATCGATAATCAACTCATTGGATTGAATCTACGTCCAGGTGTCATCACGTGGACACCCAATTGGATTTCAGGCATATCATTATCTAAATAATTCTTTAATATCATAAATAAAATTTTATATATTTTTTTACAATCACGGTGTATATAATAAATTATGATTTTATTTTATTTTATTTTTATCTATTGATTCTCCATTATTATATCTTGATTCTAAGACGCTAATGTTTTATATTTTTAATAGTTTTATATATTCTAAATTATTATTTTTAATTAATTAGATTAATATTTTGTATTTGTATATTAATAATTATATAAATTTACATAATGTATTAAATTATAGGATACCATGCACTCTTTCATTTTTTTATCACATAATTTTTTCATTTGATATGAGGATGAAAAAAATAGACTATAAATAATAAATTTTATTTATTTATTTATTTTATTAATTCATTAATTTATTTTATTATTATATATTGACTTTCGAATTCTACTTTTTATATTTTTAAATATTCTAAATTTTATTTTTTAATTAATTGGGTTAATACTTGTATACTAATAAATTGTATACATACATACGATATGTATAAGTTTACATATCGTACAAAACAAATTACACTTTTTTTTTAAAAAACAAATTTACTATTTTTTCATTTAATACATAAGTTATAATTAAGATTAATACAATAATAATAATAATACTAATTATTATTATTATTATTATAAGTAGCCTTTTAATCCAACCACAAAAATCAAACTTTTTTTTATATCTCAAACATAAAAGTAAACCTGTAATCGGATTTAAGCTTAAAAAAAAAAAAAACTAGAACCAAATTATATTCATCACAGAGTATAGAGTTTAAAATTAAATAGAAAATCCATTATATTAAAATAAAGATTTTTACTTCATAATTTTAAATTTGAAATAAAAATAATAAAATCTTTTGTTATCCCCTTTAAAATTTAAATATCATTATTAACAATATATATATTACTTATTCTATTAATTTAATAATTGTTATTTATAATAATTATTTTAATATTTTAATATTTTTATTAAAATTGAATTGTCATTACCATAAAACTGATTACCTCATGATTTATTATTCTACAATATTTTTTAAAATTTAAATTTATGATCTAATAATTTAAAATTATAAAACTAAATTTATTTTATTAATCTTATCTCAATTTTTATGTTTTTAATTATCATATACTAAGATTCAAATATTCATTTATAATAAATGCTATTTTTTTTACTTTAAGATTTAAGTATAATTATTCATAATTAAAACAACAACATGTTATCTAATAATTTCATATTATCAAATTATTTATATTTTTTCCATAATTATTTAATCTTTAATTTAAAATTTAAGTATATTTGTTAATAATTAAAAAAACTTCATATTATCTAATAATTTTATAATATCAAAATTATCATTTACATTTTTATAATTATTTAATTTTAAGTATATTATTTTAATAAACTTATGTTAAAACTTTATGTTTTAGTACTTATGTATATCTAAAATTTAAATTCTTAATTTTAAATTAATTTAAATAATAAAATTATTATGCACTTTAAATTTTAAATTCAATTGTAAATAACTAAAATATATTAAGACATTTAAAAATTCCTATAAACTCCCTCTATTATTTTATATATTTAACTGTGGGTCAAGATTATTTATTAATCACTTATAAATATTTTAATTAAATAAAATTTTAAATATTTATAAGCTTAAAATAGTTTTTAAGTGCTAACAATTTAAAAAAAATATATATATAAATACTTATAAGTTAAGCTAAATAAAATTTTAATTTGTAATTTTATATTTAAAAATGAGAAAGTATATTATATAAATTGTGATGTATTAAAACTAGGCTTTAGTTGGCAATATATTCACACTATTACAATTTTATTTTAAATTTATTTTAATATTAAATAAAAATTTAGCTAACAGTAATAAATTTAAATATATTTTGTAAAAGTATGTTACAAACTCTCACAAAATTTGTTTCCTACAAAGTTACGAGGAAGACGCCACCGTTTTGACGTCATTTAAGTTTTATTTAACGAATAGAAGTCCATCTCCCTTATTATTATCTCATATATTTATATTTATTTCTGTGAGGGCCAAATTCTAGTCTCTGTAATTGGATTCGTGTTGTCTCTACCATTACCGGCAAAGCTGCCTTCCACAAGGCGACGATGAACAATATTAGGGTTTTCTTTTTCGCTTTCCTCCTGGTCGCGTCTCCTCTTTTGCAAGGTATATTCTTTCCAATTTTAGATCTAGATCTGTACTTACACCTACTTTTTGTGGATGATTGACTCTTGATAGATAGAACATGTATGTTTATGCGGTTATGTTACGATAGAATTGCTCTTTGGAAATGGAACCTGATTGGATTTGTGGTGGTGTTTCTTTTGGGGTTTCGGCTTTGAATTGCTGTTTTGCAAGTATTGGAATATTCGAACAAGCGAAATTTTGATTTGTGGGATTTTGCTGGTACTTTGGTTTTTTGAAATTGAAATTTAACTTGATATTCTCTTTGTCTGTGAAAAGGGGGCAGGAGAAGTGATTTATCATATTCCCTTTTCAAAAAGGAAATTGATCTTTATGTTGTGCTACGAGAAAGAAAAACAAATTTATAATCAAAGGAATGGCTGTGCCACTGATCTAACATCATTTAAGTAATGGGAGCTTTGAGGGTTATAAATGTGGATAGGATTGATATTGTGTTTGATTCGATTTTTCCCCCTATTCCATGCAAGTTTCTCAGTTTAATAGAGATTTTCTAATGGAAACTGCCATTAGAATTTATTTTCCTTAGGTTTTATGTATCTAATCAACTTCATCTAACTTGGCAGTTCTTTCTTTTTGCAGTGTCTCATTGTCAGTCAGATTCTGAAGAGGAAGTCATGGAGGCTGCTGAAGAAGTCAGTGATCTTGGGATTGTTGGTGAAGATACCCAGTATTTTGGTGATGGAAGTTATAGCCCTGCTCCTGGAGTTGATACAGTCTGTGTTTTCCCCAAAAACAGTGCACGCTGTAGGAATTTCATCTAACTTCTCATCAATATTTGTTTTTTTTCGCCATTATGATTTAAGAACGAATTTCCCGTAAGATGGGCACTAATTCTGTTTTATTTATTTTGTTTCAGTGGTGCCAGCTGGTGAAGAGGCTGAATTACTTGTTGGACTAAAAAATGACGGTATGTTGAACTTGTTATCAGATTACTCTTGCAATGAAAGCCAAATACTAGGTTATGATTTTTGTCTACCTTATAGGATTGATGCTAATTCTAATCTGGGTGAAAATGCTATCCTTTTGTTTTGCTGTTATTTCATTCTATAGATAGAAATTTGCTGACATGCCTCATTTGCTGGGTTTGCAGGCGAGTCAAGCATAAATGTAATTGCAATTAAGGCCAGTGTTCATCTTCCTTTTGATCATCGTATGCTGGTCCAAAATCTCACTGCTCAGGTTAGTGTAGAGTTGTAGATTTTTGCAAGCATAATCCAAATTACATGATCTAACTGTCATCTTCCACTTCCATTTATTATATGAGTAGCTATGATTGTTTGCACTTCTCTGTGTCTGGTCCATCTCATTTTGTTGGAGAATGGAGATGGGGGGAATCTCACCTCTCTTCTTCCCCTCTTCTTATCATCTCATACACAATCACATTCATGCATGCACGCACATGTATATGTGGCTCAGAATGCTTCACTATACAACAATATCTTTTTCTAGTTACTTTTCAACACAGAGTGCACATTGAGCTAAGTGCTAGTTTTTTTTTGAAGTTATCATATATTATGAACATAGAATCCTTAAACTAGAGGCTAAGATCAAAGATAAGATCCAGTTTAACAAGTGATAACATCCATTTCTGAAATATGGGATGGGGCAAGAGCAGGGCCTAGTTGGTGGATGGAGAGAATCTCTTCCCTTAATGAAGAATGTGGTGGAGGAAACTATTGTATTTGTAGGAATGCCCAAAATTTATCATTTACCGATTTTTTTGTCCCTGCTGACAATAAATCTTCTTTAGCATTGTGATGACTTGTATGAGTGCTTCTACATCAAATATGCACCTGTTTGCTTTCCCCAGTACTTTTTTGTTTGCTTTCTATTGCCCAAGGAGCCAGAGGAACTTCTACTATGCTATTTCTCATAATTGCAGGTGTTGAACCAAATGGAATATTAATAGCTCTTAAAAATGTTCCTTGCAAATAATAAGGGTTTGTTTTGTGTACCTTGTTTAGTGTAGGTTGGGACCATGTTATTGAATATATGATAGTACGGTTCATATCGATTCGCTATCCTAATGATATAAACTGATAGGTGAATCGCAAGTAGCCATGAATTGGACAAGAATCACATGAATTGAAGGCTAATGATGAGAGCCATTAGGAATCGATAGATTCATAGCTTTTGAAAGAAAAGTGGAACAAATGGCCAAATTTAGAGAAAGAAGGGGGAAAAAGACAGGGTCCTAGAGAAGAACAACAAATTAGTGAAAAAAGAAGGGGCATATGTCCTGAGATACTTTTTTTTTTCCTGAAAGTTGTCCCAAGATACTTCTAGTTATTTCTGTTTTTGAAATTTTAACTTGCTAGTTTGAAACTTTGAGCATGGCCATGACAAAATCATTATAGTACATGATTTGTGTATTATGCATTAATTACAATTAAATTTTTAATATTATATGATATAGTTAACAGGAAATGTATATAGATGTTTATATATATTGTCAATTGATTTTTCTAAGGTTGTACCAATATTATGATTTAGTTATTGAGTCTTGATTCAAAAAATATTATTTCGAATCAATTTGACAACTATGGCTGGGAATGAAGACATTGTCAAGTTGATTATACTCTGTTTTATAATTTCCGTTGTATGTACTGAATTATCCGTATTTGTTTTCTTTGGATCTGCAAGCATATTCATATTAATTTGTTTTCCATCTGTTGGCAATTTGAAATGTTCAATTGTGGTCCATGAATAAGTATATGTATTATAAAAGGAATGAGTTACTTGCCAGTTCTCTATGACTACATCCATGTCATTGTTCTGTGGTTAATTGTAAATATCGAAGTTTAAAAGAATTGTATAATACAGCAGAATATGTAAGTTCTATTCAATTTTTATTTTTTGCCTTGCATCAGCAATCTTCAAGCTAGTGTGCAAAAAAGTAGAAAGATTTTTGCTTTGTTTGTACTCAATAATGTTGGCTCAGTTTGGCCTTTTTAACAATTTTACAATTATCTTCAAGGAGTCTCATGGTTCAATTGAGGCTATCAATGTCACAGGCCAAATGTTTGGGTGCATTTTAATCTCCTCTTCTCTATCTCCCCATTTTCGCTTTCCTTTCTGACCAGCAGGAGAATCCATTTCTTTTCTTGTATTGTTCATTTGATTGTATATGTAGAAAAAGGGCACCTCTTCCTTTTCATGTCTATCTTGTGCTTATAACATGGAGTTTATCTGCATGATTGCTATTTGGGAAGGCTACTTATACTGCTGTTTGGATATGAATGCTACACCTATCTCGCAAACCATCATTATGCACCAGTTACTATATTTTATAGTCATTATATTAAAGATTTATTTTCTGGTGCATCACACATCTTTTCTATTGTTCCTCAGAATTGAAAGTTGTTAATGTGTATATCCTTTTATTTGCCTCAAAGATTAGCATAAACACTGCTTTCTAGCCTTTATATGATACAGGTGATTCATAGTTTCTATTTTGTTTACTGTTGTTTAACTGCAGCCCTTCAACAATGCAACTGTTCCTGCCTCAACACAAGCAACTTTCCCATATGTTTTTGCTGTCAGCAAGTACTTGCAGGTACATGTTCTACTTGAGGGTTTTACGGTTCATTTTTATGTACATTCAATTTTTTTTTTCTACATCATAACTGAATTATAGAGAAATAGTTGAACTTATATTTTTCTTTTTCTTATTTTTTATGCAGCCTGGAAACTTTGATCTTGTGGGCACCATTTTCTATGAGATCGACCAGCATCCATACCAGAGCACCTTCTACAATGGTACCATTGAAGTTGTCGAGTCTGGTGGCTTCCTCAGCGTTGAGTCAGTTTTTCTGGTTACACTTGGAGTTGCACTTCTTGTACTGCTTGGCCTATGGATTCATGGTCAAATACAGAACCTTTCTAAGGTACTTGGCCAGATGCCACATTTCTTTTTCTGATAAGCCAGCAATAATATTATCCAAGATAACCAGGGAAAAAAACCATTGCATGTCCCAATTAATCCAAGACCAGTAGGCCAAGTCCAAAACCAATGCAGCAAAGCCTTGGAACACATGTTAAATGGAAAAATGTGGAAGAAGATACAGATGAACTTTGATGCCATAATTGCTTTAATGTTTCTGATATTATCTAAGATTTTAAGTCATGGTTTGGATTGATTATAATGATGTTGTTTGTATCATGAGAAGGTTATTTTAATATATAGTAAAAGGTGTTGTATCATTTAGATGGACTCGTTTAGTGGGCCTGTGTTTGGTTATGCTATCTTCATCCACATATATAAATGCTCTTTATATTTTTATTTTTACCCTTTTTTGCTTCATGGATATCCTCTAACTCACTACTTTCTTTTGGTTAGAAAACAAAGCGGGCTCCAAAGGTGGAAATTGGAACTGGGACAAGGGATGCCTCAATGGATGAATGGCTTCAGGTTTGTGGGTCTCCATTTTGATCATGCTTACTTTTGAGTCGTGGGTTAGAATCATTACGTTCTTTGCTTCTCGGTGCTTTTATGCGCTCTCTCAATTTGCGATGCAACCCCCCACCCAAATCTTCTCCTCTTCTATGAATACACTCAATACAACTAGCTTCAGTTTGAGCCAATAGTTGATCTGAATCCAGGAGGAAAGATTAATGAATTGCTTTTCAACTTTTTTGTTTTTTGGATGTTTAGGGAACTGCATACACTCAATCAATATCCAGCAAATCAAAGAAAAAGAAGTAGATATGTTGGTGGCCTACTCAGCTGCACACAAGCCACTGCACAGACTTGTAACTCCCGCGTAGGCAAATGGAGGTTCTAAGAGAATTCATAAGTTGATCTATTTAAGTTACTGAAATTTAGTCCAGATAGAAAGTAACGTTTGGGTGTTGTAGCATGTGAAAGAATTTGTTTTTTTTTTTTTATTTAATTCTTTTTATGAATCGGGAATTTTGAATGTTGAGCCTCGTTGAGGATTACTAAATCCCATTTAAGTTAGGAAGAAGGCCACGATTTTCTTGAACCTGCATATATTTCTCATTTGATGTGCTGACTTTGCTTTTTTTTTTTTTTTTTTAATTTTTAATTTTTAATTTTTATGGTTTGCTACAACGTAGGAATAGTTTTAAGGGGAGCGTTTGACATTGAGTTTGATGTTTCCAAAAGTGCTTTTTTGATATTTTGGTGTTTTTATAATTAAATTATGTCAAATAATATTTTAAATTATTTTTTAATATTTTTTGAAGGAAGTGTTTTTCTCACCAGTTCTAACACCACCACCAAAAAGGCTTTAATCTGGTTTTGGTCCTAATACATGTTAAAAGTAGACATGACATGTTACACTTGCTTTCGTTGAAGTAGATGAAATTTTTAATAGAATGGTCGACACTGGATAACAAACCAAAGCACCGTAGCTTTCTTGGGGAAGTGAAAGCAACCAAACACTCTGTCGAGGATATGCGTCTGCCGAATTTATAGCTTTTTGAATTTAGTAGTCAGTTTTGTAATCACCATCTCTCCCTTTTTAATTTTCTCAAGCTGTAATAATCATATTATAAGTTTTTGTTGCAAATGTTATTTTGAACTGTTATTAGCCAATCCTTAGAGGTAACAAGAGTTGAGATGTTAATTTAATTGTCATTCTACTATTTTTATTTTAGACCAAACTAGTAAAAAAATGTTTTTGTTCTTCTGTTTAAAATTGAAAATTAATAATAATTTAATCTAATTAATTTTTTATTATTTTCAAATTTGAAAATATGATAGATGAAAGAGGTTAATTATTTTAACGAAAAAAATTACATTAAAAAAAAAGAGAGAATCAATATTATGTCCTTAGATTTTGTTGAAGTTTACCAGTTTATTTTTATTATTAATTATTAATTAGAATTTTTGTATTTGATAAAATTCAATTATTTAGTTGACAATAAAACTATTAAAATAAAGATAAATTAGTAAATTTTTTAAAAATTTAGTAGTGATGCAAGAATTAAATGAGTGATTAAAATTAATATTAATATTATTTTTAATCTATTATATTGCAATAATAAAATGATATTGCGTTATATTTAGTAGGAAAATTATACAAGGACATAACCTGCACTTATCTCATTTCTTGAGTGCATCTGCTTAACAAGGATAATTGTCTTGCCTTACAATTAATTAGCAAATGGAAAGCAAGTCATAATAAAAGTTGAGATATTGGAAGTGCGAAAGAAACTTGTGTCTATATTTATATTTAATGACAACAGACTCTTCACCCAAAAAAATTATCAAATGTAAAATTAAAAACTATTCACTAACATCATATTTTGTATGGATCCTTCTATTTAAACATAACATAAAGATAATTATATGAATTTATTTTTTTTTGTTGACAATATTATTATTGGATATTATATTGATAATCTTATAAGAATAAAGTGGCAAATGTATAAAAATAAAGGGAATATTCATACTTTTTTTTTTTAATCATTTGTGATGGATTTCTGGTGGAATAGCATTATTTAGTGCAAATTACTAGATATTAGCAACAAAATTTATTTGTGATAATTTCATCATTTATCTAGGGATTTGCAGCACAACTTCACCTTCGCTAAGTTTAGCATTCCATCAGAATTCCATCACTACTCTTATCATTGAATATCGATTTTGTCAGAAATTCTTAAAACATCACGAACGAGATTAGAACCATTGCCAATCCATTGCAAAAGCTTTTTGCGACGTCGCAGAAAAAACTTCAGCGACGAAATTTTTCGTCGGAAAAGTCCCGTTCACTTGTAGTGAGTAATTCTACATAAAAAAATAGTGTGAAAATTAAAGTAATTTATTTTATTGCACATATATTATTCTGAACTGTCTAAATATTATTTAATTTTGAATAATTTATTTTAATTAAATTAGTGACAGAGTTATAATAGAATAAAATTTATGACATCAATACGTTAATTTTTTCAGATTTATCCATTTCCCTCTGAAATCAAATGCATTGTGACACGCAATTTGGTGTATGATTATACATGGAAATTGCCTAAAAAGGGCTTTCTTTTTTCCTCTAAAATAATTTCGCAATCATTAAATTAAATATTTAAATAAATATAAATATAAATATAAGGACAATCAAGTTTATATTATATCTATCTTACTAATTATGACAAGTATTAATGGTTGTCCAATTTTTTCTATTTTATTAATAAATAATATAATAATTAATAATTATTAAAAAATAAAAAATTAATTAATGTAATAAATATTTTTTTATTTGATAAAATAGAATTTATCGGTTGTGGAAATGAATTAATGAATGGAGTTGCCAAAAGGCTGTATTATCGGCGTCATAATGGTAATGATAGCGTCTCTTAATTTTGCTTCTATCTCTATCTCCACGACACTATACTAAATATCCCACAATCATGCTGTTTTATATTTATTATAATTTCTTTTTTTTTTTTTCTGCAGTCAAAATTATTATTTTTTAAATATATTATTTTAAACCCTCTTAAAAGTTTTTTTTTTTTTAAAAAACAAGTTGTTTTATTATTTTAATATTTTAATAAATTTATTAATTTTAATTTTAAATTATTTCTAATATTTTTATCCAATAAATTTTATAAAATATTTTTTAATTTTTATAAATAAACGACCGATAAAACAAATTTAATAATTATAAAAAAATTATAATATAATCGTGATATATGTAATAATTATATTATAAAAACTGGTTATAATAAATCATATATAAAATTTTATCATAATTAATAGGTAACAGTTGTGAATAAAGACATGAAACATAAGAGATTTATTTAAAAAATCTCACACATTTATAGCCATTACCATTCGAAGGTTGTTGGATGGAGATATTTATTTAAAAAATTTTAATATTATTATTATTATTATTATTATTATTATTATTATTATTATTATTATTATTATTATTATTATTAAAAAAGACATGAAACATAAGAGATTTAGTCTAGATATTGCATCCTCATACACAGCAAAAACACATTTAATAATCGCTCTTAATTTCTTATACTAATCAACATCACTAACCTTGATTTGATTTTCTCAAGTTCACAACCTCCCATTTTAGTTTTACATATATGTCGCTTTCTTGCAATTGGAATTTTTATATATATATATATATATATATATAATATGTAATTTTATCATTTTTGTATTAAATTAATTTATTAAAAAATAATATATATATTTTAATAAATATATTTACGCCATTCATGAAATCCAACGGTTCGAACTTACCTTATTGATTTCTAATTAACTATTTATCAGACTTATAATTAGACCTAGAATGTAGCTCTGCTGGACTTTTGCTTTAATTAGTGTGAAACAAAGCAGCAGCCAAAGTTGTAATGTGTGAATTCCAAACATTGGAATTTTATAGGTTTAGAGATTAATTTGTGGAGGGATCTAAAAGTTGTGAAGCTCATCAATCATGCATGCAGATTGCAGACGTGATCGATTAACCCATCAATCTTAGCTTGTCTGCTTCACATGAACAGCTCCTTTTACCTAACTACACAATGCAATAAAACATGAAACTTAACATTAATTTTAGGGGAAGTTTAAAAAAAAACATATAATTTAACCCATTTTTATTTATTCAATTTATATTAAAATAACATCTTGTAAGTAATATAAATTTCTAAATACTATAAAAAATATTGAAATAATAAATAAAATATAATTATTAATTAAAATTTTAAATATTTTTAAATAAAAAATTAAAAATAAATATTATATGATTTCCATCATTTTCACTTTCAAGATTTATAATTTTAATTTATATTAAAATATTATATTGTGATATAATTTATATATTAATATTTTCTGATTATATTTAAAAGTTATTATTTATTAACGATATGATGCTATAAAATATTATTTTAATACAAATTAAATTATAAATTTTAAAATAAAAAATTGATAAAACTATAAAATATATATATATATATTTTTAATTTTAATATAAAAATATTCATTTTACAGTTTAGTAATTTTTTTTTAATTTTAACTACCGATATTTCCGAATTACAATTAAATCTTATTCAAATCGAGATAGCTTAGTAATGAAATTACAATTAAATCATATTCATATCTAATCACTCTACTAAAAAGTTGGACCATAAAAGTATTAATTCTTTTATAATCTTAACCTGAACGTAAATGATATATATGATAAATAATCCAAAAGAAGAAGCAACCGAGCAATCGATATTTGTATACATTTGTTCAGGCCTCAAATACGAGCATTTCATGGTAGAATGAAGGAAAATAATTAATGAGCAGCTGGTAAGTAGGCTTAACAGGTGGGAAGAGCATAGAAAGATCTAGATTTGTGCAGTTGAAAGCTCATTGAATGAAAGGTAATGCCACCTTTGGTTTGAAGCAGCTGCTATCCATACGTTACTTTCATTTTCAAACCCTTAAAACTAAGCTTATCTCAGAGGTCTCTATGACCACAGCAGCATGTGATCCCCTTAATTGGGTGTCGGTTGTGTGCCTTCACTTCCCCTTTGCCTCATTATATAATAAACCCTCCACTCTTTCATGCCTCAGATCAACACAAAGTAGAAGCTCTAAGCTTTTAATAAGTTAGCTTTCTTTTTTTATTGGGTGTTCTTGATTTTTCTTATCTTGAGGAGCCCCCTGGTGTGGTTCCCAATGCGGATTCTTCCCCTCTTTCGAGGAGCACTTCTGTGCTTCTATGTATCTTTACTCTTTTACGCAACGTTTTGCTTTGGTGAAGATGATAAGAGCAGCGCAGTGGAAGTTGTTGGGATTGGAGAATGTGCAGACTGCGCAGCAAGCAACTTTAAGACCAGCCAGGCACTTTCGGGTACGTTCATTTTCATTTGTTTCTTATATGTCAGCTCCTTTTAGGATCATAAGCTCTGGCATGGATGATAACTGGGCTCGAATTCTTAAGCTTACTATCGGCTTGTGCAGGGCTTCGAGTGACAATCGATTGCAAGCCAGAGAATGGGAAGTTCAAAACAAGAGGAACTGGAGAGCTGGACGAAGAAGGAAAGTTCAAAGTAAGCCTTCCTAATGATATTGTAGAAGAAGGAAAATTAAAGGAAGAATGCTATGCTCAACTTCACAGTGCTTCAGCCACACCATGCCCTACTCACAGTGGTCTAGAGTCTTCCAAGATTATCTTTAAGTCCAAAAGCAACGGAAAACAAACATTTGGGCTTGCAGGGAAACTGAAAGTTTCTCCTGTAACTTGCACTTCAGCTTTCTTGTGGCCTCACTTCAAGCACCCACCACTACCCAAATTACCACCAATGCCTAAATGGAAGCTTCCTCCATTGAAAAGCTTTGGCCATGGTCATCCATTTCTATTCCCTCCTAAGGTGTTTCCTCCTCTACCTCCTAAGATATTTCATCCACTCCCACCAAAGGTCTTCCCTCCAAAGCCTCTCCCACCACCAGTACCAGTTTATAAGCCTCCACCTAAACCACCAGTTTTCGAGCCTCCTCCTGTCCCAATCTACAAGCCAAAACCACCAGTCTTTAAGCCTCCTCCTGTTCCCATCTACAAGCCAAAGCCACCAATCTTCAAGCCTCCTCCTGTTCCTATCTACAAGCCGAAGCCACCAATCTTTAAGCATCCTCCTATTCCCATCTACAAGCCAAAACCAAAGCCTCCTCCAGTTCCAATCTACAAGCCCAAACCACCAGTTTACAAGCCTCCTCCAGTGCCAGTCTACAAGCCTGAACCAAAGCCACCAGTATACAAGCCTCCTCCAGTGCCAGTCTACAAGCCTGAACCAAAGCCACCAGTATACGAGCCTCCTCCAGTGCCAGTGTACAAGCCTGAACCAAAGCCACCAATATATAACCCTCCTCCAGTTCCAATCTACAAGCCAACACCACCAATATTTTATAAGCCACTCCCTCCTATCCCGAAGATCCCTCCATTTTACAAGAAGCCATGTCCTCCTCTTCCTAAGCTTCCTCCTTTCCCAAAGATTCCTCCGAAGCCTTTCCACCACCCCATGTTCGGAAAATGGCCTCCATTGCCACCATCTTCTCCGATTCATTAAGCTCCATTATTAATCTACTACTCCTAAAAGGTGGTATATATTTATGAGCCTCTAGTGTGAACTGTGAACTTTAATCAGTACCAAAAATAAAATCTTCGTTGTAGTGGAAGACATTTGAGTTATTGTTAATTTCGTGCTTTCAGGTCCCTCGACAGTGTGTTCAATTGGTTTTCCTTACATTTGTAAATGTTAAATCTTTAGTTTATATGTCTATCACTATCTTTAATTAATATTACTATTATTTCCTTTGAAATTAAAAAAGAAAATTCTGTTATGTTAAAGTATATGAAACAATTATCTTTTGTATGACTATATATTATTTTTTTAATTAATAATTTATTTATTGATATATGTCTAGAATGCAGAAATTTAAATCGACTCAATTTTATTTTTGCAGTGATAATTTTAATTACATTTAATTTGTAAAAATACTTATTAGTGACGACTTCAATTTCACTTAATTTATAAAAAATATTTATTTACATGCATAAAGTTTTTAAAATAAAATTTAATTTTAAGTAGAGAAAAAAATATCATATGTATGAAATTTTATAAATTAAATTAATTTACTCACATTAAATATTAATTAGAATTTTTTAATATAAGTTGTCTAAACTATTATATATTAAAAATATTATTTAATTTTAATATTTTAATTTATATTTAAGATTTTTTAAATTTAAAATATAACTGTGAATTATTAAATTTATTTTTTATTTTTACTAAATAGTGGTGTTAATTGTGCTCTAAATTTCACGAAATAATAAATTATTAAAGTTTAATTTTTTCAATTCATAAAAATTTAAAACACAATTAATAAATTTAAAGCAAAATTAATAATATATGTGATCAATTTAGTATTTTTTTAATAAATGGTTAATTTGTATTTAATTATTATAATTTTAATAATTTTAAATATTAAATGGATTAGTTTCTTATGAAATCTACGTATATATTAAGTTAATTAGTGAATAATTTACCTTATAAATAGTTTAAAAAATTTAAGTAGTGAAATTAAACTCTCAAAAATTAAATATAAATTTTTTAAATAAAAAAAAAGTAGATAAGAAAAGAGAAGAGATATAGATTAGGATAGCTGCTTTTCAATTATATTGGTATTGAGATTTTATTTATAAAAAATTATTATTAGATTTCTGAATTTTTAAAAATTTTAGTATTTTTTTTAAACAAAATCAGGTTTATGTATTTTATTAAATCAAATTGTTTAATTTGGTTAGTTAACTTATTTTATGTTTGATCAAAAACAATAAATAGTATAAATATTTAAATATATAAGTATTAAATGATACATATAATTAAATGAATTTATAAAAATAAAAAAATTTATTTTATAAAATATAAAAATATTTTAATTAAATAATTTTTAAATAGAATAAATTAATAATTTTTTTAAAAAATTTAGAGATGGAATGATAATTTTTTTAATTAATAAAAATTATATAAATATCCTATTAAATTTTTAAAAAGTTCAGGCCCTATATTTTAATACTCTTGTTTACTATTTGCTTAAGGCACCAATTTATTTGATTTATAATTAAAATAAGAAGAAATGTAAAAAAAATAATAAAATACAAAAAGGGTTTTACGTATATTTTGCTTCTAAATATCTATTTGGAAATTAATAAATTTTATAATAATTAAAAAATAATGCATGCTGGCTTTGTCAATGATATAAAATATGGACGGAGTCATTTATCCATACACCGGAAATTTGTCATATAATATTGTTAGTGATCATATTATATATATGCAAAAAGTTAATTTCAACTGCACACGATTATGTAAACTTTGTTATATATGTGTGTGAGACTTTCTCCACCACTTCTGGAAGCTTGGTTGTCGGAGGCCGTACTTAATGTGCCTTTACCTAGTCGGAGACTTTTGGTTGATTAGATTTATATTAGGCCTCCATTTTCTTTTCCGATTTATTTTGATTATATTTGCATTGGATTAAATAATTCGGAAGGCACGAATGAAATGTTAAAAGACTTCCTATCTGTTATTGAAAGATTTGTTGCTTTTCTCTGTTATAATTATTGTTCTCTATGCTAATGAAGTCAGACTAAGCCTGTGTTTAGATTTGTGTTTCGGCCATGACATGTATTTATAGCATTGAATCTTTAGATCTTCTACTTGTATTGGGCCTCAACTCCTTTTATCAATAAATCATTATTTTCTTAGAAAAGAAAAAGTCGGTTGAAAAAAGGAAGGAAAAAGTATAGGGTGATGAATAAGGCAAGAAGAAAAAGTAGCAGAAAAGAAGCTCTCCTACCAATTTTGGTTACGTTTGAGTAAATGCAGGAGTGAATGACTTTCTTCATTGTGACGCTGACCTAATAATAATAGTAAAGAAAATATAATAAAATTTCTATTAATTAAAAATATAAAATTGTTTGTTTAATTTAATTATTTTTTTATCTGAGTGAATATAAAATACAAAATTATGTTATGTTATGGATTATTGGCTATCAGTACATTGGACAGCCCTTTAATTTTTTTAATATTGAATCAGAAAGGAAAGTAATTAGAATATATAGGAATTGACGGCTTAGTTTATTATTATTATTTTTTTTGAAATGAGGATTGGAGAATTAGGAGAGTAAAATCTAATATCTTTTAGATTTATACACTTATTATTGGACTAAAATACATTTATTACCGGACTAAATCTGAGTGCAGTGCTTGATTTACTATTATCATTAAATTTATCACTAGAGATAATTAATATAAATCAATATATATTTTTCATAGTTTTTAACACTTTTTTTTAATTTTTTTTTCAATTATCTATTTACAGTTTGTAAAGATTTTAGCTATAAAATAAGTATTAACAATTACGTTCTTAAAAAAATCCTTCATTTGAACTTTGAAGTTCAAACTTAATTATGGGCACTGAACCAATTTGAATATCTTTCAATAATTTTAAAAGAATTTATTAAGTTTCAAATCATTATTGATTTTTTAAGAACTGACATCATGATTACTAGATCATGAACCCTTGCATGGTTATGGAAATTAATACACTATCACAGCAATATCAACTATATATAATTCTGAGTTGATGTGGTAATTCCATAGGATGAAGAGATATGTACGAAATTAATTATTTTTTTAAGTTTCACTTATTTAGGAATGTGTTTAAACATGTTCAACTATAATTAATTTATCATTTCATTTTAGAATTACCTATTGGATTTTTGGGACTCACCCTTTTAATTTACTTTTTTCTACATAATTTTCATTTTACTTCGTTGATGTTATATTTTAAGATAAATTATATTTTAATATAATTAATAAATCGATTTATTTATAATAATAATTTAAAATTTTATTCAATAAAATTTTTATTTTTATAAATTTTTATAGATTCGTCGATCATGTAAAAAATAAAATTAAAATTTTATCATTAAAATAATAAATATATAAAATTACATATATACACGTGCAATATGTGTGCCAAAAGAAAACTAATTTTATATAAAAATGCATGTTCGAGATTTTTTTTTATTGATGGGATGTTTATATATCTGCACATGATCAAAATTTTTCATATTGTACGATATGCTATTTTAAGGAACATAACCTTACAAGTTTTTATTCAGTCCTTGATTATAAGAAAAGAATTTTATTAATATAAAATTATAATGGATAACAGCAATCTATAGTAGCACTCAGGACTAGAGGTGTGCGATTCCCATTTCGGGAACTTCCTTATAAGAATCAGAATTAGAATTGAAAGTCTGTTATTTAAATTTTTTTTAAACTAAAGCCCAAATCAAATTTCAGTATATAGTTCTGATTTCGGCAGTTGAACATTAAAAGTTTTATCTCTCCTTCTTTATTTTTGAAAGTTTAATATTGAGTTTAGGAGCACAAAAATTATTTAATTAAATATTTAAAAAAATTATAACTTAGCCTATAAAACTATAATTTTCAATCCATTTGAATTCTTGTAATTTATATTTTAAAATCTTTTAGTTTCATAAAAAATAATTTTAAAAGCACTCCATTTAAAAATTTTTATTTTAGTTTTTCAAAGAGTTATGAAATAAAAACTTAAATTACAAATTTTCAATTTTTATTCTATTTGAATTTTTATAACCTATAATTTGAAATCTCTTATTTGATACAAAAGTATTTTCAAAAAGGCTCCATATATCAAATTTTATTTTGATCCCAAAAATAATTTCTTAAAAATTGGCCATATTTATAAGTTTTAGAATTTAAAAAAGAAACTTGAGCCAACATAATTAATTGATATTCACAATGCATAAATTAAAAATTACATTTTGAACCCTTGCTTGTAGTATATTTCTAATCCTGACACTTTTATTCTTGAAAATGAAGGAATTCTATTTATTTAAATTAAGAACCTACAAACTTACATGAACACTTCTAAAAATAATTAGTAGCACACCAATTATTTATTAGTCATCAAAATAAGGATTAGAACGCTTATGTCTAACAATCTCCCCTTTTTTTATGATGACAAATAATTGGTGGATGATAAGATAATAATAAGTGTAATGTATGAATTTTAGAAAATTACTCTCTCTTTCAAAAATAATTTATGCAATATTTAAAATTTTATGAGACATATAAAGGAGATTTTCACTCAATGAAATGAGATGTAATAGATCCTATATGAATAAATGAACCTATGAAAAAGATATAATAAAGCAATTCAAGGAGAACTATGAGAATTATAACTATAAAAGAAAAATAAAAAAACGTTTACAAAAAAAATATTATGACTTAAAAGAGTCAAAAGAGCAAAGTAAGCATTAACCGTATATGTATCAACTCACTCCTCAATCATCAACCAATATGTATATATCCACCTTTTGACATCATAAAAAACTAAAAGTATCAAAAAGGTATAAAGAAGAAGTAAAAAAAATATATTAATAAAAAATTTTAATTAAAGAGTAAAATTAAAAAATTATTCAAATATAAGAGAAAAAAATTATAAGAGATATCTAAAAACAAAGAGAAAATGATAAAAACATAAAGTATTCAAATGTGAATGTCAAAAAATGTCAAAAACTGAATTTTCTTGCATAGTTCATAATGGCCCCGAAATTGAAGTTAAAGGGTTTAAAGTGCCTTCAAAAGTTAGTTAGGGGCCGAAAGTGTCTCCAAAATTAAATTTTTTTTTGCAAAATCAACATTTCAAAAATTTAAAATCGTTCACTTTTTTCAAATTAAAAAGCATTTATTTATTTATTTTTAATAATACTAACTTTAAAATCATTTGAGATAATCAATATAAACTTGAAAATAATACAAGGTATTTGTAAAAATAAACCAAAATGTTTAAAGCAAAATTATCAATTTTTAAAATACTATTTACTATACTATTTATAAAGTTTTGATATTCAACTAATATGTATTTTAACATAGAGTTTTATTCCAAATATACTTTCAAAAACTTCATATATATATATAGAATAAATTAAATGATCTTAAGAAAAAACTTTAAGTATAGTAAAATTGTATCAAAAACTTTGAAATGAAATTTGACAATTCTAAAATACTATTCACAATATTATTCACAACAAATACAAAAACCCTAATAAGCTCGTATTTTAGAAAAAAATAATTTGGTAATATTTTATATATAATGTTTAAACTTGATAAAAGACAAAATATTTTCAAAACTAACCAAAATCCTTAAAACAAAAAATTTATCAAGGTAGAGCACTATTTACACTACTATTCATTAAAGCACATAAACTATGATAATCTCGCATTTTATAATAATAAAAAAGATATCAAACACGTTTGTCAAGCTTTAAGACAAGCTAAAACGAATAAAGACATCAAAAATACCAAAAAAATTACATGCTCAACAGACAATACCATCTAACATTTTCAATTCCCTTTTAATGAATTAAATCTTTCTTCATTTAAAAGTTTGATAAAAATATTAGCTAATTGGTTGCTTATATCCATAAACTCAAAAATAATATCATTATTTAACACATGATCACGAATGAAAAGACGTCTAATATCAATATACTTAGTTCTAGAATGTTAAATGAGATTTTTAGTCAAATGGATTGCACTTGTATTATAACATTTAATAGGAATGTGATCAAGAGACATTTTAAAATCTCTCAATTATTATTTAATCTAAAGAATTTGACTACAACAAAAACCCATCACCACATATTCAGCTTCAGCGATTGAAAGTGCAATCGAATTTTATTTCTTGCTATACCAAAAAATAAAAGATTGTTCTAGAAGTTTATAAGTACCTGAGGTACTTTTCCTATCAATAATACTATCGACAAAGTCGGTATCTGAGTAAGAACACAAATAAAAAAATGCACTTCTAGGATATCATAACCCCAAATGCAATGTACCATTCAAATACTTAAGAATGTGTTTAACAGCATACAAATGTAACTTTTTAGGATATGATTGAAAATATGCACATACGCATATGAAAAACATAATATTCGGTCTAGATGCAGTGAGACATAAAAGGCTTTCAATCATACCTCTATAGAGTTTTTCATTAACTGATTTACCCTTTTCATCCTTGTCAAACTTGGTGTTTGTGCTCATTGGAGTTCTACTAGGCTTGCTATTCTCCATCTCAAATCTTTTAATTAGCTCCTTTGTGTACTTAGCTTGGTTAATGAAGAAGTTATCCTTAGCTTGTTTGATTTGAAGTCTAAAAAAAAATTTGAGTTCTCCTATCATGCTCATCTCAAACTCACTTTTCATTACTTTTGAAAGCCCTTCATACAAACAAACATTATTAGCACCAAATATAATATTATCAACATATATTTGCACTACAAGGATATCATTTTCATAATTTTTTATAAAAAGGTTTGTATCTAACTTGCCTTTTGAAAAAGTATTTTGTAAAAGAAAATTATTTGATCTTTCATACCAAACTCTTGGAACTTGTCTTAAACTATATAAAACTTTTGAAAATTTAAAAACATAACTTGAAAAATCATAATTTTCAAAACTGGAAGGTTGCTCAACATAAATTTCCTCCTCAATAAAACTATTTAAAAAGGCACTTTTCACATCCATTTGAAAAAACTTAAAATTCATGTAAGATGTATATGCAAGCAAAATTCTAATGGTTTCTAATCTAGCTACAGAGGCAAACGTCTTATCATAGTCTATGCCTTTCTCTTGGTTATAGCCTTTAGTTACCAACCTAGTTTTGTTCCTAGTGATATTGCATCTTCATCAAACTTATTTCTAAATACCTATTTGGTGCCTGTGGTAGGGTGATGTTTAGGTACAGGAACTAAGATCCAAACCTTATTCCTTTCAAATTGATTGAGTTCTTCTTGCATAGCAATAACACAACTCTCATCACTAATGGCCTCATCTATGGACTTGGTTTCTATGTGAGATATGAATAAAAAATATTATTAGATATATGTCTAATAGAGAATCTAATTGATATCCCTTGTGATGCATCACCAATTATTTAATCCTTTGGATGAACCCTTTTATAGGTCCAATCCTTTGGCAAGTCATGTTGGACTTCATGGCTTTGTGTAATTTGTATTTGTTGCTCTTGGAGTCCAATCTTATCTTCCTTTGCCTCCATAGAATTCTCTTTGGGTTGACTTTGATCTCCATGAGGTTGAGAATCTTTAATGGTCAACTCATCAAGGTTACCTGCAAGATCATCATCACAAACCATCTCCTTTCTAGGAGCAAAGGAATTAGATTCATAAAAAACAATATGCATTGACTCTTCAACTATCAATGTTCTCTTATTAAATACTCTATATGATTTACTAATGTAGAGTATACTAAGAAGATACATTCATCGATTTTAGCATCAAATTTATCCAAATTATCTTTTTTGTTTAAGATAAAGTATTTATAACAAAAAACTCTAAAATAACTAATTTTAGGTTGTCTTCCATTCCAAAGCTTATAGGCAATTTTATTTAAAAGATTTCATTAAAATTCGATTTAAAATATAATAAGCTGTATTAATGGCTTTCGCCCAAAAATAGGTAGGTAAATTATATTCTCTTAACATAGTCCTCTTTATATTTAAAAGGGTTCTATTTTTTTTTCAATAACACCATTTTGTTGAGAAGTCCTATGAGATGAAAAATTATGAGTGATTTCTAACTTATTATACAAAATTTCAAACTTCTCATTTTCAAATTCTCTATCATGACCACTCCTTATTGAAGAAATTTGAAAACCTTTTTTATTTTGAAATTTCTTTATAAAACTTTTAAAACTATCAAAACAACCATCCTTCTGAGTAAGAAACACAATCCTAGTATACCTAGAGTAGTCATCTACTGCGAAAAAACCATAATGCAAGCCACCAAGACTAGCTACTCTAGTTAGACCAAACAAATTCATATGCAAAAGCTGTAAAAACTTAGAAGTGATTACCTTGTTAATGGATTTAAAAGAGCTTTTAACTTGCTTACCCATTTGACATGCATCACATACTTTATCATTTTCATATTTAATTTTTGGAAAGCCATCAACTAGCTCATCTTTGCTCAAATTTTTAAGAAGATCCATACCAGTATGAGAAAGCTTTCTATGCCAAATCCAATAATTATCACTAATAGAAACAAAACACTTCATATTTTGGTTAGACATAGCTTGTAAATCAATAACATAAATATTTTCAACTATTTCACCAACAAACAATATTATGTTATCTAACATTCTAGAGACAAATTATGATTTTGGTTCAAAGATGACTCTACAACTTTTATTACATAATTAACTTACACTTAACAGATTATACTCTAAACCATCGACTAAGAGAACTTTATCAAAAATAGGAGAGTTTTCCTTACCAACCTTATATATTCCCATAATTATACCTTTTCCATTATCTCCAAAGATTACTTGACCACTACCATCCTTCTTTTTAAGTAAGATGAAGTGATTTGAATTTCAGGTCATGTGCCTTGAACATTCACTATCTAAATACCATTTGCTTTTAAGTTTCAAAGATTTCAAGCACACCTAAAAAAAGAGATTCAAATAACTTTAAGTACCCAAATCTACTTGGGTCCTTAGGGGGTAGTCATTTTATTTTTCGATTTCCATATACTTCCATATCCAAGATATACTTTTCTAATAGTAAACCTATAATTGGTTTGACCAAACTTTCCACAATGGTGACAATAACCATTGAACCTTCTTATTCCAGGTCCATAGGTGAATGAGTGTTATTGTGTTCTCATATAGCTATTTCTCCTTTGTCTATTATAAGCATGTGAGTAAGAGGTATGATGAGTGTGATGATTATGTGAACTAGAAATATGTGCTCTACAATGATAATTTCTTTTATATGAAAATTGCCTAGATGTATATCTTATATAAACATTGTGACTAGTGGATTAGTGTATATATGCATTCTTTTTAGGTGCATTACTACTAGAAGCTTTAGGTATGTTTTTCATTTGAGTTAGACACGTTACGTGCATTCAAGTTAGTAGCTTTAATAAAAATAGTTTTAGAGGGATTTACTTGAGTTGATTTACTATAGACAATGTCATACTTAATGCTAGGAGACCTTTGAGAGTCTAATATTTCATCAAGTTTGTCCCTACCTTTTAAAATTTTTGAAAGAGAATTTTTCAACTCAAGGATTTCATTTTTAAAATTTTTATTTTCTAATGAGAGCTCATCTAAGAATTTTTGTACATGATTATTTGAGGGTAAAGATTCCTTAGGTGAGTTCTCACTTTCCTTTTTTAAGCTAACTAACTCACTTTTCAAAAAATTATTTTTATTATGACTCTTTTCAAGTTTATCATTCATCATTTTTAAAGCACTAATGTAATACCCAGCTAGACTCCGGTATCGGAATTCCTACCGTCCGGTGGAATCTCGGATGTCGGAACTCTCTAGAAGGATAAAACCATGTTTTTATAAAATATTTTCATGTATTTTATGGTTTTAAGTAAGAAAGAAATTGAGTTTTGAATGAAAAAGACCAAGGGAGGAAATCCAGGTTTGGCCGCCGAACATGGTGCAGTTTAGGGAGCACCTTTGGCCTCCGAAGGTGGTCTGGCCAGCCACTTATAAAAGGCCCCATGTCCGAAAATGGGTGAGTTTTCTTCCCTATTTTCGGTCCAAGGTGAATCCATGCCCTCCCATGGTTAGTTTTGATGATTTTCTTCAAATCTTTCAAGTTTTAACAAGTTTTAACTTGGTGTTTGAAGTTTTTGAGCTAAAGATCAAGTTTTAGAGCTTGGAGACCCAAGGAGCTAGATTTCTCCCATCTCCAAGTTAAGGATCGCATCTCCTCTCGATCTTCAAGAGGTAAGCTTAGATCCTACCCTTCTTGTATATTTTATGAAAGTTTTGAGGGGTTTTAAGAGGGTTTATTGTATGATTAGAGTATATGCATGATGTTAGGGTTTATGTGAGTTCTATGGATAATGTATGTTATATGTGTTGCTAGATGTGTTGTTGTTGGGGTTTAGGCTAGTTTGAGATCCCTATATGCTTATGTATGTGTGTATGCATGATTTGGGAGTGTTAGATGTGAGTTTGGAAAGTTTGGGAGGTATTTATGCATAGAAGGCTGAGTTCTGCCATTTCTGGAAGAACTCAGGTTCGGCAGCCGAAGCCATGTTTGGCCACCGAACCTGCTTGTGGTGGCATGTTTTGGCTGCCGAACCCTGCCCCCGAAAGTTGGACTTTCGGCTCTGGAGGGGAGTTTCGGCCACCAAACCTACCGCCGAACATGCATGAGTTTCGAATCTGGAGGGAACTTTCGGCCGCCGAAGGTGCATGACTTTCGGATTTGGAGGGGGGTTCGGCCGCCGAAGGTGCCGCCGAAGGTGCCCTGTCCAGCCTTCCTTTGCCTGTTTTCAATGCATGTTTTGTGATGTTTTAGGGGGTTTTTGGGGAGTTATTTAGAGTCATGTTAGTCTATGTTTGGTCCCTCATTTGAGTCCACCTGTGTAGGAACGGACCCGAGGAACCGAGGACCCCAGCAGTGAGATAGCTGCTTCTGAGTCAGCCTGAGATGAGTAGAATGGATCTGTAACGACCTGGAAATTGAATCGCTATCGGCGCTAGGATCCAGATCAGCATAAGGCCGCCGGGACCCGTAGCAAGCCTGACATACATCCTGTAAACCTGTTTAATCCCATACATGATCAACACATACATAAAAATTTTGAACTTTTCTTTTCATTCATTCACCAAACTCAACTTGAGCATGCACTATTCATAAACATTAACCCCTCTTTGGAGTCCTCATTAATGCTCCAATGGGGTGACAACATATATTAAGTTTGGTTTACATAAACATCATAAAACATTTCATTAAAAGATCATGTAATAAAAAAGGGATTAACAACATACTAGGGTCAAGCACAATTCTATCCTCATTAACATCATTACATTATATTACTGAATTATACTTTACATTACATCATTTTCATGTCCACTTCTAACTATTATAGACATGACTTTACTCTAGCTGACCTCCTGGTCTATCTCGTACCTGCAAACCTGGGGAAATTAGGGAGTGGGGTGAGCTACTAGAGCCCAGTGAGCAGAATAATAAAACATTGTATTTAAAACATGTGATATCATGAAATGCATCACCGCACAAACAATTCACATCACGGATGAACTTGTCACCATTTAGCCCTCTATACAGTCTAATCATGCCAAGGGCGTAGAGCAGGCACGCCTGGACTTCTATATCATAACATACATATCCAATAGTGCCGGGGGCGTAGTGCAGGCACGCTCGGACTTTCCCTTACATAGTGCCAGGGGCGTAGAGCAGGCACGCCTGGACTTCCATATCCTATCATCATGTCATAACATATGAGGGCTAATGAATCATTCAACATTCATCCACATTAACAACATAATATGCAATGCACATATTCGTGAATTCTAATGCAAGCACCCTAATATATCTCATGGCATTCATGATGCGTGAATCATGCTAAAACTTTCCTTATTTGTTTGAAACATAAAAAGTTATTCCACTCACCTCTGGCTAGCTCTGACAAGACATTGAAGCAGCTGACTCACTGCTGGGGTCCTCGGTTCCTCGGGTCCGAACCTACACAGGTGGACTCAAATGAGGGACCAAACATACATAAACATGACTCTAAAATACTCCCAAAAACCCCCTAAAACATCTTAAAACAATCATAGAAATCATGCAAAGGAGGGCTGAATATGGCACTTTCGGCGGCAGGTTCGGCGGCCGAAAGTCCCTCCAGAGCCGAAAGTCATGCACCTTTGGCGGCACTTTCGGCGGCCGAAGGTTCCCTCCAGAGACGAAACTCATGCATGTTCGGCGGCACCTTCGGCTGCCGAAAGTCCCTTCCAGAGCCGAAAGTCCACTTTCGGGGGCAGGGTTCGGCAGCCAAAAGTTGGCCTCCACAGGCAGGTTCGGCTGCCGAAAGAGCCTTCGGCTGCCGAACCTGGGTCCTCCCAAAGTGGCAGAACCCAGCCTTTCTCATGCATAAACGCCTCCCAACTCATTCAATCATGCATTTTCCTATTCTACAACATGCATACTCAAGCATATAAGCTCCTAGGGGCTTCAAACTATCTCAAACCCCAACTACAACACATCAAACATGTATATTCAACATACATTGTTCATAACACACATTTAACCAAAAATTCATCATAAACCTACACATGCATTTCTACCCCAAGAAACTTCATAAAACTTGCTTAAAACATGAAATGAACTATGGATCTACTCTTACCTCTTGAAGAACGAGAGCAGAGACGATCCTAGCTCGGAGATGGGGAGAAATCCACTCTTTGGTCTCCAAGCTTCAAAACTTGCTCTTTTTGTTCAAATATCTATAAATCAACATAAAGCTTGTTAAAACATGAAAGATCGGAGGAAAAACATCAAAGATCAACCATGGGAGAGCAGGAACTCACCATGGCTAAAAATGGGGAGAAAACTCGCCCGTTTCGGCCATGGAGCCCTTTTATAGGGGCTGCCAGACCACCTTTCGGCAGCCTAAAGTGCCTCCAAAACTCATGCAAGTTCGGCGGCCGAACATGAGGTTCGGCGGCCGAACCTTTAAAACTTTCGGAAGCCTAACTTGCCCCCCCTAAACTATCCAATGTTCGGCGGCCGAACCTGGAAATGCCTCCCTGGTCTTTTTCATTCAAAACTCAATTTCCTTTCTTGCTTAAAACCATAAAATACATTAAAACATTTTATAAAAACATGGTTTTATCCTTCTAGAGGTTTCCGACATCCGAGATTCTACCGGACGGTAGGAATTCCGATACCGGAGTCTAGCCGGGTATTACAGGATCTTTATGTTTCAAAGCAAATAAATAAATTTGAGCATGTTCATGCATCACGAATGCCATGTGATATACTAGGTTGTTTGCATTAGAATTCATGAATATGTTGCATTGCATAATATAATGTGGATGTGGATGGGTGTTGGATGATCCATTAGCCCTCATATGATATGATATGATATGATGCGGTATGGTATGGAAGTCCAGGTCGAGGCCCATTCTACGCCCCTGGCACAATGTTGAGAGAAAGTTCAGGTCGAGGCCCATTCTACGCCCTTAGCACATTGGAATGTTATGTTATGTTATGTTAAGGGAAGGACTAGTGGCCCATTCTACGCCCTGGCACAGTTGGACTATGTAGAGGGCTATTGGTGACAAGTCCATCCTTGATGTGATTTGTTTGTGATGTGATGCATTTCATGAAAGCATGTATTTAATATATGTTTTTCTATTCTGCTCACTGGGCTCTAGTAGCTCACCCCTTTCCCGTAACCCCCAGGTTTGCAGGTTCGGGATAGATCAGAAAGTCAACAAGAGTAAAAAAGTCTAGAATGTAATAGAGTAGTTGTGGACATGAGATATGATGTAATGTAAAGTATCATGATGTAATGTAATGTAATAATGTCTTTGAGGATTAGCATTGTGCTTGACCCTAGAGTTATAGTTAATCCCTTTTATACATGATTTATGTAATGTTTTAATGATGTTTTATGTTAAACCAAGCTTAATGTATGATATGTACCCATTGGAGCATTTGATGAGGGCTCCAGTGTGGGGTTTTATGTTTATGGTTATGTGCATGCACAGATTAAGCTTGGTGATGAAAGAAAAAGTTTAAAGTTTTTATGTATATGTATGATCATGTATGAGATTTAACAGGTATACAGGATGTATGTTAGGCTTGCTATGGGTCCCGACGACCTTAAGTCGATCTGGATCCTAGCGCCGGTAGCGGTCCGGTTTTCGGGTCGTTACAAATAAGTTCATTATATGAAAATTCAATAAAATAATCACATATAGTAATATCATCAAGTGTAGTTACCTCATCGGAGCTTTTCTCTAAAGCCATGAAGCACATGTTGACAACTTCGTCACTAACGTCCTCCTCTTTAGTATCACTTGACTCATCCCATGTTGCTTTAAAAGCCTTCTTCTTGAACTTTTTGATGGGATTCTTCAACTTGGGACAATCTACTTTGTAGTGACCCGATTTATTATATTCATAACAAATAACCACTTTCTTCTTGCTTGATTCACCTTTCTCCTTTTTAAAACTCTTCTTTGGGATGAACTTTTTATTTTGAAAGAGCAACTTTCTTATCCTCTTAGTCACCAAGGCTAATTCTTCTTCATTTAGTTCTTCTTCTTTTTCACTAGTGTCTTCGGAGGATACCCTTAGAGCAATGTTTTTTTTTTCCACTTTACTAGGTTTCTCCACTTGCTCTCTCTTTAGAGTCATCTCATAATCAATGAGATTCTCCAAAAGTTCATCCAATTGTACTTACTCAACTCTTTAGCATCCTTTAAGGAGGTCACCTTTGGTAGCCATTCCTTAGATAGAAATCTAAGAATTTTTTTTTTCACCAATTCATCATTTGTGAATGTCTTTCCAAGAGATTTTATCCGCTCTCTCTTTAGAGTCATCTCATAATCAATGAGATTCTCCAAAAGTTCATGCAATTGTACTTACTCAAGTCTTTAGCATCCTTTAAGGAGGTCACCTTTGGTAGCCATTCCTTAGATAGAAATCTAAGATTTTTTTTTTCACCAATTCATCATTTGTGAATGTCTTCCCAAGAGATTTTATCCCTTCAATGATCTCAATGAACCTATCATACATTTGGCTAATAGTTTCATCGGATTTCATTTAGAACAACTTATATTAGTAGATGAGAGATTCCATCTTGTTTTCTTTGACTCGATTGGTACCTTTATGAGTGACAATCAAAGCATCCCAAATCTCCTTGACAGTAGACTTCATGCATACTTTGTTTTACTCACTTCTACTAAGAGTACACAATAAAATGTGAGTGGTTTTATCATGGGCTACCATTCTCTTCTCTAGTTCACTTCATTCACTCTTAGATTTTTGCTCTTACTTTCCCTCTACTGCTTTTGTTGGAAATAAAGGATCATTCTCTACAATATCCTACAAATCAACTCCTTTCGATTGGAGAAAATGGTACATTCTAATTTTCAATTATAGAAATTCATTCCCATCAAAAAAGGGTGGTCTCAAAATCAATTGACCATCTTTAGCATTGAGGGTTACCATTTGATCTTTACGCCAAAATGATTAAATCTTCTAGAAAAGGAGACTAACTCTGATACCACTTGTTGTCCTTTGAAGCAACTTAAGAGGGGGGTGAATTGGGTTTATAAAAAATTAAAAGCTAAAAGTACAAATTAAGGGATTAGAAAGAAAAGAAAATGAATAGTAATAATGAACACAATGATTTATAAAGGTTCAACTATCCCAAGCCTCCATCCTCTCTTTAAGGCACTCATTGAGAGTTCAACTCCACTATCAAATCTTCTTTGGGTGAACATTAAAATCTCTTACAATTCTAGAGCAAAACGCTTACTCTTTATAATTCTCTTTTTCTCACGAGAGCAATCATTTGCTTAAAATCACACCCACTATAATAAATTCACTCAACAACTTTAACTCAATCTTAAAACATAAACTAATTACAACTCAAAATAAACTTTCAAGAAATTAATGCTATGGCTCAAGGTATAGAGAGAGAAAGAGTGTGAAAAACTTTAATCTCAAAAGTAGGGACATTAATGTGCTGTATGTACACTTTGACTAGGAGCTGTTCTAGTTCTTCTTCGGACAATCTGCTGAGTAGGTTTTGTAACAGCCCGAAAACCGAACTGCTACCGGCACTAGGATCCAGATCGACTTAAGGTCGCCGGGACCCGTAGTAAGCCTGCTATGAACTCTGTGTACCTGTGAAATCCCATACATGATCAAACATTTTCTGTAAAAATGAATACTTTTCTCATACCAAGGCTTAACCTGTGCAAATACTGTCACGGTACTACAAAACGCCAGCCAGAGCTCTCCTCTATGCTCAAGGCGGCTCAACTCATCTATGTTAAGTCTGGTTCTTCCATATATACAACACATATATGTAAACATAAACTGATCATGTGAAAAGAACAAGGGATTACAACTCTTATAGTCAAGCACCATTCTATACACTATACATAAACCTTATCTCTTTACATTTACATGTCCACACTAGCTATTACAATACTCTATACTCTTCCTGTACCCTGCTGAGTTCTCTTTGACCTCTCTCTGACCTATGAACCTGCACAACTGGAGTTAGGGGAGAGGGATGAGCTACTATAGCCCAGTGATTAGAATAGTAATCAAATAACAGGTGATAAAACATGCTCTCATGGAATGCATCACATCACAAGTAATCACATCACCTCGGCCGGACGGATCAAAACTCCCTCTATCTCATCTGGGGTACCAGAGTACCATGTGCCTGGTCCCCGTAGGGCTATTCCAGGTCTTTCCTCTGAGGGCTAATGAATCCTCACGAAGTCCGTGCCGTCTCACATAAGCAATGTACAAGGAGCCATGCCAAGTACAAGGATAGATGCAATGCGTCATATTCATGTACACTAATGCACTCACCCTATAGCATATTCATGATGCATGAAGCATGATAAAAGATTCAATTCTCATATTAAAACATTAAGTTAAGGTCCACTCACCTTTAGTTATCTCTGAACTGACTCTGCAGGTTCTGACATTGGACTCACTGCTGACTTCCCTGATTCCTCTGATCCGTACCTACACAGGTGGACTCAAATGAGGGACCAAACTTACTCAAGAACATCTCTAAGAAACTCCCCAAAACCCCTCTAAACGATCCTAAAACCATCACATAAAACATGCAAAAGAAAGCTGGACAGGGCACTTTCGGCGGCAGGTTCGGCGGCCGAAACCCCACTCCAGAGACGAAACTCATGCATGTTCGGCGGCACCTTCGGCGGCCGAAGGTCTCGTCCAGAGACGAAACTCACACACTTTCGGCGGCCGAACTCCCTCTTTCGGCGGCCGAAAGTCTCTTTCTAAACCGAAAGCCTAACTTTCGGGGGCAAGTTTTGGCAGCCGAAACTGCCTCCACAAGGGGTTCGGCGGCCGAACCTTCCTTCGGCGGCCGAACCTGGTTTTGCCCGAAGGGCAGAACCCTGCTCTGTTTCATGCAACCTTTGCCCAAAAACCTACAAACATGCATAGCAACTACTCCCACCTAGCATATACACATAGATATGCACAAAGGGGTCTAAAACTACCCTAAAACCCCAAACAAACATAGCACATAACACTTAAACATGCTTGAACACCACAAATCACCAAAAACCTCACCTAAACCTAAACATGCATACTACCCATACAAACTTCATAAAACCTTTCAAAATCATCAAAGAAGCTCAGGATCTTCACTTACCTCTTAAACAACTTGAGGATGAAGGATCCTAACGTGGAGATATGAAGAAAAGCTCTTCCAAAGCTCCAAGCTTCAAAACTTGGTTCTTTTGCTCAAAACCTTCAAAAGTCACCAAAACTCTTAAAACTCTTGAAAGATTTGATGAAAATCATGGAAAACATGAAAGTCAACGTGGGAGAGGCTGGAACTCACCTCTGGCTGCAAGTGGCGGAGAAATAACCTCCTTCCACCGACCCTTGGCCCTTTTATAGGTGGCTGGCCAGACCACCTTCGGCAGCCGAACGTGAAGCCGAAACCATGCAATGTTCGGCGGCCGAAAGTGACCTTCGGCGGCCGAACCTTTGCATTTCTCCCTTGTTGCTTTTCTTTCAAAACTCAATGCTTTGAACACTTCAAAACATGAAAACAAGTGAAATGCCCTTAGAAAACATATGTATTACCCTTCTCGAGGGTTCCGACACCCGAGATTCCACCGGACTACAGGAATTCCGATGCCGGACTCGAGCCGGGTATTACATTCTCCCCCCCTTAAGAACATTCGTCCCCGAATGTCCCTAACACAACATAAACACATAGAAAAGGGGAAAAACTAACCTTAAAACAGATATGGGTATTGCTGGAGCATGGACTCCCGAGTCTCCCAGGTGCACTCTTCTAGGTTGTGGTGGTTCCACAGAACTTTCACCATTGGTATCTCCTTGTTTCTCAGCTTTCTGATCTGGGTGTCAAGGATCTGCACTGGCTGCTCTACATAGGTGAGATCACTTAAGATTTCCATCTCAGGTTCACTAAGAACCTTCTCTGGATCTGACACAAACTTCCTCAACATAGAAACATGGAATACCGGGTAAATTCGTGCCATAGAAGCCGGTAAATCTAGCTTATACGACACAGGCCCGATCTTCTGCAAGATCTCAAAGGGACCAATGTACCGTGGGGCCAGTTTACCCTTCTTTCCAAACCGAACCTTGGAACTCTATCTGCTTCCTACGGATGTCTGCATAGCTTTTCTGTCTGCTTACAGCCGTTCTGATCCTCTCTCTGATGATAGGCACTAACTTGCTGGTGATCTCAACTAACTCTGGCCCTGCAAGAGTCTTCTCTCCTACTTCTTCCCAGCAAACAGGTGTTCGGCACTTCCTCCCATACAAAGCTTCATATGGGGCCATCCCTATTCTAGCATGATGGCTGTTGTTGTAGGCAAACTTCACCAGAGGTAGATGCTGCCTCCAAGAACCGCCAAAGTCTAACACACACATTCTCAGCATATCTTCGATGGTCTGGATGGTCCTCTCTGACTGACCGTCTGTCTGTGGATGGAAAGCAGTGCTGAAATCCAACCTTGTGCCCATTTCATTCTGCAGACTCCGCCAAAACCTGGAGGTGAACTGAGGTCCTCGATCTGAGACTATCGACACTGGAACTCCATGCAACCTTACTATCTCGTCTACATACACCTGCGCCAACTTGTCCATAGAGTAGTTACTCCTGACTGGAATGAAGTGAGCAGATTTAGTGAGTCTATCCACAATCACCCATATAGAGTCTAGTCTGTTAGACGTCGCCGGTAACCCCACTACAAAATCCATAGCTATGTTCTCCCATTTCCATTCTGGAATCGGCAGTGGGTTAAGCATTCCAGTTGGCTTCTGGTGCTCTAGCTTCACCCTTTGACATGTCTCGCAGGCTGACACGAACTGTGCCACTTCTCTCTTCATTGCTGGCCACCAATACACCCTTCTCAGATCTTGATACATCTTGGTGGCTCCAGGGTGAACGCTATACCTCGCATTATGAGCTTCCCTCATAATGTCTGCCTTCAAACGGCTATCATCTGGTACACATAACCTCTTACCGTGCCGAAGAATCCCCTCACCATCAAATCTGAACTCTGCACTGTTGCCAGACTGAACAGTCCTGGCAATCTTCACTAACTCGGGGTCTTCGTGCTGTTTCAGAGCCACTTGCTCGAGAAACACTGGTGTCACTTTCATCTGTGCGATCAAAGCACCTGTACCAGACAACTGCAACTGTAACCCTTCTTCCACGAGCTTGTAGAAATCCTTCACCACCGGTCTTCTCTCTACTACAATGTGGGATAAACTGCCAAGTGACTTTCGGCTTAAGGCATCAGCGACAACATTAGCCTTGCCCGGATGATACTGGATCTTACAATCGTAATCACTGAGCAATTCTACCCACCGTCTCTGCCTCAAGTTTAACTCTCTCTGACTTAAGATGTGCTGTAGGCTCTTATGATCTGTATAGATCTCACACTTTACCCCATAGAGGTAATGCCTCCACATCTTAAGTGCAAAGATAACAGCTGCCATCTCAAGATCGTGTGTCGGGTAGTTCAGCTCGTGCTTCTTCAGCTGTCTAGAAGCATAAGCTATCACTCTGTCATTCTGCATCAACACACAACCTAATCCCACTCGGGATGCATCACAGAACACTGTGAAATCTTCATCACTGATTGGCAGAGCTAACACCGGTGCTGAAGTCAACCGTCTCTTCAACTCTGCAAAACTCTCCTCACAGTCCTCTGACCACACAAACTTCTGATTCTTTCTGGTCAGTCTGGTCATAGGAGCAGCTATCTTCGAGAAGTCCTGAACAAACCTCCGATAGTAGCCTGCCAAACCCAGAAAACTCTTGATCTCTGTTACTGTAGTGGGTGTAGGCCAGTTGGCTACTGCCTCTACCTTTTTGGGATCTACTGCTATACCTTCCTCTGATACAACATGTCCCAAAAAGGAAATGCTCCTTAGCCAGAACTCGCACTTGGAGACCTTGGCATACAAGCCATGCTCTCTCAAGGTTTGAAGCACTAGACGCAGATGCTGGGCATGCTCCTCTGCATTCCTGGAGTACACCAAGATATCATCAATAAAGACGATCACAAAACGATCCAAGTACTCCCTGAAAACCCTGTTTATGAGATCCATGAATGCTGCATGGGCGTTAGTCAACCCAAACGGCATCACAAGGAACTCATAATGCCCATATCTGGTTCTGAAAGCAGTCTTGGATACATCTCCTTCCCTGATCTTCAACTGGTGGTATTCGGATCTCAGATCTATTTTAGAAAAACAACCTGCTCCTGCCAGCTGGTCGAATAGATCATCGATCCTGGGTAAAGGATACTTGTTTTTGATAGTGACTTTGTTCAACTGTCTGTAGTCGACACAAAGTCTCAGAGGTCCATCCTTCTTTCTGACAAATAATACTGGAGCACCCCAGGGTGAGGTACTCGGGCGGATGAAACCCTTAGCTACCAAATCCTGTAACTGCTCTTTCAACTCTCTCAACTCTGCTGGTGCCATCCTGTAGGGAGGAATAGAGATCGGTCTGGCACTGGGCATCAACTCAATCTCGAACTCTATTTCCCTATCAGGTGGTAGTCCTGGAAGCTCTTCAGGAAACACATCTGGGAAGTCTCGAACAACTGGTACTGAGGATGGTTCCCTAACCTGACTGTCTAGCTCTCTCACATAAGCTAGGAACCCCTGACACCCCTTCCTTAACATCCTACGAGCCTGGAGGGCTGATATCAAACCCCTAGGTGTCCCTCTCCTGTCTCCTCTGAAGACACACTCTGACCCATCCTGGTCTCTGACACTGACTACCTTGTCTCTACAGTTCAGGGTAGCATCATACGTAGATAACCAGTCCATCCCTAGAATGACATCAAAATCTGTCAACTCTAGAACCACCAGGTCAGCTGGAAGGTATCTACCATCTATGCACACTGGACTGAACCGACAGACTGACTCTGCCAAAGATGGATCACATTTGGGTCCACTGACCCAAAGAGGACACTCTAACTCAGACACCATCAGACCCAACCTCTCTGTAGCTCTAGAAGAAATGAAAGAGTGAGAAGCACCGGGGTCCATTAAAGCATACACCTCTGCACACCCAATGATGAGATTACCTGACACCACCGTGTTCGAAGTGTCTGCCTCCTGCTGAGTCAGGGTGAAAATCCGTGCTGGGGCTGACGGACCTGCACCTCGGGAACCCATCCCTGATGAAGAGGCTGCCCCTCTTCCTCTTCCTCTGCCACTGCTTGGTGGTCGAACTGAAGCTGCAGACTGGACAACACTACCTGCGGTCATCTGCTGGGATGGTGCAACTAAAGTCGCCTGAGGACATTCCCGTGCATAATGTCCCTCCTGCCCACATCTATAGCAGGCTGTGGATCCCAACTCACAAGCTCCTCTATGCTGTTTGCCACACCTCTTGCACACTGGAAAATCTGCGCCAGAACTGGAGCCACTACTCATTCGCAGACCCAACTTCAGCCTGTTCCAGAACTTGCCTCGCTTTCCTCTAAATTTCTCCCATCTCTTCTTACTCGCACTTGCCGTTCCAGAAGCCTGTGTCTTTGCTTGCTTGACTACTCCCTGACTTATGGCACTGGCCTCCATCTTTCTAGCAGCATCCACAATAGAGTGGAAACTTTCCTTCTCCGCATGAAGAATCAAAGAGAAATACCTGGGATGAAGCCGTGTGGCATATCTCTTTGCCTTCTTCTGATCTGTATCATATGCCTGACCGACATATGGCAACAATTCCAGGAACTTATCTGTATATTCATCAACACTCATCTCCTCCGTCTGTCGCAACTACTCAAACTCCACAACCTTTAGTTCCCTGGAACTGTCAAGAAAAGCCCATCCAGCAAATTCGTTGGCGAACTCTTCCCATGTCATACTCTCAAGTCTCGGGTCCACATAGTTCTTGAACCATTCTCTAGCTTTCTTGCACTTTAATGTGAACCCTGCCATCTCAATGGCTCTACCATCATCTGCTCCCAACTCACTTGTTATCATTCTGACTGCACTGAGATACTCAAAGGGATCATCTCCTGTATTGAATTTAGGAGCATCCAACTTTAAGTACTCGGTCATCTTCACCTTACTTCCCCCTGAAGAACTGGGTTGCTGTGCTTCCACAACAGGGGCTACTGGTTCAGGAGGTGGTGGTGGAGGAACTGGTTCCCTCACTTCAGGTTGTACTGGACTTGGATGAACAGGTGGGGGTGGATACATGTGATATGGTGGATAGAAGGAAGGATAGGGCATATATGGCATGTAGGGTGGATATGGGGCAAAGCTGGAGTAATCCGACGTGCCTCCCATCGGATACTCTGGGCCCTGAGGAAAGGGTGGATAGCCAAACCCCGAGGCCTGTGCGCCTCCCTGGGACTCCCCCATACCTTCTTCTGACCTTCCTACACCCATGCTTACATCTCTACTCTGATCCTCTTCCATCACACCTCTTTCTTCTACTGACCTTCCCCCTCTGCTTACTCCTCTCCTACTCTCGTCAGAAGACCTTCTAGGGTCTCGTGACGTTCCTTCCCTACTTGACCTGTGAGATCTTGCCCTTGGCAAGGCAGGTGGACGAGCAGCTGTACCCTCACTTACAGGTGGGACTCCAGTCAATCTCGCGGATCGACGAGTTCCTCGCATCTTCACTCGCCGGAAAAACAACAAATCACAGAACACATAAGCAACACATCAAAAAAATGCACATGCAGAAATCATGGCATTGCACATCAGTATATAGACAGGACTAACATCCTATCCTCGTGGACATGTTTTCCTATGATGCTTGACCTGCTAAACCTCTCTATGAGCCCAACTCTCTCTCTATAGGTCCGACCATGTGAACCTAGGGCTCTGATACCAATCTGTAACAGCCCGGAAACCGAACTGCTACCGGCACTAGGATCCAGATCGACTTAAGGTCGCCGGGACCCGTAGTAAGCCTGCTATGAACTCTGTGTACCTGTGAAATCCCATACATGATCAAACATTTTCTGTAAAAATGAATACTTTTCTCATACCAAGGCTTAACCTGTGCAAATACTGTCACGGTACTACAAAACGCCAGCCAGAGCTCTCCTCTATGCTCAAGGCAGCTCAACTCATCTATGTTAAGTCTGGTTCTTCCATATATACAACACATATATGTAAACATAAACTGATCATGTGAAAAGAACAAGGGATTACAACTCTTATAGTCAAGCACCATTCTATACACTATACATAAACCTTATCTCTTTACATTTACATGTCCACACTAGCTATTACAATACTCTGTACTCTTCCTGTACCCTGCTGAGTTCTTTCTGACCTCTCTCTGACCTCTGAACCTGCACAACTGGAGTTAGGGGAGAGGGATGAGCTACTATAGCCCAGTGAGTAGAATAGTAATCAAATAACAGGTGATAAAACATGCTCTCATGGAATGCATCACATCACAAGTAATCACATCACCTCGGCCGGACGGATCAAAACTCCCTCTATCTCATCTGGGGTACCAGAGTACCATGTGCCTGGTCCCCGTAGGGCTGTTCCAGGTCTTTCCTCTGAGGGCTAATGAATCCTCACGAAGTCCGTGCCGTCTCACATAAGCAATGTACAAGGAGCCATGCCAAGTACAAGGATAGATGCAATGCGTCATATTCGTGTACACTAATGCACTCACCCTATAGCATATTCATGATGCATGAAGCATGATAAAAGATTCAGTTCTCATATTAAAACATTAAGTTAAGGTCCACTCACCTTTAGTTATCTCTGAACTGACTCTGCAGGTTTTGACACTGGACTCACTGTTGACTTCCCTGATTCCTCTGGTCCGTACCTACACAGGTGGACTCAAATGAGGGACCAAACTTACTCAAGAACATCTCTAAGAAACTCCCCAAAACCCCTCTAAACGATCTGACAGTCGGTTGTCGAGGCCGGTCAAAAATAACCCTTTTGGTTACCAACAACTTAATAACTTGTAGATAGTGGTAAAGGGATCGTATCCACAGGGAATCAATACTATTTATTCTCCTTATCAAGACCAAGTAAACAAAGAAACAATAAAGAAACAATAAAAGTAAAATTGGGGGTTTTAAAGATTTGATTCAACTAATATCTATTAAAAGTAATTTGAACAGCAAGTAATCTAAAATAAGAGGGAAATCAATATGAGAAAAGTCTAGTTGAAGATATGGATCCACTTTGGTTGTTTGGGTTGATCATTGAAACAAGGTTACCTTGATTGATTCAATAGGTTGGTTATGGAGGTGGAAGACGCTTCTCACCACCATGTCTTTTCTTATGAACAAATTGATTAGGGAACGTCCTCTAACCAATTACTAATCAATAAATTGCCAAGGAACGTCCTTGGGCCAAAGGCATCAAAACAATTGCCAATTGCATGAAGAACAAGAAAGACCCAAACCCTAACTACTCAAACGTATGAGATGATGTTAGATCATGCAATTTCTTGGTTTTTACACCAAGTGTTCTTAGATCAGAATATTTCCAGCAATTACGGACTAACAAATATCCTAATCAACAGTCAATTACCTTTGCAATTAAGAGTCAAGTGGCCAATTTGATCAAAACAACAAAGCAATCTTAGAATTAAGCACAATTGCATGAATATTGAATAAAATCAAAGACAAAACTTTCTGTTCAGATCTCACAACCCTTTGAACAACCTTAGTTTCACCAAACTTCAACTAGATTAAAGGGTTTCAGCCACTCATGGCTGAAACTAACATAAAAGTAAGGAAAGAAAACAAGAAATAAAGAAAACAAGGGCTGGCGCAAGGGCGCAGCTGCTGTGGTGATTCTGCCGAAGGTTTCTTGATCCAAAGATAGTCCCCCCGAATTTCTGGATGTCTTCTTTGCTGGTTTGCATCCCTTTTTATAGCTGAAGAGGCTGCCCCAAGTTTCCTTTTTAGTTTGGGACTCTTTTTTCCTATTTAGTCTTGAATTCTTGAAGGGCATTCTTGTCTTTTTATTTCTTGGCTTCCTGAATATGTAGGAGAGCTTGCTGAGGTGTACACAGGTGTTTCTGAGCTGTCCCACGTGTTTGGAGTGCGTGGGGATTCGTGTTGACCTGGTCAGCAAGTTTGGCAGATTTCTGCTGGTTTCTGCCTGCTGGTGCTGTTTGCCCGACGCTGTTTGGGCAAACAGGCTGTCTGGGATCAGTTTCTGCCTACATTCTGCCTTGCTTCGCTGTTTGCCCAGTGCTGTTTGGGCAAACAGTCTGGACAGCCAGCTTATCATTTTTCCTCTTCATCTCAGCTTCACTTTGGTTTGGGCAAACAAGTTGGGCAAACCATGCTTGTGCATCTTTACTCTCTTTTGGGCAGATTTAGAGCCATTTTTGCCAAATTACCATTTTGCTCCATTTCCTACAAAATAAGACAAAAACCACAAAGTTAGGTAGAAAATGTGTAAATTGACATAAATATAAACATAGAAAATGGGTCTAATTTTGGCTTTATCAAATACCCCCACACCTAGCCCTTTGCTTGTCCTCAAGCAAATAGGTTTAGTCAAACAAGCTTCTTTTTCCACTTGATCCTTATTACCACTTAAGCTCATACCCTATACCCCTACTTTGAAGCATTGTAGTGAAGTGTGCATGCACCAAGGTTACTTTCCTCTTTTCCTTGTCTCCCTTTACTTACCATGGCTAGGATTTGTTTTCCTCAAGAGAGATCATGCACATTATATGTTAAGACTTTTTCTAGCTTTTGGATTGACTTGCCTTTACCTTGAAGTACTTTATTCAGGCTTTTGCACTTTAGATCTTGCTTGGAAAGGTCACCAACCTATTTTTGATTTGAAGGTTTAGATTTTCAGTTGATTACCTATCCAAGTGGCCACTAGCCTTGTTCATAGTCTTTTGACCATTAGAACAATTTTCAATTTGTGCTTTTGAGGTCTTTGCCTTTGCTGAATTTTCTTTCTCTCAATGATTTGGGCAAATCAACACCAATTGCTAAATCAAGTCACATTAAGTTCATTCACACAAATTTAATTTTTTCTCAATCGATTGAGGGTCATCAATATATTTTTCACCATGGCAAGCTCAAGGATTCAATTCAAAAGGAAATTCCCAAAAATGAATGCAACTCACTACAAGTGATTCAACTTAGGTTTAAAGAGTCATCACATCAATGGGGTCATGGAAAGAAGGCTCCTCCAACATAGCCTATGTATTTGAGTAAAGCAAACCAAAAAAAAGAAGAAGAAGGTTGGTTGTGGTTGTGTGTGTATTATTGAAAGCATAAAAATGAAAAAATTTTGCCTAATGTGTGCTAATTAAAAATTAAAGCATAAATGAACTAAAAAAAAAAAATCAAAAAGAATGCATGAAGCATCAAAATTCAGAGATGTGCACCCCCACACCTAGCTCATGCATTGTCCTCAATGTATGGAAAAATTAAAGTTCAAAAAGAAAAACTGGTACTTCCCTGGTGTGGCTGTTTGCCCAGTGCTGTTTGGGCAAACAGCTGGGTGAACTAGCTGTCTCTGCGTGCAGGTGGCAGAATGTGCTGCACCAGTAGTTCCAACATGCTTTCTATGTGTGTGAGCCTGGCCTCGATTCTGTTCAAGCGATCTGCCTCTGCGTGCTCAGTTGCTGGAGGTGGGACGTGCTGTGGGTCGGCTTGCTGGGCAGGCTGGGGTGCTGCTCTTGTGTTGGACTGTCGCAGGTGTTTGCCCAGCTTGTGTGGGCAAACAGCTTGGTATGCTGTTGATTGGCCCACTGGTGCTGTTTGTGTGATGCCCAAACATGCTGTCATGTAGTGGGACAGTAGAAAATGCAAAAGTTTTGTCCATTTTGTGCAGCAACAAGAAGTTTTGAGAAGAAGAAGAGTTGTTATGGGAAGGGCATAATGGAACATTGAATAAAGATGAAGAAGGTACTGCCCTATTTAGGATTTCTTCTTTGTTGCTTTTGCTGCCTTGGGTGTTTGCCCAGTCTGTTTGGGCAAACAGGCTGGTCGAACAGTGATTTTGTGGTGCTGTCTGGAAGTCTGCCAATCTTTTTCTGAGTCATCTCTGCTGTTTGCCCAGCTTGTGTGGGCAAACAGGTTGGGTATCTAGCCTTTACCTGCAAAATAGTTAATACCTGGAAATGAGTTATGACACTGATTTCTGTACACCTGGCTTGTTTGCCCTGACAGTTTGGGCAAACGGTCACATATCTCTGGGTTTTTTTTTTTTTTTTTTTTTAAGCGAACAGATGTTCGTCAGGAAAGTCTTCCTTAATTGCACAAGGTTCAGAATCAAGAATTCGGCTTAGGTGGTCAGCCACGAGGTTTTCCTTCCCTCTTTTGTCTCGAATCTCTAGGTCGAATTCTTGTAATAGTAAGATCCACCGAATGAGTCTCGGTTTTGCCTCCTTTTTCTTGATCAAGTATCTCAAAGCAGCATGATCTGAGTAGATTATGACTTTGGTCCCTAGGAGGTATGGTCTGAATTTTTCTAAAGCAAAGACAACGGCTAGGAGCTCCTTTTCTGTTGTTGAGTAGTTGCTTTGGGCAGCGTCTAGAGTTCGGGATGCATAGTGAATAACATGGGGTGTGTTGCCCACTCGTTGTCCCAAGACTGCCCCCACAGCGTAGTTGCTTGCATCGCACATGATTTCAAAGGGCAAGTTCCAATCTGGTGCTTGAATGATTGGGGCAGTCACCAGTAATTCCTTGATCAGATCAAACGCTGTCTTGCAATCTGCATCAAAATCAAATGGTACATCTTGTTGGAGCAATCTGCATAATGGTTGTGTGATTTTGGAGAAATCCTTTATAAATCTTCTATAGAATCCTGCATGGCCAAGGAAGGAGCGGATGTCTCTAACATTTGTGGGGTAAGGTAGATTTTTTATGGTGTCCACCTTGGCTTTGTCCACTTCAATTCCTTTGGCTGAAACAACATGGCCTAGGATCAACCCTTGGTTAACCATGAAGTGGCATTTTTCATAGTTAAGCACAAGATTTGATTCAAGGCATCTCTGTAGGATCTTTTCCAGATTGGCAAGGCATTCTTCGAAGGAGTTACCATACACCGTGAAGTCATCCATGAAGACTTCAATGATTTTCTCCACATAATCAGAAAATATGCTCATCATACAGCGTTGGAAGGTGGCAGGTGCATTGCATAGTCCGAATGGCATCCTTCTAAATGCAAAGGTGCCAAAAGGACAAGTGAAGGTAGTCTTTTCTTGGTCTTCTGGGGCCACTGGAATCTGATAAAATCCTGAATACCCATCCAAACAGCAATAGTGTGACTTTCCTGCAAGCCTCTCTAGCATCTGGTCAATGAAAGGTAAAGGGAAGTGGTCCTTCCTTGTTGCTGCATTTAGCTTCCTATAGTCCATGCATACTCTCCACCCATTCTGAACACGAGTTGGAACGAGTTCTCCCTCGGAGTTTGGAACAATGGTGATTCCAGTTTTCTTCGGGACTACATGTACAGGACTTACCCATTTGCTATCAGAGATTGGGTAGATGATTCCTGCATCAAGGAGCTTGATTATCTCCTTTTTCACCACCTCCATCATGGGGGGGTTCAGCCTCCGTTGAGCATCTCGGACAGGCTTGCAATCTTCTTCCATGTGTATCTTATGCATACATGTGGCAGGCGAAATTCCTTTTATGTCATCTATGGTCCATCCAATGGCTCCTTTATGCTTTCTAAGTACTTGTAGGAGGCTCTCTTCTTCATGTGGACTTAATTGATTTGACACTATTACTGGATGTGTCTTTTTGGCTCCAAGGTACATGTATTTCAAGTGTCCAGGAAGGGGTTTCAAATCTGGTTCTGCACCTTTCTGTTCTGCTGGATGCTGTTTGGGCAAACAGGAGTCTGTCTTCTCTTGCTGTTTGGGCAAATAGCAATTTTTTTGTACAATCTGCATAGCTTGTTTGGGCAAACAAGCTTCTGCCTCCTTTTCCTCTGCTGGTGGTTTGCTGAAACAGCAACTCACTTGTGCCAGAAATCTTGCTGTGCTGGATTCTCCCCTTTCATACTGTTTGGGCAAACAGTGATCTGCTGGTTGCTTTTCTGCTGTTTTCCCAGGTGAACAGTGTTCTGTTTTTGCTGTTTGGGCAACTGGTGTGGGCAAGCTGAGTTTTTCTTGCTGGATGGACTTGGGTGGTCTGCATTCTGTCTTAGTTGGCTGCTGAACCTGTTTGGGCAAACAGAGGTTTGCCTTCTTTGCCTTTGCTGGCGGTTTGGGCAAACAGCAGTATGCCTTTTCTTCCTCCTGTCTGCTTGTTTGTCCAGTCTGTTTGGGCAGACAGCAATCTGTCTTCTGCATGTAGCAGTCCATTGCTGTCCGGTTCAGCTCCACTTGGCTTCTTTCATCTTCTTGGCTGTCTTCCCTACAAAAATCATTGGTTAGCATATCATTTTGATCCATATCAAAAATTTCTTGACTTAAGCAATCAATGATGTCTAAACCATAAACGGGGGACATGTCATGGGGATATTTCATAGCATCATAAACATTGAATTTTATTACTTCCCCTTCAAATTCCATGGTTAATGTGCCATCATGCACATTGATCTTAGTTCTGGCCGTGCTCAAGAAGGGTCGTCCAAGCAATATGTCTGAAGTGGTGTTGCTATTGTCTTCCTCCATGTCAATCACATAGAAATCAGCTGGAAAGACAAGTTGGTCCACTTGGACTAGAACATCTTCGAGAACGCCTTTGGGATATACCACGGATCTATCAGCCAATTGAATAACCACTCTTGTGTCTTTAAGTGTACCTGCATTCAAAGAGTTATAGATAGAAAGAGGCATAACGTTAATTGATGCTCCTAAGTCACACATGGCTTTCTTTATGCCAACATTGCCAATTTTGCAAGATATAGCAAACATTCCTCGATCCTTGCACTTGGCTGGTATTTTTCTTTTTATGACAGCAGTAACTACCTCTCCCACGCTCACTTTCTCTTTCTCAGCAAGCTTCCTTCGGTTGGTGCACAATTCTTTCAAGAATTTTGCGTACCTTGGTATTTGTTTAACCGCGTCAAGCAAGGGTATGTTAATCTCCACCTTCCTAAAGGTTTCAAGGATCTCTCTTTCTTCTTTTTCTTTTTGTGATTTTTCAAACCTTTTTGGAAAGGGAGGAGGAATCTTGAAGCTTGGCTGCTGTTTCGTATTCTGCTGCTGGTATGCTGGTGTTGTTTGCCCAGTCTGTTTGGGCAAACAATGCTCTGTTTGCTTAGGCAGACTGTCTCTGCCTTCATTCTGTCTGCTTGTTTGCCCAGTCTGTTTGGGCAAACAGCAGTCTGTCTCAGTTTCTGGCAGTTTTTCTTCAGCTAGATGTCTTTGCAATTTCGAACCTCCATCATCAGCCTCGACTTCTTGAAGTTCTTTTCCACTTCTCAACATTATGGCACTTACATTTTGTTTGGGATTTGCCTCGGTTTGAGAAGGGAGCTTACCTTGGGCTTCCGGCCTATTTAGGGAGGTGGCCATTTGTCCAAAGTCTTGTCGCAAGCCTTGCATGGTGTTTATCAGTGTCTCCATCATCTTTTCGAGGTTCGGATTGGAGCTTGAGGTTGCTGGTTGGGCTTGATTTCTTTGGTAATTTTGGTAATTCTGATCATTGTTGGCCTTTCCACAGCTGAAATTGGGGTGGTCTCTCCAACTTGGATTGTATGCATTTGAATATGGATCATATTTAGGCTGGTTGTTGTATCTCCCAATTGCATTGACTTGATGATTGTCTTCTTGGAGGGCAGGACATTGATCAGTTGGATGTCCTACATATGAGCAGATCCCACATGGCCTAGATGGCTGGGTTGCTTGAATCTGTTGAACTATTTCTATGGCAAAATTTTTCATAACAGAAGTTAGTTCAGACATGGTGGGGAAACTTACCTCATTGGCCCCTTGTAGTTGCCTTTCTTCTCCATACTGCCTAGAAGAGGCTGCAAGAGTAGAAATCAGCTCTTTCATCTCCCTTGGTGACTTGTCTAGGATGGATCCTCCACAAGCTACATTTATGAGTTTTCTTTCTGATGGAATCAATCCTCCATAGAAGAACTGTATGAGAGCCTTGTCTGACATATCGTGTTGTGGACATCCTGTACATAGTCTTTCAAACCTTTCCCAATAATCATATAAGTCCTCATTTTGTTTTTGTCTTATGTTAGTGATTTCTCTTATTATGCCAATTGATTTAGATGGTGGGAAGTATTTGTCCAAAAAGGTTTGGACCATATCACCCCAAGAAGTTATAGATCCAGGTGGCAAATAAAATAACCAATCTTTAGCATAGTCATCTAATGAAAAGGGAAAAGCTCTCAATTTAACCTGATCTTCAGAGATCCCTTGAGGTATCTTGGATGAACAAACAATACTAAATTCTTTCAAGTGCTTGTGTGGATTTTCATCCTCTCTACCTCTGAATTTAGGAAGAAGGTGAATCAAACCTGTCTTGAGTTCAAAGGGAACTGTAAGAGGTGGATAGGTGATGCAGAGAGGTGCTGGATCACCTATAGGTGTTGCTAATTCTCTCATGGTTCTTTCTCTTTGCACTTGGGGCCTAATTACTGGATTTTCCTGAATTATTTGGCCTTGGGCAGCATGTCCGTTATGGGGAGCAGCTGGTACTTGAGGTTCAGCCATTGGTGCAAAGTTTGGCCGATTTTCTGGATGAATTCCAGCATATACAGCAGGTTGAGGTGCAGCAGGTTGTATGTTATATTCTGCCATCTCAGCCGCTGTTTGGGCAAACACAGCAGTGGGCTGTGCTGTTTCAGTAATTTCAGCAGGTGACTGTCCTGTTTGGGCAGACAGAACAGTTGCTGGTTTTTGGACAGAAGATGATGGTTGGGCAGACAAAGTAGTTGCTGGTTTTGTAAGGTCAGCAATAATAGGTGTGATAGTGGCAGGTTCAGATGTTGCTGGTGTATGAACAGCAGATGCTGTTTCTGTAGTGTGAGTATCTGAAGTTGCTGGTTTAGCAACTGGCTGTGCTGGAAAAATTTCTGGGTCTGTTACAGCAGCTTGGGCAGTAGCAGGGAAAGCAGACTGACCTGAGACTGTTGCTGGTTTGGTACTGTTCACAGCAGAGTCTTCGGCAGAGTTGACAGCAGTGGCTGTCTGTGCTTCGGTGGTTTGGTCAGCAGCTGCTGATGTGGATGCTTTTGAGGCTTGGTTCCTCTTTCTTAGTTGTCTTGATGTGCGCTCAATTTCTGGATCGTAAGGCTGGATGTCCTTGCGTCCAGACCTGGTCATGAAAGAAAAATAGATTAGTTAAATTGAATTCCCCGGCAACGGCGCCAATTTTTGACAGTCGGTTGTCGAGGCCGGTCAAAAATAACCCTTTTGGTTACCAACAACTTAATAACTTGTAGATAGTGGTAAAGGGATCGTATCCACAGGGAATCAATACTATTTATTCTCCTTATCAAGACCAAGTAAACAAAGAAACAATAAAGAAACAATAAAAGTAAAATTGGGGGTTTTAAAGATTTGATTCAACTAATATCTATTAAAAGTAATTTGAACAGCAAGTAATCTAAAATAAGAGGGAAATCAATATGAGAAAAGTCTAGTTGAAGATATGGATCCACTTTGGTTGTTTGGGTTGATCATTGAAACAAGGTTACCTTGATTGATTCAATAGGTTGGTTATGGAGGTGGAAGACGCTTCTCACCACCATGTCTTTCCTTATGAACAAATTGATTAGGGAACGTCCTCTAACCAATTACTAATCAACAAATTGCCAAGGAACGTCCTTGGGCCAAAGGCATCAAAACAATTGCCAATTGCATGAAGAACAAGAAAGACCCAAACCCTAACTACTCAAACGTATGAGATGATGTTAGATCATGCAATTTCTTGGTTTTTACACCAAGTGTTCTTAGATCAGAATATTTCCAGCAATTACGGACTAACAAATATCCTAATCAACAGTCAATTACCTTTGCAATTAAGAGTCAAGTGGCCAATTTGATCAAAACAACAAAGCAATCTTAGAATTAAGCACAATTGCATGAATATTGAATAAAATCAAAGACAAAACTTTCTGTTCAGATCTCACAACCCTTTGAACAACCTTAGTTTCACCAAACTTCAACTAGATTAAAGGGTTTCAGCCACTCATGGCTGAAACTAACATAAAAGTAAGGAAAGAAAACAAGAAATAAAGAAAACAAGGGCTGGCGCAAGGGCGCAGCTGCTGTGGTGATTCTGCCGAAGGTTTCTTGATCCAAGGATAGTCCCCCCGAATTTCTGGATGTCTTCTTTGCTGGTTTGCATCCCTTTTTATAGCTGAAGAGGCTGCCCCAAGTTTCCTTTTTAGTTTGGGACTCTTTTTTCCTATTTAGTCTTGAATTCTTGAAGGGCATTCTTGTCTTTTTATTTCTTGGCTTCCTGAATATGTAGGAGAGCTTGCTGAGGTGTACACAGGTGTTTCTGAGCTGTCCCACGTGTTTGAAGTGCGTGGGGATTCGTGTTGACCTGGTCAGCAAGTTTGGCAGATTTCTGCTGGTTTCTGCCTGCTGGTGCTGTTTGCCCGACGCTGTTTGGGCAAACAGGCTGTCTGGGATCAGTTTCTGCCTACATTCTGCCTTGCTTCGCTGTTTGCCCAGTGCTGTTTGGGCAAACAGTCTGGACAGCCAGCTTATCATTTTTCCTCTTCATCTCAGCTTCACTTTGGTTTGGGCAAACAAGTTGGGCAAACCATGCTTGTGCATCTTTACTCTCTTTTGGGCAGATTTAGAGCCATTTTTGCCAAATTACCATTTTGCTCCATTTCCTACAAAATAAGACAAAAACCACAAAGTTAGGTAGAAAATGTGTAAATTGACATAAATATAAACATAGAAAATGGGTCTAATTTTGGCTTTATCACGATCCTAAAACCATCACATAAAACATGCAAAAGAAAGCTGGACAGGGCACTTTCGGCGGTAGGTTCGGCGGCCGAAACCCCACTCCAGAGACGAAACTCATGCATGTTCGGCGGCACCTTCGGCGGCCGAAGGTCTCGTCTAGAGACGAAACTCACACACTTTCGGCGGCCAAACTCCCTCTTTCGGCGGCCGAAAGTCTCTTTCTAAACCGAAAGCCTAGCTTTCGGGGGCAAGTTTTGGTAGCCGAAACTGCCTTCACAAGGGGTTCGGCGGCCGAACCTTCCTTCGGCGGCCGAACCTGGTTTTGCCCGAAGGGCAGAACCCTGCTCTGTTTCATGCAACCTTTGCCCAGAAACCTACAAACATGCATAGCAACTACTCCCACCTAGCATATACACATAGATATGCACAAAGGGGTCTAAAACTACCCTAAAACCCCAAACAAACATAGCACATAACACTTAAACATGCTTGAACACCACAAATCACCAAAAACCTCACCTAAACCTAAACATACATACTACCCATACAAACTTCATAAAACCTTTCAAAATCATCAAAGAAGCTCAGGATCTTCACTTACCTCTTAAACAACTTGAGGATGAAGGATCCTAACGTGGAGATATGAAGAAAAGCTCTTCCAAAGCTCCAAGCTTCAAAACTTGGTTCTTTTGCTCAAAACCTTCAAAAGTCACCAAAACTCTTAAAACTCTTGAAAGATTTGATGAAAATCATGGAAAACATGAAAGTCAACGTGGGAGAGGCTGGAACTCACCTCTGGCTGCAAGTGGCGGAGAAATAACCTCCTTCCACCGACCCTTGGCCCTTTTATAGGTGGCTGGCCAGACCACCTTCGGCAGCCGAACGTGAAGCCGAAACCATGCAATGTTCAGCGGCCGAAAGTGACCTTCGGCGGCCGAACCTTTGCATTTCTCCCTTGTTGCTTTTCTTTCAAAACTCAATGCTTTGAACACTTCAAAACATGAAAACAAGTGAAATGCCCTTAGAAAACATATGTATTACCCTTCTCGAGGGTTCCGACACCCGAGATTCCACCGGACTACAGGAATTCCGATGCCGGACTCGAGCCGGGTATTACAGGTTTGCTTCTTCATTTTCTTCCCTGGATATCCTCTGATATTGTACAGCAATCTTCTGTTCACCGAGCTCGACTTCCACAGCTTGTACCCTGGCCATATACTTTTGCATGATGGGGTCCCTTGCCTGGGGTCCCTTGCCTGATATGCCCCTGTTATTTGATTAATTACCAGCCGGGAGTCATTGTTTATTTTGAGGTCGGTTGCCCCTACTTCCAATGCTATTTGCATCCTGTTTATGAGGGCTTCGTACTCAGCTATGTTATTAGATGTTGCAAACTCCAAGCGTAGGGCATAGCAGACCCTGAATCTCTCCAGGCCTTTCAAAAGTATTCTTGCTCCATTGCCCTCGGCACTGGATGCCCTATCTATAAATAAGTTCCAACTGAACTCCTACGGTTTTTGGTCCCCATCCCTTCCTTCAGTTGAGCTCAGTAAACCCTCACTTTGTTCTTGTTGATCTGAGCTAAAAGAGCATGTTATGAAGTCAGCTAGGGCTTGGGCTTTGATGGCCATTCAAGGTTAGTATATGAGACAGTACTAGCTGATTTTTACAGACCAAGACAGCATCCGTCCTGAAGTTTCAGGTCTGTGCAGGATTTTCTTCAAGGGTTGGTCTATCATTACAACTCCTTAATGGCACTGTAGGTATACTCTAAATTTTCTTACTGCTAGCAACAAGGCAAATGTCAATTTCTCTATTTTCATGTACTTGACCTTAGCATCCTTGAGCACTTTGCTAACATAAAAGATAGGCTTCTTGACAGGAGCGGTTGTCGAAGCCGGTCAAAAATAACCTTCTTGGTTACCTACAAATACAACTGTAGACAGTGGTGAAGGATCGTATCCACAGAGAATTGATTACCTATTTATTTATCTTAATCAAGACCAATCAAACCAATTGAAAGCACAAGTGAAAGCAAGTGATTGCAAATAGAACAAAAGTAAAGTGCAAGGAAAGTAAAAAGGGGGGTTTTGAGATGATTTGATTAACAACTAATGAAAGTAATTAAAACAGCAAGTAATAAAAATAAAAAGAGGAAATCAATAAGAGAAAGGTCTAGTTGAAGATATGGATCCACTTTGGTTGTTTGGGTTGATCATTGAAACATGGTAATCTTGATTAACTCAATAGGTTGGTTATGGGGGTGGAAGACGCTTCTCACCACCATGTCTTTCCTTATGAACAAATTGATTAGGGAACGTCCTCTAACCAATTACTAATCAACAAATTACCAAGGAACGTCCTTGGGCCATAGGCATCAAAACAATTGCCAATTGCATGAAGAACAAGAAAGATCCAAACCCTAACTACTCAAACGCATGAGATGTTGCTAGATCATGCAATTTCTTGGTTTTTACACCAAGTGTTCTTAGATCAGAATATTTCCAACAATTACGGACTAACAAATATCCTAATCAACAATCAATTAACTTTGCAATCAAGAATCAAGTGGCCAATTTGATCAAAACAACAAAGCAATCTTTATAATTAAGCACAATTGCATGAATATTGAATAAAATCAAAGATAATACTTTATGTTCAGATCTCACAACCTTTTAAACAACCTTAGTTTCAACCAAACTTCAACTAGAAATAGGGTTTCAGCCACTCATGGCTGAACCAAAACAGAAAATAAAAGAAAAGAAGAAGAAAAGATGAAGAACTAAGGTGGAGGAGCCTTTGGAGAGCCTTGATCAATCCCTTGATGGAAGATTGTGATTCTTGGTCTTCTTGAGGCCTTTAAATAGGTCTTGAGAGGCTGCTTTTTCCTTTTTAGTGTCCATGCATCTTTGAGTGATTGCCCCATAGTGCCCTTGAGTCTCCTTTGTGCATGTGTGGAATTGCAAGTCCTTTTTGGTCTTTTAATTGATGTCCAAGGTGTGTCCAAGAAGATTCATGCACTAAAGAGGAAGGTGGAGCCTTGATTTGAATTTTAAATGAGCATAGCACTATGTAGGAAACATGTGATCTTTAAGATTTGGCTCATTAAGTAGGGAAGAGCATGTTCGGGGGCAAGTTCGGCTGCCTAAGTTAAGTTTCGGGGGCAGGACTTTCGTCTCTGGAGCCAAGGTTCGGCGGCCGAAGGTGCCCCCGAAGGTGGGTGACTTTCGCCTCTGGACTGGACTTTAGGCCGCCGAAAGTGCCCCCGAAAGTGGGTGACTTTCGGCTTCCGAAAGTGCTTCCGAAGGTGCCCCCGAAAGTGGTTGAGTTTTGGCTTCCGAAAGTGCTTCCGAAGGTGCTTCCGAAAGTGGCTGTTTTTGGGCATTCTTTGGCACTTTTAAGAGCATTTTCTTCAAATTGTTTCTTCACACCTAATATTTGCAAAACATGATTAAAACCACAAAATTAGATAGAATAGGTGCAAATAAACATCAATAAGATCATGAAAATATGGACTAAAATATGCTCTATCACTTCTACTCCCCTGCTTCCTCTCTCACCAGCACAACACTTATGGCTTGTTTTGAGGCTGCTAAGTATATCAAGAGTTCTTCCCCGGCTAGAGGACTGCTGAGTACATATGGTGAACTGAGGTATCGCTTGAGGTTTTTGAAGGCTTTTTGGCAATCCTCTGTCCATTTGAAGTTTGGAACCTTCCTCAGTTTCTCGAAGAATGGCAGGCACCTTTCTGCAGACTTTGACATAAATCGATTAAGTGCCACCACCCTTCCTATTAGCTTCTGCACATCCCTTACGCAGGTCGGCTCTGGCATTCTCATTATGGCCTCCACCCTCTCTGGGTTCGGCTCAGTGCCTTTTCCACTAACCACATAGCCCAAGAACTTTCCTCTCCTGATAAAGAAGGCATACTTCGCCGGGTTTAGCCTCATTCTGTACTGCTGTACTTCTTTCAGGTCAGCCAAGTATTGCTGGAAGGTTTGGCTCTTTACCACCATGTCATCGACGTACACTTCTACATTCCTCCTTATCTGGCTTTCAAAGATCTTATTCATCAGTAGTTGATATGTCGTCCCTGCATTTTTTAGCCCAAAGGGCATGGCCTTATAACAGTATGTCCCATCCTCAGTTATAAATGAGGTATTCTCTTCATCCGACTTGTCCATAGGAATTTGGTGATATCCAGACATAGCATCAAGGGATGACATATAATTGAAACTGGCTGTAGAATCGACCATTTTATTTATATCGGAAAGAGGATAACAATCTTTAAGGCAGGCTTGGTTTAGATCAGTAAAATCTATACACATCCTGTATTTTCCATTGGCCTTTTTAACTAAGATAGGGTTAGCTAACGACTACGGGTACATAACATCCCTAATAAAACTAGCCTCCTCCAGCTTCTGAACTTCTTCCCTGGAGGCTTGTTGTTTCTCCTTCCCGAATACTCTCTTCTTTTGTTTTATTGATTTGGCTCCGAGGAGGACATTCAGCTTGTGTGTCATCACTTCAGGATCTATCCCTGGCATGTCCAAAGGCTTCCAGGCAAAGCTTGAAGCATGTCCTCTAATAAGATCCATTGCTGTCTCTTTCTAATCCTTTTCAAGGTTTGCGTTGATGTGGAAGACTTTGTCAGCTTCCTCTTCAGATAATGGGAACGTCTCCAGCTCATCAACGGGCTCCGTCCTAGCTTCCTTCTTCTCATCTCGGACCTCCATGAATTCTGGATTCACCTCTTCTGAAGCTGTGCTTGGCTCTGCTACTGTAGCTAGATGTACCGCTTGGGCTTCCTCTTGCCTTTCTCAGACTACACCCATCCCTACCTCCGTGGGGAACTTCATGGTCAAGTACTGGATACTGGTTACTGCTTTAAAATCATAAAGCACCGGCCTTCCCAGAATGGCATTATAGCTCAGGGGTAGCTTCACCACAAAAAATATCACATAGTGGGTGCGCGACAGGGGTGGTTCTCCCAGTGTCAAGGCCACCTTTACCTTTCCTTCCACTGCCACAGGGGTTCCTCCTATCCCCTTAACTGGGGCCTGGTCTGTAATACTCGGCTAGAGTCTGGCCTCGGAATTCTACAGTCCGGTGGAATCTCGGATGTCGGAACCCTCTAGAAGGGTAATAGATATGTTTTTCTAAAGTGTTTTAGTATGTTTTAACGTTTAAGTGTAAAGAAAATGCGTTTTTTGAAAGAAAAGAACCAAGGAAGAATTGTCAGGTTCGGCCGCCGAAAGTGATGTTCGGCCGCCGAACATGCATGACTTTGGAATCACGTTTGGCCGCTGAAGGTGGTCTAGCCAGCCACCTATAAAAGGCCATAGGTCGGTGAATGGATAAGATTTTTCTTTCCATTTCCACGGACAGAGGTGAGACCATGATCTTCCTTGGGTGAGCTTCATGTTTTCTCCAAATCTTTCAAAGTTTTGATAAGTTTTCATGTTGTTTTGAAGCTTTTGAGCTAAAAACCAAAGTTTTGAAGTTTGGAGACTTTGAGAGAGAGTTGCTCCATATCTCCACGTTAGGATCACCTATCCTCTATATCTTCAAGAGGTAAGTGTAGATCCTTAACTTCTTTTCATGTTTTATGAAGGTTTTATGGCGTTTTATGGGTAGAGATGCATGAGTAGGGTAAGTAGAGTTTTTGGTTGATTGTTGGTGAAAGCATGTTTATGTGTTGAGTTGTGATGTTTGGTGGGGTTTTTAAGGCAGTTTTGGACCCCTTTGTGCATGTATTTGAGTATATGTGTGTTGTTGAGTTGTTGGTTGCATGTATGAGAAAGTTTGGAGAAGTTTTGCATGAAACAGAGCAGGGTTCTGCCTTACTGGAGAACCCAGTTTCGGCCGCCGAAGGAAGGTTTGGCCGCCGAACATGCTAAGGAGGTGGTTTCGGCTGCCTAAGCTCGCCCCCGAAAGTTTGGACTTTCGGCTCTGGAGGGAGTTTCGGCCGTCGAATGTGCCGCCGAAGGTTGGGACTTTCGTCTCTGGAAAGGATTTTCGGCAGCCGAAAGTGCCGCCGAAAATGTCTGAGTTTCGGCTCTGGAGGGACTTTCGGCCGCCGAACCTGCCGCCGAAAGTGCCCTGTCCAGCCTTCTTTTGCATGTTTTCCTTGATTGTTTTAGGATGTTTTAGAGGGGTTTTTGGGAAGTTTTATAGAGATGTTTTTTACTTAGTTTGGTCCCTCATTTGAGTCCACCTGTGTAGGAACGGACCAGAGGAACCGAAGAGATCAGCAGTGAGCACTGCTTCAGAGTTAGGACAGAGTTAGCCAGAGGTGAGTGGAACTAAACTTAATGTTTCTAAAATTGAGAAATTAAATGCTTGTAATTTTAAATGTGTACTTTATTGCTAATTTTTGTATGAGATTTTATCGGCACTTAGCTTAAACTCTTTCAAGACAATTTAGCCTAAAGTTTCTTACTAGAATATGCACATTAACTCGAATAGATTAGTAAAAGCCTAACAAATCGCTTGCCAAGGTGATTAAAACATTTATTTTATAAAAATAAGCATATCAAGCCCATGTCTCCCAGGTACATTCTTCTACATTATGGTGATTCCAAAGGACTTTCACCATCGGAATTTCCTTGTTCCTCAATTTTCTGATCTGCGTGTTTAGGATCCGCACTGGCTGCTCAACATAGGTGAGATCTCCTAGGATCTCCACATCAGGCTCACTAAGAACCTTGCCCAGATCTGACACGAACTTTCTTAAAATGGAAACATGGAAAACCGGATGGATTCTCTCCATTGAAGCAGGTAGGTCCAGCTTTGTATGATACATTCCCAATCTTTTGCAATATTTCAAAAGGTCCGATGTACCGTGGAGCTAGCTTACCTTTCTTTCTAAAACGAATCACCCCTTTCATAGGAGACACCTTGAGCAACACCATATCTCCCTCCTGAAACTCTACAAGCTTCCTGCGGACATCTACATAACTCTTTTGCCTGCTCACAGCAGTTCTGATCCTTTCTCTGATAATGGGCACTACTCTGCTGGTGATCTCTACTAGCTCAGGCCCTGCTAAGGCCCTTTCTCCAACTTCTTCCCAGCAGACATGTGACCTGCACTTCCTCCCATAAAGAGCTTCATAAGGAGCCATCCCGATGCTAGCATGATAGCTGTTATTGTAGGCAAACTCCACCAAGGGTAGATGCTGCCTCCAAGAACCGTCAAAATCCAGCACACACATCCTGAGCATATCTTCAATTGTCTGGATGGTCCTCTCTGACTGTCCATCAGTCTGTGGATGGAAAGCAGTGCTAAAATCTAACCTGGCACCCATAGCATTCTGCAGACTCCGCCAAAACCTGGAGGTGAATTGGGGTCCCCTATCTGACACTATTGAAGCGGGAGCCCCATGCAGCCTGACAACTTCTTCCACATATACCTGCGCCAATTTGTCCACAGAATAGCTACTCCTGACAGGGATGAAGTGAGCAGATTTAGTCAGTCTGTCCACAATCACCCATATGGAGTCCAATCTGTTGGACGTTGCCGGTAACCCCACCACAAAATCCATAGCTATATTCTCCCATTTCCACTCTGAAATTGGCAGTGGGTTAAGCATTCCAGCCGGCTTCTGATGTTCCGGCTTCTGATGTTCCGGCTTCTGATGTTCCAGCTTCACCCTCTGACAAACCTCACAAGCAGATACAAACCATGCCACTTCTCTCTTCATAGCTGGCCACTAATAAACTCTTTTCAGATCCTCGTACATTTTTGTGGCTCTAGGGTGAACACTGTATCTGGCATTATGAGCTTCTCTCATAATGTCTCCCTTCAAACTCACGTCATCTGGTATACATAACCTGTTCCCATAACGGAGAATCCCCTTGCTGTCAAATATGAACTCTTTATTCTTGCCTGACTGAACAGTCCTGGCAATTTTCACTAACTCTGGGTCCTCATGCGGTTTCTGAGCCACCTGCTCTAGAAACACGGGTGTCACTCTCATCTTGGCTATCAAAGCACTTGTACCAGACAACTCCAACAGCAGCCCTTCCTCAATGAGCTTATAGAATTCCCTCACCACCGGTCTCCTCTCTGCTGTAATATGAGATAGACTGCCAAGTGATTTTCGACTTAGGGTATCTGCCACAACATTTGTCTTATCCGGATGGTACTGAATTTTGCAATTATAGTCACTGAGCAGTTCTACCCATCTTCTCTGCCTTAGGTTTAACTCTCTTTAACTCAAGATGTACTGCAAGCTTTTATGATCTGTGAAGATCTCACATTTGATCCCATAAAGGTAATGTCTCCACATCTTGAGTGCAAAGATCACAGCTACCATTTCTAGGTCATGTGTAGGGTAATTCAACTCATGCTTCTTCAGCTGCCTAGAAGCATAAGCAATTACCCTCTCATTTTGCATCAACACACAACCCAGTCCCATACGGGACGCATCACAAAACACTGTGAAGTCTTCATTACTGGTAAGCAGAGCTAACACCGGTGCTGACGTTAACCTTTTCTTCAGCTCTTCAAAGCTTTCCTCGCACTAATCAAACCACGCAAACCTCTGATTCTTCTTGGTCAATCTGGTCATAGGAGCGGCAATTTTAGAGAAGTCCTGAATGAACCTCCTGTAGTAACCTGCCAAACCCAAAAAGCTCTTGATCTCAGTAACCGTAGTGGGTCTGGGCCAGTTAGCTACCGCTTCTACCTTCTTGGGGTCCACTTCAATTCCATTTTCTGATACAACATGCCCCAAGAATGAGATGCTCCTCAACCAGAATTCACACTTGGAGAACTTGGCATACAAGCCGTGCTCCCTCAGGGTCTGCAAAACTAACCTCAGATGATGGGCATGCTCCTCTGCATTTCTGGAATACACTAACATACCATCTATGAAGACAATAACAAAGTGATCCAGATACTGGCTAAACACTCTATTCATGAGATCCATGAATGCTGCAGGGGCATTGGTTAGCCCGAACGGCATTACTAGGAACTCATAATGCCCATATCTGGTCCTGAAAGCCGTCTTCGGCACATCTTCTTCTCTTATTATCAGCTGGTGGTACCCGGATCTCAGATCTATCTTAGAAAAACAACCTGCTCCTGCTAGCTGGTCAAATAGATCGTCGATCCTAGGTAACGGATACTTGTTCTTGGTAGTGACTTTGTTCAACTGCCTGTAGTCAATACAAAGTCTCAAGGATCTATCCTTCTTCTTTACAAACAGCACTGGAGCACCCCAAGGTGAGGTACTCGATCGGATGAAACCCTTGTCTACCAACTCTTACAACTACTCCTTTACCTCCTTCTACTCTGCTGGTGCCATCCTGTAGGGAGGGATAGAGATTGGTCTGGTTCCAGGTATCAATTCTATTTCAAACTCTATCTCCCTAGCAGGTGGTAGTCCTGGAAGCTCGTCTAGGAAAACATCTAGAAACTCTCTGACCACGGGCACTGAGGCGGGCTCCCTAACCTGACTATCAAACTCTCTCACATGAGCTAGAAACCCCTGACAACCTCTCCTGAGCAACCTACGAGCCTGTAGGGCTGATATCAGACCTCTAGGCGTACCCCTCCTGTCTCCTCTGAAGACAACCTCTAACCCATCCTGATCTCTAAACCTGACTACGTTGTCTCTGCAGTCCAAGGTAGCACCATGAGCAGATAGCCAATCCATCCCTAGAATAACATCGAAATCTGTCAAGTCTAGAACCACAAGGTCAGCTGGAAGGCATCTACTCTCAACAAACACTGGACTATACCGACAGACTGACTCTACCACTGATGGATCACACTTGGGTCCATTGACCCAGAGGGGACACTCTAACCCAAAGACTATCAAACCCAACCTCTCTACGGCTCTCGGAGCAATAAAAGAATGAGATGCAACAGGGTCCATTAAAGCATACACATCTGAACAACCAATGATGAGATTACCTGACACCACGGTGTTGGATGTGTTCGCCTCCTGCTGTGTCATAATGAAGATCCAAGCTGGAGCTGATGGACCTTCACCTCGGGAACCTACTGAAGAAGAGGCTGCCCCTCTCCCTCGGCCTGTGCCACTGCCCTATGTCGCTGCTGGAGCTACTGGCTGAGCCACACTACCAGAGGCTGTCTACTAGGATGGTGCCATAAAAGGTGCCCTAGGACACTCCCGTGCCATGTGTCCCTCCTGCCCACACCTGAAGCAGGTTGTAGTCCCAAACCGACATACTCTCTTGTGTAGCTTACCACACCTCAAACATTCTGCGCCATTTGAACTGGAGCTCGAGCCACCACCGAGTCCCAGACCTAATTTTAAGCGATTCCAGAACTTATTCTTCTTTGGCTTTTTGGTGGCGTTACCCCACCTCTTACTGCCTGAAGCTGCTGCACTCAGAGAAGAAGGATCCAACTTTCCCCCACCTGGGGTCTTGGAACCCGAAGACTGTGCCACAGACTGCTTAACTATCCCCTAAATGATGGCACTAGCCTCCATCTTCCGTACCGCATCCACAATAGTGTGGAAGCTCTCCCTCTCTGCTGCAAGGATTAGGGAGGAATACCTATGGTGGAGCCTCATGGTATACCTCCTTGCTTTCTTCTGGTCTGTGTCATAAGTTTGCCCCACATACGGCAACAGCTCCAAGAACTTATCTGTAAACTCATCAACACTCATCTCCTCAGTCTGCCTCAGCTGTTCAAATTCAATTATCTTCAATTCCCTTGAGCTATCAGGGAAAGCCCATCCTGCAAATTCATTAGCAAACTCTTCCTAGGTTAAACTGTCCAATCTTGGGTCCACATAGTTTTTAAACCACTCATGGGCCTTTTTGCATTTAAGAGTGAACCCCGCCATCTGAATGGCTTTACAGTCATCTGTCCCTAACTCATCTGTAATCATTTTTACTGTCTTCAGGTACTCAAATGGATCATCTCCCGTCTTGAACTTGGGAGCATCCAGTTTCAAGTAATCAGTCATCTTAACTCTGCTCCCTCCAGATGAGCTAGGTTTAGGTGCTTGGACTTCAGGAGCTACAGGTTCAGGGGGTGGTGGAGGAAATGCAACATTCCCTGGATTAGGGTTTGCTAGATTTGGGTAGAAAGGTGAGGGTGGATACATAGGGTACTGTGGGTAAAAGGGAGGGTAAGGCATGTAGGAAGGGTATGGGTTAAAACTGGAGTAATCTGATGTACCCCCCATCGGGTACCCTGGGCCCTGAGGAAAGGGTGGATATTGGGGTGGGCAACCAAACCCCGAGGCCTGAATGCCTCCTTGTGACTCCCCTATACCCTCCTCAGACATGCTTACACCCAGACTTCCATCCCTTCTCTGGTCAACATTCATATCTTCCCCCTCATTAGCAGATACTCCATCCTGAACTGCTCCCTTTCTGCTCACATCAAAAGACCTTCTAGGGTCTCTTGACGTCCTTTCTCTACTAGATCTACAGGACATTGCCCTAGGCAAGGCAGGGGGATGGGCATCCATGCCCTCATTTTCTGGTGGGACTCCAGTCAATCGTGTAGATCGACGAGTGCGTCGCATTCTGATTACTGAAAAACTACACATACACAAAACATCAGCATCATATGGTTCATGAGGAAACACATAAACCCGCATCACATACATAGCATAACATTAATGCACATGCATACAATCATGGCATTTCACATCATCATTCAAGACAGGACTCTACATCCTATCCTAGAGGACATGATTTTCCTATTGTGCTTGCCTTTCTAGAACATCTATGAGCCCGACACTCTCTAGGTCCGACCATATGAATTTAGGGCTCTGATACCAATTTGTAACGACCCGAAATCGGACTGCTACCGGCGCTAGGATCCAGATCGCCTTAAGGTTGCCGGGACCCGTAGCAAGCCTAACATACAACCTGTCATACTTGATAAATCCCATACATGATCATACATTTACATAAAAATTTTAAACTTTCCATCTACCAAGCTTGACCTGTGCATGCACCATAACTATAAACATAAAACCCCACACTAGAGCCCTCATCAAATGCTCTAGTGGGGTAACATATCAAACATCAAGCTTGGTTTAACATTTCTTAACATTAAAACATTTCATAACGATCATGTACAAAAGGGGATTAACATTACATTAGGGCCAAGCACAATACTAAACCTCATAACATTATTATACAATACTTTACATTACAATACGTTACATTATCATTCATGTCCACAATTAACTATTACATACACTATGCCTTTACTCTTGCTGACCTCCCGATCTATCCTGAACCTGCAAGCTTGGGGGTTAAGGAAAGGGGTGAGCTACTAGAGCCCAGTGAACAGAATAGTAAAATAATATATTAAAACATATGCTTTCATGGTATGCATCACATCACAAACAATTCACATCAAGGATGAACTTGTTACCAATAGCCCTCTACATAATCTAACAGTGCCAGGACGTAGAATGGGTCTCTGGTCTTTCCCTTAAACATAACATATCATAACATTCCAATGTGCCAGGACGTAGAATGGGTCTTCTGGACTTTCTCTTACATCGTGCCAGGACGCAGAATGGGTCTCTAGACTTCCATACCGTATCATCATCATCATGCCATATCAAGGGCTAATGGGTCATCCAATATCCATCCACAACAACATCATATTATGCAATGCAACATATTCGTGAATTCTAATGCAAACAACCTAGTATATATATATATATCATGGTATTCGTGATGCATGAACATGCTCAAAATTTAGTTACTTTGAAACATAAAGATCCATTCTACTCACCTCAGGCTGACTCTGAAAAGACTCTGAAGCAGCTATCTCACTGCTGGGGTCCTCAGTTCCTCGGGTCCGAACCTACACAGGTGGACTCAAATGAGGGACCAAACATACACTAACATGACTCTAAACATCTCCCCAAAAACCCTCTAAAACATCATAAAACACTCATAGAAAACATGCAAAGGAAGGCTGGACAGGGCACTTTCAGCGGCAGGTTCGGCGGCCGAAAGTCCCTCCAGAGCTGAAAGTCAGGCACTTTCAGGGGCAGTTTCGGCGGCCGAAAGTCCTTCTAGAGCCGAAAGTCACCCACTTTCGGGGGCAGGTTTGGCGGCCGAAACTCCCCTCCAGAGCCAAAAGTCCAACTTTCGGGGGCAAGTTTAGGCGGCCAAAACTTGCCTCCATAGGCAGGTTCGGCGGCCAAACATGGCTTCGGCTGTCGAACCTGGGTCCTCCAAAATGGCAGAACCCAAGCCACAAACACTCATCCAGCCACCCAAAACCTCTAAACTCAAACCAAACCACTCAAAATCATGCATAAACACATCCTCAAGCATTTAGGGGCTTAAAACTAACCTATACCCCAACAACATCAACATTTAACATACATTAACATACATTTCATTATTTAACTCACATAAACCCTAACATTTTACAACTACTCTAAACATGCATCCAACACCCTTCAAACCCCTCAAAACTCACTAAAAACATGAAAGAAGGGTAGGATCTACTCTTACCTCTTGAAAATCGAGAGGAGAGGCGATCCAAACTCGGAGATGGGGAGAAATTGAGCTCCGGGTCTTCAAGCTTCCAAACTTCGATCTAAGCTCAAAAATCTTCAAAACCAAGTTAAGACTTGTTAAAACTTGAAGAGATTGAAGGAAAAACTCAAAATCAACCAAAGGAGGGCGAAATCTCACCTTTGCCTGAAAATAGAGAGAGAAAACTCGCCCATTTTCGGACAAGGGGCCTTTTATAGGTGGCTGGCCGGACCACCTTTGGGGGTCAAAAGAGCTTCCACAAGTCACCAACGTTCGGCGGCCGAACCTGGCTTTTCCAACCTTGGTCTTTTCTTTCAAAACTCAATTTCTTTCTTTATTCAAAGCATAAAACATGTAAAAGCATTTTATAAAAACATGATTTTACCCTTCTAGAGGGTTCCGACATCTGAGATTCCGCCGGAAAGCAGGAATTCCGATGCCGGAGTCTAGCCGGGTATTACACTGACTATGTTTCTATGCTTATATATATATATATATATATATATATATATATATATAATGTATTTACTCTGTGCATATGTTTAGGGGAGATTTGTTAGCTCTTGCTCAATTACTGTATTTTTTTTTTCTATTAAAAATCATTAAGTTCTATTATCATAAAAAAAAGGGGGAGATTGTTGGCCTCATAAGCTTTGGAAGAGCTTGATTTTGATGATACCAACTTAATGAATTATGCTGATCTAACTATCTTCAGTATCAAAAGTAAAGTATCTGGAAAACATTAAAGAAACAAATGAATTTTTTACATCACAAAGGAAGAAATAAAGTCTTTTTTTTTTCTGTTGAAAATCATTAAGTTTTATTATTATAAAAAAGGGAAGATTGTTGGCCTCATAAGCTTTGGAAGAGCTTGATTTTGATGATACCAACTTAATAAATTATGCTTATCTAACTATCTTCAGTATCAAAAATAAAGTACCTGGAAAGCATTAAAGAAACAAAGGAATTTTCTACATCACAACGAAAGAAGACTATTATGGCAACACAAGATGAATTAAAAGAATAAAAAGTGAAAAAAGATATCTTTAAGATTTATTGTAAAAAAGTGAGTGAGTTGATATACCAATGATAAAAATCTTTTTACTCTCATTCTATTTAAATGTTTTCTGAAAGAAGAATTTTATATTTTTTGAAAGCTACTGTTTAGCTAAAATTATAGAAGGCTAAAATTAGATATATAATTTTAGATACAACCAAAATTTAAATATCTAATTTCCGTTTGTGTTTATTTTATTTAACTACTTTTAGCTTGCGAAATTAACTGATTTCAGTATACACGAATCTCATGTTTTAACGGCTAGTTGAAAAAATTCCATTATTTCAATTTGTATTTATTTTAGCTAACTACTTTCAGCCTGCGAGATTATTTGATTTCAGTATACATAAATCTCAATGTTTTAACGGCTAGTTGAACTACCTCTACAACTAAGAAGAAAATTTTTTTAGATATCTACTTAAAAGATTAAATCTCTTCATACATGAGCAATGAAAACACTAATTTTCTAAGAGCATTCGAAACTATGATGTTAAAAGCTTTTCATTCAAATTTCTGATCTTCATTGGCAAAACTTCTCTCTCTCATCTTAATAGCATTCTGTTGTAATTGCTGAGAGTTCTTGAGAATGTTTTTTTCTAAATTAAAACTTATATAAAGTTGATCAAGTATGCGTTCACTTGATAGAGGTTTTAAGCACCTATTGAAGTTTAGGTAAAAGTTTGAGTAGCAAATTAAACTTGTAAAGGTCTACAAGCACCTGGAAAACTTGTTGTTGTATGTTAGACTGTTATCTTGCCTTGTAAAAGAGGTTTAGTGAAGTAAAGACTCAAAAAAGGGTATTGAGAGAGTGGATATAGGTTGTGTTTGTCGAACCACTATAAAATCTCTATGTTTGATTTTCTTATTCCTAATCTCTTTACTTTTAACTTTTATTATTAGTCTGAAATATGTGTTTATCAGTTAAATTATTGATGATGAGAATATGATAAAATTAGCTTGCTAATTTAATTTATGCTTTGCATGATGTGCATATATTGAGTATGTGTTTATATATGATTAGCTGTTTCTCAAAACCTTTTAAGAAAATTTTTAAATATCTGTTTCAAGCCATCACTCTTTCACACTCAAAATTAGTAGTCACAATTTTTCATTAAATCTTAGAAAAATGGCTGAAAAATTGGTAAAGTGACATTCATCTCGTCTTGATCACTTATTTTGGGACAACAAGTTCCATACAAAAATATTGGCTATAAAAATTAAGATATATTGTCTATAAAATGTTCTATTTTCGATGCAAACTGAGTTTAATTTGGAGAAAGAATTGAAATTTGAACTAATATATAGCAGCATTCTGATCAAAACGCATTTTCATTATTAATCTCCAAACACAACATTTTTTTATTAATCTCTCATGCTGCCACAATTCAGTAATGATCTCCTCTCTATTCCTTAGCGAGATAACCACAGCTTTCTGGGATATATTCTAGCTTAGAATAAGCAGAGCTACTGGTCCCATATGCTCCTCACATTTTACAGTAGTTCTCTGGATCTTATATTTCTGGGTCTTCTTTTATTTAGATTGTTGATTGGTTGTTTCATAAACAAACTTATCATTACTGATGACCGCTGCACTTGATACACCCTCTTTTATTTAGATTGTTGGATTGGTTGTTTCAACTATTTTAATAGAAAATAATTTAGCTCTTAAAAATTTATTTTATTAATAAAATAATTTTTTATTAAAATTTATTGTTATAATATAATAATTTAATCATTTAAATTTTATTTAATTTGTTTTATTTAGTTATAATGATTTATTTATTATGGTTTTAATATTTATAATAATTTAATCTCTTTAATTTAAATTAATTTTATCAATTTATGATTAATTAATAATAAATTTAATAGAATTATTATTTCGTTAATAGAATAAAAACCCATTTACTAATTCATTTACTATTAAAAATTAAAGGGCTAAATTGTAACTTTTTCTAAATTTTAAAGGTCATATTTGTAAATTGCCCTCTTATTTAATATATAATATAATATAAAATAAAATTAATTAATTCTTAAATAATTTAATATGAGTTGTTTAATTTTCATTTTTGTAATGGATTAATCTTTTGTTTTAAGTATTAAAGGTGAGATTTGGACTCTTGACATCTACCTTTAAATAGCCACACTTTATTTATTAAAAATAAATATGTGCCTGCCATAAATAAATTTACACTCCAAACTTAATATATTTCTTTGCTTTATACATTTTGTTTAAATTTTTTTTTAAAAAAAGAATTTTTTACCATGAACAAGGGTGAATGCTTTTTTATATGGTTTGAAGACAAAAATACAAGTGTAAAAGGACTAAAAGAGAGACCAAAGACCAACCCAACAAATTAAATCAACCTCTAACCTAGAATCAAACCAATCCAAATCATCCAATACACTAATCAAAGCAAACAATCCATTGAAAAATCGAGACAACGTCGATTTATTGCTTCATGCATAAGAAACCTGTCAGATTAGGAAGTCCACATCAACGACCAACTAATCCACCATTACAGCTGCCACGTTGAAAACCAGGACAAGCAACAACATGCATGCATACTACCAAAATATACTATAATTAAATTAATATTTAATGTAAAATATAATGAAATAAATTAATAATTTAGTATAATTTTTAATTTTTTTTAAAAATTAATAACGGAATATAATTTAGATATATATTTTTATTATTTATTTTATCAAATTAGTAACCAATTAATAATAGATTTTTATCCGTTATTAAATTCAGTAACATATTTAATTTTTATATATTATTTTTTTTTAAATTTTATTAAATTAGTAATAAATTTCATTATAAATATGTTAATAAATCCATTATAAAATTAATAATAGATTTTGAATCCGTTACTATTGTATTAGCAATGAGATTCATAGTAATATATGTAAATCTGTTATTAATATATTACTAAATAGATTAGTAACAAATTTTTTATTGATTAATAACGAAAAAAATCGATACTAATTCAAAAAAATTTTATAGTGCCACACTTTCTCTTCCCATTCTCTCACTCTTTCTCTCTCTAATCTCAAAAAAAAAAAAGAAAAAACTTCTTTCATTTTATATTTTTTATTTATTTCTTTATTATTTTAAAATTATTATTTTTTAATTATAATAATGTATAGATTGACTATTATATTCCTATTTAATTTTAACTTATATTTCTAAAAATTTCTCAAAATATATTTTAATATTTAATAAATTTTAATATATTTAAAATGGGTATAATTAAAAAATTAATAAAAAAATTATATTTCTTAATATATTTAAAAAAATAAAATAAACAAAAATTATGAAAGAGAGGGAGTTTTATTTAAGCTCCATTATTGCTTTTTTCACATTTATTTATATTTCTTTAACTTTACATTTGTTTTTACTTACTCAATATGATTAATTATTGTATATAATTATTAATTTAACTTTTAAAAATTTCCCATTATTATTCTATAGTTCTATATAATTCTATCCCTTTAAATGCCACGTACTGCTTTCAATTTCAGTTGGAATCCATTATTATTTGAAGAATTATAATATTATTATTAAAATAAAATTATCTCTTACTGTTCTTAAAGACAATAAAAATACCACTTAACTCTATTTTTTTCATTAATTTATTTCAAATATAGAAAATCTTGTGATTGAGCAAACGGTACTGTGCATCATACTATCGTTTTAAACGAAAACAAATCTCATTAAAATGAAATCATAAAACAAGTGAATTCACAAAAAAATCATTTTCACATGAGAAACTAAATAATTCCATTATTTCAAGGAGATTAAGGATAACAAAGCAAAAAAAAAAAAAAAAAAAAAAAAAAAAAAACTAAAAATACAAAAGGAAAACAACTAAAAAAACTAAAATGAGATTTGGAGAGGGCCGACCACCAGTTGGCTATTTTCCCTAAAGATAATTAAGCCAAGAGACAAATTGTATTAGAGATAAAAAAAATAAAAGTTCTTAAAAGAGATCCATACAAAAATATTGACTATAAAAAATTAAGATATATTGCCTATAAAATTTTTTTATTGTAAAACTTTGAATTAATTTGGAGAAAAAATTGAAATTTAAACTAATTGCAGCATTCTAATCAAAATGCAATTTCATTATTAATCTTCAAACACAACCTTTCTTTATTAATCTCTCACGCATGCAACAATCACCATGAGAAAATAGATATTTTGTGGAGAATTTTTTTCCACTAAAATTATAAATTTTGCCAATATAAATATTAGTGACAAAAATAAAATTCGCCACAAAATTGCCTAAAAGAAAATAAAATAGTGGCAAAATATGATTTCGCCACAAAAACTATATTTTTGTGGTGAGATAGAATTCCCTGTAAGTCTTTGTGGCGAAATATTTCCCCACTAAAGAGAAGGCATTTGTTGTGAAATACTTTCACATTTGAAGCAAAATATTTCCCCACTAAAAATGAAACCATTTATGGTAAAAATTTTCCTACTAAAAAGACATAATTTTTTACAAAATTAAATATTCCCACCTAATATCAATTGTTGGAGAATCATTATTATTTATTAAGGGCAGACTTATACTTTATTTAACCTATTTTTCTCATTTTAATCAAAATATCTTATTAAAAAAATACATTCTATGTATATATATTTAAAGTTTAGAAGTAGAGTATATTCATTAAAAAAAAATAAAATAAACGAATGAAAGCGTATAAATAAATTTTTTTTACGGCATATTCATTTAAAACCATTGTATTACACTTTAAAATTACTTAGATAAGTTACAAGAATCCATTTGTATTTTCTAATAAGTTATACCCTACACACTTTAAGGCTTACAATAATATATGAGTTACAATAATCTATTCTCATCTCTTGCAATAATACATTATCAATTTCGTACAAATTAGAGGTGTCATCCGTAGCCTCTTGGATCAATTTGACAAATTTCTTGATCAATTATAGGTATGCAAACATAGCAATTGAAAATTTTATTTATAATAGTAGCTATGTAGAGTCGAACCAAGCACAATAAAAGATGTAAATAAATTTCTCTTTGTGTCAGTTTAAGAGTGAAAATAAGATAGAATACGGTGTAACTTTGTCAGAACTAATAATGTACACATACATAAAGAATTATCATATTGACAACTAATCACTAAATTGAAAACACGAAGGGACTTTTTGGATGAATTCAATTAGTAAAAAAACTCAAGTAATACCCTAAGGCAGCTCAATTTGCAATAGAAAATAATATACCAAATTACAAATCAATATCAAAGAACACAACATTGAATCCCAAATTTGGCATTTATACCAATTTCTACAATAGTATATTAATCACCAGAATCACAATATATATATATATATATAGTATAAATATATACATTGTTCTACAAAACCATGTTATCTTTGAGCCTAATTGGCTCATGCAGCAGGATTTGGCTCCTGCAAAATTTGTTCAACTATGTAGAATGTACACGATTATTTTATTTTAAAACTTATCAATATGGTTAATCTTGCAAATTTAGTGAATTATTTAATTAAAATTTGGTATTCATATGCATAGATACTATGATATTAACTATGTGAATAAATGTAAAATTTAAGGATTCTAGTACAACTTAATTTTCCTAAATGTGAAAGGAACTTTAAGTTTTGAGGCAACAGTGTCACCGAAAAATGCAGCTCATTCAGCTGTATTTAGAAGAACTCTGGGTACAATTTCTCTCGGGTACATACCAGAAATTACCTTCTCAAAGATCTGTGAAAATAATTTAAATTATTGCTAACATAGTGTACTGCTAGTTAGAGACCTAAAGCTTAATGGAATAAAAATATATCATAAATTACCTATTCACCACCATTTACAACTTTCTAACATCCAGTGCAAGATCATAACTAGATGTGACGACCTAAAGTTACTCCACTCCATACTGATAACCTACACTGCAATATTGACTGCGGCTCAGTAATTTAGAATCATAATTAAATTATTGAAAAAATATGATAAAATAATAAAATCTAAGTCGTGTTGGACAATGTCATTATGAATTTATTTTTTAATTTTTCAGAATTAAACAGATCATTATGAAATTTAATTTCCAGAATCAGAACAACAAGTCTAATTTATAACCCAACAACAAATACAGAGAAGAGAAAGAATAAAGTAAAAAAATGGGATTGCTTTTCTTTGTAAAAATGTAGACTATTTATAGTGAAAAAAATAGCCGTTGTAAGCGGTTATAAAAATCTTGAGATAATATAATAAAATCATAACGGTCAAATTTAATATTAAATTTAAATATCATACCTACAATAGCAAAAATATCTCACAAATAAAATTTTCAACGACCATAAAATCTTTTAAAATCTAAACTAATTTTACAATAATCCCCACATATTTCAAAATATTAATTTTTCTTTGTTGAATTTAGAAATTTAATGTATATGTTTCGAATCTAGTGTCTTTTGAACTATGAACTAGACTTAGATTAATAAGACTTAATATACAGAGTAATTGTTGAAACTTTTGTTTCTATGAACTAAAAACTTTTTATGCTAATATCCCATCAATCTCATAATACTCCACATATCTTTTTGTCAATGTTGTTTTATGCTAATAGGCTATGCGCGCGCCTGATAGCTCATAAGTGCTATAGAGATTATGCCACAATCTCATAGAAGCGGTCCCACTCCATACTTATATAGGTGATATCATTAAATGTATACTGTAATTTATACACCACCCATAAGGGATATAAATATCATTAAAAGCTTTCATTCCATCCTCTCATTAATGCAGTGTAGCACTTCTCACACCATAAAAAGGGACAACGATAAATAGTGTTAGCAAAACTAAGAAGTGACTTGTTACTATCCATATGAACCTTTTTAATGAGATTTCTAATCACAAAGCTTGGGTTTCTATCACTGTTAATTTCAAATTGGCTCAAGTCTAATTCCCCTCGATGTTTCATCTATTAGTTTTCTCCCTAAAGGTTTAGTCAGAGGATCAGCCAAATTCACTTCTGACTTCACATAATCAATGGAAATAGTTCCATCTTTCAGCAGCTGCTTAATAACATTTTGTCTCAGATGAATATGTCTATTCTTTTCATTGAAAGTTTTATTTTTTGTAATGGCTATTGCCGCTTGGCAATCACAACGCTTAAATACAGATGGCATTGATTTTATTCCTAACAGAATATTTGCTAAGAATTTTCTTAGCCACTCAGTTTCAGTTCTAACTAATTCTAGAGCAATAAACTCGGACTCCATAGTAAATTTAGCAATAATATTTTGTTTGGTTGATTTCCATGTAATTGCACCTGATCAAACATAAATTAGCCACATTTTTATTATCTTTATTATTGCTTATTTATACATATTTTAGCTTAATTTATGGTTTTTATCTTGTTTCTACAGAAAAGAAAGAAATTGGAAAATTGGAGAAAAAGTACAGAAAAGGCTGGAAAAGTGATAGGGTCAAAGTGATTTGGCCAAATCACTCGCAGAGACTGGCCAAATCACTCGCAGAGACTGGCCAAATCACTCGCAGAGACAGAAAGCTAAAAACTGGACTGACTCACAAAAAGCGATTGGGGCAAGTGATTTGCCCAAATCACCCGCCCCAATCACATTGACAGCAGAAACCGACAGAAGAGCGGGAAAAAGGGAAAAATCATATTCAAAAAGAAAAGAAGTCCAAATCCACCTCAAACACCACCAGCTCAATTCCAAAAGTTACGAGGAGGTCCTTCTACCAAGAGAATTCCATCTACAACAAAATTCAAAGACAAAAGAGGAATTAAAGACCACAAAGACCAAGTCAAAATAGGGATTCCAAACCCTAATTAAACTTGGACTCTCCAACTATAAGAAGGCAACCTCCAGACCAGCAGATCATCCTCTCTCCTCCTCGGAAATTCTGCAGAATTACAGCAGACTCTTCTTCTCTTCCTTTCTTCTTTCTTTTGTGTATTTTGTCCACCATGAGTGGCTAAATTCATTTTTTTCTAGTTGAAGTTGAGGAAATTCAAATCTGTGATGAATTGGGAGATTTAAAACCTCATTGTTAAACTCTTATTTGCTTTCAATATTTATGCAACTTGATCTTTTCTATAATTGTTACTTTGCTTTTAGAATCAATAAGGGCCCATTGCTTTTAAATTGCTTGAGTAATAAATAGTTTGAATGATTTAGGTCCGTAATTGCTTATATCATTTGAACACAAATATAATCAGTTGCATAATCTAGACTTGACCACGCGGTTGGCAAGGATAGAATTGGGTTTCTCTAAGTCTTAATGCAGTCAACAGTTGTTCGATGCTAAATGCCCCAAGGACGTTCCTTGGCAACTTGTTGATTAGTCATTTCCTAATCAAACTAGAACTAATGAGGAATTTGGTTGTGAGAAGCGTCTTCCACAACTAAAACTAATTTATTGAAATAAAATAGGAGTCTTAGATAATCAATGATCAATTTTAAACAAGCTGAAATAGACTCATACTTCAACTAGAATCTCTTTCCCATTGAAATTCTCATTTATTTAAATTATTGCTCTCTTTTGCTTTTTAGATTTAAATCATCAAAATAAACCCCCCCTCCTTTACTTATTTGTTATTTATTTACCTTTGTCATTATTAGGAAGATTCTTGGTGTCAAATCCCTGTGGTTTGACCCTATTGCCACTATCTGCAAGTTAATTGTTGATTGTCTAATAGGTTTATTTTTTACGGCTTCGACAACCACTATCAGCACCATCTCTTAGAATGAATATATAACCACTAGTGGATTTTATCTCATCTAAATTTGAAATCTAGTTAGCATCATTGTATCATTCTAATACAGTAGGAAATCCACTATATAAGATACCATAGCTCATGGTACCTCTCAAATATTTTATTAGTCTAACTAATGTAGCCCAATGATCGTCATTGGGATTATGTATATATCTATTCAATCTACATACATCATAAACTATATCAAGTCGTGAAAAAATCATTAAATGCAACAGACTCCCAATGATCTGTGCATATTCAGATTGAGCAACAAAATCACCTCTATTTTTCTTTAATTGACAGTTAGGATCATAAGGAATACTTACTAGTTTGACATTGAAATGTCCAAACTTTCTTAGAAGCTTCTCAATATAATGCTCTTGTGATAATATTAGACTATCATTATTCCTTATGATTTTAACTCCCAAAATCACATTTATCTCTTTCATATCAAATTTAGAGGCAAGAAAAACTTTCGATTTACAAACTATATCATAATTCGTACATAAAATAAGCATATCATCCACATATAAACAAACAATCATAGATTCATCATTTATACATTTTATATACACACTTATCAACTTCAACAAAGGTAAAATCATCATTCAACAAAACTTGATCAAATTTCTCATGCCACTGTTTGGGGGCTTGTTTTAAACCATAAGACGATTTAAGAAGTTTGCAAACTTTGTTTTCTTAACCAGAAATAATACAACCATCAGGTTGTACCATATAAATTTCTTCTTCCAAGTCTCCATTTAAAAAAACTGTTTTAACATCCATTTGATGAATAACAAGTTTATGTATAGAAGGTAAAACAATTAATACTCTAATAGAAGAAATTCTAGCTACAGGAGCAAAGATGTCAAAATAATCTATATTTTATTTTTGAAAAAAATCTTTTGCTACTAGTCTTACTTTATATTTTTCAATTAACGCATCAGGGTTATATTCCTTTTGAAAATCTATTTACAACCAATAGGTTTAGCTCCTGGAGGCAAGTCTACTAAAGCCCAAGTACCATTTTGAGTAATAAAATCAATTTCAATTTTAATTGTTTCTTTCCAAAAAGGAGTTTCGAAAGATTTAATAGTTTCAGAAAAACTTAAAGGTTCATTTTCAACAAGTGTAAAAGTCATTTCTACAAGAAGTCTCTTTTCTTTATCTTTTACTTCTTCTTAAATCTTCATTATTATTTCCATAAATATCTTCATTAGATTTATCTTTTACTTCTTCTTAAATCTTCATTATTATTTCCAAAATTATTTCCATAAATATCTTCATTAGATGCATGAAAATTTTTCTCAATTTTTTAAAAAAGAATATGTTCAAAAAACGCGCCATTTTTTGTCTCAATTATAGTATTACAATCAAGCACATCACTTTTCAAAACAAGAAATCTATATGCAGCACTATGTTTAGCATAATCTATAAACATGCAATCAGAAGTTTTTGAACCTATTTTTCGTTTCCTAGAATCAGAAAGAATTACTTTAGCAAGACACTCCACACCTTTAAATATTTTAAGTTAGGTGTATAACATTTCCAAAATTCATAGGACGTTTTATCAGTTTTCTTATAGGGTATCGTATTTTGTAGATGATAAGCAGATAATAAAGTTTCCTCCCAAAGGTTATTAGGTGAGGAACTTATTCATAAAGCATTCATCATTTCTTTTAATATTTTATTTTTTCTTTCCGCTACTCCATTGGATTCAGGTGAATAAAGTAAAGTAAATTCATGAATTATTCATTCTTTCTCACAAAAGTCATTAAATAAGATATATTTTCCACCTCTATCTGATCTAATCCTTTTTATTTTTCTATTTAATTGATTTTCTACTTCAGGTTTATATAATTAAAATGTATCAAATGCTTCATCTTTGTTTCTAAATAAATATACTTTAGTATATCTAGAATAATCATCAATAAAAGTTACATAATATTTTTTACCACCTCTAGTCATAGTTTGTTTTAAATCCCCCAAGGATATTATACCAAGATATTGCATTTTTTTAATATAAGAAGCACTAACATGTCCTAATCTAGCATGCCATAAATCGAAAGAATCAAGCAAGTAAGCAGAAAAATATGCATTTTTATTTGTTATTGAAGAAATATTGAGAACAAAGAGTCTCTGATTACAATAACCTTTTCCAACAAAAATATCATTTTTAGTCAGTACAATTTTGTCTGACTCAAAATACACCTTAATCCCAGCCTTACTCAATAGAGTTACATAAATTAAATTAGCTCTTATATTAGGTACATGAAGCACTTTATTAAGTGTCAAGGTCTTGCCAAATGTGAGTTTGAGAATAACTTTCCCTTTACCAATAACACTTGCAGTCCTAGAATCACCTAAATACACATATTCTTCTCCTTCTCCACTGTAGTGTAGGAGGTAAACGCATTTCTGTTTATACAAATATGCCTAGTAGCACCACAGTCTACTACCCATTCTTGCACATTAGCTATAAGAAAAGTTTGAGAAATGACCGCAGCAATAATGTCATCTCCTTCAACTAAATTCACTTTTAGTTTAGGAGGATTGTCATTTATCACTCTTTTCCTACACCGAGGTGCATGATGACCTAATTTACCACATACAAAATAATGTCATTTCTTTTTAAAGGTGGGATTATTAAACTTAGATTTGTAATCAGATTTCTTATTTCTGTACCTGTTATTTGATTTGTGCACTTTTCATTGTATAAAATTTACTCTTGTAGCCAGCTCTTTACCTTTTGCAGCTTTAAGTTCTCTCCTTTTTGTATCTTCAATATTTGAGATGTCAAAAAAATGTTTGGCATATGGAACAGTATGCAAAAGAGACTCTCCTTTTGCAACAGCAGAAGTAGAGGCAGTGGTAATATCATTGGAAGTAGTCAGTACAGAAACAGAGGCAATGACAACATTTTGTTCCATTTGTATAAAGTTCTTAAATTCTTAAGATTGTTGAAAAAATAGAATAAAATAATAAAATTTGAGTCGTATTGGACACTGTGTTTAAGGATTTATTTTGTAATCCCTCAGGATTAAACAAGTTCTTCTAGAATTTAATTTCCAAGACTAGAATAACAAAAATTTATCTCTAATTTATAACTCAATAGAAAACACAAAAAAGAGAAAGAATAAAATAAAAAAATAGGATTGCTTTTCTTTGTAAAGATTGAATCTATTTATAATGGAAAAAAATGACCGTCATAAGCGGTTATAAAAATCTTGAAATAATATAATAAAATCACAGTGGTCATATTTAATATTAGATTTAAATATTAAATTTGTAACAACAAAAAAATTTCACAAATAAAAGTTTTAACGAATATAAAATTTTAACCGACTATAAATCTTTTAAAATCTAAATTAATTTTAGCAGATAAATAAATGCTAAAATTTGCTAATCATCTCGCCAGATTCGGGAAGAGCACTCTGCCATAATTCAGTAATGATATCCTCTCTATTCCTTAGCGAGATAACCACAGCTTTCTGGGATTTATTCTAGCTTAGAATAAGCAGAGCTACTGGTCCCATATGCTCCTCACATTTTACAGTAGTTCTCTGGATCTTATATTTCTGGGTCTTCTTTTATTTAGATTGTTGATTGGTTGTTTCATAAACGAACTTATCATTACTGATGACCGCTTCACTTGATATACCTTCAATGGAGTTTAGATAGAGTTTCCAAGAAAATCTTCGTATGAAATATTGATGCGAGAGAGACATAAGATTCACTAAAAAGAAACAAAAGAAAATTGCTTCATCCACTTGTACGTGGGAAAATGTACATATGTATACTTCACAATCCTCCTGTATGTGACCTAGGAGGGAAAAAGGGGGATGGGTTGGAAAAAAAGAAAACAACAAAAAAAAGATGAATATCTTGTAAAAAAATAGCAGAATTGCTCTTGGTGAATCTTCTTTTGTTTCATGAAGCTTCACAAGGCAAGAAACCTAGAAGTGAGATCAATAAACTCATCTTCTTTGCAAGGAATTGTTATAGCACCCATCGGATGATTGAACCCAAATTCTTCTTCAGCTTGGTTAAGCAAATCCTGGAAGCAAGGATGGTTCAAATAGGATATGGGAACAATGAACCTCTTCCACTGGAATTCTCCAACATAAACTGCTACGTGCCCTTTAGGAACAGTAGACTGGTTTCTGCCTTGGAAAGGCTGCTTTTTCAGATTCTGCATGGCGCTGGAGATCGCGGAAGGCAAACGAATACCCATTTCAGAACCTCAGGAGAGAGAGAGACCTGTAATTTACCGGATAAATGTGGAACTTGCAAGCTTGAAGGAAGTGACTAAGTGGGTGGAATTGGATGTCTAATTATATAGTGGTCATGGATGGAAAGAAGGGCCCACCACATCAGAGTCTCACATGGCTATCAACTGATCTCTGCTATAAAATAACATAAAAATATAGAATATCCAATGTGGAGACATCCTGTGCTGATGTGTAGTGGACCCACTTTTGTTCCTACGCGTCGTAATTCTTTTCTTTGGTCGAAGCATAGAGGGATCAACAGTGGAGATGGCGTCTTCAGTGTATGTGGACACGCGAGACTCTTTTTCTAAATCGACGGCCGTACGGTTGTGACTAAAATAATAATAATTATTATAATTTGCTCAGATATTATACATTATCTTCTGACAAAAATAATATAAACTGATGTGTCTTTTATCATTATTTTATTTTTATTCGGTTATAATTAGACTTTATTGAGAATAACATAATATAAAATTTCACATAAAGAAAGGTAGTAGCTTGATATTTTTTAATTCTACTGGTCTAATTCCATTCTTTTTTCTGAAATTGAAATATAATTTTGAGATATTATAGTTTTGGCTTAGTGGTAAAAAAAGCCAATACTTTAGTCTCTTTATAGTTTAATTCTTTTATTTTTATTATTTATTTAATTTTAAAATTTTATATTAATTATAATTTAGAATCAAAATTAATTATTAAAATTCTGACTTGGTGTCTGATATAGTATCAATAATATTATTTTATTTATTATTACGCACATGACATATAGTATCATAATAAAAATATCTAATTTTTTTTCAATTAAAGCTAAAATTGTTTTAATTATAATTAACTAACTAATTTTAACTTAAATTAATTAAAATAAAATAAATATATATTTTTCATCATTTAACTTTTAATATTTATTTTACTTAGTAGGGTAACAATAAAATTGTTCTCTTCTTTTATATACATATTTTTTTAATCAATGTATTTATAAAAATAGATAAAATTTTAATTTTTTAAATTAAAAAATCATAAAAAATCAATAATAATAATAATCATCATAATTTTATTGTGATGGTGGGTGGAGAGAGAAGAAAAAGAAGGATGATGTGTAAAAAATGAGAAGGGCAGGTGGAAGAAGGAAGAGGGAAAGGTCCTCTTTATTTTCCTTCTTTTTTCGGCTCCTTTCGGCTCTTTGGAATTCCATTACTCATCTCATTACTCTCCATCTCTTCCCATCGTCAATTATAATTTTTCTTTCTTTCTCCCTATATCCATTATTATCTAATAATATATAGATAATAATATATATATATATATATATATACACACGTTAATTATTAATTATATATACATGCTAAAATAATCATCTATATTTAATATTGCAAAGATTAATTATATTGATAATGTGACCGAAAAGATGTTACGCTGTGATTAGTTTAGACCTGCATAGAAGAGAATGTGAGTCTGACGCTAAAGTTAGTATAATGAAAAATAGAGAAAATGCAATAAATTATTTAAAATTTAAATGGTATAAGAAAGTAGCGCACTTTCGCCTCTGTTATCTTTCGCCTCTATGATCCTTCGCCTTTTATACTGTAAGAAAGTGGAGATAAATGTAGCATGTTTCGATAATTTGGCAGTTATGTCACCGGCTGCTTGATAAGAGATACTGCCAGCTAATAAGTTGGTAATCCTACGATTATAGACGGAATAGGGATAAGCTGGGCTGTGCTTGATAACGGTAACTTCATGCCGAGAATTGTACCATCCAGGGGAGGGCGAGTCTTGATAATAGACCAAGTGTTTGAGATGTCTGGGTCTTTCTTTATTTGGGACAACATTACTTACTGATCGGGTTCTTACCATGTGGACCTATTTTGTGATGAAAGCTCATGGCTTACTTTGGGTAATTGTTATGTAGCATTAGAGGTCCCCCCACTAGTCTTCAATTATTCAGATTTAAAGGTGACGACTTGTCTTTTTTATTATATGGCATGGTCTGACTAGTCTTTACTACTTGCATCATTTTACCTATCTTTGGTCACGATGGTTGCCTTATTCCTTGAGTCATATTTAAAGTTTTGCCTGCTATGCCACTGTATAAGAACCCTCATGTCTCTTCTTTTGTTTACGACTATCATTTGTGGAATTCATGAATGGGAGTACTCTCTTTTATTTTTTCGAGAATAGCCAGATATGTGCAGAGGATACTATCATGGTCTACAAAGGACAACTGAAGGCAGGTCTTCATGAAGGTGCAAGCATACTGCTTAGCCCTGAGGACTACAACCAGTCCAACTATAACAGCTTTTCGGTGCCGCGATACTAGGGAGGGGGTTGGATTGTGCAAGATTGATTCTGAAGGCAAGGCCAGGAAAGCAGTTGGAGAAGTGGTCCTGCAGCTTTTCTTGGACAGACGACATCTTCCTGGAGGATGAGATCAAGCGAGAGGCTGAGGATAACCCCATCAACCGGGTCTCTACTAATAGTTTTTTTTTGAAAATTATGATGTAAGAGAGACTTCCCCAAGTCCATCTTATCTCCTTGTGATTTTTTGTAATGAAAATGCATATTTTGTATGTCAATTCTTTGGGTTCTTTTGTCTCTATCAATGATTTAAATAAAGGGCTACATATCAAACTATAAATTTGGTGACCCTTATTTTTTCCCCCAAAGAAGGGGGCTAAAGCACATCCTCTCACGCCCGCCTTAACAGATATGAAATAATTTATAGAATTTCTGCAAAATAGGATAAATACTTGGGCATATGGCCTTGCGGATTCCTGCCTTTCCATCATAAAACGCTTTGAGGTGATTTGTAATAAGGGAATTTTATTCGGTCACTCCTCTTGATTCTCGGCCATAAAACTTGCCTTATTGATATTAATCTTTGATTAACGCTTTCATTTTTTAGGGATTATATACTTGCGTAGATGACTTGATTAGTCGGACTAGCGTCTGGATTGCAGCATAGCGAAACCCATTGTTTAGTAGGACCAATGCTTGGATGGTCTAGCAGAACTCACCTTATGGAACCCGTTTTTTAGCTCTGTTCAATAGGACCAACACTCGAATAGTCTAGCGGAACCCGTCCTGTGACTTAGCCTAGCGGAACCCGTCCTGTGACTTAGCCTAGCGAAACCCGCTTTGTGGCCTTGTTCTTGTCCCTTTAAGATTTTTGAAGAAAGCAATCCATCGTTCCTTCTCATTGAAGAACATGACATGTGAAAAATAACTTATTAACTTATTATATAAAACTTTTTCAGATTACAAATATTCCAAAAATGGAGGATGACTCGACCATCTTACTTGGCCAATTTATATATCCTCGGACGAATAACCTTTGAGACCTTAAACGATCCTTTAAATTAGTAGGGTAACAATAAAATTGTTCTCTACTTCTATATACATATTTTTTTAATCAATGCATTTATAAAAATTATTTATAAAATTAGATAAAATTTTAATTTTTTAAATTAAAAAGTCATACAAAAATCAATAATAATAATAATAATTACCATAATTTTATTGTGATAGTGAGCGGAGAGAAAGAAGAAAAAGAAGGATGATATGTAAAAAATGAGAAGGGCAGGTAGAAGAAGGAAGAGGAAAGGTCCTCTCTATTTTCCTTCTTTTTCCAGCTCCTTTCGGCTCTTTGGAATTCCATTACTCATCTCATTACTCTCCATCTCTTCCCATTATCAATTATTTTTTCTCTTCTTTCTATCTATATCCATTATTATCTAATAATATATATATATATATATATATATATATATATATTCGTATGTTAATTGTTAATTATATGTACATGCTAAAATAATCATCTATATTTAATGTTGCAAATAATAGATTGATGAAGTGGCCGGAAAGATGTTACAATGTGATTGGTTTAAACCTGCAAAGAAGAGAATGTGAGGCGGTGGATGTTCACGGCAGCCACTCTGACGCTCAAGTTAGTATATTGAAGAATAGAGAGAATGCAATAAATTGCTTAAAACTTAAATGGTATAAGAGAATAGCGCACTTTCGCCTCTGTGATTCTTCTCCTTTATATTGTAAAAAGGTGGAGATAAATATGGTATTTTCTGATAATTCGATGGTGATATGGCCGGCTACTTGATAAGGGATATCGCTAGCTAATAGGTTGGTAATCCTGCGATTATAGACATAATGGGGATACGTTGGGCTGTGCTTGATAATGGTAACTTCATACCGAGAATTGTCCCATCCAGGGGAGGGCGAGTCTTGATGATAGACCGAGTGTTTGAGATATATGGGTCTTTCTTTCTTTGGGATAGTGTTACTTACTGATCAAGTTCTTGCCATATGGACCTATCTTGTGGTGAAACCTCATGGCTTACTTTGGGTAATTGTTGTGTAGCATCAGGGGTCCCCCCACTAGTCTTCAATTCTTCAGATTTGAAGGTGACAGTTTTTCTTTTTTATTACGTGGCACGATCTAACTGGTCTTTATTACTTGCATCATTTTGCCTATCTTTGGTCACAATGGTTGCCTTATTCCTCAAACAATATTTAAAGCTTTGTCGACTATGCCACTGTATAAGAACCCTCCTGTCTCTTCTTTTGTTTATGATTATCATTTTTGAAAGTCATGAATGAGAGTACTCTCTTTTCTTTTCCTAAGAATAGCCAGATCTGTGCGGAGGATACTATCATGGTATACACATCACAATTGAAGGTAGGTCTTCATGAAGGTGCAAGCATACTGCTTGGCCTTGAGAATTGCAACCAGTCCGACTATAACGACTTTCCTGTGCCACGAAACTAGGGAGGGGGTTGGATTGTGCAAGATTGATTCTGAGGGCAAGGCCAGAAAATCAGTTGGAGAAGTGGTCCTGCAGCTTTTCTTGGATAGACAACATCTTTCTTGAGGATGAGATCAAGCGAGAGGCTGAGGATAACCCCGTCAACCGAGTCTCTGCTAATAGTTCTTTTAGAAAATTATGATGTAAGAGAGAATTGCCCAAGTCCATCTTATCTCCTTGTGATCTTTTGTAATAAAAATGCATATTTTATATGTCTATTCTTTGGGTGCTTTGTTGCTACCAATGATTTAAACAGGGGGCTATATCTCAAACTATAGATTTGGTGACTCTTATTTTTTTCCCCCAAAGAAGAGGGTTAAAGCACATTCACTCACGTCCGGCTTAATAGATAAAAAATAATTTATAGAATTTCTGCAAAATAGGATTAATACCTAGGCTCATGGTCTGGTGGATTCCTGCCTTTCCATCATAAAATGCTTTGAGGTGATTTTGTAATAAGGGAATTTCACCTGTTCACTCCTCTTGATTCTCGACCATAAAACTTGCCTTATCGACATTAATCTTTTATTAACGCCTTCATTTTTTAGGGATTGGTATACTTGCCTCGTGTTGTGGATGACCTGAATAGTCGAACTAGTGTTCTGATTACAATATGGCAAAACCTATTGTTTAGTAAAACAAACGCCTGGATAGTCTAGCGAAACCCACCTTGTGGAACCCGCTTTATGGCCTTATTCAATGTGACCAATGCTCGAATAGTTTGGCAGAACCTGTCTTGTGACCTGGCCTAGCGAAAATCCTAGTGGCCTTGTTCTTGTCTCCTTAAAATTTTTGAGGAAGGTGTTGGGAAATCTCGAGGTTATTGCAACCCAAATTGTGCAGCGGAAAAATAAAATCTCGGATTTTCTTTTCCAGAATTCAAGTGCTTCGTTTATTTTATAAGAAGGATATGAGACTAACCTGTTAATCTCGTCCAAAAGATACAATGGCGGACTGATGGTGCTGCTTTTTCAAACGAACACCCTCTATAGTATCCACACGAACGTCTTTTATTCTTCTAGAGTGCTAGCTCTCTCAAAGATGGATAGATTATGTGCTCCACAATCTGCAACTGTTAGACTGAATTTTTTCCAAAAATTAACATCATCCCCACAATTCGTAGGAGTATTTATATGTTTCAGTCTTTTGTTTTCTCACAACCCTTTTCCCAAAAGAGTTGTGTTCAGAACCCACTATCACAATCTCGCAGATACTCAAATATCTTATGTGATAGAGTCCTTTATCTGTAATAGTTACAGATAGATTTGCAGATCTTTTAAATATTATTACCTTATAATAATAAATAATTAATAATTAATATTATTAATAATAATAACATTTTATTATTATTAATTATATTAATGATTAATAATAATAACACTTTATTATTATTAATTATATTAATGGGCTTTTAGCCCATTAATATGTTATAGCACATCAACAATGTTCTTTTGTGTGTGACCCTATAGGCTCACATTAATTGGCAATAGGCCCAGTCCCACAAGACTCATAAGTCATAAGTAGCCTCTAGCAAGACATTATGACTACCCAACTAATATGAGGATCAATAGTCCGATAAATTCTAATAAATAGAACATGTATTAATTCCTTTGTTACATGATATCTAGTTTGAACATAAGTCATGGTCAATGTCAAACTTATAATGTTCAAACTTATGATTTCTCGATCTCTAAGTAGACTGATAAATTGAAATGATATTGATCACACTATAAATTCATTTGAGCATGGCCATGCATTTCTCAATCTCACTTATCGAGGGGCCCAGAAGATATCTCTCTCAGAGAGAGGGACAAATCCTATATTGATTGTTCATTATCCTCTACATAATTTCTATTATGCTCAATCATAACCTTTATGATTGTCCGATTAAAGACAATGTTTGGTTATCTCAAAACATAATAGTCCTTATGTTGGAACTATGACAATCTCAAGTCAAAGGATTAAGACATAACTACTTTGAGATTCACTTATGACAATAACCCATGTAATGATCTCAACGCGGGTCCATCCAATACTTTGTTCTCTAATAAGTATCTATGATTATTGAATTATATCAACATATACATAATCATCTCATGATTATCAATCAATAATCATACTAGTTATATTTTATTATTATCATCATAATAATAAGTAATTAAAGATGATAATCATTATCATGTAACATGCAAATAAATAATAATGATAAAAATCTCTTTTATTAATAAACAAAACGACATACAAAAAGGCCCAAGATAATGGCCTAGGGCATATACACTAACAATCTCCCACTTGCACTAGGCCTAATCATACAAGTATCTAATACCCATAGACCTAGTGTGCTGATCATGCTTGACCTGTGAAAGAGGCTTGGTTAGTGGATCTGCAATGTTGTGATTTGTGTTTACTTTGTATATTTTGATATCTCCTCTATCAATGATTTCTCGAATAAGGTGATATCGTCTGAGTATGTGTTTAGATCTCTGATGAGATCTAGGCTCCTTTGTCTGTGCTATGGCACCGTTGTTATCACAATAAAGGTCCATAGGATTTGCAATGCTGGGAACCACTCCCAACTCTGAGATGAATTTCTTCAACCAGACTGCCTCTTTAGCTACATCTGATGCTGCTATATACTCAGCTTCTGTTGTAGAATCTGCTACAGTTCTTTGCTTGGAACTTTTCCAGCTAACAACTCCACCATTTAAAGTGAATACAAATCCTGACTGCGATCTGAAGTTATCTATGTCAGTTTGGAAACTAGCATCTGTGTAACCATTTACAACTAGCTCGTCTTCCAAACCTCCATAAACTAGGAATGCATCCTTAGTCCTTCTAAGGTATTTTAGGATATTCTTAACAGCTGTCCAGTGACTTTCACCGGGATCTGCCTGATATCTGCTTGTTGTGCTCAAGGCATATGAGACGTCTAGTCTAGTACATAACATGACATACATGATAGATCCAATAGCAGAAGCATAAGTAATCCTATTCATTCATTCTCGCTCATCAGATGTCATAGGACATTGTTTCTTGCTGAGATGAATACCATGAGACATGGGCAAGAATCCTCTTTTGGAATCTTGCATGCTGAACCTTTTCAGCACCTTGTCAATATAAGTACTTTGACTCAGACCGATTATCCTTTTGGATCTATCCCTATAGATCTTAATACCAAGGATATATGCAGCCTCACCTAAGTTTTTCATTGAAAAAGAATTCCCTAACCAAGTCTTAACCTTTTGCAAGGTAGGGATATCATTTTCAATGAGTAATATATCATCCACATATAGGACTAGAAACACAACTGCACTCCCACTAACCATCTTGTAAACACAAGGTTCATCTTCATTTTTTATGAATCCAAAGTCCCTGACTGTCTCATCAAAATGAAGATTCCAGCTCCGAGAAGCTTGCTTCAATCCATAAATGGATCTCTGAACCTTGCAAATCTTTCCAGAATTCTCAAGGATTACAAAACCCTCAGGTTGTGTCATGTACACATCCTCGAGCAAGTTTCCATTAAGGAAAGCTGTTTTGACATCCATTTGCCACATCTCGTAATCATACTACGCAGCAATGGCAATGAAAATTCTAACCAACTTAAGTATTGCAACTGGTGAAAAGGTCTCATCATAGTCTATACCATGAGTTTGCTTGAAATCTTTTGCAACAAGCCTTGCTTTGTAGGTATGCACATTTCCATCCATGTCAGTTTTCTTCTTGAAAACCCATTTGCAACCAATGGTCTTAACACCCTTAGGGGGATCAATTAATGACCAAACTCGATTGTCATACATGGATTGCATTTCAGATTTCATGGCACAAAGCCATTTCATGGAATCTGGACCTGACACAGCCTTTTGATAGGTAGTAGGCTCATCTTGATCAATGAGCAAAAGTTCACGACTATCAGTCATGAGAAATCCATATTTCTCAGGCTGATGATGTGTCCCATCAGATCTGCGTGGGACTTGTGTCACCCTTTCAGTTTCCACAACTGTTTGTGATTCTGGAAGCGGTTCTACTGGCGGTTCAATGCTCTCTTGTGGTGCTTGAGTTTCCTCAAGTCGTACTGTACTCCCACTGAATCTCTGAGAGATAATTTTCTTTTCTAAAAAGGTACCATTTCGAGCAACAAACACTTTGTTCTCTAAGGGAATATAGAAATAATATCCTTTGGTTTCCTTAGGATACCCCATAAAATTGCACCTGATAGACTTTGGAGCTAGCTTATTTGAAATTGGGCGTTTCACATAAGCCTCGCAACCCCAAATCTTAAGAAAAGACAAACTGGGCATTTTGCCAGTCCATAACTATTATGGTGTCTTTTCAACCGCTTTCGATAGTACTTGGTTTAAAATGAAAGTAGTTGTTTGACTCATCATAGATCGAACCATATCTAATAAAGTTCGATTTCTCCTTTCAGAAACACCATTCCATTGTGGAGTTTCTGGAGGAGTCAATTGTGAAACAATTCCATAATTTCTAAGATATTCATCAAACTCTTGGCTCAAATATTCACCACCTCGATCAGATCAAAACATTTTAATAGTTCTACCAAGTTGATTTTGTACTTCATTTTGAAAAGTTCTAAACATTTCAAAAGATTCATGCTTATGTTTCATTAGGTAGACGTAGCCATACCTTCTGAAATCATTAGTGAATGTAATGAAGTACTGATAACCTCCCCTAGCACTAATGCTTAGTGGGCCACATACATCTGTATGTATTAAGCCCAATAAGTCTGAAGCCCTTTGACCTTGTCCAGTAAAAGAGTCATTTGTCATCTTACCAAGCAAACAAGATTCACAATTTTCAAATGATTCAAAATCAAATGAATCTAATAAACCATCTTTATGGAGCTTAGATATGCAATTCTCATTTATATGGCTAAGACGATAGTGCCATAAATATGTTGGGTTTAACTCATTTGGCTTAGTTTTCTTAGAAGTTATGTTATAGATATTGTTGTCTCTAGTATCATCTAGGACATAAAGGCCATCATATGAATTTGCAATACAATAAAGCAAACCATCTTTATTAATGGAGCATTTCTTATTCTTAATAAGAAATGAAAAACCTTTATCGTCCAAAATAGAAACTGAAATAATATTCTTACTCAAAGTAGGAACATAAAAGCAATTGCTCAAAATTAACAAAAGCCCATTGGGCAAAACAAGTTCACAAGTCCCTACAGCTAATGCAACAACTCTTGCTCCATTGCCTACACGTAGGTCCACATCGCCCTTTTTTAGTTTTCTACTCATTTTGAGACCCTGCATATTTGTACAAATGTGAGAGCCACATCCGATATCTAATACCCATGAAGTAGAAATAGATAAATTAATATCTATAACATAAATACTCGAAGTCGTAGTCTCACTACTCTTCTTCTTCTTGCACTCATCCAAATAGAGTTTGTAATTTCTCTTCCAATGCCCTGGTTCCTTGCAATGGAAGCAGATTCCTTCCTTAGGAACTATTTCCTTAGAAACTTTTGCCTTGGATTGCCATTTAGGCTTGCCTCGTCCCTTAGGCCCATTACCACCTTTAGACTTGGGCTTCCCCTTATTTTTCATGGGCTTGCCCTTATTGACATTCAAAATTTGGGTAGGCTTTCTCTTGACATTTACCTCAGCTGTATTTAGCATCCCATGTAGCTCAGGAATGGATTTCTCCATATTGTTCATGTTATAGTTCATGACAAACTGAGAAAAACTGCCAGGTAAAAAATGTAGGATCAGATCCGTAGAGAGTTCTAAACTCAGAGGATAGCCAAGCCTAGCAAGGTGATCAATGTAGCCTTTCATCTTCAAAACATGAGCACTAATTGATTCACCTTCAGCCATTTTGCAATCATGAAATGCAATGGTGGTTTCATACCTATCCTGCCTAGCTTGCTGTTGGAAAGCTTGTTTGAGATAGACACTCATCTCATAAGCCTCAAGGTGCTCCAGATCCTTCTGAAATTCTGGGCACATAGTTGCCAACATAAGACATCCAATGTCATTAAAATCATCCATATGCTTCTTATGCTTGTTCTTAACAGCATTAATAGCATCAGCAGGAGGTGGTTCAGGGATAGCTTCATCAAGCACATAGGACTTTTTCTCTTGCTTGAGAACAATTCTCAAGTTTCTAAACCAGTCAACAAAATTAGTCCCATTTTCTTTCAGTTTATCCTTCTCAAGGATGGATCGCAGTGATAAGGTGGAATTATTATTAGCAGCCATAATTATCTACAAAATATGCAAATATAATCAATTTAGTAAATTAATATTGAGGTGATAATAATCTCCCACTAAAATATAACCCTAAAAAATAATAATATTTTAGTGGGTTAAGATCCATATTTCACCTAATTCTAAGTCAGCTTTAGAATTAAGTTATTTAAGTAGTTAACTCCTTACCAATTACATCTAATGTAACTCTTAGATTATGAGGTGTTGACATCATATGTCAAATGCATGTTATACCTCATCTAATGCCTTAGGCCCAAAACTGTTTTATAGCCTAATTAAGCTCAACCAAAATTAAATAAATGAGTAACTATTTCTCATCCTATCTTACTAGGATAACCTAAGCACTTTGCTTTGGCAAAACCTGCATTTTGGTGATCTTAGTCTTGATAGGTATTTAATATATGGGTAGTATTAAAACTTAAAATTTTTAGAGTGACTTTTAATTTTAATTATTTTGTCTTGCATATATATATTATAGCATCCTATATGCATACATATATATATATAGACAATAATGCATAGTATCTCATACTAATATATGACAAAATAATAAAATATAGTCATTTAAAGACTAAAAGAAAATAATAATTTAGAATTTATTTTCTTATTAAAATTTTTTTTATTTTTTTTTATTTTCAGAGGCAGAATCGTAATTTAGGACATCATCTTCTTCCTTAGGAAGAAACCCTAGCCGTCGTTGCCGTCATCACAGTAGCCGGCCAACCAGTCCAGCCACCAGAGGGACGCGCAACAATTGCACCCCCACCGGTGTCCCATCCGCCACACGCGCGCGATATTGACAAAATTGCGAGGGAGGTGATCGAACCAATTCGTACAACACTCCCTACCCTTGTCGTCAACCAGCTCCCACCCACAGCAGCCATGCGATCGTCGCTATGTTCGACGATGAGCTCAGTAGCCACAGAAGTGGCTATTACACATGGCAAGTGTGCGATGCCAGCGACAGGTGTGCGACACCATCGTCGGGCGTTTCTTGAATGGAGCTGTTTCGGCCTTCACAGATTCCTTCCTCCTCGCGATCAGCACGTCCCAGCCACGCCATGAGATTCCCTGACATGGAATGGCAAGCCAGCAAGGGCCCCACCACCGACTCACCCACATTGATGATCGTTGGGCATGACGCGGTCCTGTTCGTGTTCTGATCACGAGGATTTGCAGATTTCAAATCTCAAATCCTTTTTTTTCTAACAAAAGTTATATAAATGATCCCATCATTCATCCATAATAATCATGCCATTCTAACAAACATATATTGCATATATAATATCAATCATGGCATAATTAACATAAATGAAAAAGCACAAGTTGGCTCTGATACCACTGTTGGAAAATCCCGAGATTATTGCAACCCAAATTACGCAGCGGAAAAATAAAATCTCGGATTTCCTTTCCCAGAATCCGAGTGCTTCGTTTATTTCATAAGAAGGATATGAGACTAACCAGTTAATCTCATTCAAAAGATACAATGGCGGACTGATGGTGCTGCTTTTTCAAGCGAGCACCCTCTATGGTATCCACACGAACGTCTTCTATCCTTCTAGAGTGCTATCTCTCTCAAAGATGGATAGATTATGTGCTCCACAATCTGCAACTGTTAGACTGAATTTTTTCCAAAAATTAACATCATCTCCACAATTCGTAGAAGGAGTATTTATATGTTTCAGTCTTTTGTTTTCCCACAACTCTTTTCCCAAAAGAGTTGTGTTCAGAACCCACTATCACAATCTCGCAGATACTCAAATATCTTATGTGATAGAGTCCTTTATATATAACAGTTACATATAAATTTGCAGATCTTTTAAATATTATTATCTCATAATAATAAATAATTAATAATTAATATTATTAATAATAATAACACTTTATTATTATTAATTATATTAATGATTAATAATAATAACACTTTATTATTATTAATTATATTAATGATTAATAATAATAATACTTTATTATTATTAATTATATTAATGGGCTTTTAGCCCATTAATGTAACGACCCGAAAACCGGACCGCTACCGGCGCTAGGATCTAGATCGGCTTAAGGCCGCCGGGACCCGTAGCAAGCCTCACATACAACCTGTATACCTGTTTAATCCCATACATGATCAACATATACATAAAAATTTTGAACTTTCACATTCATTTACCAAACTTAACCTGTGCATGCACAACTCATAATCATAAACCCCACATTGGGGCCCTCATCAAATGCTCCAATGGGGTAACATATCATGTAATAAGTTTGGTTTACATAAACAATGATAAAATATTTTATGGACCATGTACAAAGGGATTAATCAACATACTAGGGTCAAACACAACTATAAACCTCAATAATCATCATTACATTACATCATTTTCATGTCCACATCTAGCTATTACATAAAACATGACTTTACTCTTGATGACTCCCCGATCTATCCCGTACCTGCAACCCTGGGGGATTAAGGGAAAGGGGGTGAGCTACTAGAGCCTAGTGAGCAGAATAATAAAACATTTAAAACATGTGCTATCATGGAATGCATCACATCACAGACAAAACACATCAAGGATGAACTTGTCATCAATAGCCCTCTACATAGCATTCCAATGTGCCAGGGGCGTAGAATGGGCCTCACTGGTCTTTCTCTTATATTAACATAACATAACATTCCAATATGCCAGGGGCATAGAATGGGCCTCACTGGTCTTTCTCTTACTCTATGCCAAGGGCGTAGAATGGGGCTCATTGGTCTTCCATACCGTACCATAACCATATCATATCGTATCATAGTGGGGGCTAAAGGATCATCCAACATTCATCTACATCAACAACATAATATGCAATGCAACATATTCGTGAATTCTAATGCAAGCACCCTAATATATCTCATGCATTCATGATGCGTGAATCATGCTAAAACTTTCATTATTTACTTTGAAACGTAAGGAGTCATTCTACTCACCTTAGGCTAGCTCTGACAAGACTCTGAAGCAGCTGCCTCACTGCTGGGGTCCTCGGTTTCTCGGGTCCGAACCTACACAGGTGGACTCAATTGAGGGACCAAACAAACATGGACAAGACTCTAAAATACTCCCCAAAAACCCCCTAGAACACCTTAAAACAATCATAAATCATGCAAAGGAAGGCTGAACAGGGCACTTTCGGCGGCAGGTTCGACGGCCAAAAGTCCCTCCAGAGCCGAAAGTCATGCACCTTCAGCGGTACTTTCGGCGGCCGAAGGTTCTTTCCAGAGACGAAACTCATGCATGTTCGGTGGCACCTTCGGCAGCCGAAACTCCCTTCCAGAGCCGAAAGTCCACTTTCGGGGGCAGGGTTCGGCAGCCAAAGGCTTGCCTCCACAGGCAGGTTCGGCGGCCGAAAGTCCTTTCGGCTGTCGAACCTGAGTTCTTCCAAAGGGCAGAACTCAGCCTCCACAATGCACATTTGCCTCCCAAACCATTCAACTCAAAACCAACACTTCCAAAATATGCATACATACTTCCATAAGCAAATAGGGGTCTCAAACTAACCTAAACCCCAAAATAAACACATCAAACATGCATATACATCATACATTGACCATATACTCAACATTTACCAAAAACTCAATATTAACCTAAACATGCATTTCTACCCCATAACCCCTCAAAACTTGCTTAAAACATGCAAGAAAGGTAGGATCGAAGCTTACCTCTTGAAGATCTAGAGGAGAAACGATCCTATCTTGGAGATGGGAGAGATCTAGCTCCTTGGACCTCCAAGCTCCAAAACTTGCTCTTAGCTCCAAAACTCTTCAAAACCAAGTTAGAACTCGTTAAAACTTGAAAGATTGGAAGAAAATCAACAAAACCAACCATGGGAGAGCATGGACTCACCGTTGGCCGAAAATAGGGGAGAAAGCTCACCCGTTTCGGCCATGGAGCCCTTATATAGGGGCTGGCCAGACCACCTTTGGAAGTCTAAAGTGCCTCCAAAACTCATGCAAGTTCGACGGCCGAACATGGGGTTCGGCGGCCGAATCTGAGCCACTTTCGGAAGCCTAACTTGCCCCCCTAAACCATCCTATGTTCGGCGGCCGAACCTGGAAATGCCTCCATGGTCTTTTTCATTCAAAACTCAGCTTCTTTCTTACTTAAAATCATAAAATACATTAAAACATTTTATAAAAACATTATTTTACCCTTCTAGAGGTTTCCGACATCCGAGATTCCACCGGACAGTAGGAATTCCGATATCGGAGTCTAGCCGGGTATTACATTCTTCCCCCCTTAAGAACATTCGTCCCTGAATGTTCACCAACAACACATGCGAAACATAAAGCATCAACACACATACAAAGCACATAAATCTCACCTTAGAAGAGATGAGGATATTGGTGGAGCATGGACTCCCGTGTCTCCCAGGTATACTCCTCTATGTTGTGGTGATTCCAAAGGACTTTCACCATCGGGATTTCCTTGTTTCTTAGCTTTCTGATCTGGGTGTCTAGGATCCGTACTGGCTGCTCAATATAGGTGAGATCTCCTTGGATCTCCACATCAGGCTCACTAAGAACCTTGCCCGGATTTGACACGAACTTTTTTAACATGGAAACATGGAAAACCGGGTGGATTCTCTCCTTGAAGCAGGTAAATCTAGCTTATACGATACATTCCTGATCTTTTGCAAGATTTCAAAGGGTCCGATGTACCGTGGAGCTAGCTTACCTTTCTTCCCGAACCGAATCACCCCTTTCATAGGAGACACCTTGAGCAATACCAAATCCCCCTCCTGAAACTCTATTTGCCTTCTGCGGATATCTTCATAACTCTTTTGCCTGCTTACAGCAGTCTTGATTCTTTCTCTGATTATGGGCACCACTCTGCTGGTGAACTCTACTAGCTCAGGCCCTGCCAAGGCCCTTTCTCCAACTTCTTCCCAACAGACAGGCGACCTGCACTTCCTTCCATACAAAGCTTCATATGGAGCCATCCCTATGCTAGCATGATGGCTGTTATTGTAGGCAAACTCCACCAAAGGTAGATGCTGCCTCTAAGAACCGCCAAAGTCTAGCACACACATTCTGAGCATATCCTCTATTGTCTGGATGGTCCTCTCTGATTGTCCGTCAGTCTGTGGATGGAAAGCAGTGCTAAAATCCAACCTGGTACCCATGGCACTCTGCAGACTCCACCAAAACCTAAAGGTGAACTGGGGTCCTCTATCAGACACTATTGAAACAGGAACCCCATGCAACCTGACAACCTCATCAACATACACCTGCGCCAACTTGTCCACAGAATAGCCACTCCTGACAGGGATGAAGTGAGCAGATTTGGTCAGTCTGTCCACAATCACCCATATGGAGTCCAATTTGTTGGACGTTGCCGGTAACCCCACTATGAAGTCCACAGCTATATTCTCCCATTTCCACTCTGGAATAGGTAGTGGGTTAAGCATTCCAGCCGGCTTCTGATGTTCCAGCTTCACCCTCTGACACACTTCACAGGCTGACACAAACTGTGCCACTTCTCTTTTCATAGCTGGCCACCAATACCCTCTCTTCAAATCTTGATACATCTTGGTGGCTCCAGGGTGAACACTGTATCTGGCATTATGAGCTTCTCTCATAATGTCTCCCTTTAGACCCACGTCATCTGGTACACACAATCTATTCCCATAGCGGAGGATCCCCTTGCTGTCAAATCTGAACTCTTCGTTCTTGCCTGACTGAACAGTCCTGGCAATCTTCACTAACTCTGGGTCCTCGTGCTGTTTCTGAGCCACCTGCTCTAGAAACACTGGTGCCACTCTCATCTGGGCTATCAAAGCACATGTACCAGACAACTCCAACTGCAAACCCTCATTGATGAGCTCGAAGAAATGCCTCACCACTGGTCTTCTCTCTGCTGAAATATGGGATAAACTGCCAAGTGATTTCCGGCTTAAGGCGTCTGCCACAACATTCGCCTTACCCAGATGGTACTGAATCTTGCAATCATAGTCACTAAGCAGTTCTACCCATCTTCTTTGCCTCAGATTCAATTCTCTCTGACTCAAGATGTACTGCAAGCTTTTATGATCTGTGAAGATCTCACATTTTACCCCATAAAGGTAATGCCTTCACATCTTGAGTGCAAAGATCATCGCTGCCATTTCTAGGTCATGTGTAGGGTAATTCAACTCGTGCTTCTTCAGCTGCCTAGAAGCATAAGTAATTACCCTTTCATTCTGCATCAGCACACAACCCAGTCCCACACGGGACGCATCACAATACACTGTGAAGTCTTCATTACTAGTTGGCAGAGCTAACACCGGTGCCGACGTCAACCTCTCCTTTAGCTCTTCAAAGGTCTCTTCACACTGGTCGGTCCACACAAACCTCTAGTTCTTCTTAGTCAATCTGGTCATGGGAGCTGCAATCTTGGAGAAGTCCTGAACGAACCTCCTGTAGTAACTTGCCAAATCCAAGAAGCTCTTGATCTCTGTCACTATAGTGGGTCTAGGCTAGTTAGCTACGGCTTCCACCTTCTTGGGGTCCACCTCTATTCCATTTTGGGACACAACATGCCCCAAGAATGAAATGCTCCTCAGTCAGAACTCACACTTGGAGAACTTGGCATACAAGCCATGTTCCCTCAAGGTCTGCAGAACTAACCTCAGATGATGGGCATGCTCCTCTGCATTCCTAGAATACACTAAGATATCATCTATGAAGACAATAACAAAGTGATCCAGGTCTTGGCTAAACACTCTATTCATGAGATCCATGAATGCTGCAGGGGTATTGGTCAACCCGAACGGCATTACAAGGAACTCATAGTGCCCATATCTGGTCCTGAATGCTGTCTTCGGCACATCCTCTTCTCTTATCCTCAACTGATGGTACCCGGATCTCAGATCTATCTTGGAGAAACAACCTGCCCCTGCTAGCTGGTCAAATAGATCATCGATCCTTGGCAACGGGTACTTATTCTTGGTAGTGACTTTGTTCAACTGCCTGTAGTCGATACAAAGTCTAAGGGATCCATCTTTCTTTCTCACAAACAGCACTGGAGCACCCCAAGGTGAGGTACTCAGTCGGATGAAGCCCTTATCTACCAGCTCTTGCAACTGCTCTTTAAGCTCCTTCAATTCTGCTGGTGCCATCCTGTAGGGAGGGATAGAGATCGGTCTAGTTCCAGGCATCAATTCAATTTGAAACTCTATCTCCCTAGCAGGTGGTAAACCAGGCAGCTCGTCTGGGAAAACATCTAAGAACTCTCTGACCACGGGCACAGAAGCGGGCTTTCTAACATGACTATCTAGCTCTCTCACATGAGCTAGGAAACCCTGACAACCCCTCCTGAGGAACCTACGAGCCTGTAGGGCTGATATCAAACCTCTAGGTGTACCCCTCCTGTCTCCTCTGAAGACAACCTCTGACCCATCCTAACCTCTGAACCTGACTACCTTGTCTCTGCAGTCCAAGGTAGCACCATGGGTAGATAGCCAATCCATCCCTAGAATGACGTCAAAATCTGTCAAATCTAGAACCATAAGGTCGGCTGAAAGGCATCTCCCCTCAACAAAAACTGGACTACACTGGCAGACTGACTCTGCCACTGACGGGTCACACTTGGGTCCACTGACCCATTGGGGACACTCTAACCCAGAGACCATCAAACCCAACCTCTCGACGGCCCTCGGAGCAATGAAAGAATGAGATGCACCAGGGTCTATTAAGGCATAAATGTAATACCCGGCTAGAGTCCGACACCGGAATTCTTGTCGTCCGGTGGACTCCGGGATGTCGGAATCCTCTAGAAGGGTAGGAGATATGATTTTCTAAAGAAATGTTGTATGGTTTAATGTGTTAAAGGTAAATGGACCCAAGTTTTGAGTTGAAATGAACCAAGGCAGAGGAGCCAAGTTCGGCCGCCGAAAGTGCCCCATGTTCGGCTTCCGAAATTCAGGTTCGGCCCCCGAATGTTGCATGGTTTTGCATGCGATTCGGCAGCCGAAGCTGAGTTGCTTAGCCAGCAGTTTTGTATCCCTTAGTCAGCATTTTGGACAGGTGTTATCACCAGATCATGTCCAGAAGTTGGCCACATCTCCCATGTTTTATCTGCAAGCTTTTAGCTGTTCAGGCTAAGGTTTGCAATCGGGCTAAGGTTTGCAAAGGTTTTGAAAGTTTTGAAGTGAAAAAGCAAGTTTTGAGGTTTTATGAGTTTGAAGAGAAGTTGATCCATTTCCTTTGTTCAGATCGTTCATCTTCTTGTTTACAAGAGGTAAGTTAAGATCTTGAACTTGTTTTCATGTTATACAGAAGTGTTATGAAGGTTTGGTTAGAGATGCAAGCTTAGGTTGAAAAATGATGTTTGTTTTGATGATTTATGCTTGTAAGCATGATTATGTGTTATGTTTGATTTGTTTGTTGGGGTTGTTAGGTAGTTTTGGACCCCTATGTTCATATACTTGAGTATATGGGTGTTGAGGAATTGAAATATGCATGTTTTGAGAGATTGAAGGGAAGGAGGAACGTGGTTGCCGTCGGGGCTGAGTTCTGGATGAACTCAGGTTCGGCAGCCGAAGGTGCATTCGGCCGCCGAACCCCTTGTATGGTGGCTTTGGCTGCCACAGCTTGCCCCTGAGTGTTTTTGAGGTTCGGCTCTGTTTGGGGGCTTCGGCCGCCGAAGGTGCCGCCGAAGATTAGAGACTTTCATCTCGGGAGTGCCTTTTGGCCCCCGAAACTGGCCCCCGAAAGGGTTCGGCCGCCGAAGCTTGAGATTCGGCCGCCGAAGGTACTTGAGTTTCATCTCTGGAGAGGACTTTCGGCCGCCGAACCTGCCGCCGAAAGTGTTCTGTCCAGCTTTCTTTTGCATGCTTTTGCATGGATGTTGGAGTGAGTTTAAGGGGATTCTTGGGCCGTTTCATAGAGTTGTTCATAAGCTAGTTTGGTCCCTCATTTCAGTCTATCTGTATAGGTACAGACCAGAGGAACCAGAGAGAGCAGCAGTGAGTTCTGCTCCAGAGTTTTCAGAGCCTGCAGAGTCAGTCCAGTTAGCCAGAGGTGAGTGGAACTAAACTTAATTCTTTTACTTACACAATGGAATGTTTTAACATATCTCATGCATCATGAATATGCAATAGGTTGATTGCATTAGTATCCACGAATATGTTGCATTGCATTGTTATTTGATGATGTGAGTCAATGCTGAATGATCCAGTAGTCTCAGACAGGAAGTCCAGGAGCCTTTGACTACGCCCTGGCAGGTATAGAGAAGTCCAGGAGCCTTTGACTACGCCCTGGCAGGTATATAGTAAAGTCCAGGAGCCTTTGACTACGCCCTGGCAATGGTAAGTACAGAGGTGTTATATACACATATATCTATATGACAGGAAGACCAGGTGCTCGATTCTACGCCCTGGCACAGAGTTACTGGGACTATGTGGTGACAGGTTTACTCTTGATGTGGCTTGTTTATGCTATGGTGCATTCCATGAGATCATATTTTACTGAGATGTTTTACTGTTCTACTCACTGGGCTATAGAGCTCATCCCACTCCCTTAACCCCAGTTTTGCAGGTTCAGTGTACAATGTACAGGGACAGTCCAGCAGAGTACAGGAAGAGTAAAGAGATTTGTAATAGCTTAGAGTGGACATGTAATATTAAAGAGATGTACTAGTTGTGTATACAGTGAGACATGTGCTTGACCTAGTGATGTATGTTTTATACATGATCTGTATATGTCTATATGTTTTGCTGTATGTGAAAAACCAGGCTTAACAGGTATGAGTTAACCCATCTAGAGCAAGCTCTAGTCAGGGATACAGAGTACAGAGTACATGAGTACAGAGTACAGAGATAGTGCATGCACAGGTTAAGCCTTGGTTCAGAAAAGAGTTTATTTTCACAGAAAATGTATGATCATGTATGAGGTTTACAGGTACACAGAGAGTATAGCAGGCTTGCTACGGGTTCTGGCGGCCTTAAGCCGACCTGAATCCTAGCGCCGGTGACAGTCCATTTTGGGGTCGTTACAGATTGGTATCGGAGCCCTAGGTTCACATGATCGGACCTATAGAGACAGTGTTGGGCTCATACAGGGTAGAAGTGGTCAAGCACAATAGGAAATCATGTCCACTAGGATAGGGTATTGAGTCCTATCTGCTATGATATGCCATGAGTTTTGCATGTGTATTATTGATATGTGATGTTTATGTGCTAAAGTGTTATGTTATATGTTGTGTTTCCAGAGTCACGATGAGAGGAACTCGTCGATCAGCTCGATTGACTGGAGTCCCACCAGAGAGTGAGAGACCAGCTGCTCGTCCTCCTGCATTGCCCAGGGCAAGGTCGCAGAGATCTAGCAGGGAAGGTACGTCAATAGACCCTAGAAGGTCTGTAGACGAGAGCAGAAGAGGTACAGCGAGGGGAGGAAGATCAGAGGAAAGGAGGGAAGCTATGGAGAGTGACCAGTCGAGAGATGATAGCATGGGTATAGGTAGATTTGAGGAAGGTATGGGAGAGTCGCAGGGAGGCGCTCAGACCTCAGGTTTTGGCTATCCAGAGTATCCGATGGGAGGTATGTCGGAGTACTCGAGTTTTGTGCCATATCCTCCTTACATGCCTTATATGCCTTATCCTTACTATCCACTATATCCTATGTATCCCTCTTCCCCTACCCATCCAAGTGCAGCACACCCAGAGCCAAATGACCCAGTACCACCACCAGAACCAGTAGCCCCTGTTGTTGACAGACATGAACCTAGCTCATCTGGAGGTAAAGTCCAAATGACGGAGTACTTGAAATTGGATGCTCCTAAATATAACACGGGAGATGATCCATTTGATTACCTCAGAGCAGTTAGGATGATAACCAGTGAATTGGGAGCAGATGATAGGAGAGCCATTAAGATGGCAGGTTTCACATGAAAATGCAAGAAAGCCAGAGAATGGTTTAAGAATTATGTGGAGCCTAGAATGGACAGCATGTCATGGGGAGAGTTCGCCAATGAGTTTGCAGGGTGGGCTTTTCTTGATAGTTCCAGGGAGATGAAAGTAATAGAGTTCGAACAGTTGAGACAAACAGATGAGATGAGTGTTGATGAATTCACAGATAAGTTCCTGGATTTGCTTCAGTACGTGGGTCAAGCCTATGATACTGATCAGAAGAAAGCAAGGAGATATACTATGAGACTGCATCCCAGGTATGCTTCCTTGATTCTTCCAGCAGAAAAGGAGAGTTTCCATACCATAGTGGACGCAGCCAGGAAAATAGAAGCTAGTGCCAATATTCAAAAACAGTCAAAGGCACAGGCTTCGGGTTCGAAAGCCCCCACTCCAGGCAGTAAAAGATGGGATAGAGCAAAAGGAACAAAGAGTAAGTTCTGGAGTAAAGTGAAGTCAGGTCTGGGAATAGGTAGTGGCTCAAGCTCTGGCACAGCTTCAGTCTGCAGAAGATGCGGAAAACCACATGGAGGAGTTTGTCGGTTGGGATCTACAGCTTGTTTTCGATGTGGACAGGAAGGGCATATTGCGCGAGATTGTCCGCAGATGACTTTTGCACCATCCCAGCAGATGAGTTCAGGCAGTGTGGTACAGCCAGTTGTTCGTCCAGCAGCTTCAGTCATGCCTCAGAGTAGTGGCAGAGGTAGAGGGAGAGGGGCAGCCTCTACTTCAGCAGCAGGTTCCCGAGGTGGAAATCCGGTAGCCCCAGCACGGATTTTCACTGTGACACAGGAGGAGGCTAACACATCGAACACAGTGGTGTCAGGTAATCTCATCATTGGGTGTTCCGATGTGTATGCTTTGATGGACCCCGGTGCTTCTCATTCCTTTATTGCTTCGAGAGCCATAGAGAGATTGGGTTTGATTAGTTCTGAGTTAGAGTATCCTCTCTGGGTCAGTGGACCTAAATGTGACCCATCAGTGGCAGTGTCAGTCTGTCATTTCAGTCCAGTGTTTATAGAGGGTAGCTACCTTCCAGCTGACCTTGTGGTTCTAGATTTGACGGATTTTGATGTCATTCTAGGGATGGATTGGTTATCTACATATAGTGCTACTTTGGACTGTAGAGAGAAGCTAGTGAGTCTCAGAGACCAGGATGGGTCAGAGTGTGTCTTCAGAGGAGACAAGAGAGGTATACCCAGAGGTATGATTTCAGCCCTTCAGGCTCGTCGTTTGCTTAGGAGGGGTTGTCAGGGGTTTCTAGCTCATGTGAGAGAGCTAGACAGTCAGGTGAGGGAACCAGCCACAGTACCAGTAGTCCGAGAGTTTCTCGATGTTTTCCTAGACGATTTGCCAGGACTACCACCTGATAGGGAGATAGGGTTTGAAATTGAATTACTGCCAGGTACCAGACCTATCTCTATTCCTCCCTACAGGATGGCGCCAGCAGAGTTAAAGGAGTTGAAAACACAGTTGCAGGACTTGGTAGATAAGGGTTTCATCCGCCCTAGCACCTCACCTTGGGGTGCTCCAGTGCTTTTTGTCAGAAAGAAGGATGGATCCCTCAGACTTTGTATCGACTACAGACAGTTGAACAAGGTCACTATCAAGAATAGGTATCCTCTACCTAGGATTGATGATCTATTTGACCAGCTAGCTGGAGCAGGTTGTTTCTCGAAAATAGATCTGAGATCCGGGTATCATCAGTTGAGAGTCAGAGAGGCAGATGTGCCTAAGACAGCTTTCAGGACCAGATATGGGCATTATGAGTTCTTAGTGATGCCATTCGGGTTGACTAACGCCCCTGCAGCATTTATGGATCTCATGAACAGGGTATTCAGTGAGTTTCTGGATCACTTTGTCATTGTGTTCATCGATGATATCTTAGTGTATTCCAGAGATGCAGAGGAGCATGCCCAGCATCTGAGGATCGTTCTGCAGACACTGAGAGAGCATGGTTTATATGCCAAGTTCTCGAAGTGTGAGTTTTGGTTGAGGAGCATTGCCTTCTTGGGACATGTGGTATCAGTAGAGGGTATTGAGGTAGATCCCAAGAAGATAGAGGCTGTAGCTAACTGGCCTAGACCCACGACAGTGACTGAGATTAAAAGCTTCTAGGACTGGCAGGTTACTACAGGAGGTTCATTCAGAACTTCTCAAAGATAGCGGCTCCTATGACCAAACTGACTCAGAAGAACCAGAAGTTTATCTGGTCAGACCAGTGTGAAGAGAGCTTTGAGGAGCTCAAGAGGAGATTGACTACAGCACCAGTGTTAGCTCTGCCAGTGAGTCATGAGGACTTCACAATGTTCTGTGATACATCTCGAGTGGGATTGGGTTGTGTTTTGATGCAGAGTGATAGGGTGATAGCTTATGCTTCGAGACAGTTGAAGAAGCACGAGTTGAATTACCCCACCCATGACCTCGAGATGGCAGCAGTTATCTTTGCACTTAAGATGTGGCGGCATTACCTCTATGGGGTTAAATGCGAGATCTTCACTGATCACAAAAGTTTACAGTACATCTTGAGTTAGAGAGAGCTGAATTTGAGGCAGAGAAGATGGGTCGAATTGCTCAGTGATTATGATTGTAAGATCCAGTATCATCCGGGTAAGGCGAATGTTGTGGCAGACGCCCTAAGCCGGAAATCACTAGGCAGTTTATCCCATATAGCAACAGAGCGGAGACCAATTGTGTTGGAGCTTTATAAGCTCTTAGAAGAAGGATTGCAGCTAGAGTTATCTGGTACAGGTGCGTTGATAGCACAGATGAGAGTGACACCTGTGTTTCTGGAGCAGATCGCACAGAGACAGCATGAGGACCCTGAGTTGATGAAAATTGCCAGGACTGTTCAGTCAGGCAACAGTGCAGAATTCAGATTTGATAACAAAGGGATCCTTCGCTATGGGAGTCGACTTTGTGTACCAGATAGGGGCAGTGTGAAGGAAGACATTATGAGGGAAGCTCATAATGCGAGGTATAGTGTTCACCCAGGAGCCACCAAGATGTACCAGGATCTGAAAAAGGTTTATTGGTGGCCAGCCATGAAGAAAGAAGTGGCGCAGTTTGTGACAGCCTGTGCGGTTTGCCAGAGGGTGAAACTAGAGCATCAGAAACCAGCCGGAATGCTTAACCCATTACCGATTCCAGAATGGAAATGGGAAAACATAGCTATGGATTTTGTAGTGGGTTTACCAGCTACGTCCAACAGGATAGACTCTATATGGGTGATTGTGGACAGACTCACGAAATCTGCTCATTTTCTTCCAGTACGGAGTAACTATTCTGTGGATAAGTTGGCACAGGTCTATCTGGATGAGATCGTGAGATTACATGGAGTTCCAGTGTCTATAGTTTCAGACAGAGGACCTCAGTTTACCTCACGCTTTTGGCGGAGTCTGCAGAGTGCGATGGGCACGGGATTGGATTTTAGCACTGCCTTCTACCCACAGACTGATGGACAGTCAGAAAGGACCATCCAGACCATAGAGGATATGCTTCGACTATGTGTGTTAGATTTTGGCGGTTCTTGGAGGCAGCATCTACCTTTGGTGGAGTTTGCTTACAATAACAGCCATCATGCTAGCATAGGGATGGCTCCTTATGAAGCGTTGTATGGGAGGAAGTGCAGATCCCCTGTTTGCTGGGAAGAGATAGGAGAGAGGGCTCTTGCAGGGCCAGAGTTAGTAGAACTTACCAGTAGAATGGTGCCCATGATCAGAGAGAGAATCAGAACAGCGCAGAGCAGACAGAAAAGTTATGCATACGTTCGCAGAAAGCAGTTAGAGTTCCAGGAGGGTAATTGGGGATTGCTGAAAGTGTCTCCAATGAAAGGAGTGGTTCGTTTTGGGAAGAAAGGTAAATTAGCTCCACGGTACATTGGACCCTTTGAGGTGTTGCAGAGGATCGGAAATGTGTCGTATAAGCTGGATTTACCTGCTTCTATGGAGAGGATTCACCCGGTCTTTCATGTTTCTATGCTACGACAGTTTGTGTCGAATTCGAATCAGGTTCTGAGTGAGCTTGAGGTGGAGATTCATACAGATCTCACCTATATAGAGCAGCCAGTGCGGATTTTGGACACACAGATTAGACAGCTAAGGAACAAGGAGATTCCGATGGTGAAAGTTCTGTGGAACCACCATAATCTAGACGAGTGCACTTGGGAGACGCAGGAGTCTATGCTCCAGCAATATCCCTATTTGTTTTGAGGTTCGTTTCCTCCTTTTTATGTGTTCATTGTTTATTTTAGGAACCTTCGAGGACGAATGTTCTTAAGGGGGGGAGAATGTAATACCCGGCTAGAGTCCGGCACCGGAATTCTTGTCGTCCGGTGGACTCCGGGATGTCGGAATCCTCTAGAAGGGTAAGAGATATGATTTTCTAAAGAAATGTTGTATGGTTTAATGTGTTAAAGGTAAATGGACCCAAGTTTTGAGTTGAAATGAACCAAGGCAGAGGAGCCAAGTTCGGCCGCCGAAAGTGCCCCATGTTCGGCTTCCGAAATTCATGTTCGGCCCTCGAATGTTGCATGGTTTTGCATGCGGTTCGGCAGCCGAAGCTGAGTTGCTTAGCCAGCAGTTTTGTATCCCTTAGTCAGCATTTTGGACAGGTGTTATCACCAGATCATGTCCAGAAGTTGGCCACATCTCCCATGTTTTATCTGCAAGCTTTTAGCTGTTCAGGCTAAGGTTTGCAATCAGGCTAAGGTTTGCAAAGGTTTTGAAAGTTTTGAAGTGAAAAAGCAAGTTTTGAGGTTTTATGAGTTTGAAGAGAAGTTGATCCATTTCCTTTGTTCAGATCGTTCATCTTCTTGTTTACAAGAGGTAAGTTAAGATCTTGAACTTGTTTTCATGTTATACAGAAGTGTTATGAAGGTTTGGTTAGAGATGCAAGCTTAGGTTGAAAAATGATGTTTGTTTTGATGATTTATGCTTGTAAGCATGATTATGTGTTATGTTTGATTTGTTTGTTGGGGTTGTTAGGTAGTTTTGGACCCCTATGTTCATATACTTGAGTATATGGGTGTTGAGGAATTGAAATATGCATGTTTTGAGAGATTGAAGGGAAGGAGGAACGTGGTTGCCGTCGGGGCTGAGTTCTGGATGAACTCAGGTTCGGCAGCCGAAGGTGCATTCGGCCGCCGAACCCCTTGCATGGTGGCTTTGGCTGCCACAGCTTGCCCCTGAGTGTTTTTGAGGTTCGGCTCTGTTTGGGGGCTTCGGCCGCCGAAGGTGCCGCCGAAGATTAGAGACTTTCGTCTCGGGAGTGCCTTTTGGCCCCCGAAACTGGCCCCCGAAAGGGTTCGGCTGCCGAAGCTTGAGATTCGGCCGCCGAAGGTACTTGAGTTTCGTCTCTGGAGAGGACTTTCGGCCGCCGAACCTGCCGCCGAAAGTGTTCTGTCCAGCTTTCTTTTGCATGCTTTTGCATGGATGTTGGAGTGAGTTTAAGGGGATTCTTGGGCCGTTTCATAGAGTTGTTCATAAGCTAGTTTGGTCCCTCATTTCAGTCTATCTGTATAGGTACAAACCAGAGGAACCAGAGAGAGCAGCAGTGAGTTCTGCTCCAGAGTTTTCAGAGCCTGCAGAGTCAGTCCAGTTAGCCAGAGGTGAGTGGAACTAAACTTAATTCTTTTACTTACACAATGGAATGTTTTAACATATCTCATGCATCATGAATATGCAATAGGTTGATTGCATTAGTATCCACGAATATGTTGCATTGCATTGTTATTTGATGATGTGAGTCAATGCTGAATGATCCAGTAGTCTCAGACAGGAAGTCCAGGAGCCTTTGACTACGCCCTGGCAGGTATAGAGAAGTCCAGGAGCCTTTGACTACGCCCTGGCAGGTATATAGTAAAGTCCAGGAGCCTTTGACTATGCCCTGGCAATGGTAAGTACAGAGGTGTTATATACACATATATCTATATGACAGGAAGACCAGGTGCTCGATTCTACGCCCTGGCACAGAGTTACTGGGACTATGTGGTGACAGGTTTACTCTTGATGTGGCTTGTTTATGCTATGGTGCATTCCATGAGATCATATTTTACTGAGATGTTTTACTGTTCTACTCACTGGGCTATAGAGCTCATCCCACTCCCTTAACCCCAGTTTTGCAGGTTCAGTGTACAGTGTACAGGGACAGTCCAGCAGAGTACAGGAAGAGTAAAGAGATTTGTAATAGCTTAGAGTGGACATGTAATATTAAAGAGATGTACTAGTTGTGTATACAGTGAGACATGTGCTTGACCTAGTGATGTATGTTTTATACATGATCTGTATATGTCTATATGTTTTGCTGTATGTGAAAAACCAGGCTTAACAGGTATGAGTTAACCCATCTAGAGCAAGCTCTAGTCAGGGATACAGAGTACAGAGTACATGAGTACAGAGTACAGAGATAGTGCATGCACAGGTTAAGCCTTGGTTCAGAAAAGAGTTTATTTTCACAGAAAATGTATGATCATGTATGAGGTTTACAGGTACACAGAGAGTATAGCAGGCTTGCTACGGGTTCTGGCGGCCTTAAGCCGACCTGAATCCTAGTGCCGGTGACGGTCCATTTTGGGGTCGTTACAGATTGGTATCGGAGCCCTAGGTTCACATGATCGGACCTATAGAGACAGTGTTGGGCTCATACAGGGTAGAAGTGGTCAAGCACAATAGGAAATCATGTCCACTAGGATAGGGTATTGAGTCCTATCTGCTATGATATGCCATGAGTTTTGCATGTGTATTATTGATATGTGATGTTTATGTGCTAAAGTGTTATGTTATATGTTGTGTTTCCAGAGTCACGATGAGAGGAACTCGTCGATCAGCTCGATTGACTGGAGTCCCACCAGAGAGTGAGAGACCAGCTGCTCGTCCTCCTGCATTGCCCAGGGCAAGGTCGCAGAGATCTAGCAGGGAAGGTACGTCAATAGACCCTAGAAGGTCTGTAGACGAGAGCAGAAGAGGTACAGCGAGGGGAGGAAGATCAGAGGAAAGGAGGGAAGCTATGGAGAGTGACCAGTCGAGAGATGATAGCATGGGTATAGGCAGATTTGAGGAAGGTATGGGAGAGTCGCAGGGAGGCGCTCAGACCTCAGGTTTTGGCTATCCAGAGTATCCGATGGGAGGTATGTCGGAGTACTCGAGTTTTGTGCCATATCCTCCTTACATGCCTTATATGCCTTATCCTTACTATCCACTATATCCTATGTATCCCTCTTCCCCTACCCATCCAAGTGCAGCACACCCAGAGCCAAATGACCCAGTACCACCACCAGAACCAGTAGCCCCTGTTGTTGACAGACATGAACCTAGCTCATCTGGAGGTAAAGTCCAAATGACGGAGTACTTGAAATTGGATGCTCCTAAATATAACACGTGCTATGTGTCCCTCCTGCCCACATCTGAAGCAGGCCTAGGACACTCCCGTGCTATGTGTCCCTCCTGCCCACATCTGAAGCAGGCCGTCGTCCCAAACCGATATACTCCTTTGTGCGGCTTCCCACACTTCATACATACTGCATTATCTGCACCTGAGCTCGAGCCACTTCCTAATCCCAGACCTGACTTGATCTTGTTCCAGAACTTGTTCTTCTTTGGCTTCTTGGTGGTGCTGCTCCACATCTTACTGCCTGAACTCAAAGAAGAAGGGTCTAACCTTCCCCCACTTGGGGTCTTGGAACCAAAAGGCTGTGCCACTGACTGCTTGACTTTTCCTTCGATTATTGCACTAGCCTCCATTCTCCGGGCCATATCCACTATGGCATGGAAACTCTCCCTCTCTGCTGACTGGATCAAGGAGGAATACCTAGAATGAAGCCTCATGATATACCTCATTGACTTCTTCTGATCAGTGTCCAGATTTTGCCCGGCAAACGGCAACAGCTCCAAAAACCTATTTGTGTACTCATCCACACTCATCTCCTCTGTTTGCCTTAACTGTTCAAATTCAGTCATCTTCAATTCCCTTGAACTATCAGGGAAAGCCCATCCAGCAAACTCATTAGCAAACTCCTCCCATGATAGGCTATCCAACCTTGGGCTCACATAGTTTTTAAACCACTCTCGGGCCTTCTTGCACTTCAGTGTGAACCCAGCCATCTGAATGGCTCTACTGTCATCAGCTCCTATCTCATCTGTAATCATCTTGACCCTCCCAAGGTACTCAAATGGGTCATCACCTGTTTCATACTGGGGAGCACCCAGCTTCATGTAATCGGTCATTTTGACCTTGCTCCCTCCAGATGAGCTAGGCTTAGGTACTTGGGTTTCTGGGACAGTAGGTTCTGCTGGTGGTGGAGGAGGTGCAGCATCCCCTGTGTTAGGTTTGTTGTACCTGGGTAGAAAGATAGGGGTGGGTACACAGGGTACTGTGGGTATGGTGGGTAGAAAGGTGGGTAGAAAGGTGGGTATGGCATGTGAGAGTGATAAGGGTTAAAGCTGGGGTAATCCGATGTACCTCCCATCGAATACCCGGGATTCTGTGAAAAGGGTGGGTACTGGGGTGGCTAAACAAATCCTGAGGCCTGAGTGCCTCCTTGAGACTTTCCCATACCCTCTTCAGACATACTCACTCCAAGACTGCCATCCCTCCTCTGATCCACATCCATGTCATCCCCCACATTTTCTGACATTCCACCTTGAACTGTTCCTCTTCTGCTCACATCAAAAGACCTTCTAGGGTCCCTTGATGTCCTCTCCCTGCTGGACCTGTAGGACATTGCCCTAGGCAATGCAGGAGGACGGGCATCCGTGCCCTCGTCCTAAGGTGGTGCTCCAGTCAATCGTGCAGATCGACGAGTTCCTCTCATCTTACTTACTGAAAAACAGCACACATCACATAAAACATTAGCATCAAATGGTTCATGTGGAAACACATGAACCCGCATCACATACATCACATATCATTAATGCACAGACATACAATCATGGCATTTCACATCATCATTCAAGACAGGACTCTACATCCTATCCTAGTGGACATGATTTTCCTATTGTGCTTGACCTTCTAGAACATCTATGAGCCCGACACACTATAGGTCCGACCATATGAACCTAGGGCTCTGATACCAATCTGTAACAATCCAGAAATCGGACCGCTACCGGCGCTAGGATCCAAATCGGCTTAAGGCCGCCGGGACCCGTAGCAAGCCTCACATACAACCTGCATACCTATTTAATCCCATACATGATCAACATATACATAAAAATTTTGAACTTTCACATTCATTTACCAAACTTAACCTGTGCATGCACAACTCATAATCATAAATCCCACACTGGGGCCCTTATCAAATGCTCCAATGGAATGCATCACATCACATACAAAACACATCAAGGATGAACTTGTCACCAATAGCCCTCTACATAGCATTCCAATGTGCCAGGGGCATAGAATGGGCCTCACTGGTCTTTCTCTTACATTAACATAACATAACATTCCAATATGCCAGGGGCGTAGAATGGGCCTCACTGGTCTTTCTCTTACTCTATGCCAAGGGCGTAGAATGGGGCTCACTGGTCTTCCATACCGTACCATAACCATGTCATATCGTATCATAGTGGGGGCTAAAGGATCATCCAACATTCATCCACTTCAACAACATAATATGCAATGCAACATATTCGTGAATTCTAATGCAAGCACCCTAATATATCTCATGGCATTCATGAAGCGTGAATCATGCTAAAACTTTCATTATTTGTTTTGAAATGTAAGGAGTCATTCTACTCACCTTAGGCTAGCTCTGACAAGACTCTGAAGCAGCTGTCTCACTGCTGGGGTCCTCGGTTCCTCGGGTCCGAACCTACACAGGTGGACTCAAATGAGGGACCAAACAAACATGGACAAGACTCTAAAATACTCCCCAAAAACCCCCTAGAACACCTTAAAACAATCATAGAAATCATGCAAAGGAAGGCTGAACAGGGCACTTTCGGCGGCAGGTTCGGCGACCGAAAGTCCCTCCAGAGCCGAAAGTCATGCACCTTCGGCGGCACTTTCGGCGGCCGAAGGTTCTTTCCAGAGATGCAACTCATGCATGTTCGGCGGCACCTTCGGCGGCCGAAACTCCCTTCCAGAGCCGAAAGTCCACTTTCGGGGGCAGGGTTCGGCAGCCAAAGGCTTGCCTCCACAGGCAGGTTCGGCGGCCGAAAGTCCTTTCGGCAGCCGAACCTGAGTTCTTCCAAAGGGCAGAACTCAGCCTCCACAATGCACATTTGCCTCCCAAACCATTCAACTCAAAACCAACACTTCCAAAACATGCATACATACTTCCATAAGAAAATAGGGGTCTCAAACTAACCTAAACCCCAAAACAAACACATCAAACATGCATATACATCATACATTGACCATATACTCAACATTTACCAAAAACTCAACATTAACCTAAACATGCATTTCTACCCCATAACCCCTCAAAACTTGTTTAAAACGTGCAAGAAAGGTAGGATCGAAGCTTACCTCTTGAAGATCTAGAGGAGAAACTATCCTATCTTAGAGATGGGAGAGATCTAGCTCCTTAGACCTCCAAGCTCCAAAACTTGCTTTTAGCTCCAAAACTCTTCAAAACCAAGTTAGAACTCGTTAAAACTTGAAAGATTGGAGGAAAATCAAGAAAACCAACCATGGGAGGGCATGGACTCACCATTGGCCGAAAATAGGGGAGAAAGCTCGCCCGTTTCGGCCATGGAGCCCTTATATAGGGGCTGGCCAGACCACCTTCGAAAGCCTAAAGTGCCTCCAAAACTCATGCAAGTTTGGCGGCCGAACATGGGGTTCGACGGCCGAACATGGTGTTCGGCGGCCGAACCTGAGCCACTTTCGGAAGCCTAACTTGCCCCCTAAACCATCCCATGTTCGGCGGCCGAACCTGGAAATGCCTCCATGGTCTTTTTCATTCAAAACTCAGCTTCTTTCTTACTTAAAATCATAAAATACATTAAAACATTTTATAAAAACATTATTTTACCCTTCTAGAGGTTTCTGACATCTGAGATTTTACCGGACGGTAGGAATTCCGATACCGGAGTCTAGCCGGGTATTACATGTCATAGCACATCAACAACGTTCTTTTGTATGTGACCCAATAGGATCACATTAATTGGCAATAGGCCCAGTCCCACAAGGCCCACAAGGCATAAGTGGCCTCTAGCAAGACATTATGACTACCCAACTAATATGAGGATCAATAGTCCGATAAAACCTTATAAATAGAACATGTATTAATCCCTTTGTCACACGATATCTAGTTTGAACATAAGTCATGGTCAATGTCAAACTTATAATGTTCAAACTTATGATTTCTCGATCTCTAATAGACTGATAAATTCAAATGATATTGATCACACTATCAATTCATTTGAGCACGGCCATGCATTTCTCAGTCTCACTTATCGAGGGGTCCAGAAGATATATCTCTTAGAGAGAGGCTATCTTGATTATTCATTATCCTCTACATAATTTCTATTATGCTCAATCATAACCTTTATGATTGTCCGATTAAAGACAATGTTTGGTTATGTCAAAACATAATAGTCCTTATGTTGGAAACTATGACAATCTTAAATCAAAGGATTAAGACATAACTACTTTGATATTCACTTATGACAATAACCCATGTAGTGATCTCAACGCGGATCTATCTAATACTTTGTTCTCTAACAAGTATCTATGATTATTGAATTATATTAACATATACATAATCATCTCATGATTATCAATCAATAATCATACTGGCTATATTTTATTATTATCATCATAATAATAAGTAACCAGGGATGATAATCATTGTTATGTAACATGCAAACAAATAATAATGATAAAAACCTCTTTTACTAATAACCAAAACGACATATAAAAAGGTCTAAGATAATGGCCTAGGACATATACACTAACAGAAGGCACTCCCATCATTCCTTATCAATGAAGAACACGACATGTGAAAAAATAACTTATTAACTTATTGTTGATAAAACTTTCTCATATTACAAATATTCTAAGAATGAAGGATGACTCGACTATCTTACTTGGCCGGTTTATATGCCCTCAGGCGAATAACCTTTGAGACCTTAAACGATTCCTTTCATTTTCTCACAACTTACCAGACCCGGTACTGCCACTTATTACATCTGTTCTTTTAAGGACTAGATCCCCCACATTAAAAGCATGCGGTTTGACCTTGCTGTTGAATATTCTAGACTTTTTTCTATAAATCACTATTCTGATTGCGGCCTTTTCTCATAGGAATTCAAATTGGTCCAAATTGAATTATATTTCCTTAGGATTCCTTGAAATCTTAGGGTGTTATGTCCTGAAGCTGCTTACTTGATTTTCCACGGGGATGACTGCCTCGACCCTGCATACAAGAGAAAATGGTGTTTCTCCTGTAACTATCCTGAGAGTGGTTCTGTATGCCCACATTATGTGAAGTAACTCCTCGGGCCAGTTGCCCTTGGCTTGGTCGAGTCTTTTTTTAGCCCCCTGTAGGATGGTCCTGTTTGCTAACTCTGTCATGCTATTGGTCTGGGAGTGGTAGGCTGAGTTGAACCTTAAGTCAATTTTCCATTTCTTATAAAAGTCTTTAAACCTGAAACTTGCAAAATGAGTTCCATTATCGATGATCACTATCTTTGATATTCCGAATCGAGTGAATATATTTTTGCAGACGAAAGAGATTGCTTATTGTGTAATGATGGACTGTACTGCCTTAGCTTTTTCTCACTTGCTGAAATGATCTACTGCCACGGTTACAAACTTCCTTGACCTAGATACCTTATGGAATGAGCCAAGGATGTCTATCCTGCACTGAAAGAAAGACCAAGGGCTTCAAATGGCTGCTTGCATTTCTCCCGAGGATGTTTGCATGTACTTGGCATCTCCGACACTTTTGGACAAGTTGTTCGCATCTTGCATTATCATTAGCCAGTAGTACCCTTGTCTGAATTCTTTTCGGGCAATTGTCCGAGCTTTTTAATGGCTTCTATAATTACCTTCATGGATATTCTTTAGGATTTTTTGGCCTGCCTACTCTATAACACACTGCAGCTGTAGCTGTGTCAAGGACCCCCTATATAACCAACCATCAATTAGTGCGTATTTAGAAGAGTTCCTTATTACCTATTTGGTTGATAACTCATTGGCAGAAAGATCATCTTGTGTCAACAATTGTATATGGGTGATCGAACATAATTTCAACACATTTTTCATACTGATCTTAGCATTGCTTTGAGTAGATTTAATAAAAAGTTACAAAAAACCGATGAAATTGACTTGATCAGCAATTTGGGCAAACCCGCTAGATGATCATACTTCACAGAAACCAAAAATTATTTAAACCCCCGAGCTGAGTTAACCATATTCAGATGGTGGATTTGACCAGCGATTTGCCCAAACTACTGGGCAAATCAATAGTCTGATAAAACCTGATAGTGAGTGGAAAAAAAAAATTCAAAATTTAAAATAAGAAGACTAGATCTCCTCATTAAACGCCGCGGGACCCATTCGATTTTGCCTCATTCAGTGCGGTGTGACATCCTCCTCAAATCAAGGAGTTATCTCCTTGGAAGAAACATATTAAAAGAAGGATTACTTGTAACGACCCAAAATCGGACCGCTACGGGTGCTAGGATCCAGATCGACTTAAGGTCGACGGGACCTATAGCAAGCCTAACATACAACCTGCCATACATGATAAATCCCATACATGATCAAACATTTACACAAAAACTTTAAACTTTCCATTCCCCAAGCTCGACCTGTGCATACACTGATACTGAATACATAGAAACCCCACACTAGAGCCCTTATCAAATGCTCTAGTTGGGTCAACATTATATAGATCAAGCTTGGTTTGCATTTCTCAACATTAAAATATTTCATAATGATCATGAGCAAAAGGGATTAACCAAACACTCTAGGGTCAAGCACAATACTAATCCTCAATACAAAACTGTACAATATCTTACATTACAATACATTTCATTATCTTTCATGTCCACAACTAACTATTACATACATAAAACTTTTACTCTTGCTGACTTTCTGGTCTATCCCGAACCTGCAAACCTGGGGGTTAAGGGAAAGCGGTGAGCTACTAGAGGCCAGTGAGCAGAATAGTAAAACAATATATTAAAATCTATGCTTTCATGAAATGCATCACATCACAAACAAATCACATCAAGGATGGACTTGTCACCAATAGCCCTCTACACATTCCAATGGTGCCAGGGGCGTAGAATGGGCCTCGCTGGTCTTTCTCTTACTCTGTGCCAGGGACGTAGAATGGGCCTCACTGGAATTCCATACCGTATCATCGTCATCATATCATATCGAGGGCTAATGGGCCATCCAACATCCATCCACATCAACATCATAGTATGCAATGCAACATATTTCTGAATTCTAATGCAAACAACCTAGTATATATCATGGCATTCGTGATGCATGAACATGCTCAAAATTTATTTACTTTGAAACATAAAGATCCATTCTACTCACCTCTGGCTGACTCTGAACAGACTCTAAAGCAGCTATCTCATTGCTGGGGTCCTCGGTTCCTCGGGTCCGAACCTACACAGGTGGACTCAAATGAGGGACCAAACATACTCTAATATAACTCTAAACATCTCCCCAAAAACCCCCTAAAACATCATAAAATATTCATAGAAAACATGCAAAGGAAGGCTGAACAGGACACTTTCGACGGCAGGTTCGGCGGCCAAAAGTCCCTCTAGAGCCAAAAGTCAGGCACTTTTGGGGGCAGGGTTCAGCGGCCGAAAGTCTGTCCAGAGCCGAAAGTCACCAACCTTCGGTGGCAGGTTCGGCGGCCGAAACTCCCCTCCAGAGCCGAAAGTCCAAACTTTCGGGGCAAGTTTAGGCCGCCAAACCACCTCCACAGGCAGGTTCGGCGGCCGAACAAGGCTTCGGCAGCCGAACCTGAGTTCTTCTAGAATGGGAGAACTCAAGCCTCTCATGCACATTTGCCTTCCAAACCCTCCAAACTCACACCAAACCACTCAAAATCATGCATATACACATCCTCAAGCATTTAGGGGCTTAAAACTAACCTATACCCCAGCAACATTAACATAGCAACACATTTAACATGCATTTATCCTTAAACTACTATAAACCCTATCATTTTTACAACTAACCTAATCATGCATCTTTACCCCATAACCCTTCATAACACTTGCTTAAAACATTAAAGACGGTGATGATCGACGCTTACCTCTTGAAGATCGAGAGAAGGCGTGACCCAACTTGGAGATTTGGGGAAAATAAGTTCTAGAGGTCTCCAAGCTTCACAACTTCGATTTTGAGCTTAAAAACTTCAAAACAAGATGAAAGCTTGTTAAAAGCTTGAAAGATTTGAAGGAAAACATCAAAACTAACCATGGAAGGGTATGGACTCACCTTTGCCCGAAAATGGAGAAGAAAACTCGCCCATTTTAGGACATGGGGCCTTTTATAGGTGGCTGGCCAGACCACCTTCGGGGGCCAAAGGTGCTCCCTAAACTTCACCATGTTCGGCGGCCGAACATGAGGTTCGCGGCCGAACATGAGGTTCGGCGGCCGAACCTGACTTTTCTTCCTTGGTACTTTTCTTCCAAAAACTCAATTTCTTTCTTACTTAAAACCTTAAAACACATGAAAATATTTTAGAAAAACATGATTTTACCCTTCTAGAGGGTTCCGACATCCGAAATTCCGTCGAAAAGCAGGAATTTCGATACCGGGGTCTAGCCGGGTATTACATTCTCCCCCCCTTAAGAACATTCGTCCCCGAATGTTCAACAACTAATACATACAAAGCAAGAACATAAACACATAAAAACACATAAATACTAACCTTAAAAGAGATGAGGGTATTGCTGGAGCATAGACTACCGTGTCTCTTAGGTACATTCTTCTACATTATGACGATTCCAAAGGACCTTCACCATCGGGATTTCCTTAATCCTCAACTTTCTGATCTACGTGTCTAGGATCCTCACTAGCTGATCAACATAGGTGAGATCTCTTAGGATCTCCACATCAGGCTCACTAAGAACCTTGCCCGGATCTGACACGAACTTTCGTAACATGGAAACATGGAAAACCGGATGGATTCTCTCCATTGAAGCAGATAGGACCAGCTTGTACGATACATTCCCAATCTTTTGCAAGATTTCAAAGGGTCCGATGTATCGTAGAGCTAGCTTACCTTTCTTCTCAAAACGTATCACCCCTTTCATAGGAGACACCTTGAGCAATACCAAATCTCCCTCCTGAAACTCTACAAGCTTCCTGCGGACATCTGCATAACTCTTTTGTCTGCTTACAGCAGTTCTAATCCTTTCCCTGATAATGGGCACTACTCTGCTGGTGATCTCTACTAGCTCAAGCCCTGCCAAGGCCCTGTCTCCAACTTCTTCCCAGCAGACAGGTGACCTGCACTTCCTTCCATACAAAGCTTCATATGGAGCCATCCCTATACTAGCATGATGGCTGTTATTGTAGGCAAACTCTACCAAGGGTAGATGCTGCCTCCAAGAACCGCCAAAATCTAGCACACACATTCTGAGCATATCTTCAATTGTCTGGATGGTCCTCTCTGACTGTCCGTCAGTCTGTGGATGGAAAACAGTGCTGAAATCCAACCTGGTGCCCATAGCATTCTACAGACTCCGCCAAAACTTGGAGGTGAACTGGGGTCCCCTATCAGACACTATTGAAACGGAAGCCCCATGTAACCTGACCACTTCACCAACAAATACCTGCGCCAATTTATCCACAGAGTAGCCACTCCTGACAGGGATGAAATGAGCAGATTTGGTCAGTCTGTCCACAATCACCCATATGGAGTCTAATCTGTTGGACGTTGCCGGTAACCCCACCACGAAGTCCATAGCTATATTCTCCCATTTCCACTCTGGAATCGGCATTGGGTTAAGCATTCCAGCCGGCTTCTGATGTTCTAGCTTCACCCTCTGACATACTTAGCAGGCGGACACGAACTGTGCCACTTCTCCCTTCAAAGCTGGCCACTAATAAAATCTCTTCAGATCTTGATACATCTTGGTGGCTCCAAGGTGAACGCTGTATCTAGCATTATGAGCTTCCCTCATAATGTCTCCTGTAATACCCGGCTAGACTCCGGTAGCGGAATTCCTACCGTCCGGTGGAATCTCGGATGCCGGAAGCCTCTAGTAGGGTAGAAACATGTTTTCATAAAATGTTTTAATGTATTTCATGGTTTTAAGTAAAAAAGAAATGAATTTTTGCATGAAAATAATCTTGGAGGAAGACCCAGGTTCGGCCGCCGAACATGCATGCACTTCGGGAGAGCCTTAGGCCCCCGAAGACATAAGTGAGGGAAGTCCAGGTTCGGCCACCGAACCTCATGTTCGGCCACCGAACTTGCATGCGTTGCGGAGGCACGTTCGGCTCCCGAATGTGGCCTGGCCAGCCACCTATAAAGGGGTCCCTTAGCCGAAAATGGGCGAGTTTTTCTCCCCATTTTCGGCCAAGGTGAGCTGTCCGCCGTCCCTCACCGATCTTGAGTTTCTTCCTTCCATTCTTCATGATTTTTATGAGTTTGCAACTTTGTTTTGAAGATTTTCGAGTATAAAGCAAGTTCTGGAGCTTTGAGGTTCAAGGAACTCAATCTCTCCCATCTCCGAGCTAGGGTCGTTCTCCTCTTGATCTCCAAGAGGTAAGGGCCGATCTTGAGCTCATTTTATGTTTTAAACAAGTTTTAAGTTGATTCATGGGGTAGAAATGCATGTTTAGGTTTTTGGTTGGTTTAAGGGTTATGTTAAGTTTTTGAGCAATGTATGATGCTTGTGGTTGTTTGATGTGTTGTAGATGGGGTTTAGGATAGTTTGAAGCCCCTAGGAGCTGATGTATATATCTATGTATGTTTTGAGTGAGTTGTATACTTGATCTAAAAGGTTGGGAGGCAACTGTGCATGAGGAACCAAGTTTCTGCCCTTTTGGCAGAAACCAGGTTCGGCAGCCGAAGGACTTTCGGCCGCCGAACCTGCTTGGGAGGCAAGCCTTTCAGCTGCCGAAGCCTGCCCCCGAAAGGGGACTTTCGCCTCTAGAGGGTAGTTTCGGCCGCCGAACATGCATGAGTTTCATCTCTGTCTGGGAGTTTCGGCCACCGAAGGTGCCGCCGAACCTACCTGACTTTCGGCTCTGGAGGGACTTTCGGCCGCCGAACCTGCCGCCGAAAGTGCCCTGTTCAGCCTTCCTTTGCATGTTTTGCATGATTGTTTTGAGGTGTTTTAGGGGGTTTTTGGGGGATGTTTTTAGAGTTATGTTCTAGTCGTTTGGTCCCTCATTTGAGTCCACCTGTGTAGGTTCAGACCCGAGGAACCGAGGACCCCAATAGTGAGTCAGCTGCTTCAGTCATTGCCAGAGCTAGTTGAAGTGAGTAGAATAAACCTTTACATTTTAAAGCAAATCAATTATAAAGTTTTGAGCATGTTCATGCATCATGAATGCCATGTGATGATTTAGGTTGTTTGCATTAGAATTCACGAATATGTTGCATTGCATAATTGGATGATGATGTGGATGGTTATTGGATGATCCTTAGTCCTCGATATGATGCGATGTGATATGATACGGTATAGTACGGAAGTCCAGGTTGTACCCATTCTACGTCCCTGGCACTATGTAAGAGAAAGTCCAGGTTGTACCCATTCTACGTCCCTAGCACATTGGAATGTTATGTTATGTTATGTTATGTTAAGAGAAAGATCGGTTGACCCATTCTACGTCCCGGCACTTTGGAATGTAGAGGACTCTTGGTGACAATACCATCCGTGATGTGATTTACCTGTGATGTGATGCATTCCATTATAGCATGTATTTTAAATGTTTTATTATTCTGCTCACTGGGCTCTAGTAGCTCACCCCTTTTCCCTAATCCCCCAGGGTTGCAGGTACAAGCTAGACAGAGGAGTCAAGGTGAACGAAGTCTTGAGTTGTAATAGATAGAATGTGGACATGACAAATTGTGTAATGATGTAAAGTTATGAATAGTTATGTTATGTAAAAATGATATTGAGGATTAAAGGTTGTGCTTGACCCTATGTGTATGGTAATCCCTTTTGTATACATGATCTATGTTTCATGATGTTTATGTTCCACCAAGCTCGTGTATGATGAGTTGCCCCATTGGAGCGTTTAATGAGAGCTCCAGTGTGGGGTTTATGTTTATGTCTATGCATATGCTTATGTGAATGCACAGGTTGAGCTTGGTAAAGGAAAAGAAAGGTTCAATTTTTTTATGTATTTTCTGGATCATGTGTGAGATTAAACAGGTTCACAGGTTGTATGTCAGGCTTGCTACGGGTCCCGGCGGCCTTAATCCGACCTGGATCCTAGCGCCGATAGCGGTCCGATTTTCGGGTCGTTACAGAATGGTATCAGAGCCCTAGGTTTATATGGTCGAACCTAGAGTGTCGGGCTCATAGATGTTATAAAAGGTCAAGCACAATAGGAAATGTCATGTCCACTAGGATAGGATGTGGAGTCCTGTCTTGTATGATGATGTTAAATGCCATGATTATATACATGTGCATTAATGCTATGATATGAATGATATGTATGTGATGCGGGTTCATGTGTGCCCACATGAACCATATGATGCTAACGTTTATGTGATGTGTACTGTTTTTCAGAAAACAGGATGAGAGGAACTCATCGATCTGCACGATTGACTGGAGTACCACCTGAGGATGAGGGCACGAGCGCCCGTCCTCCAGCATTGCCTAGGGCAATGTCTAGTAGGTCCAGCAGAGAAAGAGCAGTTAGAGACCCTAGAAGGTCTTTGGATCTGGGAAGGAGCAGATCAGTGAGGGGAACAGTTCAGGGAGGAATGTCAGTTGATATGGGGGATGAGATGGATGTGGACCAAAGGAGGGATGGCAGTTTAGGAGTGAGCATGTCAGAAGAGGGAATGAGAGAGTCCCAAGGAGGCACCCAGGCCTCGGGATTTGTTCAGCCACCTCACTACCCACCCTTTTCTCAAAATCCCGGGTATTCGATGGGAGGTACATCGGATTACCCCAGCTTTAATCCTTACCCTTCTCACATGCCATACCCATCTTACTACCCACCATACCCACAGTACCCCATGTACCCACCTCCACCTTACTATCCAAATCCAGCAAACCCTACCCCAGGGGATGCTGCTCCTCCTCCTCCACCAGCAGAACCCACAATTCCAGAAATCCCAGTACCTAAGCCTAGCTCATCTGGTGGGAGCAAGGTCAAGATGACCGACTACATGAAGTTGGGTGCTCCTCAGTATGAAAAAGGGGATGACCCGTTTGTGTATCTTGAGAGGGTCAAGGTGATCACAGATGAGATTGGGACTGATGATAGTAGAGCCATTCAGATGGCTGGGTTCACGCTTAAGTGCAAGAAGGCACGAGAGTGGTTTAAGAATTATGTGAACCCGAGGGTGGACAGCATGTCTTGGGAAGAGTTTGCAAACGAGTTTGCAGGATGGGCTTTCCCCGATAGTTCAAGGGAGCTGAAGATGATAGAGTTTGAACAGTTGAGGCAGACTGATGATATGAGTGTGGATGAGTTCACAGACAGATTCTTAGAGCTGTTGCCATTTGCAGGGCAAAATCTTGACTCAGACCAAAAAAAGTCAAGGAGGTATATCATGAAACTCCACTCCAGATATTCCTCCTTGATCCAGTCAGCAGATAGGGAGAGCTTCCATGCCATAGTGGATATGGCCCGAAAAATGGAGGCCAGTGCCATCATTCAGGGAACAGTTAAACAGTCAGTGGCACAGCCCTCTAGTTCTAAAATCCCAGGCTCTTCTTCTTCTCTGAGTGCAGCAGCTTCAGGTAGCAAAAGGTGGAGTAACACCACTAGGAAGCCCAAGAAGAACAAGTTCTGGAACAAGATCAAGTCCAGTCTGGGACTAGGGAGTGGCTCAAGCTCTGGTGCGGATAATGCAGTTTGTGCAAAGTGTGGTAAGCCACACAAGGGAGTTTGTCGGGCTGGGACAACAGCCTGCTTCAGATGCGGGCAAGAGGGACACATGGCTCGGGAGTGTCCTAGGACAGTACCTATGGCTCAGTCCCAGCAGACAGCTTCAGGTAGTGTAGCGCAGCCAGCAGCTCCAGCCACGACTCAGGCCAGTGGCAGAGGCAGAGGGAGAGGGGCAGCCTCTTCTTCAGCTGGTTACAGAGGTGAAGGTCCATCAGCTCCAGCACGGATCTTCACGATGACTCAGCAGGAGGCAGATGCATCTAACACCGTGGTGGCAGATAACTTAGTCATTGGTTGTTCAGATGTGTATGCCTTGATGGACCCTGGTGCATCTCATTCTTTTGTTGCTCTGAGAGCCGTAGCGAGGTTGGGTTTGATGATCTCTGGGTTAGAGTGTCCTCTCTGGGTCAGTGGACCCAAATGTGATCCATCAGTGGCAGAGTCAGTCTGCCAGTGCAGTCCAGTGTTTGTTGAGGGAAGATGCTTGTCCGCCGACCTGGTGGTTCTAGATTTGACTGATTTTGACGTCATTCTAGGGATGGACTGGTTATCTACCCATGGTGCTACCTTGGACTGCAGGGACAAGGTAGTCAGGTTAAGAAGTCAAGATGGGTCCGAGGTTGTCTTCAGGGGAGACAGGAGGGGTACACCTAGAGGTCTGATATCAGCTCTTCAGGCTCGTAGGTTGCTTAGGAAGGGATGTCAGGGGTATTTAGCTCATGTGAGAGAGCTTAGCAGTGAGGTTAGAGAGCCCGACTCGGTGCCAGTGGTCAGAGAGTTCTTAAATGTCTTCCCAGACGAACTGTCAGGTTTACCACCTGCTAGGGAGATAGAGTTCGAGATAAAATTGATGCCTGGAACCCGACCGATCTCTATCCCTCCCTACAGGATGGCTCCAGCCGAATTGAAGGAATTGAAAGAACAGTTGCAAGAGCTGGTAAAAAAGGGCTTCATCCGACCGAGTACCTCACCTTGGGGTGCTCCAGTCTTGTTTGTGAGAAAGAAGGATGGATCCCTTAGACTTTGTATCGACTATAGGCAGTTGAACAAAGTCACTACCAAGAATAAGTACTCATTGCCAAGGATCGACAATCTATTCGACCAGCTAGCAGGAGCGGGTTGTTTCTCCAAAATAGATCTGAGATCTGGGTACCATCAGCTGAGGATCAGAGAAGAAGATGTACCAAAGACAGCTTTCAGGACCAGATATGGACATTTTGAGTTTCTTGTAATGTCGTTCGGGTTAACCAACGCCCCTGCAGCATTCATGGATCTCATGAACAGAGTGTTTAGCCAGTACCTGGATCACTTCGTTATTGTCTTCATAGATGATATCCTAGTGTATTCCAGGAATGCAGAGGAGCATGCCCATCATCTAAGGTTGGTTCTGCAGACCTTGAGGGAACATGGCTTGTATGCCAAGTTCTCCAAGTGTGAGTTCTGGCTGAGGAGCATTTCATTCTTGGGGCATGTAGTGTCAGAAAATGGAATAGAGGTGGACCCCAAGAAGGTAGAACCTGTGGCTAACTGGCCTATACCCACTTCAGTGACAGAGATTAGGAGTTTCTTGGGTTTGGCGGGTTACTACAGGAGGTTCGTTCAGGACTTCTAAAAGATTGCAGCTCCTTTGACCAGATTGACTAGGAAGAATCAGAGGTTTGTGTGGACCGACCAATGCGAAGAGAGTTTTGAAGAGCTTAAGAAGAGGTTAACGTCAGCACCAATGTTAGCTTTGCCAGCTAGCAATGAGGATTTCACAATTTTCTGTGATGCATCCCGAGTGGGATTGGGTTGTGTGTTAATGCAGAATGAAAGGGTGATCGCTTATGCTTCTAGACAGCTGAAGAAGCATGAGTTGAATTACCCCACACATGACCTGGAGATGGCAGCAGTAATCTTTGCACTCAAGATGTGGAGGCACTACCTCTATGGGGTTAAATGTGAGATCTTCACAAATCATAAGAGCCTGCAGTACATCCTGAGTCAAAGAGATTTGAACTTGAGACAGAGAAGATGGGTAGAGCTGCTGAGTGATTATGATTGCAAGATTCAGTACCATCCGGGTAAGGCGAATGTTGTGGCAGACGCCCTAAGCTGGAAATCACTAGGCAGCCTATCCCACATCACGGCTGAGAGGAGACCAGTGGTGAAGGAGTTTTACAAGCTCATTGATGAAGGTCTACAGTTGGAGTTGTCTGGTACAGGTGCTTTGATTGCTCAGATAAGAGTGGCACCCGTGTTTCTGGAGCAGGTGGCTTAGAAACAGCATGAGGACCCAGAGTTAGTGAAGATTGCCAGGACTGTTCAGTCAGGCAAAGCTAGTGAGTTCAGATTCGACAACAAGGGGATCCTCCGCTATGGGAGCCGATTGTGTGTACCAGATGACATAGGGCTAAAAGGAGACATTATGAGAGAAGCTCATAATGCAAGATACAGCATTCACCCCGAAACCACCAAGATGTATCAAGATCTGAAGAAGGTTTATTGGTGGCCAGCAATGAAGAGAGAAGTGGCACAGTTTGTGTCAGCCTGCGAAGTGTGTCAGAGGGTGAAGCTGGAACATCAGAAGCCGACTGGAATGCTTAACCCGCTACCTATTCTAGAGTGGAAATGGGAGAACATAGATATGGACTTCGTAGTGGGGTTACCGGCAGCGTCCAACAGATTGGACTCCATATGGGTGATTGTGGACAGACTCACCAAATCTGCTCACTTCATCCCTGTCAAGAGTGGCTATTCTGTGGACAAGTTGGCGCAGGTGTATATTGATGAGATCGTCAGACTGCATGGGGTTCCAGTTTCGATAGTGTCCGATAGAGGGCCCTAGTTCACCTCCAGGTTTTGGCAGAGTCTGCAGAATGCCATGGGTACCAGGTTGGATTTTAGCACTGCTTTCCATCCACAAACGGACGAACAATTAGAAAGGACCATCCAGACGATAGAGGATATGCTTAGAATGTGTGTGCTGGATTTTGGCGGTTCTTGGAGGCAGCATCTACCCTTGGTGGAGTTTGCCTACAATAACAGCCATCATGCTAGCATCGGGATGGCTCCATATGAGGCTTTGTATGGGAGGAAGTGCAGATCACCTGTTTGCTGGAAAGAGGTTGGAGAAAAGGCCTTGGCAGGGCCTGAGTTAGTAGAGATCACCAGCAGAGTGGTGCCCATAATCAGAGAAAGAATCAAGACTGCTACAAGCAGACAGAAGAGTTATGCAGATATCCGCAGAAGACAAGTAGAGTTTCAGGATGGGGATTTGGTATTGCTCAAGGTGTCTCCTATGAAAGGAGTGGTTCGCTTTGGGAAGAAAGGTAAACTAGCCCCACGATACATCGGACCCTTTGAAATCTTGCAAAAGATTGGGAATGTGTCGTACAAGCTGGATTTACCTGCTTCAATGGAAAGAATCCATCCGGTTTTCCATGTTTCAATGTTGAGGATGTTTGTGTCAGATCCGGGCAAGGTTCTTAGTGAGCCTGATGTGGAGGTCCAAAAGGATCTCACCTATGTTGAACAGCCAGTACGGATCATAGACACCCAGATCAGAAAGCTAAGGAACAAGGAAATCCCGATGGTGAAAGTCCTTTGGAACCACCACAATATGGAAGAATGCACCTGAGAGACACTGGAGTCTATGCTCCAGCAGTACCCTCATCTCTTTTAAGGTTAGATCTCTATGTGTTTATGTGCTATGTATGTAGGTTATATCGATTGCTATTCTTGTGCTAGTTGAGGAACATTCGGGCACGAATGTTCTTAAGGGGGAGAGAATGTAATACCCGGCTAGACTCCGGTATCGGAATTCCTACCGTCCGATGGAATCTCGGATGTCGGAAGCCTCTAGTAGGGTAGAAACATGTTTTCATAAAATGTTTTAATGTATTTCATGGTTTTAAGTAAAAAGGAAATGAATTTTTGCATGAAAATAATCTTGGAGGAAGACCCAGGTTCGGCCGCCGAACCTCAAGTTCGGCCGCCGAACATGCATGCACTTCGGGAGAGCCTTAGGCCCCCGAAGACATAAGTGAGGGAAGTCCAGGTTCGGCCGCCGAACCTCATGTTAGGCCGCCGAACCTCATGTTCGGCCGCCGAACTTGCATGCGTTGCGGAGGCACGTTCGGCTCCCGAATGTGGCCTGGCCAGCCACCTATAAAGGAGTCCCTTAGCCGAAAACGGGCGAGTTTTTCTCCCCATTTTCGGCCAAGGTGAGCTCTCCGCCGTCCCTCACCGATTTTGAGTTTCTTCCTTCCATTCTTCATGATTTTTATGAGTTTGCAACTTTGTTTTGAAGATTTTCGAGTATAAAGCAAGTTCTGGAGCTTTGAGGTTCAAGGAACTCAATCTCTCCCATCTCCGAGCTAGGGTCGTTCTCCTCTCGATCTCCAAGAGGTAAGGGCCGATCTTGAGCTCATTTTATGTTTTAAACAAATTTTAAGTTGATTCATGGGGTAGAAATGCATGTTTAGGTTTTTGGTTGGTTTAAGGGTTATGTTAAGTTTTTGAGCAATGTATGATGCTTGTGGTTGTTTGATGTGTTGTAGATGGGGTTTAGGATAGTTTGAAGCCCCTAGGAGCTGATGTATGTATCTATGTATGTTTTGAGTGAGTTGTATACTTGATCTAAAAGGTTGGGAGGCAACTGTGCATGAGGAACCAAGTTTCTGCCCTTTTGGCAGAAACCAGGTTCGGCAGCAGAAGGACTTTCGGCCGCCGAACCTGCTTGGGAGGCAAGCCTTTCGGCTGCCGAAGCCTGCCCCCGAAGGGGACTTTCGCCTCTGGAGGGTAGTTTCGGCCGCCGAAAGTGCTGCCGAACATGCATGAGTTTCATCTCTGTCTGGGAGTTTCGGCCGCCGAAGGTGCCGCCGAACCTACCTAACTTTCGGCTCTGGAGGGACTTTCGGCCGCCGAACCTGCCACCAAAAGTGCCCTGTTCAGCCTTCCTTTGCATGTTTTGCATGATTTTTTTGAGGTGTTTTAGGGGGTTTTGGGGGGATGTTTTTAGTGTTATGTTCTAGTCGTTTGGTCCCTCATTTGAGTCCATCTGTGTAGGTTCGGACCTGAGGAACCGAGGACCCCAGCAGTGAGTCAGCTGCTTCAGTGATTGCCAGAGCTAGTTTAAGTGAGTAGAATAAACCTTTACGTTTTAAAGCAAATCAATTATAAAGTTTTGAGCATGTTCATGCATCATGAATGCCATGTGATGATTTAGGTTGTTTGCATTAGAATTCACGAATATGTTGCATTGCATAATTGGATGATGATGTGGATGGTTATTGGATGATCCTTAGTCCTCGATATGATGCGATGTGATATGATACGGTATAGTACGGAAGTCCAAGTTGTACCCATTCTACGTCCCTGGCACATTGGAATGTTATGTTATGTTATGTTATGTTAAGAGAAAGACCGGTTGACTCATTCTACGTCCCGGCACTTTGGAATGTAGAGGACTCTTGGTGACAATACCATCAGTGATGTGATTTACCTGTGATGTGATGCATTCCATTATAGCATGTATTTTAAATGTTTTATTATTCTGCTCACTGAGCTCTAGTAGCTCACCCCTTTTCCCTAATCCCCCAGGGTTGCAGGTACAGGCTAGACAGAGGAGTCAAGGTGAACGAAGTCTTGAGTTGTAATAGATAGAATGTGGACATGACAAATTGTGTAATGATGTAAAGTTATGAATAGTTATGTTATGTAAAAATGATATTGAGGATTAGAGGTTGTGCTTGACCCTATGTGTATGGTAATCCCTTTTGTATACATGATCTATGTTTCATGATGTTTATGTTCCACCAAGCTCGTGTATGATGAGTTGCCCCATTGGAGCGTTTGATGAGAGCTCCAGTGTGGGGTTTATGTTTATGTCTATGTATATGCTTATGTGAATGCACAGGTTGAGCTTGGTAAAGGAAAAGAAAGGTTCAAATTTTTTATGTATTTTCTGGATGATGTGTGGGATTAAACAGGTTCACAGATTGTATGTCAGGCTTGCTACGGGTCCCGAAAGCCTTAAGCCGACCTGGATCCTAGCGCCCGTAGCGGTCCGATTTTCGAGTCGTTACATCTCCCTTTAATCCCACGTCATCTGGTACACATAACCTACTCCCATAGCGGAGGATCCCCTTGTTGTCGAATCTAAACTCTTCATTCTTGCCTGCTTGGACTGTTCTTGTAATCTTCACCAATTCGGGGTCCTCATGCTGTTTCTGAGCCACCTACTCCAGAAACATGGGTGTCACCCTCATCTGGGCTATCAAAGCACCTGTACCAGACAACTCTAACTGCAACCCTTTATTAACGAGTTTATAGAATTCCCTCACCACCGGTCTCCTCTCTACTATAATATGGGATAGACTGCCAAGTGATTTCCGGCTTAGGATATCTGCCACAACATTTGCCTTACCCGGATGATACTGAATCTTATAATCATAATCACTAAGCAGTTATACCCATCTTCTCTGCCTCAAGTTCAACTCTCTGTGACTCAAGATGTACTGCAAACTTTTATGATCTGTGAAGATCTCACATTTAACCCCATACAGGTAATGCCTCCACATCTTGAGTGCAAAGATCACAGCTGCCATCTCTAAGTCATGTGTAGGGTAATTCAACTCATGCTTCTTCAGCTGCCTAGAAGCATAAGCAATTACCCTCTCATTTTGCATCAACACACAACCCAGTCCCACACGGGACGCATCACAAAACACTGTGAAGTCTTCATTACTGGTAGGCAGAGCTAACACCGGTGCTAACGTTAACCTTTTCTCCAGCTCTTCAAAGCTTTCCTCACACAGTTCAGACCACACAAATCTCTAATTCTTCTTGGTTAATCTGGTCATAGGAGCGGCAATTTTAGAGAAGTCCTGAATGAACCTCCTGTACTAACCTGCCAAACCCAAAAAGCTCTTGATCTCTGTTACTGTAGTGGGTCTGGGCCAGTTAGCTACAGCTTCTACCTTCTTGGGGTCCACTTCAATTCCATTTTCTGATACAACATGCCCCAAGAATGAGATGCTCCTCAACCAGAATTCACACTTGGAGAACTTGGCATACAAGCCGTGCTCCCTCAGGGTCTGCAAAACTAACCTCAGATGATGGGCATGCTCCTCTGCATTTCTGGAATACACTAAGATATCATCAATGAAGACAAAAACAAAGTGATCCAGATACTAACTAAAAACTCTGTTCATGAGGTCCATGAATGCTGCAGGAGCATTGGTCAGCCCAAACGGCATTATTAGGAACTCATAATGCCCATATCTGGTCCTGAAAGCCGTCTTTGGCACATCCTCTTCCCTTATTCTCAGCTGGTGGTACCCGGATCTCAGATCTATCTTGGAGAAACAACCCGCTCCTGCTAACTGGTCGAATAGATCGTCGATCCTAGGTAACGGATACATATTCTTGGTAGTGACTTTGTTCAACTGCCTGTAGTCGATACAAAGTCTCAAGGATCCATCCTTCTTCTTTACAAACAGCACTGGAGCACCCCAAGGTGAGGTACTCGGTCTGATGAAACCCTTGTCTACCAACTCTTGCAACTGCTCCTTTAGCTCCTTCAACTCTGCTGGTGCCATTCTGTAGGGAGGGATAGAGATTGGTCTGATTCCAGGCATCAATTCTATTTCAAACTCTATCTCCCTAGCAGGTGGTAGTCCTGGAAGTTCGTCTGGGAAGACCTCTGGAAACTCTCTGACCATGGGCACTAAGGCGGGCTCCCTAACATGACTATCCAGCTCTCTCACATGAGCTAGAAACCCCTGACAACCTCTCCTGAGCAACCTACGAGCCTGTAGGGCTGATATCAGACCTCTAGGCATACCCCTCCTATCTCCTCTGAAGACGACCTCTGATCCATCATGATCCCTGAACCTGACTACCTTATCTCTGCAGTCCAAGGTAGCACCATGAGCAGATAACAATCCATCCCTAGAATGACATCAAAATCCGTCAAGTCTAGAACCACAAGGTCGGCTGGAAGGCATCTACTCTCAACAAACACTGGACTAAACCGGCAGACTGACTCTGCCACTGATGGATCACACTTGGGTCCACTGACCCAGAGGGGACACTCTAACCCAGAGACTATCAAACCCAACCTCTCTACGGCTCTCAGAGCAACAAAAGAATGAGATGCACCAGGGTCCATTAAAGCATACACATCTGAACAACCAATGATGAGATTACCTGACACTACGGTGTTGGATGCGTTCGCCTCCTGCTGTGTCATAGTGAAGATTCGAGCTGGAGCTGATGGGCCTTTACCTCGGGAACCTGCTGAAGAAGAGGCTGCCCCTCTCCCTCGGCCTCTGCCTCTGCCACTGCCCTGAGTCGTGGCTGGAGCTACTGGCTGAGCCACACTACCGAAGGCTATCTGCTGGGATGGTGCCATAAAAGGTGCCCTAGGACACTCCCGTGCCATGTGTCCCTCCTGCCCACATCTGAAGCAGGCTGTAGTCCCAAACCGACATACTCCCTTGTGTAGCTTACCACACCTCAAACATTCTGCACCATCTGAACCCGAGCTCAAGCCACCACCAAGTCCCAGACCTGATTTCAAGCGATTCTAGAACTTATTCTTCTTTGGCTTTTTAGTGGTGCTACTCCACCTCTTACTGCCTAAAGCTGCTACACTTAGAGAAGAGGGATCTAACTTTCCCCTGCCTGGGGTCTTGGAACCCGAAGACTGTGCCACGGACTGCTTAACTGTCCCCTGAATGATGGCACTAGCCTCCATCTTCCGCGCCGCATCCACAATAGTGTGGAAGCTCTCCCTCTCTGCTGCCAGAATTAGGGAGGAATACCTAGGGTGGAGCCTCATGGTATACCTCCTGGCCTTCTTATGATCTGTATCATAAGTTGTTCCACAAACGGCAACAGCTCTAAGAACTTGTCTGTAAACTCATCAACACTCATCTCTTCAGTCTGCCTCAACTGTTCAAACTCAATTATCTTCAATTCCCTTGAGCTATCAGGGAAAGCCCATCCTGCAAATTCATTAGCAAACTCCTCCCAATTTAAACTGTCCAATCTTAGGTCCACATAGTTTTTAAACCACTCACGGGCCTTTTTGCATTTAAGTGTGAACCCCGCCATCTGAATGGCTCTACTGTCATCTGCCCCTAACTCATCTGTAATCATTTTTACTGTCTTCAGGTACTCAAATGGATCATCTCCCATCTTGAACTTGGGAGCATCCAGCTTCAAGAAATCTGTCATCTTAACTTTGCTCCTTCTAGATGAGCTAGGTTTAGGTACTTGGACTTTAGAAGCTACAGGTTCAGGGGGTGGTGGAGGAGGTGCAACATTCCCTGGATTAGGGTTTGCTGTATTTGGATAGAAAGGTGAGGGTGGATACATGGGATACTAGGGGTATGGGGGATAGAAAGGTGGGTAAGGCATGAAAGAGGGATAAGGGTTAAAGCTGGGGTAATCCGATGTACCTCCCATCAAATACCCGGGGCCCTGTGGAAAGGGTTGATATTGGGGTGGTTGAGCAAACCCCGAGGCCTGAGTGCCTCCATGAGATTCTCCCATGCCCTCCTCTGTAACAGCCCGCATCTTCGGACCGCCACCGGCGCTAGGATCCAGATCGGCTTAAGGCCGCCGGGACCCGTAGCAAGCCACAAGACATGCTAAACTTCTGGTCTGATCCCATACATGATCAAACTTTTCTTAAAACTTAAGCTTTTGTTCAGAAAAAAAAACCTTTAAACTTGTTTTCCTTACCTCCGCTTGACCTATGCATGAAAACATAGAACCTCATACCAGATGGGTCATCAAGCTTGCTTTAAAACCATGTCCGCTTTGGGTCAAGGGATTGAAACCCTTTCTTCCCTCACGGGCCATTCAAATCTCATAACATTAAAACATTTCACATCATGAAAACCTTTAACTCTTTAACATCAAGACATTTTCTTAAGATCATGTAAACCAAGGGATCAACCAACTCTAGGGTCAAGCACAACTCTATACATCACATGACATACTATATTTCCCATCCTCTAGCTTTTCATTTACTCTTTCCATACATCAACATATCATATCCTTTATATACATCATGTCCACTACTATACTATTCAAGCATACAAAACATAACATCTCTTTATATCCAGCTTACTTAACATATACATGCTTTTTCCTGTACATAAACTAAGCTATACTATTACATCAAAACACGGCAACCCATGCTTAAACTCTGCTTTCCCCATAGCTTACTCTGACATACTCTGGCTTAACTTAGCTCTGGCCCTGCAAAACTGGGGTTAAGGGAAAGGGATGAGCTACAAGAGCCCAGTGAGTAGAAACAGATAAAACAGTTCATTCATTCATTACATGCTTTCATGATATGTGTCACAGCACAAACATTCCACATCTCGGATTAGACATGACCTCAAAACTCCCTCTGTCGGCGCCCGACTCCTCCTATGGAGCTCACACAGGACTTTCACTGCCATTGACAGATTATGGGCTATTGATGTCGCCTTGGTCCAATCCCCACTATCAGTAAATAATGCAATGCACCATAGTCGTGATTCTAATGCAATCACCCTAGTACATAACATGGCGTCCATGATGCATGAACTATGCTAAAGCATTCCATTTTTCAGTATAAAAGATTAAGTTTAGTTCTACTCACCTGAAGCCACTGCTCAGCTAACTCTACTGGGCCAACTAGCACTAAAGCTAGACACCTCGATGTCTCAGGTCCGATCCTACACAGATGGACTCACATGAGGTACCAAACAACTCTAACATAGACATAAACATCTCCCCAAAACCCCCTAAAACATCCTCAAAACATGCATAGAACATACTCATGAAAAGGCTGGACAGGGCACTTTCGGCGGCACCTTCGGCGGCCGAACCCTCCCTCCAGAGACGAAACTCGGGCACTTTCGGCGGCACCTTCGGCGGCCGAAAGTCCCACTCCAGAGACGAAAGTCAGGCACTTTCGGCGGCCGAACATTACCTTCGGCGGCCGAAAGTCTGCTTTCAAGCTAAACCTAACTTTCGGGGGCAAGGTTAGGCGGCCAAACCATGCATCCAAAGGCAGGTTCGGCGGCCGAAACCACCTTCGGCGGCCGAACCTGAGTTCTTCCCAGAAGGGCAGAACTCAGCTTCATATGCATTCAAGCCTCCCAAACCTTCCAAACACCCCAAAACAAGCACCCAACCTTACCAAAACATGCATAAACACTAAACTATGCACAAAGGAGCTTAACAACTAGATTAAACCCCAAAAACAACATTAAAGCATACATAGATAGCTTATGACCCACATAGGCCAAAACCATCAAAACAACCCAAATCCTCACATACTCTCTCCCCATCATGCATACTCACTCCCACAAGCATAAAGGAGCATAAACTAACATAAACTCCTCAACACAAACATCACATAACATACATTGGGCATAAAACCCACATAAATCCTTAAACATGCATTTCTACCCAAACTCAACCATCAAACTCTATAAAACTTACTTAAAACTTCAAAAGACACTAGGAAAGCAAAGATCTACACTTACCTCTTAAAGATCGAGGGTGGTGTGATCTCTAACTCGGAGGTGTGGAGAATCCAAGCTCCAAAAGCTCCAAGCTCCCAAAACTTGATCTAAGCTTGAAAACTCTTCAAAATAACCATGGAACTCATGAAAACATGAAGGAGATGAAGAAAAACGTGAAAACGGCCAAGGGAGGACAAAACTCACCTGAGCTCGAGAATGCGGAGAAAACTCTCCCATTTTCGGTCTGAGGGCCCTTTATAGGTGGCCAGCCAAACCTCCTTCGGCGGCCTAACGTGCCCCCTAAACTCATGCATGTTCGGCGGCCGAACTTGACTTTCGGCGGCCGAACCTTGGCTCGTTCAAACAAGACTTTCGGAGGCCAAAGGCGCTCCCAAAGCCTTTCCATGTTCGGCGGCCGAACTTCACTTTCGGCGGCCGAACCTGGTGAATGTCTCCTTGGTCTTTTCTTTTCAAAACCCAATTCTTTTTCATTTAAAACCATGAAATCAGTAAAAACCTTTTAGAAAACACATTTTACCCCTCTAGAAGCCTCTGGCATCTTCAGAATTCCATATTCCAACGGAGATTCCGCCGGAAGGTAGGGATTCCGATGCCAGAATCTAGCCGGGTATTACATCCTCAGACATGCTTACACCTAAACTTCCATCCCTTCTCTGGTCAACATCCATTTCATCCCCCTCAGCCGACACTCCTCCCTGAACTGCTCCCCTTCTGCTTGCATCAAAAGACCTTCTAGGGTCCCTTGATACTCTCTCCCTGCTAGATCTACAGGACATTGCCCTTGGCAATGCAGGGGGACGGGCATCCATGCCCTCACTTTTTGGTGGGACTCCAGTCAATCGTGCAGATCGACGAGTGCCTCTCATTCTGATTACTAAAAAACAACACACACACAAAACATCAGCAACATATTGTTCATGTGGAAACACATGAACCCGCATCACATACCTAGCATAACATTAATGCACATGCATAAAATCATGGCATTTCACATCATCATTCAAGACATGACTCTACATCCTATCCTAGTGGACATGATTTTCCTATTGTGCTTACCCTCCTATAACATCTATGAGCCCCACACTTTCTAGGTCTGACCATATGAACCTAGGGCTCTGATACCAATCTATAACGACCCGAAATCGGACCGCTACCGGCGCTAGGATCCAGATCGATTTAAGGTCTCCGGGACTCGTAGCAAGCCTAACATACAACCTGCCATACATGATAAATCCCATACATGATCAAACATTTACACAAAAACTTTAAACTTTCCATTCCCCAAGCTCGACCTGTGCATATACTGATACTGAATACATAGAAACCCCACACTAAAGACCTCATCAAATGCTCTAGTTGGGTCAACATTACATACATCAAGCTTGGTTTGCATTTCTCAACATTAAAACATTTCATAATGATCATGAGCAAAAGGGATTAACCAAACACTCTAGGATCAAGTACAATACTAATCCTCAATACAAAACTGTACAATATCTTACATTACAATACATTTCATTATCTTTCATGTCCACAACTAACTATTACATACATAAAACTTTTACTCTTGCTGACTTCCTGGTCTATCTCGAACCTGCAAACCTGGCGGTTAAGGGAAAGGGGTGAGCTACTAAAACCCAGTGAGCTACTAAAACCCAGTGAGCAGAATAGTAAAACAATATATTAAAATCTATGCTTTCATGAAATGCATCACATCACAAACAAATCACATCAAGGATGGACTTGTCACCAATAGCCCTCTACACATTCCAATGGTGCCAGGGGCGTAGAATGGGCCTCGCTGGTCTTTCTCTTAACATAACATAACATAACATTCCAATGTGCCAGGGGCGTAGAATGGGCCTCACTGGTCTTTCTCTTACTCTGTGCCAGGGGCGTAGAATGGGCCTCACTGGACTTCCATCCCATATCATCGTCATCATATCATATCGAGGGCTAATGGGTCATCCAACATCCATCCACATCAACATCATAGTATGCAATGCAACATATTTCTGAATTCTAATGCAAACAACCTAGTATATATCATGGCATTCGTGATGCATGAACATGCTCAAAATTTATTTACTTTGAAACATAAAGATCCATTCTACTCACCTCAGGCTGACTCTGAACAGACTCTGAAGCAGCTATCTCACTGCTGGGGTCCTCGATTCCTCGGGTCCGAACCTACACAGGTGGACTCAAATGAGGGACCAAACAAACTCTAATATAACTCTAAACATCTCCCCCAAAAACCTCCTAAAACATCATAAAATATTCATAGAAAACATGCAAAGGAAGGCTGAATAGGGCACTTTCGACGGCAGGTTCGGCGGCCGAAAGTCCCTCCAGAGCCAAAAGTCAGGCACTTTTGGGGGCAGGGTTCGGCGGCCGAAAGTCTGTCCAGAGCCGAAAGTCACCAACCTTCGGCGGCCGAAACTCCCCTCCAGAGTCGAAAGTCTAAACTTTCGGGGGCAAGTTTAGGCGGCCAAACCACCTCCACAGGCAGGTTCGGCGACCGAACATGGCTTCGGCAGCCGAACCTGAGTTCTTCTAGAATGGGAGAACTCAAGCCTCTCATGCACATTTGCCTTCCAAACCCTCCAAACTCACACTAAACCACTTAAAATCATGCATATACACATCCTCAAGCATTTAGGGGCTTAAAACTAACCTATACCCCAACAACATTAACATAGCAACACATTTAACATGCATTTATCCTTAAACTACTATAAACCCTATCATTTTTACAACTAACATAATCATGCATCTTTACCCCATAACCCTTCATAACACTTGCTTAAAACATTAAAGACGGTGAGGATCGATGCTTACCTCTTAAAGATCGAGAGAAGGCGTGACCCAACTTGGAGATTTGGGGAAAACGAGTTCTGGAGGTCTCCAAGCTTCACAACTTTGATTTTGAGCTTAAAAACTTCAAAACAAGATGAAAGTTTATTAAAAGCTTGAAAGATTTGAAGGAAAACATCAAAACTAACCATGGAAGGGTATGGACTCACCTTTGCCCGAAAATGGAGAATCGCCCATTTTCGGACATGGAGCCTTTTATAGGTGGCTGGCCAGACCACCTTCGGGGGCCAAAGGTGCTCTCTAAACTTCACCATGTTCAGCGGCCGAACCTGGCTTTCCTTCCTTGGTGCTTTTCTTCCAAAAACTCAATTTTTTTCTTACTTAAAACCTTAAAACATATGAAAACATTTTAGAAAAATATGATTTTATCCTTCTAGAAGGTTCCGACATCCGAGATTCCGCCGGAAAGCAGGAATTCTGATGTCGGGGGTCTAGCCGGGTATTACATTACTAATTTAAAACAAAGAAGAATTCATATTGCCAAAAAGGACTTTATTAGGGTTGAGCACCTATTTAAGCCATCTTTATGGACAGCCGCAGTATCCATCTTTCATCTTCAATTATCTTTTCTCTTTTATATTTTCTTTCAAAGTCATGAGTGGCCAAACTCTTTATTTCTAGTTGAAGTTATGGTGAAATTTCAGTTTATACATGAATTGTGAGATCTAAACATAATTGTTCATCTTTTATTTTTCCAAAATTTATACAGTTTCAGTTTTTAATATTATTATTACTTTGTTATTTGATCAATAGGGCCTATTTTCATAATTTTAAGTAATATATTGTTAGTTTGGATGCTTGAAGTCCGTAATTGCTTAGGTTATTCAACAACAAGTAACAAGTAGTATAACTCACTGAGAAATTGCACAATCTAACTTGAACTCACTATGCGATTTAGTTTGTTAGTTAGAATTGGGTCTCTCTAATTTTTAAGGTAATTGATAAATTAATATCCCAAAAATATTTTTTGGGCAATTTGTTGGCTGGAGTTAGTTAGCAAATGTTTCCTAATTAATTTAAATCTAAGGAGAAATCGGTTATGTGGAGCGCCTTTTATAACTATAACTAATTTATTGGAACTGTAACGACCCGAAAATCGGACCGCTATCGGCGCTAGGATCCAGATCGGCTTAAGGCCGCCGGGACCCGTAGCAAGCCTGACATGTAACCTGTAAACCTGATTAATCCCATAAATGATCAACAAAAAAACATAAAAATTAAAACTTTTCTTTCATTCATTTTCTCATGTACCAATCTCAACCTGTGCATGGACTAAACATAGACATAACTATAACCTTGACCCCTCTGTGGGATCTCATTAATGCCCCCAATAGGTGGCATAACATGCGTTGAGTTGGTTCACATATACATCATAAACATCTGAGATCATGTAATAAAAGGGATAACAACATCCATAGGGTCAAGCACAACTTTTAATCCTCAATATCATTATACATAACATGACTATTCAAACTTTACATCATCTTACAATTTATCATGTCCACTTTCTATCTATTACAAACACATGATTTTACTCTTCTTGACTTCTCTGTCTAGCCCGTACCTGCAATCCTGGGGGATTAGGGAAAAGGGGTGAGCTACTAGAGCCCAGTGAGCAGAATAATGAAAAACAATATTTAAAATCTCATGCCATCATGTAATGCAACACATCACAACAAATCACATCTCGGATGGTATTATCACCAATAGTCCTCTACATTCCAAACTGCCGGGACATAGAATGGGTCAACCGGTCTTTCTCTTAACATAACATAACATAGCATTCCAATGTGCCAGGGACGTAGAATGGGTACAACCTGGACTTTCTCTTACATCGTGCCAGGGACGTAGAATGGGTACAACCTGGACTTCCATACCGTATCATGTCGTAACATCATCATATCATATGAGGACTAAAGGATCATCCAATAACCAATCCACATCAACATCATAAATGCAATGCAACATATTCGTGAATTCTAATGCAAACAACCTAATTCATCACATGGCATTCATGATGCATGAACATGCTAAAAACTTTATAATTTATTTGCTTTAAATCGTAAAGGTTTATTCTACTCACCTGTTGGCTAGCTCTGACAATGACTGAAGCAGCTGACTCACTGCTGGGGTCCTCGGTTCCTCAGGTCCGAACTACATAGGTGGACTCAAATGAGGGACCAAACAACTAGAACATAACTCTAAAAACATCCCCCAAAAACCCCCTAGAACATCATGAAACAATCATAGAAAAACATGCAAAAGAGGGCTGGACAGGGCACTTTCGGCGGCAGGTTCGGCGGCCGAAAGTCCCTCCAGAGCCGAAAGTCAGGCAGGTTTGGCGGCACCTTCGGCGGCCGAAACTCCCAGACAGAGGCGAAACTCATGCATGTTCTGCGGCACTTTCGGCGGCCGAAACTCCCAGACAGAGACGAAAGTCTCCTTTCGGGGGCAGGCTTCGGCAGCCAAAAGGCTTGCCTCCCCAGCTATGTTCGGCGGCCAAAAGTCCTTCGGCTGCCGAACCTGGTTTCTGCCAAAGGGCAGAAACTTGGCTCCTCTTGCCTCCAATGCCTCTTAAACCTTATAAACATGCATAATCCTATTCTACAACACACATACTCAAGCATACAAGCTCCTAGGGGCTTCAAACTATCTTAAACCCCATCTACAACACATCAAACAACACAAATCCAACATACATTGTCCATAAACCAACATAAACCCAAAAACTCATAAAACCCTACACATGCATTTCTACTTCAAGAATCAACTTAAAACTTGTTAAAAACATGTAGTGAGCTCAAGATCGGCCCTTACCTCTTGTAGATCGAGAGGAAAACGACCCTAGCTCGGAGATGGGAGAGATTTGAGTTCTTGAACCTCAAAGCTCCAAAACTTGCTTTAAACTCGAAAATCTTCAAAATAAGGTGAAAACTAGTGAAAAACTTGAAAGATCTGAAGGAAGAACTCAAAGATTGGTGAGGAACGGCGGAGAGCTCACCTTGGCCGAAAATGGGGAGAAAAGCTCGCCCATTTCGGCTAAGGGACCCTTTTATAGTGGCTGGCCAGGCCACGTTCAGGGGCCGAACGTGCCTCCGCATGCATGCCATGTTCGGCGAACTTGAAGTTCGGCGGCCGAACCTGGACTTCCCTCACTTATGCCTTCGGGGGCCTAAGGCACACCCGAAATGCCTACATGTTCGGCGGCCGAACTTGAGGTTCGGCGGCCGAATCTGGGTTTTTCCTCCTAGGTTGTTTTCATGCAAAAACTCATTTCCATCTTGTTTAAAACCATAAAACACATTAAAACATTTTATGAAAACATGGTTTTACCCTTCTAGAAGTCTCCGACATCAGAGATTCCACCGGACGGTAGGAATTCCGATACCGGAGTCTAGCCGGGTATTACATTCTCCCCCCCTTAAGAACATTCGTCCCCGAATGTTCCTCAACTAGCACATAGAATGGCATACACATATCATACATACAAAGCACATAAAACTCACAAGGAACTAACCTCAGAAAAGATAAGGGTATTGCTGGAGCATGGACTCCCGTGTCTCCCAAGTGCATTCTTCCAAATTGTGGTGGTTCCACAGGACTTTCACCATCGGGATTTCCTTGTTCCTCAGCTTCCTGATCTGGGTGTCTATGATCCGTACTGGCTGCTCAACATAGGTGAGATCTTCTTGGATCTCCACATCAGGCTCACTAAGAACCTTACCCGGATCTAACACAAACTTCCTCAACATTGAAACAAGGAAAACCGGATGGATTCTTTCCATTGAAGCAGGTAAATCCAGCTTGTACGACACATTCCCAACCTTTTGCAAGATTTCAAAGGGTCCAATGTATCATGGGGCTAGTTTACCCTTCCTCCCAAAGCGAACCACTCCTTTCATTAGGGACACCTTGAGCAATACCAGATCCCCCCTCCTGAAACTCTACTTGCCGTCTGTGGATGTCTGCATAACTCTTCTGTCTGCTTGCAGCAGTCTTGATCCTTTCTCTGATTATGGGTACCACCCTGCTGGTGATCTCTACTAGCTCAGGCCCTGCCAAGGCCTTTTCTCCAACCTCTTCCCAGCAAACAGGTGATCTGCACTTCCTCCCATACAAAGCTTCATATGGAGCCATCCCGATGCTAGCATGATGGCTGTTATTGTAGGCAAACTCCACCAAAGGTAGATGCTGCCTCCAAGAACCGCCAAAGTCCAGCACACACATTCTGAGCATATCCTCGATAGTCTGGATGGTCCTTTCTGACTGTCCGTCCGTCTAGGGGTGGAAGGCAGTACTAAAATCCAACCTGGTACCCATGGCATTCTGCAGACTCCGCCAAAACCTGGAGGTGAACTGGGACCCTCTATCGGACACTATTGAAACAGGAACCCCATGTAGCCTGACGATCTCATCAACATACACTTGTGCCAACTTGTCCACAGAATAGCCACTCCTGACAGGAATGAAGTGAGCAGATTTGGTGAGTTTGTCCACAATCATCCATATGGAGTCCAATCTGTTGGACGTCGCCGGTAACCCCACTACGAAGTCCATAGCTATATTCTCCCATTTCCACTCTGGAATAGGTAGCGGGTTAAGCATTCCAGCCGGCTTCTGAGGTTCCGGCTTCACCCTCTGACATACTTCGCAGGCTGACACAAACTGTGCCACTTCTTTCTTCATCGCTGGCCACCAATAAACTTTCTTCAGATCTTGATACATCTTGGTGGCTCCGGGGTGAACGTTGTATCTTGCATTATGAGCCTCCCTCATAATGTCTCCTTTTAGCCCTATGTCATCTGGTACACAAAGTCTGCTCCCATAGCGGAGGATCCCCTTATTGTCAAATCTGAACTCACTCTCCTTGCCTAACTGAACAGTCCTGGCAATCTTCACTAACTCTGGGTCCTCATGCTGTTTCTGAGCCACTTGCTCCAGAAACACAGGTGTCACTCTCATCTGGGCCACTAAAGCACCTGTACCAGACAACTCCAACTGTAGACCTTCATCAATGAGCTTGTAAAACTCCTTCACCACTGGTCTCCTCTCTGCCGTAATGTGGGATAAACTGCCTAGTGACTTCCGGCTTAGGGCGTCTGCCACAACATTCGCCTTACCCGGATGATACTGAATCTTGCAATCATAATCACTCAGCAGCTCTACCCACCTTCTCTGTCTCAAGTTCAAATCTATTTGACTCAGGATGTACTGCAGGCTCTTATGATCTGTAAAGATCTCACATTTTACCCCATAGAGGTAGTGCCTCAACATCTTGAGTGCAAAGATTACTGCTGCCATCTCAAGGTCATGTGTGGGGTAATTCAACTCATGCTTCTTTAACTGCCTAGAAGCATAAGCAATCACCCTCTCATTCTGCATTAGTACACAACCCAGTCCCACACGGGACGCATCACAAAAGACTGTAAAGTCCTCATCACTAGATGGCAGAGCTAACACTGGTGCTGAAGTCAACCTCTTCTTAAGCTCTTCAAAACTCTCTTCGCACTGGTCGGTCCACACAAACTTCTGATTCTTCCTAGTTAGTCTGGTCAGAGGAGCTGCAATTTTTGAGAAGTCCTGAACGAACCTCCTGTAGTAACCTGCCAAACCCAAGAAACTTCTGATCTCTGACACTGAAGTGGGTCTAGGCCAGTTAGCCACAGCTTCTACCTTCTTGGGGTCCACCTCTATCCCATTTTCTGACACTACATGCCCCAAGAATGAAATGCTCCTCAGCCAGAACTCGCACTTGGAGAACTTGGCATACAAGCCATGTTCCCTCAAGGTCTGCAGAACCAACCTCAGATGATGGGCATGCTCCTCTGCATTCCTGGAATACACTAAGATATCATCTATGAAGACAATAACAAAGTGATCCAAGTATTGGCTAAACACTCTGTTCATGAGATCCATGAATGCTGCAAGGGCATTGGTTAACCCGAACGGCATTACAAGAAACTCAAAATGCCCATATCTGGTCCTGAAAGCTGTCTTTGGCACATCTTCTTCTCTAATTCTCAGCTGATGATACCTAAATCTCAGATCTATTTTGGAGAAACAACCCGCTCCTGCTAGCTGGTCGAATAGATTGTCGATCCTTGGCAATGGGTATCTATTCTTAGTAGTGACTTTGTTCAACTGTCGTAGTCGATATAAAGTCTAAGGGATCCATCCTTCTTTCTGACAAACAAGACTGGTGCACCCCAAGGTGAGGCGCTCGGTCGGATGAAGCCCTTTTCTACCAGCTCTTGCAACTGTTCCTTCAATTCTTTCAACTCGGCTGGAGCCATCCTGTAGGGAGGGATAGAGATCGGTCGGGTTCCAGGCATCAGTTCTATCTCGAACTCTATCTCCCTAGCAGGTGGTAAACCTGGCAGCTCGTCTGGGAACACATCTAAAAACTCTCTAACCACTGGCACCGAGGCTGGCTCTCTAACCTGACTGCTAAGCTCTCTCACATGAGCCAAATACCCCTGACATCCCTTCCTAAGCAACCTACGAGCCTGAAGAGCTGATATCAGACCTCTAGGTGTACCCCTCCTGTCTCCCCTGAAGACAATCTCTGACCCATCCTGACCTCTGAACCTGAATACCTTGTCCCTGCAGTCCAAGGTAGCACCATGGGTAGATAACCAGTCCATCCCTAGAATGACGTCAAAATCTGTCAAGTCTAGAACCACAAGGTCGGCGGAAAGGCATCTTCCCTCAACAAAGACTGGACTGCACTGGCAGACTGACTCTGCCACCGATGGATCACACTTGGGTCCACTGACCCAGAGAGGACACTCTAACCCAGAGATCATCAGACCCAACCTCTCGACGACTCTCGGAGCAATAAAAGAATGAGATGCACCAGGGTCCATCAAGGCATACACATCTGAACAACCAATGACTAAATTATCTGCCACCACGGTGTTAGATGCGTCTGCCTCCTGCTGAGTCATTATGAAGATCCGTGCTGGAGCTGATGGACCTTCACCTCTGAAACCCGCTGAAGAAGAGGCTGCCCCTCTCCCTCTGCCTCTGCCACTGGCCTGAGTCATGGCTGGAGCTGCTGGTTGAGCCACACTGCCAGAAGTTGTCTGCTGAGACTGTGCTCCAAAAGCTGCCCTAGGACACTCCCGAGCCATGTGTCCCTCTTGCCCACATCTGAAGCAGGCTGTTGTCCCAGCCCGGCAAACTCCCCTGTGTGGCCTACTACACTTTGCACAAACTGCATTATCTACACCAGAGCTCGAGCCACTCCCTAGTCCCAGACTGGACTTGACTTTGTTCCAGAACTTGTTCTTCTTGGGCTTCCTAGTGGTGTTACTCCACTCTTTACTACCTGAAGCTGCTGCGCTCAAAGAAGAAGAGTCTGGGGTCTTGGAACCAGAAAACTGTGCCACTGACTGTCTGACTGTTCCCTGAACGATGGCACTGGCCTCCATTTTTCGGGCCATATCCACTTTGGCATGGAAGCTCTCCCTATCTGCTGACTGGATCAAGGAGGAATATCAGGAGTGGAGTTTCATGATATACCTCTTTGACCTTTTCTGGTCTGTGTCAAGGTTTTGCCCTGTAAATGGCAACAGCTCCAAGAATCTGTCTGTGAACTCCTCTACACCCATCTCATCAGTCTGCCTCAATTTCTCAAACTCTATCATCTTCAGCTCCCTTGAACTATCTGGGAAAGCCCATCCTGCAAACTCGTTTGCAAACTCCTCCCAAGACATGCTGTCCACTCTCGGGTTCACATAATTCTTGAACCACTCTCGTGCCTTCTTGCACTTAAGCGTGAACCCAGCCATCTGAATGGCTCTACTATTATCAGCCCCAATCTCATATGTGATCACCTTAACCCTTTCAAGATACACAAATGGGTCATCCCCTTTCTCATACTGAGGAGCACCCAGTTTCATGTAGTCGGTCATCTTGACCTTGCTCCCACTGGCTGAGCTAGGTCTAGAAGGTTGAGTAACTGGGGCTGCTGGTTCTGTAGGTGGTGGAGGTGGTGGTGCAGCATTCCCCGAGGTGGGGTTTGCCGGGTGAGGATAAAAGGGTGAGGGTGGATAAACTGGGTACTGGGGGTGAGGTGGATAGAAAGGTGGATAGGGCATGTGGGTAGGGTAGGGGCTAAAGCTGGAGTAACCCGATGTGCCTCCCATCGGATACCCTGAACCCTGTGGGAAGGGTGGATAATGGGGTGGAAAACCATATCCCGAGGCCTGAACGCCTCCCTGTGACTCCCCTGTCCCCTCTTCCGTCATGCTGACATCCAGATTCCCATCCCTCCTCTGATCCTCTTCCATAACCTCCCTCACATCTGAAGAACTTCCTCCTCTATCTGTCCCCCTTCTGCTAGCATCAAAAGACCTTCTAGGGTCCCTTGACACTCTCTCTCTGCTTGATCTACATGACATTGCCCTAGGCAATGCAGGAGGACGGGCGCTCGTGCCCTCATCCTCAGGTGGCACTCCAGTCAATCGTGCAGATCGACGAGTTCCCCTCATCCTGTTTTCTGAAAGGCAGCACATAACAAGCAAACATTAGCATCATATGGTTCATGTGGGCACACATGAACCCTCATCACATATCATTAATGCACATGCATATAATCATGGCATTTCACATCATCATTCAAGACAGGACTCCACATCCTATCCTAGTGGACATGATTTTCCTATTGTGCTTGACCTTCTATAACATCTATGAGCCTGACACTCTAGGTCCGACCATATGAACCTAGGGCTCTGATACCATTCTGTAACGACCCGAAAATCGGACCGCTACCGGTGCTAGGATCCAGATCGGCTTAAGCCCGTCGGGACCCGTAGCAAGCCTGACATGTAACCTGTAAACCTGATTAATCCCATACATGATCAACAAAAAAACATAAAAATTAAAACTTTTCTTTCATTCATTTTCTCATGTACCAATCTCAACCTGTGCATGGACTAAACATAGACATAACTATAACCTTGACCCCTCTGTGGGATCTCATCAATGCCCCCAATGGGTGGCATAACATGCGTTGAGTTGGTTCACATATACATCATAAACATCTGAGATCATGTAATAAAAGGGATAACAACATCCATAGGGTCAAGCACAACTTTTAATCCTCAATATCATTATACATAACATGACTATTCAAACTTTACATCATCTTACAATTTATCATGTCCACTTTCTATCTATTACAAACACATGATTTTACTCTTCTTGACTTCTCTGTCTAGCCCGTACCTGCAATCCTGGGGGATTAGGGAAAAGGGGTGAGCTACTAGAGCCCAGTGAGCAGAATAATGAAAAACAATATTTAAAATCTCATGCCATCATGTAATGCAACACATCACAACAAATCACATATCGGATGGTATTGTCACCAATAGTCCTCTACATTCCAAAGTGACGGGACGTAGAATGGGTCAACCGGTCTTTCTCTTAACATAACATAACATAGCATTCCAATGTGCTAGGGACATAGAATGGGTACAACCTGGACTTTCTCTTACATCATGCTAGGGACGTAGAATGGGTACAACCTGGACTTCCATACCGTATCATGCCGTAACATCATCATATCATATGAGGACTAAAGGATCATCCAATAACCAATCCACATCAACATCATAAATGGAATGCAACATATTCGTGAATTCTAATGCAAACAACCTAATTCATCACATGGCATTCATGATGCATGAACATGCTAAAAACTTTATAATTTATTTGCTTTAAATTGTAAAGGTTTATTCTACTCACCTCTTGGCTAGCTCTGACAATGACTGAAGCAGCTGACTCACTGCTGGGGTCCTCGGTTCCTCAGGTCCGAACCTACACAGGTGGACTCAAATGAGGGACCAAACAACTAGAACATAACTCTAAAAACATCCCCCAAAAACCCCCTAGAACATCATGAAATAATCATAGAAAAACATGCAAAAGAGGGCTGGACAGGGCACTTTCGGCGGCAGGTTCGGCGGCCGAAAGTCCCTCCAGAGCCGAAAGTCAGGCAGGTTTGGCGGCACCTTCGGCGGCCGAAACTCCCAGACAGAGGCGAAACTCATGCATGTTCGGCGGCACTTTCGGTGGCCGAAACTCCCAGACAGAGACGAAAGTCTCCTTTCGGGGGCAGGCTTCGGCAGCCGAAAGGCTTGCCTCCCCAGCCATGTTCGGCGGCCGAAAGTCCTTCGACTGCCGAACCTGGTTTCTGCCAAAGGGCAGAAACTTGGCTCCTCTTGCCTCCAATGCCTCTCAAACCTTATAAACATGCATAATCCTATTCTACAACACACATACTCAAGCATACAAGCTCCTAGGGGCTTCAAACTATCTTAAACCCCATCTACAACACATCAAACAACACAAATCCAACATACATTGTCCATAAACCAACATAAACCCAAAAACTCATAAAACCCTACACATGCATTTCTACTTCAAGAATCAACTTAAAACTTGTTAAAAACATGTAGTGAGCTCAAGATCGGCCCTTACCTCTTGTAGATCGAGAGGAAAACGACCCTAGCTCGGAGATGGGAGAGATTTGAGTTCTTGAACCTCAAAGCTCCAAAACTTGCTTTAAACTCGAAAATCTTCAAAATAAGGTGAAAACTAGTGAAAAACTTGAAAGATCTGAAGGAAGAACTCAAAGATTGGTGAGGAACGGCGGAGAGCTCACCTTAGCCGAAAATGGGGAGAAAAGCTCGCCCATTTCGGCTAAGGGACCCTTTTATAGTGGCTGGCCAGACCACGTTCGGGGGCCGAACGTGCCTCCGCATGCATGCCATGTTCGGCGGCCGAACCTGGGTTTTTCCTCCTAGGTTGTTTTCATGCAAAAACTCATTTCCATCTTATTTAAAACCATAAAACACATTAAAACATTTTATGAAAATATGGTTTTACCCTTCTAGAAGTCTCCGACATCCGAGATTCCACCGGACGGTAGGAATTCCGATACCGGAGTCTAGCCGGGTATTACAGGAACGAATAAAGATATTTTTGTTTCTATGATTAATTTCCAAACTGAAACGGATCCTATACTTCAACTAGAATTTATTTACATTTATTTATTTCTCTTTTGATTATTGCTTTGATTTTTATTCTAACTCATCATCAAACCCCCCTCCCCTCTTTACTTTTATTGTTTATTTTCCTAGTCATTGTTTGAAAATTATTAATGTCAATTTCTTGTGGATTCGACCCTATTCACTCTATACACAGTTCATATTTGTTATTTTTTAATAGGTTATTTTTTGTGGTTTCGACACCCATCAATGGACGTCATCCATGATTCCCCCTCTTTTATGGGAAAAGACTTTTCCGCTTCTATTGCTGGAGTGTGCAATTCCTTGAATTGAAACGGTTGAGTCATGTGTTGTTCACCCACTACTGCCATCTTGGTCAGAAGATTCGCCTTTTTATTGTTGCCTCTGGCCACTAGAAAAGTTCACAGCTGCCCTGTCCTTCTTTGATCCTCTCCATTAAAGATCAAAATGTTTCCTCACATTTAACAAAATTCAATTCTTGGACTTTGAATTATCCCTGGCATTGACTACCAACCAATTATGAGTCACTAAAAATAATGGATTTTTGTATACCTAATTTCTTGATGATTCTTAGGACTATTATTATAGTCTCGTACTCAACTACATTGTTGATGGCTGATGAGTGTCGAAACCACAAAAAATAACCTATTAAAAACCTACAAATATGAATTGTGTATAGAGTGAATAGGATTGAAACTACAAGGAATTAACACTAAGAATTTTTAAACAATGACCAGGAAAATAAACAATGAAAATAAGATTGGGAATTTTGATGATGAGTTAAAATGAAGTTCAAAACAATTAAATAAAGCGATAATTAAAAAAGAATAAAATCAATGTAAACAAATTTTAGTTAAAGTGTAGGATACATTTCAGTTTGAGAAATTGATCATCGAAACAAAAATACTGTTACTTATTCTAATAAATTAGTTATAGTTATGAAAGATACTCTACATGATCAATCTCTCTTTAGGTTTAAATTAATTAAGAAATGTTCGCTAATTAACCCTAGCCAACAAATCGTCCAAAGAACATATTTGAGATTGTATTTGTCAACTGCCTTAAGAATTAGAGAGACCCAATTCTAACTAACAAACCAAACTATATGGTGAGTTTAAGTTAGATCATACAATTTTTTAGTGATTACACTAATTGTTACTTGTGTTCAATAACCTAAGCAATTACGGATTTTAAGCATCCAAACTAACGATATATTACTTTAAAATTATGAACAATGGGCCCTATTGATCAAATAATAAAGCAATAATAATATTAAGAACTGAAATTGCATAAATATTGGAAGAATGAAAGATGAAAAATTATGTTTAGATCTCACAATTCATATATAAACTGAAATTTCACCCTAACGTCAACTAGAAATAAAGAGTTTAGCCACTCATGAATTTGAAAAAAAATACAAAAAAGAAGAGAGAATCAGCTGAAGAGGGAAGCAGAAGATTGGTGATGATGGATGGATGCTATAGTTGTCCACAAAAAAGGGCTTATATAGGTGCTTAACCCTAATAAAGTCCTTTTGGGAATAAGAATTCTTCTTTTCTTTTTTTTTTTTAAATTAGGAACCTTTCCTTTAATATATTTCTTTCAAGGAGAGAACTCCTTGATGGTACTGCACTGAAGGAGGGAAATCTGAGTGGGTCCTGCGGCTTTTAATACGGAGATATGGTCTTCTTATTTTCAAATTTGAATTTTTCCCGCTCACTGTCAGGTTCTATGCAGACTGTTGATTTGCTCAATTGTTTGGGCAAATTGCTAGTTAAATCTACCATCTGAATATGGTTAACTCAGCTTGCGGATCTGGCAATTTATGGCTTCTATGAAGTATGAGCATTCAGTGGATTTGTCCAAATCGCTGGTCAAGTTAATTTCAGTGCTTTTTTAACAACTTTTTATTAAATCTACTTTTCTTTTTCTTTTCTGTGAAATATAATAAAAAAATACAAAATTAATTAGAAAAATACTCAAATCAATGCTAAAAACAGTATGAAAAATATGTTGAAATTACATTCGATCAGTGGCATTGAAGGCAAGCTTTGCCGCATACCGAAACTTTATACCGGTTTGAGACTGCAATAGGATCCCAATTCCAAAAACCCCAGTCTTGCAAGCTCCATCTGTCTAAACTTTCCACCCCTCTATGGTTGATTCAGGGTACTCCAAACGTTCTAAAGGCGGAGTTATTTCCACAATAAAATCGGCTAGCACTTGGACTTTCATTGCCTTCCTTGGGATATACCTGATATTATAGGCCTACAATATTAATGTCTAGGTGGATAATCGCCCTGAAAAATCTGGCCTGTGTAGAACCTTCCGCAGAGGATAATCTGTTATGACTTTTATGGTATGCGACTCGAAGTATGGTTGTAGTTTTGTAGCTGACATTAGAACTGCAAATGCTTTCAAGAGGTTGATAATTCAGCTCCGCCCCCTTTAAAACTTGGCTAGCATAATATATTGGACTTTTCTCCCCATTGTTCTTCCGAACGAGAATTGAGCAAACTGTTTTCTGTGTCACAGATAATTATAGAAATAAAACTTCACCTTCAATAGGCAGGCTTAGCAACGGAGGAGACGATAAGAAGGTTTTTAAACTTTCAAATGCCTTTGCACATTCTTTCTTCCACTCAAACTTACCTTTACCTTTTAATGCTTTGAACAATGGGAGATACTTTCTATCCCAGCACGATATAAAACGGCCCAGGGCAATGACTCGCCCATTCAACTTTTGCACTTCATTAATGGTTTTGGGTGCTTCCATATTTTGGATAGCGCTGATTTTCTTAGGGTTTGCCTCTATATCTCTTTCTGAGATAATATACCCTTGAAAATTTTCAGCCTTTATCCTAAAGGTACACTTTTTAGTATTTAGCTTCACACCCGCCTTGTTTAGGATGTCAAAGACTTTCCTGATATCTTCTAGATGGTCTTCCAAAGATCGGCTCTTTACCACCATGTCGTCTACATACACTTCGATGGTTGATCCCACCATGTCTTTAAGGATTCATAATACCAGCCTTTAGTACGTCGCCCCCATGTTTTTTAAACCAAAAGGCATTATCTTATAGTAGTAAACTCTTTCATTTGTTATGAACACAGTCTTCTCTGCGTCCTCAGTATCCATCATGATTTGATGGTATCCTAAAATGGCATCAAGGAAGGAAACCACTGCATGATCCAAGGTCGAGTCTACTAATCTATCAATGGACGATAACAAGTAGTGATTTTTTGGACATATTTTATTCAGATAAGTGAAATCCACACACATCCTCCACTTTCTGTTATCTTTCTTTACCAGGACCGCATTGGCTAGCCATATTGGATACTGGACTTCCTTTATTAATCCTGCACTCAAAAGCTTATCAACCTCTTATTTAGTCACTTGCTGCCTCTCTAGTGCAAATTTTCTTTTCTTTTTTTAGACTGGTTTGACGGTCTTATCAATAGATAGCTTATGGGTAATAAGAGTCGGGTCCACACCTATTACATCTTTTGGAGATCAAACGAAAGTAGTTACTCGGCTTTTTAGTAACTCTATTAGATGAGTCTTTATTTTATTATTTAATATAGTGTCAAATCATACCTTTTGCTCCTTAACTATTTGGACCTACTCTACTGAGTCTACCGGTTCTGGCTTTACATGAAATTCCGGCTTCTCCAGCAAGTCGATGGGCATGGTTGCTTTTCCAAGGCTTTTTATTGGGTTTCCATAACCTTCTTTAGCTAATCTCAAATTGCCTCAGACTACTACTATTCTCCTTGGAGCTGGAAGCTTAAGACACATAGTACTCATGTTAATAACGATATTGTAATACCCGGCTAGACTCCGGTATCGAAATTCCTACCGTTCGGTGGAATCTTGGATGTCGGAAGCCTCTAGTAGGGTAGAATCATGTTTTCATAAAATGTTTTAAGGTATTTCATGGTTTTAAGTAAAAATGGAAATGAGTTTTTGCATAAAAACAACCTTGAAGGAAAACTCAGGTTCGGCCGCCGAACCTCAAGTTCGACCGCCGAACATGCATGCCTTCGGGAGCGCCTTTAGGCCCCCGAAAGCATAAGTGAGGAAAGTCCAGGTTCGGCCGCCGAACCTCAAGTTCGGCAGCCGAACATGGCATGCATGCGGAGGCACGTTCGGCCCCCGAACGTGGCCTAGCCAGCCACTATAAAAGGGTCCCTTAGCCGAAAATGGGCGAGCTTTTTCCCCATTTCCGGCCAAGGTGAGTTCTCTGCCACCCCTCACCGATCTTGAGTCTTTTCCTTCAGATCTTTCAAGTTTTTCACTAGTTTTCATCTTGTTTTGAAGATTTTCGAGTTTTGAGCAAGTTTTGGAGCTTTGAGGTTCAAGAACTCGAATCTCTTCCAACTCCAAGTTAGATCGCCTCCACCCTCGATCTTGAAGAGGTAAGGGTCGATCTCTAGCTTACTTTATGTTTTAAGAAAGTTTTATGCAAGTTCATGGGGTAGAAAATGCATGTGTAGCTTATGTTAAGCTTATGGGTTTTTGGTGTGATTTTTGAACAATGTGAGTTGCTTGTGTGTTGTAGTTGGGGTTTTTGATGGTTTGATGCCCCTAGGAACTTGTATGCTTGCTTGTGTATGTTTGGGAATGTTGTAGAATAGGTTTATGCATGTTTGGATGAGATTGGAAGCGCAAATGCATAAGGGAGCTGAGTTTCTGCCATTCTGGGAGAAACCAGGTTCGGCAGCCGAAGGAACTTTCGGCCACCGAACATGCTTGTGGAGGCAGCCTTCGGCTGCCGAAGCTTGCCCCCGAAAGGAGACTTTCGTCTCTGTCTGGGACTTTCGGCCGCCGAAAGTGTCGCCGAACATGCATGAGTTTCGCCTCTGTCTGGGAGTTTCGGCCGCCGAAGGTGCCGCCGAACCTGCCTGACTTTCGGCTCTGAAGGGACTTTCTGCCGCCGAAAGTGCCCTGTCCAGCCCTTTCTTGCATGTTTTTCTATGATTATTCTATGATGTTTTAAGGGGTTTTTGGGGAGTAGTTTAGAGTTATGTTCATGTATGTTTGGTCCCTCATTTGAGTCCACCTGTGTAGGTTCGGACCCGAGGAACCGAGGACCCCAGGACCCCAGCAGTGAGTCTGTTGCCCCAGTGTCTGGTCAGAGCTATCCAGAGGTGAGTGGAATAACTTATTATGTTTTAAAGCAAAGAATGAACTTTTCAGCATGTTTCACGCATCATGAATGCCATGTGATGAATTAGGTTGCTTGCATTAGAATTCACGAATATGTTGCATTGCATATTTTTATGTTGATGTGGATGAATGTTGGATGATCCATAGCCCTCGATCTATGATATGACGATGTGATATGTACGGTACGGAATGTAAGACCAGTGGGACCCATTCTACGTTCGCTGGCACTATGTAAGGGAAAGACCAGGACCCATTCTACGTTCTGGCACAGTTGGACACTGTTATGTTATGATATGTAAGGGAAAGACCAGGACCCATTCTACGTTCTGGCACAGTTGGACTATGTAGAGGGCTATTGGTGACAAGTTCATCCTTGATGTGATTAGCTGTGATATGATGCATTCCATGATCCATATGATTTAAATGTTTTATTATTCTGCTCACTGGGCTCTAGTAGCTCATCCCTCTCCCATTTTCCCCAGGATTGCAGGTACAGGGTAGACCAGGAGATCCATAAGAGTATTGAAGTCCTGTGTATGTAATAGATAGTGTGGACATGATAAATGTATTAATGTTATGTAAAAGTACAGTTTCAGTCATGTATTGATATTGAGGATTAGATATTGTGCTTGACATTGTGTATGAGGTATCCCTTTTATTACATGATCAAAAATGTTTTATAATGTTCATGAAAGCCAACTCATCTTATGATGTATCGCCCATTGGGGCATTGATGAGATCCCACAGAGGGATCACGATTATGATTATGACTATGTACAGTGTATGTTCAGGTTGAGTTGGATGTTTGAAGGAAAAGTTTTAAATTTTTATGTATGTTGTTGATCATGTATGGGATTAAACAGGTTTTCAGGATGTATGTCAGGCTTGCTACGGGTCCCGGCGGCCTTAAGCCGACCTGGATCCTAGCGCCGGTAGCGGTCCGATTTTCGGGTCGTTACAGATATGATCGTAGTTTAGGACTAGACAACCAAGTATCACATTGTATGCAAATGGGATATCTACCACCGCAAACTCTGCATACAACTCTCGCCTATACTTTTTGTCATCCAGTATCAGGGGGAGGTTGATGGTATCCAGCACTGCCACGGTCTTATCTCCTAATCCTACTAAAAGATATGAAACTCTGATAATGTTGTTTTTATCCAAGCCTAACTTGTTAAAAATTTTAAGATGAGAAGATTAACAGAACTATCTATATCCACCAATACTTGCCTTACCTCGTACCAGTTCAGGAGGATCTTAACAATCAGTGGGTCATTTTAAAAGAATCCAATCGCTTTGTCAGTTAGACCGAACCTTACCTCTTGCTTGGTCCATAGTTCTTGATCAACAGGCAGGACATTTTTTACTACACGCTTATTTTTTTTTCTTTGCCTTTATTAGGTCCTCCTCTCGTAATGATATGTACAATTTCGACCATTTCATGAGATAGAGAAAAGGTTCTTTTTTAGAGAGAAAAGAAGCAAGAACCCGGTGTTAATTCAATGAACAGAGAGACTTCAATGAATTTTCTAATAACGGAGTCAAATAATGTTATAGAGATTAAATTGATAACATGGTCGAAAGGATGCTACACTGTGATTGGTTTAGACTTGGAAAGAAGAGAACGTGAGGCGGTGGGTGTCCACGGCAGCCACTCCGACATTCAAATCAGTATACTAAAAAATAGAGAGAATATAATGAATTGTTTAGAACTTGAATGGTGTAAGAGAATAGCACACATTCGCCTCTGTGATTCTTCTACTTTTATACTATAAGGAGGTGGAGACAAATATGGCATTTTCCGATAATCCGACGGTGATGTGATTGGTTGCTTGATAAGAGATATCACCAGCTAATAGGTTGATAATCCAATGATTATAAAGGTAATGGAGACTGTTAGTGTATTTGCCCTAGGCCTTTATCTTGAACCTTTTTGTATGTCATTTTGGTTATTAATAAAAGAGGTTTTATTATAATTATTATTTGTTTGCATGTTACATCATAATGATTAACATCCCTGGTTACTTATTATTATGATGATAATAATAAAATATGACTAGTATGATTATTGATTGATAATCATGAGATGAGTATGTATATGTTGATATAATTCAATAATCATAGATACTTGTTAGAGAACAAAGTATTGGATGGACCAGCATTGAAATCACTACATGGGTTATTGTCATAAATGAATCTCAAAATAGTTATGTCTTAATTCTTTGACTTGAAATTGTCATAGTTTCCAACATAACGACTGTTATGTTTTGACATAACCAAACATTGTCTTTAATCGGATAATCATAAAAGTTATGATTGAGCATAATAGAAATTATGTAGGGGATATTGAACAATCAAGATAGAATTTTTCCCTCTCTTTGAAAGAGATATCTTCTGGACCTCTCGATAAGTGAGACTGAGAAATGCATGGTCATTTTCAAATGAATTGATAGTGTGATCAATATCATTTAGTTTTATCAATCTACTTAGAGATCGAAAAATCATAAGTTTAAACATTATAAATTTGACATTAACCATGACTTATGTTCAAACTAGATATTGTGTGACAAAGGGATTAATACATATTCTATTTATTAGGTTTTATCGGACTATCGGTCATTATATTAATTGGGTAGTTATAATGTCTTGCTAGATACCACTTATAATTTATGGATCTTGTGGGACTGGACCTATTGCCAATTAATGTGAGCCTATTGGGTCACACACAAAAAAACGTTGTTGATGTGATATGTCATATTAATGGGCTAAAAGCCCATTAGTATAATTAATAATAATAAAAATGTTATTATTATTAATATTAATTATTTATTATTATAAGATAATAATATTTAAAAGATCTACAGTCTATCTATAACTGTTATAAATAAAGGATTTTTCCGTTTTCGTTTTTGAAAAATGACTTATTACATAGATATTTGAGTATCTGCGAGATTGTGATAATTGGTTATGAACACAATTCTTTTATGAAAAGAAGTATGGGAAAAACAAAAGACTGAAAAAACGAATAAAACTTCTTCTGCAAATTGTGGGAGTAAGGTTTTGGAGTGATCGTTTTTCTAGGCTGCAGATTGGGCAGCACATGGCTTATCCTTTCGTTGAGAGAGCTAGCACTCTAGACGGAAAGCGTTCGTGTAGATACCATTGAGGGTGTTCGTTTCATAAGCAGCACCATCAGTCTGGAACTGTATCTTCTCATCGAGTCTAATAGGTTAGTCTTTTATCCTTCCTTTCAAAATAAACGAAGCACTCAGATCCTGTAAGGGAAATAAATTTTTTTTTTTCGCTGCGTGCTTTCGGTTGCCGTAATCTCTGAGTTTTCTAACAGGGATATATTGGGTTATGCGTGATAACAGTAACTTCATGCTGACACTCGTCCCATCCAAGAGAGGGCGAGTCTTGATAATAGACTGAAGGTTTGAGATGTCCATATCTTTCTTTTTTGGGAACAACGTTACTCACTGATCAAGTTCTTGCCACGTGAATCTGTCTCATGGTAATAGTTCATAACTTATCTTGAGCGATTATTATGTAGCATTAATTTATTTTTAATATTTTTATATGTTTTTTCAAAACATTTTTGTATCTAAATTTCTTATTTTAAAAATTGAAATTTTTACTTTATTTCCACATGTGATTATAATAAATTGCAAAAAATATAGAGAGAGAGAAATATGGGAAATTTTATGTTTATTAAATATTAGATTTTATTTGTATAAAAAATATTTATTTTAATTAATTTAAATTATAAGTATTTAATTAGTTGTAACTGAATTTTTTTAAAATTTTAGCTATATTGACAAAAATTAAAAAAAAGTTATATAAATAAAATAATATTATTGATGATACCATATCAACTATCATATTAACATCTTAAATTTTTAATTTTGACCATAGATTACTATTAATACGAAATTTTAAAATTAGAATAAAATTGATAAAAGTAAAAGAATTAACTATAATTAAAAAAAAAAAGTTAAAGTATTGGCTTTTGTTGTACGTTTAGGCCTTTAGTTGAACGGATTTTTTTTTTTATAAAATCCTTTTAACATATTTAGTTTAAAATGATTAATTTAATTTATTTAGTAGTTTTAAATTAGTGATTATATAATATTCATTTTCCATATTCTATGGATATAGGGTGTTAAATAGCAGTCCATCTTTAAATTAATTTTTGTTCTTTAATAAAACTAAGTTGACTGCTATATATATATATATATATATATATATATATATATATGTTTAATTGTTGCTATATGCAATTTATTTTTAGGTATTTAGTTAGTTATATCTTAATTTTAATAAATTAGTTCTTGATTTGTTCATCGTGATTATCCAATTTCTAATGCATAGTTTTTTTCTTTTTTTGCCAATTACACGTATTAAGATAAATTGTAATTTGGGATTAAATAGTTAGGCATGTCATCTCAATTGAATATAGTCTTAGAACAATATTTAATTAAACTTAGGTTATCTTAAAACTTTTTTTCATTAAAGATATTAATTAGTTTATATGCGAAAATTGATTAATTGTAAAACGATTCAAACAAATTATATAGTCTAGTGAGAAGATGGAATATTTGAAATTTTTATTCTTAAAGGAATCATGAACACAATTGTCAATCATAAGTTAGTAAAGCAAAGTACAAGACTCCAAACAAAACACTAAAAGTTCCAAGCCATCCAAACAAATCCAATAGTACCTAAAAAAAAAAAATTTGTCCAGAAATTTTACCATATAAATATTATATGTACAATAATTTTATTATAATAATTGATTATAGTAATCTTATATAGTTTTGAATCAAATAAGTTTTCATTCTAACGGGTGTAGCTCCAATACGTTGGTCATCCACAATAACCAATATCAAAATCTATCTACTGAAGAAGAAAACAAGCTTCTATTCAATGTATGAAAAATTCTTTTTCTGAGCCATGTCTAAAATCAATAAATTTATAAAAATTTTAATTCAATGATTTTTTATCCATTCTCATAGGCTTCATTTGAAATGATCCATTATAGCATAAACAAATTCAAAATGAATTTTCAAAAATCATATTTCAATTTCTCTTAAAATAATTTTGTTTGGGATAAAAAACATCATTTTTTTAATTATAAACATGAAAATTAATAAAAAGAATCAATTAATAATTTTTAATTCGAAATATAGAATAAAAAATTTAATTCATTTTAAATTAGAAAAATATTTATTTAAAAAACTAGAATTTATGTACAATTAAGTAAGAATTCATAACTATTTTTGTGTGAATAATTTATTCCAATAGAAGTACGAAAAAAAAGATAAATTAATTTGAGGTTGTTGGTCTCGATTAATCAATTCTCCTCTACCATATGATATTTAATGTTTTAGTAGTTATTAATTATTTTAATTATTATTGGTTGTTTTAATAATGATTAGCTAAATTAAAGGGTGTCCAATTTGATGCCATTTTGAGATTAAACCAGGATGGGGTTATGTTGAAAAATTTATGGTTGATGGTGCTGATTAGAAGTTGTAGAATGAGAGTGCAGTTCAAAGGAAATAGTCCCCTTCATTCTTAGGAATTAATATTTAGCACATACTCTAAATATTTTGGGACAAGTTTTGATTTAGCCTTCAATGTTTTTGCAGATGTTTGAGGTTCAATAGTGGAAGAGAGAGGGGGGACAGAAACAAAAACAAAGAGAGGAAGAAAATACAAGGGAGAGGGAGAGGGACAGGGAGAGGGAGAGAATTGCATGAGAGTGAGAATAGATTTTACATTATTCAAAGGAAAAGTTACGAAGTTTTGAATGTAAATGTCTGTATAATATAGTCACAAATCATAGAAATCTCATTTAATTAACCTTATAATAAATTAACAGTGCAAATATTCACATTTGAATGAAATTAAGAATTTTTTAGTACGCGAAATTAAAATTAAGAAATTCTCTTTCATTTAAATATTAAAATACAAATATAAGCTAATGAAAATTTTTCTTAATTTTTTTTGCTTATTGTGGGCATCTAAATTATATATATATATACCATTGTAGATATTAGATTGATGACATAGTCAGAATGGCGCTACGCTGTGATTAGCTAGACTTGCAAAGAAGAAGACGTAAGGTGGTGGGTGCCTACAACAGCTACTCCAACGCGCAAGTCAGTATACTTGAAAAAGAGAGTGAATATAATGAATCGCTTAGAAATTTTTGTGTAAGAGAATAGCGTATCTTTGCCTTTGTGATCGTTCTCATTTATACAGTAAGAAAATTAGATAAATACAACTAATCAGGTGATGATGTGGCCAACTACTTAATAAGGAATATCTCCAGCTAATACCACGATTATAAGCGTAATAGAAATACATTGGACTCTACTTGATAATGGTAATTTTGTGCCAAGACTTGCTTTGTTAAGGGGATGGGCGAGTCTTCATGATGATCCGAGTATTAAGGTGTTTAGATCTTTCTTTCTTTAAGCTGGGCTACTTTTTCCATTTATCAAATCCTTGCCACGTGTTCTTATCTCATGGTGATAGCTCATAACTTATTTTAAGTAATTGTTATATAGTATTAGAAGTTCTCAACTCGTTTTAGATCCTTTAGGTTAAAAGTTTGATGGTTTGCCTTTTCGGTTTAGGACATGTGACACAATTTGTTTGGTCTTGCATGATTCTTTGAAATTCCTAATCGAAACTAAAAAAGAATTGATAATGTAGGAACTAAATCAATTTTATTTAGCTATTTAATTTTAATTTTTTATCAAGAATTATATCGAAACTATACTTAAGAATCAATTTATATATATATATAATTTATAATAATATTATAATTCTAATATATAGTTTTAATAATATATTTTATTTATGATATAATTTCAATAAAATTATATACATATAATTGCAATATTATTTAATTATTATTTTTTTATTTTATTTAGTTGATTATAATTTATTTTATTTAAATAAATTATATATATAATATATATACTAACAGAATTATATTATTAGAATATAAATTATTAAAATAATTATATATATACTTATTATTATTATTATTATTATTATTATTAATTATTAAATATTTATAAAAGTAGAATTTAATTAGTTTAATTAATTAATTAAAATTTATTTTATCTAAATAAATTATATACATATACACTACCTCAATATTAATAGAATTATACAAGTAAAATATAAATTATTAAAATAATTAAATATAAATTATTGATATGTATATATACACTTATAATTGTTAGTATATATATATATATAACTAATCAATTATTAAATGTTTATAAATATATAATTCAATTAATTTAATTCATTAATTATACTTAATTCTATTTAAATAGATTATATTATACACTATCTCCATATTAATAGAATTTATATTAATAAAATATAAATTATTAAAATCAATATATATATATATATATATAATTGGTAAGTAGATTATATAATAATAAAATATAATTTGATAAAATTAAAAATAAATTAAATTAAAATAATTGCGACTGTTTAAAAAATATTAATAAGCTAAACTACATAACTTTATATACTACATAGTTTTATTTTAAATTAGGTAGTTTTGTTATAAAAAAATAAAGAAAACTAAATACATGTAATACCTGACTAAATTTCGGTGTTTGAATTACAACTTTTTGATGGAATCATTATCAGAATCTAAAATTTTAAAGTTGAAATTTTTAGAAAGGTATAAAATGAATTTGAAGTTTTTGAAATCGTGTTAAAAAAAAAGTTTTGTAAAGGTTTGAAGGTTCGGCCGCCGAAAATGATTTCTCCGGCTACCTATAAAAGGCTTTCAGCTTGAAAATGTGAGAACTCTTTCTCCATTTTATCGCAAAGGTAAGTCCATACCCTTTTCTAGATATTTTTGTTAAAATTATTTCAAATCTCTTGGAGAATTCATGAGTTTTTACTTCGTTTTTTAATATCTGAGTTTGGATTTCAAGCTTTAACTTTTGAAGACCTCCGAAAATCGATTTCTCTCTTCTCCAAGTCTTGATTGCTATGTTTTCTGTGTCCTTCAAGAAGTAAGTTCAATCCCTACTTTTCTTATGTTTTCTAAAGTTTTTAAACCAGTAGTACAAGTCGTTAGGGCATACATGATTGGTTATTCTAAAGTTTTAAGTTTGAGTTAGCCTTGATGATGGATGATTTTCTCTTGAGATTTTGTTGATGCATGTTGAGTTTAAAATAAGTTTTTTAGGTCCTTTATGTGTGTTAAGTGTGTATGATAGTCTTTAGGCTGTTGCATGTAAGTTTGGACTTGTTTTTTGGGTGTGAGCGTAGGGTAGAATTGGGTTCTGCCTTACTGGAGCATCCAGATTCGGCCTTGCTGGAGAATCCAGGTTCGGCCGCCAAAACAAGGTTCAGCCGCCTAATCTGCCCCTGAAGGTTTTGACTTTCAGATCTGTGAGGGATCTTCGGCCGCCAAACCTGTCGCTGAAAGTTTCCTGCCCATCCTTTTTCAACTCATTTTCTACGTGTATTTTTATATGCTTATAAGGATTTCTTGAGGGTTGTTTTAAGTGTTATAAAAGTTATGTCTGGTCTCTCATTTAAATTCATCTGTGTAGGATCGGATTTGGGAGACCGTAGAGGCTTGCAGTGAGATAATTGTTTCAATATTAGGCGAGCGTCAGCCAGAGGTGAATATAACTGAATAGATCTATTATTTTAAAGAAATTACATGCATATATCAGCTTGTTATGCTAACAAAGTGATATATATAAAATTTATTTTGAATATAGGGGATAAATTTCAAATTTTGTTGTTATATTTGTTTATTGTTAGTGTTGCTTTCTTCCTTGTTTGCAATATTATAAACATTACCGACATACCTATTAATTGCACCCATGTGTGTGAACATTCAAGATTTGTAAATTAGCTTTGGAAATATTTGAATTTGATTTTTGTAACTCTTCTTTATCCTTTGATAGGAGAGTAAAAAATTAGTTGATAGATAGATTGACTCTAGAAAAAAAGTGTTAGATCAACATTTTTTAGTTCAACATAAGTAAGAGTGTTGTCTGATTGAGGTGGATATTTAAAGAACTTCAATATTTATTAATATTATTCTAATTAAAGAGATTTTATTAGTTCAGAAAGTCATAAGGATGGTTCCACCTCTCAGGAGTAATAAGGCTGTTGTGCTAAGGCTTGAGTATTGAAGTGATAAGGGTTAATTTTGTAAATATTGAACAATTGAATGAGTCTTGTGATTAGGATTCTTAGGGTGATTCGTTCACTTACTGGTGATATTTTTTCCATTATTCTCTCCTATTCAATAGGCAACTTTAGTTATCAATTCTCTTATTTAAATCATGTGTGTACTGTGAAGAAAAAATATAACGAAGATTATATTCTTAAAAAACATATCTTTTTCACTTTGTTGTCTTGGTATCAGAGCTTTAACGATCTCTCACCATGGCTTCTTCAAATCTGAATATCGCCAATTTCGTCACTTTGAAACTCAAACAAACAAACTATCCTCTGTGGAGAGAACAAGTTTTGAGTTTAGCTGAAAGTCAGGAGCTGTCAGATCACCTTGTTAGTGGCTTTCCTGAGGATCAGAAATTCAATAACCCTCCCAACCCAATTCCCGAAAATTATCAACCTCAACAATCAGACACATTCAAAGCATGGCAAAATTCCGACCGATTACTTCGTGGATGGATCTATGGAACATTAAGCGAGGAATCACTCGGCCTTGTCATCGGATTAGAAACTGTTCATACTGTTTGGAGCGCTTTAAAAGATGCGTATGCCCAAGATTCACAAGAAAGGGTATTTACCCTTCGACAACAATTGACCTACTTTCGCAAAGAAGAAAGTCGGTCCATCACAGAACACCTAAGATTGTTTAAAGAGATCTGTGACAATTTAGCAGCAATTGGAAAAATAGTACCCGATGAAGAGAAAGTATTTTGTCTTCTTACCAGTCTGGGACCCCAATACGACACATTCACCACAACGATGCTCAAGCCACCGCGACCAACGTATAATGAGCTAGTCTCCCAACTTAAGAATCTCGATCAGCGACGTATGTGGTTTTCCACACAAACTGAAACAGGTCTTGACCAAATTGCTTCTCACGTGGCTTTCTATGGAAATCAACAGACTTCTTCAAATTCTTCTTCGAATCAACGTCCTCGATTCAACTCTCAAGGGCGTGGCTTCCAAGCTCAGCAGACACAGGGACAAAGACAGAACAAGGAACCAAGCCTCCCTCAGCGGCGACCTCCTCCCGCAGGGCGTAGAAGAATGACACCAGCCGAACGGGAATTGTACAAGAACGAAGTTTATCAATACTGCAACAGGGATGGACATATTGCCAAAATTTGCTGGTGGATTCCACAAGATAAATCGAACAGCCCTGCTCCAGCTCTTACTGCCCTCACACTGGATACTGATATTATTGACAGTGACTGGGTTGCAGACTCCGGTGCGTCGAACCATATGACAGGAAACAAAAAGCTATTACATAAGCTTCATGATTATTATGGACCTGATTCCATAACCATAGGAGATGGAACTTTTCTATCTATCGATGGCGTTGGGAAGGCTTCCATAGAACAGAAAAATAAATTATCTATTTCAAATGTTTTATCAGTTCCTGCTCTAAAACAGAATTTGTTGTCTATTGGACAATTAACTGATGATTATCCTGTCAATTGTGAATTTTCTAATGTTTCTATTTCTGTTAAGGATCGACAAACGGGACAGGTACTGCTGCAAGGGCCATGGAAACATAATCTTTATATTTTGGCTGGTGCACCCAAAGCGTATTTTTGCAATCGGTTTAAGACTGGTACTGCGGTCATATAGCACCAGCGATTAGGCCATCCTCAATCATCTGCAATATCTGTTTTATTTAATAAGAACCTAATTGATGTAAAAGGGTCCTTGCATTCTAAATCTTTATGTGATAGTTGCCAGTTAGGGAAGTTGAGTAAATTTCCATTTTCCTTGTCCACAAATAATAGTTCCTCTGTGTTTGAAAAAATTCATTGTGATTTATAGGGACCAGCCCCTGTTCTGTCTTTTGCAAAATTTAAATATTATGCTTGTTTGGTTGATGACTATTCTAAATATTCATGGCTAATACCCCTGAGGAAAAAATCTGAGTTTTTTGCTGCATATAAAGCTTTTGAACAATATGTGCTCCGCCAATTTGGTAAGCACATCAAAATTTTCCACTCCGATGGTGGAGGTGAGTTTTTAAATACTGCTTTATCTTCGCATTTTCTTGCATAGGGAATTAAACATCAAGTGTCTTGTCCTTATACACCTGAGCAAACTGGTGTTGTTGAACAACGACACCGTGTCATTCGTGAATTAGGCTTAACTATGATGTACCATAGTCATGTGCCATTGTCAATGTGGGTTGAGACTTTTCAAACTGCAGTTTTTTTAATAAATAGATAGCCCACTTCTGTGTTAGGACATGACACACCATATTATAAATTGCATGGGTCTCATTTTGACTATAGTTCTTTGCGAGTTTTTGGATCTAAGTGTTTTCCGTATATATGGGACACAAGAAATCATAAGTTCGACCCTAAATCGTGCTTATGTGTCTTTATAGGATATAGTGAAAAACACAAATGGTACAAGTGTTACAATCCTAAAACTAAGAAGATAATAGTATCTAGGCACGTGAGTTTTGATGAAACAAGTTTTCCTTACAAGTCTGCATCCTCTAATAAACTGTTTGCTGTCCAGCTTATAGATTCATGGTTAACCCCATCTAAGAATAACAATTTTTTTATAAGTTCTGTTCCTGGTGCAGGTACTTCTACATTATCAGAAAATATTACAGTAGAGCATGAGAGTATGGTTCTGAGAAGTGCCTCTAGTACATCAACAGAACAGCAGGATGTTATCCTTGTACCTGAACTGCCACATGAACCTGTTCAAGCCACAACAACAGATTCTGCACCTGCTATTCCACCAGCAAATAACGCTCCACAACAGGATGATTTTTACGCAGACTTGTTGCCGCAACTACCCATGACGACAGATCAAGAACCTGCAACATCTTTAACTTCTATTCCATCAAATTCAGCAGCATATACTGATGCCAATACACCAACAGATGCAGCCTCTCTTACTGATCAAATTGCAAACTCCGAATCACCATCTTCAACTCCTAATTTCAGTGACTCCTCACCAGTAATTTCAGCTGCCGTTGATTCGGCGATCAGTCCTTCAGCAGTTCATACTGACCAAGGACAGTTGACCTCAGCTGTTGGAACCTCCAGTCAGAATTTGTCTACTTCAGCTATCACATCTCCCGCAGAGAATTCAAACGATCAGAATCCGATTGCGGCACCGCACCCTTAACATTCGATGATCACCAGGTCACAATTAGGTATTGTAAAACCAAATCCCTGTTATGCTTTGCATGTGTCAATATCTTCTGATGTTCCACCCGAACCCAAGACTGTTAAAAGTGCTCTTGCACACATAGGTTGGAACCAAGCAATGTTTGAAGACTATCAAGCTTTACAATCTACTCACACATGGAAATTAGTTCCAAGACCAGCAAATGTAAATATAATAGGATGTAAATGGGTGTACAAAGCTAAACTCAACTCTGATGGGAAATTAGATAGATTAAAAGCTAGGTTAGTGGCCAAGGGGTTCCACCAAAAAGATGGTGTTGACTACACCGAAACTTTTTCCCCTGTAATAAAACCAGGAACCATTAGATTAGTTATATCTATTGCTTTAGTAAAACAATGGCCAATAAGGCAATTGGATGTAAAAAATGCTTTTCTCCATGGTTTTATTACTGAAGACATTTATATGGAGCAGCCACCAGGAATGAAAGATCCCAATTACCCCAATCATGTTTGCAAACTCCAGCGTGCTTTATATGGTTTGAAACAGGCTCCAAGAGCATGGTTTAATCGGTTGAGTACTTTCTTACTAGATTATGGTTTTTTTTGTAGTTTAGCTGATCCTTCCTTGTTTGTCATGCATACATCGACAGGTATCTTGGTTCTACTAATCTATGTGGACGATATGTTGTTAACAGGGTCTTCTATGGCTCTAGTTCAGAATTTCTTGCAGGTTTTGAGTTTGGAATTTTCCATGAAAGATCTAGGTCCGCTGCATCACTTTTTAGGGATCCAAGTGCAGACAACGGATTCTGGTTTACATTTAAATCAGACGCGATATGCTCACTCTATCTTAGAACGAGCTCAAATGGTGGATTGCTAGCCAATGCTAACTCCTCTTGTACAACGAATGGATGTTACTTCTGATACAACACCCCTTGGTGATACCACACACTTTCGTGGCCTTGTAGACTCGTTACAATATTTAACACTTACTCGTCCCAATTTATCATATAGTGTCAACTATGTTTCACAATTCATGCACAATCCAACAATGTCTCACTTGAAATATGTTCGTCGTATTTTATGATATTTAAAAGGAACAATACATTATGGTCTTTCATTTACGGCAGATACATCACTTGCTCTTAGTGCTTTTTTAGATGCAGATTGGGCGGGTTGTCCAACCACACGGCGGTCCACTACCGGCTATTGTACGTTTCTCGGCGCTAATATCATCTCCTGGTGTGCCAAGGAGTTCTGATCACGAGATACATTCCTTCAGCATATCAAGTTGCTGATATATTTACAAAGTCAATTACAAAAACTCGCCTAGCACAATTTCGACGCAAACTCTGTCTCCATCCTGGACACAGTTTGAGGGGGGATATTAGTTCAGGGAGTCATAATGATGGTTCCACCTCTCAGGAGTAATAAGGCTGCTGTGCTAAGGCTTGAGTATTGGAGTGATAAGGGTTAATTTTATAAATATTGAACAATTGAATGAGTCTTGTGATTAGGATTCTTAGGGTGATTCGTTCACTTACTGGTGATATTTTTTCCATTATTCTCTCCTATTCAATAGGCAACTTTAGTTATCAATTCTTTTATTTAAATCATGTGTGTACTGTGAAGAAAAAATATAACGAAGATTATATTCTTAAAAAACATCTCTTTTTCACTTTGTTGTTTGATTTACCCTTCTAACCTTTTAAATGTGGCCAAATAAAATAGGTTAGATATTTCAAATGGATTTCAATGGCCACTTGAAATGTGTATTCAAGAGGGTGATGCTAATAGCTTTGTGTCCTGGTCTCAAGGTATTGATGGATCCCTGCAAAAGAGAATTTCATTGCGCAGTTTTTGAAAGACAGGCGAAGTGGTAGAGTTTTGTATGGAATAATGACTATTTTTTTAATCCATATACTTTTTTTTTTATCTATTTGAATTGATTATATATTGTCTTTTGATAATTTAATAGTTGAATTATTCAGAATTGGATTTGACTCTGGTGATTAGTATCCTAATTTTATGCAGTATGATGCAAGGATAAGTTGGAGCAGATATTCATAAATCTGTTAAATACATCTATGTTGTTTTAATGAGGCTAGGATACTTTGATGGAACTCCTTTCAATTCATTTGGCAAGAAAGATATATGCAACAATGAGAATTTTGAGTTGGCTACTGTAACAGCATAAGAAGGAATTGTTCTTTTTAAAAATGACAATTATTTTCAATTATAAGAAACTTACTCTAATTCGACCACATGACAATACTACACAAGCAATAATCGAAATTTATGGAGGCTTCAATTACTTAATTACCCCAGAAATATAAATATATTGTTTAAGTGTTCCTTGCCGTTATGTTTCACCAATTGACAGATCCAAAGTAACGTATGAAATAGGATGTGGAGATGTAACTTGTAAAAATGACAGTTTAATCTTATATCTTATATGGATTTCAAACCGGAACAAATTTAATAAATATGATGTAATGTTACTTGATTTAAATGTTTAGACAACTAGATTTTAGTAGTGAATATAAAATTATTATCTTTAGTAATTTAAAATTATTAAAAACATTATTTTTATTTTATAATATGGTAATTTACAGTGTAATTATTAAAATTTAATAAAATTCATAATTTATTCTCTGCTTATTTAATAATAAATAATTTAATCTTTAAATTTTTATTTTATTAATAAAATAATTCTATTATAATTTTATTATTATTCAATTATTAATTGAATAAATTAAATTAAATTTAAAAAAATTAAATTATTATAAATATTAAAATTATAAAAAATTAAATAATTATAAATTAATAAAATTAAACTGTTATAAAAAATAAAATTCAAAAGAATTATTAGATAATAAATTTAACATAAGGTAACATATTTTTTTAGTAGATAAAATCTTATCGTCTTTATAGATAAATTTATAATTTTAAGAATTATTTTATATAAATAATCCTTATTCTTTTACATATTTAAAATTGTATTTAAAATTTAAACTGATGATAATTTTACTACTCAAACTAATGGTAGAATTATCAAAATATCTAATATACAATTTATAGAAAAGTGCTAATTAATTTTAATATTTTAAAATTATAAATATTAAAGATAATATTTGAATCATATTATTTAGAATACTGAGTTTAAATTTGAAATTTGTTTTAACTTATCTGGTACACCTTTATTGTAATAAAATTAAAATGTGAAATTTGTTTAATGTTTTTAATATTTAATTAACTTAAATATCACCATATCTTGCTTCAATTGATTGTAACAAACTTTGGTATTTATCCTTTTTACTAAATTTTTTTATAAGTTATGTTCTTTACTATTATAGCAATAACAAAAATTTCCTTCAAAATCAATTCTTGTTATATCATTAATTGTTTTAATAAAGCTACAATTTTCATGATTTTATTTCTAATCTTGGAAATTCAAAAAACAAATTTCCCTTTATACCCTTCTGGTATGAGTAGTGGTCTCAGATGCTTGTAAGGCTATGAATGACACTTGTACGTTTTACCGTTTCATCATAAATAAATCCATTAAATACACCCACTTTCTACAAGAAGACAAAACCTCGAAACCCGACATGAAACGGCGTCATTTCCTCTCAAATGAGGCAAAAAGCATATACCACCACGGATCCCAAACTTAACCCAAGTCAAAACTCAACCTAATCATGGGTAATTCCTGCTCCCTCAAGATTTCTACACGTGTCCGCATCCAACGGCACCCATCCACCTTGCACAGATATTCACCGCCTCATCTTCCTATATAACTACTCATCAGACCAGCCAAAAACCCTACCCTGTTCTCTTTATCCTCTAAAGATTATCCGTCTATAAATCTACTTCCTCTCTTCTAATGGCGAACCCTAAGGTCTTCTTCGACATGGCCATCGGTGGTCAGCCGGCTGGTAGGATCGTGATGGAGCTCTACGCCGATGTCGTTCCCCGTACAGCCGAGAACTTCCGCGCTCTCTGCACCGGAGAGAAGGGAGCTGGCAAGAGCGGAAAGCCTCTCCACTACAAGGGCTCGACTTTTCATCGTGTGATTCCTGGATTCATGTGCCAGGGTGGCGACTTCACCGCCGGAAATGGCACCGGCGGTGAGTCCATCTACGGATCTAAATTTGCTGATGAGAACTTTGTGAAGAAGCACACTGGTCCAGGTATACTTTCCATGGCTAATGCTGGTCCCGGAACCAACGGATCTCAGTTCTTCATCTGTACCGCCAAGACCGAGTGGCTTGATGGAAAGCACGTCGTCTTTGGTCAAGTTGTGGAGGGCCTGGACGTGGTGAAGGCCGTAGAGAAGGTCGGGTCCAGCTCCGGAAAGACCTCTAAGCCCGTTATGATCGCCGATTGCGGTCAGCTTTAATTGATCCGCGATCTGTGGTGATGACGGCGGAGGTGGTGGTCTCCTTATATGTAGTAGTGACTTAGGATTTGGTGTGCGTAGGGTTGGGTTCATGTTTTCTTTTTGCGTTTTTTTTATCTTTTAATCCTCTTCGGGATCTGTCTTTAGTGGATCGACCGAGTTTGATTACATCGTGTGTTGATGGGATGAGAACCACACCATAAATAAGATAGGCTTTTCTTCATGCGATTATATCTTAATCTTTACTAATTTTGGAAGACTAAAATAACAAAACTGAGGATCTTTGAGCATGGGACTTTATGAAAATTAGATTTCTCTCTCCTCGCGTGATTCAAATGAGAGAAAAAATCGAGATACGGATGATGGTGATGTTGACCAGAACAACATTATAAAATGTGGTTTAAATTTCACGATATTGCGGAAAATTGAGATGGCTCTATCTGAGATGTGGCGCTCGACCGTCGAAGCAATGGGCCTCGTTCCTCGGCTTTCTACTTTTTTGGTTGAAAGCGTGGGGGATATTTTCTTGAATTATCAACCGTATTATTGAGAATAATTATATACAATATTTATGTGCTTTTCAAAGGGAAGAATGCTTATTATGAAGGGTAATAAGCAAATTTAAGTGAAAATAAATACACATTTGTTATTGTATTTTAATAATAATATGTTTTTAATAATAAATACTTACTTTTTAAAAATAGTATTATCCTTATTGTTATTAAAGGACGTAGGTGCGTAGGCAGCTTGAAAAGAAATTGTATAAAATATAATCTAAAATTAAATATACTTTCAATATTTGAATGTAAAAATTGTATAAAATATAATCTAAAATTAAATATGCTTTCAATATTTGACGGTAAAAATAATAAGATAAAAGATTTTTTTTTTAAAAAAAAACATCTGTTTAGTTTATTTGTGTGGATATGCGTCGCTGCGATATGCAGCACGTGTCTTGGCGATACCACGGAGTCTACAAAAAATACGTTTCAAAAAACCAAAATTATACCTGTGCATAATTTTATGGGTTGTACCAAAAAATCTCCCTTCAACTGATACTAGTCAAGCACCTTAATTACATCTAATAGTTTACTTATAGGTTAAACCAGCGAAACTGTTTATTGTTATTTTACTTTATCTTTATAAAACTTCATTAATAATATATAATTGAATAATTAACTAATTCTTACTAATTAAAAAAGCAGGCATATTAATCTAAAAAAGTTATTATAATCCAAATTTTATAATTTATTATAATTATATTCAATTGCTTAAAATTATATATCAATCATGACACATGAAATTTAAGGATGGTGCAAAGGCTGATAAGGGACTACTGTTGGTATGGTGGGTTTTATATTTTAACCACAGTTTTTTTTTTGGTTGAGATGAAATTTTTTACTTTAAAAAAATATACTTAAATTTTATGTGTCTCGATAGATATGCAATTTTAAAAATAGTTAAGATTAATTTAAATAATTAAATATAATCACAATAAATTATAAAATTTGAGATATAATATTTAAAATTTAAAGAAATGGATATAATAGAGAATTTGGAAAAAAAATTTGGCTTTTCAAGACTAATATGCCAAAAAAGTAATAATATATATAACGATTCAGAAGAATTTATCACCTGTGTTAATAACAATTCTTAAAACAGTGACGCGCACCATTTTTTTCCATTTTTCTATTTCTCATATAAAATTAACCTATCAACTTTTGTCTATTTTTTTAATTGAAATATTAAATTATGAAAATATTTTTTTAACATTGTTATTTTATAAAAATAAATATTTATTTTTAATTTAAAAATAGTAACAGTGATTAATAAAGTAAATAAATTTAAATTTATTATTAATTTATCTAATATAAAAATTCAATAAATGTTGTTATTTTAAATTGATTATTAACAAATAAAATTTTTTATAAATAAAAATAAATTTTATTTTATTTCTGAATTTTATTTAATTTTTAATCAGGAATGCATATTAAATAAGGGCATAGAATTATATTATGAAAATAATAATAAGTAAATGCCGCTCGGCACTTTTTATTATAGCTTAATTATTGAATGAATTCATATTAGATAAGAAAAAGGGACAATTTTTTTTTTACTTCTATATATTAAAGTCTCGTCTGTCATTTAACTTGGGATATTAAAAAATAATTTTTAGAAAAAAATTAATATGGTTTGAAAAATAATTCGAAATAGTTTCTTTAATTATCTTTGAATTTAATTTTTCAAAATTGAAAAAAATTAAGAATAAGTTAAAAAAATGTAAAATTGTACGAAAGAATTGACTTAAAAATAAGACGAGATATTTGTGTTTTTCTAAATTTGTATTCTTTTCATTCCATAATTTCATTTTTTTATAATATTAAAAAAATAATTTTTTTTATTAATTTTTAATTATATCATCTCAAAAATATTAAATTTTATTAAATATTAAAAAATATTTTGAACAATTAATAAAAATTTATTTTAAAAATAAAATAGAGTTATAATCTATTATTTATATATTAATTATATATAAAAAAATTAAATAATTAAAAAATAAATAAAAATTATAAAAGAAAAAGAATAATAACTGTTTACACTTTTAAAATTTGAAAAAAATAATTTTCTTTCTTTAATGAGCTACTTATAGCTAATTCAGATTGATAAGATAAGTTGACTACGGATATATGATTGTTTAAAAAAAATTGAGGAAAATTCTTAAACTAAAAAATTAAAAAGAAAATATTTTATAAATAAAAGGACGCATGAAAGAGGAGGTTGTTTACGAGGTGTGGGTCCATGGTGGAGTCGTGAGGAGGACATTGATCATTGGATGTATTATTTCTGATTAAAAAAAAAAAAAGACAAAAAAGATCATTGGATGAAAAAATAGCAACCACTTTCTTTTTAAAAGTTGTTAATTAATTTATAATATGTCCATATTTCATGTATTATTTTTTTCTAATAAATATTAAAATTGGTATATAAAATTTTTTAATAATAATTTATATGTGAATACTAATTGAATTCAATAAATGAAATTGAAAATTATCATTAAAAAACTTTAAAATAATAAAAAAATGTGCATATGATAGTTTTATCTATTAAATAAAAATGCTTATATAATTTAATAACATAATATCAGAAAAATATAAAAAGTACGAAAAGTAGAATGCTAATGAGTATGATAATTTTAAAATTAAAATATTTAAACTGTGAATTTTATATAAAGTGTTTATGATGTGCTCTAATTTATTTATCTAATTAAATTAAAGAGAAAAGTGCTAAGATGTCGCTTATCTGTTGTTAATTTTTTTATATAAATTATTCTTACTTCTGTATTTTTAAAATTCAAACAGTTTAATTTTTATTTTTAATTTTATTAAATTAAAAATCTTTTTATTTAATTTTTTTAATTTTTGATAAAATAATTAAAGTATTTTTAATCTTTGAGTTATACTAAAATTAACACTTATGTCTCTTGATTTTTTTTAAAAAATAATTTTATTTATATATTTTAATTTTATTAAATTAAAAAACTATATTATTTTATAAAAAGACCTTCAATTTAACATAACGAAAGTTAAACACTAAAATATTAAATTTTAAAAATAATATATATATATATATATATATATATATATATATAAAAGTGAATATTTAGCTAATCTGATTCAAAATTAAATTAAACTGAATAAACTAAAAATTAAGATTTAAGTATTTATAAAATTATCAAAACAAAACTAAATGGAAATCGATATAAATTGAAGTGATCTAATTCAATTTATTTCAGTTTAATTCGGTCGGTTAACTTTTAAAATAACTTTTAATTTTTTATATCATATTTTTAATGTTCTAATACTTAATTAAAATATTAGAATTTAATCTTTTTATATTATCAATACCACATATTATTGTTAATTAATATGTTAACCTCAATTTTTATTGATTTTTTTCTGATTACAATAAGAAAAACAAAATCACTATTTTTTAAAAAATTAAAATCAAACTAAATTTAATAAATCTAATTTAATTAATTATTTTAATTTTAATCAAATATCATTTACCCCTATTTTGATATAGCTCAAGGATGTAGAAATAATTTTTTTAATTTTATTAGATTTTTTATGAGTCAGCCAACACTCTTATGAAAAACGAAAGAAAAAAAAAAAAGAATATAGTAATGACGTTTGTAAAATTGGAGTGTTTTGAGTTTTAATTTTAGACTAAATATATATATATTTGGAACAATGTGAGTATAATGCATTTAAAAGCTAAGAAGGTAAAGTATAAGAGGATCTAAAAGACGTAATCCAAGAAATCAACTAAAAGATGTAATCCAAGAAATTAACTCAAAATTCAGCCCATTAGCCAATCCACGCTAATCAATCAATAAAAACTCTATCCACGGCATGCTAAAATTCATCCGCCGCCATTTCAACATCGCACAATCATAGTACTGCCACTATCATCAGCATCGAGCAATATAGCACAAGCAAGCACAAGCAAGTGAGACTACGACGATCACCGAAAACAATAAAATTTGCAATAATTGGTTGATATGCAACAAGAAATAAATATATAATTTTTTAGAAATATCAACAATGACCAAGCGCCGATCATCGGTCAAAGGAAGTATGAGTTATTGGATTCGGTGGTGCAGTTTCAAATCTGCAGCATCTATAACAAGAAAATCCTTTTCGTCGGCAAAAGCAAAATCGTTAGTCTATCCTCACGGGATCTAAACATACCCATTCTTTACACGAAAAATAACAAGAATTTGCTAAACACAAACGAAGAAAAACAAAAAAAAAAACAGAAGACTCGATAACCGTTCCATCATGGAAGGGATAATTATGGCAGATGGGAACCACTCCCTAATCGAAGGCAGGGAGAGAAGCTAACAAATAGAAATCAAAACAGAAAAGAAAACATCACAAAAAAACAAAATTCGGAGAAACCACGCTAAAATTTCACAAAAAGACTATGACTTTTCCTTTTCTTCTTTTCTTTTCTATATTTTTTTTACTTTTCTTTCTCTTATTTTCTCTCTTTTCTGTTTGGCGCTCTCTTCTTAAACTTCACTGTACTAAAGTATTTATATCTTTTTGACTCATTAATGAAAATTAAAAAAAAAAGATATATATAACTTTTCTGATTATAGATATTATTATAATTTTACTCTTTAAATTAAATGAGTTGATAAATGGATTCACACAGCTCCTATGCAAAAAATAATAAACAACTAAAAAAATTTAAAAAATGCTGATAATCCCATTAAAGTGTTTGGAATTTGAAATATGTGATTTTAGTGATTTAAATTCGATTATTTCAAAAAAAAAGTGATTTAAATTCGATAAAAATCTATATTTTATTTAATTGATTATAAATTATATTAGTCAAGTTGAATCTTCTTATTTTAATAGTATTAAGAGGGGTGTGCCACCGATTTTAGGAGTTGAATTGAAAAACCGTATTAAATCGAATCAGAATAAAAAAAAATAATGATGTAAATATTAAAATTTATATATATAAATTTGTTATAATTTTTTTAAATTAAAATTAAACAATAAAAAATATTAAAATATATTATTTTTTATGAAAAATATTTTTAGTTATTTTTTGCAAATAAATGAGACCATTAATTAATTATTAAATACTTATAATAGTATAATTTAATTAATTTAATTAGTTAATTAAATTTGATCATATATATATATAATTATTATATATTTTAATCACTAGTTAATTATTAAAAATTTATAGGGTATAATTCAACTAATTTAATTTTATATTTCATTCTACTTAAATAAATTATATTATACACTATTTTTATTTTAATAGAATTTATATTAATAGAATATAAATTATTAAAATTATATATATATATATATATATATATATATATATATATATATGAATATGTACTTGTTATTATTATTCCTATATATATATATATATATATATATAATTGTTAATTAGATTATATAATAATAAAATTTAAAATAAAATAAATTAAAATAATTATGACTACTTTAAAAAAATTATTAAGTTAAACTACATAATTTTAGAGATATTACGTAATTTTATTTTAAATTATGTAGTTCTGTTATAAAAAAAAAAATAAATATGTTTATAATATATCATAAGAAACTGTTTAGTTGGAATTTATTTCTTATAAAAACATTATAACAAAACTTTTGAAAGTTCTATTGAAATTTTTTTTTTCTTCTTTTAGTAGTTTAAAAATCATAATAGAAAGGCTATATTATATTTGGTTATTTAGTGTTTTCATATATTTTAGATAGAAATATTATATAATATTGTGAATATTTAATATTATTTTGAAATTAAAATGTGAAACTTGTTAATTTAATATAAATAATATTAATATTATATTAAAAAATATTTAATTATTTTATTCAAATTTAAATTTTATTATAAGAATAAAAAATTATATCAAAACTAGAATCGAAAAGGAATCGATATTAAAATCGAAACGGAACTGAAAACATATAAAACTGTACCAGAATCTTATCGAAATTTGATTCTGGTTCTAAAAATATATAAAACCGTAACTGAAAACATATATAACCATACCAGAATCATATCAAAATTTGATTTTGGTTCTAAAAATATCAAGGATCTGAATTTTGGTTTTGATTTCGATTCCCACAAGAAATCGTCTTGAAACCGGAATCGGAACCGCCAATTATGGTGATTCATTTTCATAATTATTAGAATCTATATAACCTCTCTGAGTTTTTTTTCTCTTTTTTTTTAGGTATAATTTTCTTTGATTTGTTTTTATCGGTTATATTCTATTTTATTTGAGTGAGAGATAACTCTTCTTTTTTTGCTCAGTCCATACTTTGTAAATGGATGTAGATATGTTTATTTATTTTTTTATAAAAAAAAATTATTATTAAAAACTTGAAAAAATTTAGTATGCAACACATCATTAGAGCCTAAAACTAAAAAAATAAAATAAAAATCCAACCTAAGTGTTTGCATGCCAAGTGAAAAAATTTGAAAAACCTCATTGCCGTAGACAAACCAAACAAAAAAGACCAACAAAATAAACAAGCCTAACACCAAAAAATTAACAGCAAAAAATAATAAATCCTCCAAAAACAGCTAGAAGACAACACCAAAAATATCCTAAAAATAGTAGGATAAAACTAAACTGAAAGAGACAATAAATTACTGCTATCAAAAGAAACAAGGGCCTTCAAGATGCAGCAAATAGGGTGAAACCAGATCCTTCGTCAGTATTATAAAAGCACAACTAGCAGTAAAAATATTAAAGAAGCAGAGAGCAAATGAACCAAAAATAGAACCCAAAGGCCATCCAGTGAAGAGAGTGACAAGCTACAACCATGCTATAAAATCTTTAGACCTATGAATACCTTACTTTGCAAAGCGTCTGCTGTCCAATTAGGTTCCCTTGAAAATTTTCAAATAGAGAAAGCAGGAAGTAAATTAGAGAGATTCATGATAGAGTTATGAGTTTGAGCAAGCCTCCAGGAAGTAAATTAGAGAGATTCATGACTAGAAATAGCCCAACATTTGATGGTGTCCGCTGTGATCAAAAGATTAAGACCAGTACATAGAAAGGAGGCATCCAAGGCTTTTTCATTTCCCGATAGCCATATCCACCATAGTATAGCATAAGCTAAAGTCGTCTAAAAATTTATTTGCACCTTCCCATAAACCATAAATCTCCATTTGAGAAGCAAAGAAGAAACTGAATTTGGAAGATAAAACAAAAATTCCCACCATTTGGGAAACCATAACCAGATTTGCCAAGACATTCTACAATGTAGAAAAATATGAGAGACCGTTTCTTCATCAATACCACATCTTGGACAAATGCTTAGGAGGAATAATTCCTAAGTGACATAACCAGCTCTTTGTAAATAACTTGCCACGATTTATGAGCCAAACTAGAGATTCTATCTTTGGAAGAGCTAACCCAAGCCAAACAAATGGCATACATTGGCTCATGTTGCAAGAGGAAGCAAGAAGGCACTTGTATAGTGATTTGACAGAAAAAAATCCTTTTTTGTCAGGTTCCCAAACAAGGTGATCATCTTTTGAGAAACAAAGATTGATGGCATTAATAATTGCAAGCAAGTTAGTAAGCTGAAACAATTCCTACACAGAGAAGGGCTTTTTGCAAAATAAAGTTTAAAAAAAAATATATTTTTTAAATTCTGATTTACGGAAAAAATTTTCTTAAATCAGAGTGAATCAAGTCTCTATCGCATTTTATATAAGTGTTGAACTTAAATTATAATTTTTTTTAAATAAAAAAAAATTTTACCGCACTTTTAAAGTGCGATAGAATTTTTAATAATTTTTTTTAATAATTAAAATTCTACCGCACTTTTAAAGTGCGGTAGAATATTAAATTTTATAATAATTAAAAATTTCTGTAATTTTTAATAATTGAATTAATTTTTTAATTTATGTATTACTGCACTTTAATATTAATTCCTCATTTTACGTATTAAGTGCAGTAATAGTAGGGTTTATATTAAATATTAATTGTATTTATTTATTTATATATGAAATTTATAGATAATTATAAAAATTATATTAATATTAATTATTTGATATGATTAAAATTTAATATAATAATCATCATATAAAAATTTATTTTAATAATTAAAATTATATATTTATAACATTATAATTATATTTATTTAAATATAATATCATATATTTTATATTTATTCATAAAATTTATTATTTTTATTAGAATTATATTTATAAATAAATAAAAAAATATTTAAGAATCATAAAAATTAAAAAAAAACATATAAATAATTAAAATTATAGAATGTAATAAAAATAAAACAATATAATTATAAATGATAAAATAAAAAAATAATGCTAATGATGTCCCAAATGTCCTCCCGTGCCACATGGACGTCCCCTTCTTTTATGTGGACGTCGAGTTCTATATGACCGACGGTCACCACTTGTACCCTCACCTTCAGCAGCAGCAGGATTAATATTAAGATCAGGAGCTACCGAGCTCGGATCTCATGTTGCAGTATAATGCGATGGTATATAGATATCATCCGATGCAAAAGTGGAGTACTGCTGGCCCGATGTGTACTGTACAAAATTGCCAGAGAATGGTTGTGTGCCTAGGCTAGATGAAAGAATATCCACAGAATGTCTAGCCGAAAATGCAATAATGGAGCTACTATGTCGTGCAAAAGCATCAAAGGTACTACCTATCGGGGTCTGCATCTGAAATGGATTATCTTGAATACCAACCTGTTGGAAGGACCACTGTGTTGGGGTTATATGAGGTGGTGGCATATAACAACCATGTGTCCACATAGTATATTGTGATTCACCTTCTTGTGGAACACTAGATCCTGCTGAAGACTGTCCAATCTCACCAAATGATCGATGAGTGTGGAATGAAACGGGTACCGGAATGATGACATTTACTGGGACAGTAGTATGTACATCAGGATCAGCTTGTTGGCGAGAGCTATGTCTACGCCTAGGCCTCCTCGGCGGGTCAACAGGCTCTTCAGGGTCATCTGGCATAGGTTGCGCCCTAGGTGCTGGCTGTGGTGGAGGTATCTCTATTATTCGTTTCTCTTCTTCCATGGCATAGAACATTGTTGTTGTTTGTCTTTCAATAAGATCTGTGCCCGGATTAGGAAACTGTCGATTACTGTCGAATGATAATAGAGATGTGTTATGAAGATCAGCTGGCTGGCGTGGTGGATGTGGTATTGGTTGTTGCATCCCGAATTGGCGCAACACTCTATCAGGTTGATGCCATTCTATCACGTGGAAGCATATCAAGGGAACCACTGCTCTCCAAATGTCACGTCCTTGCGTGCAATATAATGGCAATGATGCAAGGAGTTCATCGGAATATGGCTCCCATACCATCTGAAATGAAAAAAATATATATATTTATTAGAAATTTGTTAGAAATATCATAGTAATGGAGGTACATTCCATAATTCGTATTATACCTCTGGTGTAACGACCCGAAAATCGGACCGCTACCGGCGCTAGGATCCAGATCGGCTTAAGGCCGCCGGGACTCGCAGCAAGCCTGACATATAACCTGAAAACCTGTTTAATCCCATACATGATCAATAAAATACATAAAAATTAAAACTTTTTTTTCATACATCCTCTCATACACCAAACTCAACCTGTGCATGCACTGAACATAAACATAACTATTAACATTGACCCCTCTTTGGGATCTCATCAAAGCCCCAATGGGCAACATAACATGCGTTGAGTTGGTTTACATGTACATCAAAAAAAAAAAAAACATCTGAGATCATGTATTAAAAGTGATAACAAAACTCTATGGTCAAGCACACCTCTAGCATCCATGAATATTTTTACATTACATTACAATTCTATACATAACATCATTTTTCATGTCCACACTATCTATTACATAACCAAGACTTCATCACTCTTGCTGACCTCCTGGTCTACCCTGTACCTGCAAGCCTGGGGGTTAAGGGAGAGGGGTGAGCTATAGAGCCCAGTGAGCAGAATAATCAAACATTTAAAACATATAGTAACATGGAATGCATCACATCACAATCATATCACATCAAGGATGAAGTTGTCACCATTAGTCCTCTACATGGTCCAACTGTGCCAGGGGCGTAGAATGGGCCTCACTGGTCTTTCCCTTACATAACATAGCATAACATAACAGTCCAACTGTGCCAGGGGCGTAGAATGGGCCTCGCTGGTCTTTCTCTTACATGGTGCCAGGGGCGTAGAATGGGCCTCACTGGTCTTCCGTACCGTATCATCATCATCATAACATACGAGGACTAAGGGATCATTCAACATTCATCCACATCATAAAAAACGTAACATAAACTCATAAACCTAACCATAAGCTAAACATGCATTCTACCCCATAGATCTTCATAAAACTTACTTAAAACATGCAATGAGCTTAAGATTAGCTCTTACCTCATGGAGATCGAGAGAGAGACGACCTAAACTCGGAGATGGGAGGGGTTGAGTTTCCTTGAACCTCAAAGCTCCAAAACTTGTTCAAAAGCTCAAAAACTTCAAAACAAAGCGAAAACTTGTGAAAATCTTGAAAGATCTGAAGGAAGAACTCAAAGATTGGTGAGGGATGGCGGAGAGCTCACCTTGGCCGAAAATGGGGAGAAAAGCTCGCCCATTTCGGCTAAGGGACCCCTTTATAATGGTTGGCAAGGCCACATTCGGGAGCCGAACGTGCCTCCGCATGCATGCCATGTTCGGCGGCCGAACTTGAGGTTCGGCGGCCGAACCTGGACTTCCCTCAGTTATGCCTTCGGGGGCCTAAGGCACACCCGAAAGGCATGCATGTTCGGCAGCCAAACTTGAGGTTCGGCGGCCGAACCTGGGTTTTCCTCCAAGGTTGTTTTCATTCAAAACTCATTTCCCTTTTTACTTAAAATCATCAAATACATTAAAACATTTCATAAAAACATGAGTTTACCCTTCTAGAGGTCTCCGACACCCGAGATTCCACCGGACGGTAGGAATTCCGATACCGGAGTCTAGCCGGGTATTACATTCTCCCCCCTTAAGAACATTCGTCCCCGAATGTTCCTCAACTAGCACATAGCATGGAATACACATAACATACATACAAGGCACATAAAACTCACAAGGAACTAACCTCAGAAAAGATAAGGGTATTGCTGGAGCATGGACTCCCGTGTCTCTCAAGTGCACTCCTCCATATTGTGGTGATTCCATAGGACTTTCACCATCGGGATTTCCTTGTTTCTCAGCTTCCTGATCTGGGTGTCTATGATCCGTACTGGCTGCTCGACATAAGTGAGATCTTCCTGGATCTCCACATCAGGTTCACTGAGAACCTTGCCTGGATCTGACACAAATTTCCTCAACATAGAAACATGGAAAACCAGATGGATTCTTTCCATTGAAGCAGGTAAATCCAGCTTGTACGATACATTCCCAATCTTTTGCAAGATTTCAAAGGGTACGATGTATCGTGGGGCTAGTTTACCTTTCTTCCCGAAGCGAACCACTCCCTTCATAGGAGACACCTTGAGCAATACCAGATCCCCCTCCTGAAACTCTACTTGCCTTCTGCGGATGTCTGCATAACTCTTCTGTCTGCTTGCAGCAGTCTTGATCCTTTCTCTGATTATGGGTACCACCCTGCTGGTGATCTCTACTAACTCAGGCCCTGCCAAGGCCTTCTCTCCAACTTCCTCCCAGCAAACAGGTGATCTGCACTTCCTTCCATATAAAGCTTCATATGGGGCCATCCCGATGCTAGCATGATGGCTGTTATTGTAGGCAAACTCCACCAAGGGTAGATGCTGCCTCCAAGAACTGCCAAAATCCAGCACACACATTCTAAGCATATCCTCTATTGTCTGGATGGTCCTCTCTGATTGTCCATCCGTATGTGGATGGAAGGCAGTACTAAAATCCAACCTGGTACCCATGGCATTCTGTAGACTCCGCCAAAACCTGGAGGTGAACTGGGGCCCTCTATCGGACACTATTGAAACAGGAACCCCATGCAGCCTGACGATCTCATCAACATACACCTGCGCCAACTTGTCCACAGAATAGCCACTCCTGATAGGGATGAAGTGAGCAGATTTTGTGAGTCTGTCCACAATCACCCATATGGAGTCCAATCTGTTGGACGCTGCCGGTAACCCCACTACGAAGTCCATAGCTATATTCTCCCATTTCCACTCTGGAATAGGTAGCGGGTTAAGCATTCCAGCCGGCTTCTGGTGTTCCAGCTTCACCCTCTGACATATTTCGCAGGCTGACACAAACTGTGCCACTTCTCTCTTCATAGCTGGCCACCAATAAACTTTCCTCAGATCTTGATACATCTTGGTGGCTCTGGGGTGAACGCTGTATCTTGCATTATGAGCCTCTCTCATAATGTCTCCTTTCAGCCCTACATCATCTGGTACACACAAACGGCTCCCATAGCGGAGGATCCCTTTGCTGTCGAATCTGAACTCACTATCTTTGCCTGACTGAACAGTCCTGGCAATCTTCACTAACTCTGGGTCCTCATGTTGTTTCTGAGCCACCTGCTCCAGAAACACGGGTGCCACTCTCATCTGAGCAATCAATGCACCTGTACCAGACAACTCCAACTGTAGACCTTCATCAATGAGCTTGTAAAACTCCTTCACCACTGGTCTCCTCTCTGCCATGATGTGGGATAGGCTGCCTAGTGACTTTCGGCTTAGGGCGTCTGCCATAACATTCGCCTTACCCGGATGGTACTGAATCTTGCAATCATAATCACTCAGCAGCTCTACCCACCTTCTCTGTCTCAAGTTCAGATCTCTTTGACTCAGGATGTACTGCAGGCTCTTATGATCTGTAAAGATCTCACATTTAACCCCATAGAGGTAGTGCCTCCACATCTTGAGTGCAAAGATTACTGCTGCCATCTCCAGGTCATGTGTGGGGTAATTCAACTCATGCTTCTTCAGCTGCCTAGAAACATAAGCAATCACCCTTTCATTCTACATTAACACACAACCCAATCCCACTCGGGATGCATCACAAAAAACTGTGAAATCCTCATTGTTAGCTGGCAAAGCTAACACTGGTGCTGACGTTAACCTCTTCTTAAGCTCTTCAAAACTCTCTTCGCACTGGTCAGTCCATGCAAATTTCTGATTCTTCCTGGTTAGTCTGGTCAGAGGGGCTGCAATTTTTGAGAAGTCCTGAACGAACCTCCTGTAGTAACCTGCCAAACCCAAGAAACTTCTAATCTCTGTCACTAAAGTGGGTCTAGGCCAGTTAGCCACAGCTTCTACCTTCTTGGGGTCCACCTCTATCCCATTTTCTGACACTATATGCCCCAAGAAGGAAATGCTCCTCAGCCAGAACTCACACTTGGAGAACTTGGCATACAAGCCATGTTCCCTCAAGGTCTGCAAAACCAACCTCAGATGATGGGCATGCTCCTCTGCATTCCTGGAATACACTAAGATATCATCTATGAAGACAATAACAAAGTGATCCAGGTATTGGCTAAACACTCTGTTCATGAGGTCCATGAATGCTGCAGGGGCGTTGGTTAACCCGAACGGCATAACAAGAAACTCAAAATGCCCATATCTGGTCCTGAAAGCTGTCTTGGGCACATCTTCTTCTCTGATCCTCAACTGATGGTACCCCGATCTCAGATCTATTTTGGAGAAACAACCCGCTCCTGCTAGCTGGTCGAATAGATCATCGATCCTTGGCAATGGGTACTTGTTCTTGGTAGTGAATTTGTTCAATTGCCTGTAGTCGATACAAAGTCTAAGGGATCCATCCTTCTTTCTCACAAACAAGACTGGTGCACCCCAAGGTGAGGTGCTCGGTCGGATGAAGCCCTTTTCTACCAGCTCTTGCAACTGTTCTTTCAATTCCTTCAACTCGGCTGGAGCCATCCTGTAGGGAGGGATAGAGATCGGTCGGGTTCCAGGCATCAGTTCTATCTCGAACTCTATCTCCCTAGCAGGTGGTAAACCTGGCAGCTCGTCTGGGAAGACGTCTAGAAACTCTCTAACCACTGGCACCGAGGCAGGCTCTCTAACCTGACTGCTAAGCTCTCTCACATGAGCCAAATACCCCTGACATCCCTTCTAAGCAACCTACGAGCCTGAAGAGCTGATATCAGACCTCTAGGTGTACCCCTCCTGTCTCCTCTGAAGACAACCTCTGACCCATCCTGACCTCTAAACTTGACTACCTTGTCCCTGCAGTCCAAGGTAGCACCATGGGTAGATAACCAGTCCATCCCTAGAATGACGTCAAAATCTGTCAAGTCTAGAACTACAAGGTCGGTGGAAAGGCATCTTCCCTCAACAAAAACTGGACTGCACTGGCAGACTGACTCTACCACTGATGGATCACACTTGGGTCCACTGACCCAGAGAGGACACTCTAACCCAGAGATCATCAGACCCAACCTCTCGACGGCTCTCGGAGCAATAAAAGAATGAGATGCACCAGGGTCCATCAAGGCATACACATCTGAACAACCAATGACTAAGTTACCTGCCACCACGGTGTTAGATGCATCTGCCTCCTATTGAGTCATCGTGAAGATCCGTGCTGGAGCTGATGGACCTTCACCTCTGAAACCCGCTGAAGAAGAGGCTGCCCCTCTCCCTCTACCTCTGCCACTGGCCTGAGTCGTGGCTGGAGCTGCTGGCTGCGCTACACTACCTGAAGCTGTCTGCTGGGACTGTGCTCCAAACGCTGCCCTAGGACACTCCCGAGCCATGTGTCCCTCTTGCCCGCATCTGAAGCAGGCTGCTGTCCCAGCCCGGCAAACTCCCTTGTGTGGCCTACCACACTTTGCACAAACTGCATTATCCGCACCAGAGCTTGAGCCACCCCCTAATCCCAAACTGGACTTGACCTTGTTCCAAAACTTGTTCTTCTTTGGCTTCTTGGTGGTACTGCTCCACCTCTTGCTGCCTGAAGCTGCTGCACTAAAAGAAGAAGAGCCTGGGGTCTTAGAACCAGAAGGCTGTGCCACTGACTGCTTAACTGTCCCCTGAATGATGGCACTGGCCTCCATTTTCCGGGCCATATCCACTATGGCATGGAAGCTCTCCCTATCTGCTGACTGGATCAAGGAGGAATATTTGGAGTGGAGTTTCATGATATACCTCCTTGACCTTTTCTGGTCTGAGTCAATATTTTGCCCTGCAAATGGCAACAGCTCCAAGAATCTGTATGTGAACTCATCTATACTGTAATACCCGGCTAGACTCCGGTATCAGAATTCCTACCGTCCGGTAGAATCTCGGATGTCGGAAGCCTCTAGTAGGGTAGAAGCATGTTTTCATGAAATGTTTTAATGTTTTTGATGATTTTAAGTAAAAGAAAATGAGTTTTTGCATGAAAACAACCTTGAAGGAAAACTCAGGTTCGGCCGCCGAACCTCAAGTTCGGCCGCCGAACCTCAAGTTCGGCCGCCGAACATGCATGCCTTCGGGAGCGCCTTTAGGCCCCCGAAAGCATAAGTGAGGAAAGTCCAGGTTCGGCCGCCGAACCTCAAGTTCGGCCGCCGAACATGGCATGCATGCGGAGGCACGTTCGGGCCCCGAATGTGGCCTGGCCAGCCACTATAAAAGGGTCCCTTAGCCGAAAATGTAATACCCGGCTAGAATCCGACACTGGAATTCCTATTATCTGGCGGAATCCGGGGTGTTGGGATTCTATCTAAGGGTAGGATTTATGTTTTAACTAGGTGTTATGATGTGTTTAAATGTTTTAAGGATAAGGGAAGTGAGTTTTGAGTTGAAATGACCTAAGGCAGTTGAGCCAAGTTTGGCCGCCGAAAGTAAGTTCGGCCGCCGAAGGTGTTCGGCTTCCGAAGGTGAGTTCGGCCCCCGAACGATTGCATGGTCTTGCATGTGATTGGGCAGCCGACGATGAGTTGGCTGGTGAGCTGAGTCATGGTTTTTGACAAGTGTTGGCCTCAGATTCTTGCCATGGAATGGCCACGTCTCTATGACTCACCTGTACATGTTTTGGGTGATCATACAGAAGCTGGAGGTGCTTGCAAAAGTGTTGAGAGTTGAGAGAAACTAAAGTTACGTTTTTGAGATTTTGAGAGGGTGATCCGTTTTCCCTTGTTCAGAGTGGTTAGCTTCTTGCTACAGGAGGTAAGTGATGCACTTGAACATGTGTATATGTTTCTGAGTTTATGGGGATAAAGGAAGGAGATGCATGCTTAGGGATTAATGGTAGTTTTAACGAATTATGCATGGCTACATGTTTATATGTGTGTTTGTTTTGTTGTTTGGGGTTATTAGCTAGTTTTGGACCCCTGTGATCATATACATGAGTATATGTATGTTGAGGAGGTGAAGTTTGCATGGTTTGAGAAGTTGAAGGAAAGAAGGAGATGGTTTGCCGTTGAAGCTGAGTTCTGGATGAACTCAGGTTCGGCAGCCGAAGGTTCATTCGGCCGCCGAACCTCCTGCATGGTGGCTTAGTTGCCACAGCTTGCCCCCGAGTGTTTTTGCATGTTCGGCTCTGTTTGGGGGATTCGGCCGCCGAAGGTGCCGCCGAAGGTGCTTGAGTTTCGTCTCTGGAGAGGACATTCGGCCGCCGAACCTGCCGCCGAAAGTGTTCTGTCCAGCTTTTCTTTTGCATGCTTTGCATGATTAGTTAAGTGAGTTTCAGGGGATTCTTGGGGAGTTTAATAGAGGTATTGATAAGTTAGTTTGGTCCCTCATTTGAGTCCATCTGTATAGGTACAGACCAGAGGAACCAGAGAGAGCAGCAGTGAGTACTGCTCCAGAGATTCAGAACCTGCAGAGTCAGTCAGTCCAGTTAGCCCGAGGTGAGTGGAACTACACTTAATGCTTTTGAATTGACCAAATGACATGTTTTTAGCATCTCTCATGCATCACGATGATATCATAGGATGACTGCATTAGTATCCACGAATATGTTGCATTGCATTGTTATTTGATGATGTGAGTAAATGCTGAATGATCCAATAGTCACAGACAGGAAGACCAGGAGCCTTTGACTACGCCCTGGCACGTATAGCAAAGACCAGGAGCCTTTGACTACGCCCTGGCAGGTATAGCAAAGTCCAGGAGCCTTTGACTACGCCCTGGCAGGTATAGCAAAGTCCAGGAGCCTTTGACTACGCCCTGGCAATGGTAAGTTCACAGGTGTTATATACACATATACATATATGACAGGAAGACCAGGTGCTCGATTCTACGCCCTGGCACAGAGTTACTGGGACTATGTGGTGACAGGTTTACTCTTGATGTGGCTTGTCTGTGATATGGTGCATTCCATGAGATCATATTTTACTGAGATGTTTTACTATTCTACTCACTGGGCTATAGAGCTCATCCCACTCCCTTAACCCCAGTTTTGCAGGTTCAGTGTACAGTGTACAGGGACAGTCCAGCAGAGTACAGGAAGAGTGAAGAGATCTGTAATAGCTTAGAGTGGACATGTAATAGTAAAGAGATGTAATAGTTGTTGCTTGACCTAGACTTAGTAATGTATGTATTGTGTACATGATCTGTATATGTATATATGTTTTCCTGTATGTGAAAACCAGGCTTAACAGGTATGAATTAACCCATCTAGAGCAAGCTCTAGTCAGGGATACAGAGTACAGAGTACATGAGTACAGAGTACAGAGATAGTGCATGCACAGGTTGAGCCTTGGTTCAGAAAAGAGTTTTATTTTCACATAAAATGTATGATCATGTATGAGGTTTACAGGTACACAGAGAGTATAGCAGGCTTGCTACGGGTTCTGGCGGCCTTAAGCCGACCTGAATCCTAGCGCCGGTGACGGTCCAATTTGGGGTCGTTACAGATTGGTATCAGAGCCCTAGGTTCACATGATCGGACCTATAGAGATAGTGTTGGGCTCAGACAGGTTAGAAGTGGTCAAGCACAATAGGAAATATCATGTCCACTAGGATAGGGTCTTGAGTCCTATCTGCTATGATATGCCATGAGTATTGTATGTGTCTGATTGATATGTGATGTTTATGTGCTAAAGTGGTATGTTATATGTTGTGTTTCCAGAGAGTAAAGATGCGAGGAACTCGTCGATCAGCTCGATTGACTGGAGTCCCACCAGAGAATGAGAGATCAGCTGCTCGTCCTCCTGCATTGCCAAGGGCAAGGTCTCAGAGATCTAGCAGGGAAGGTACGTCAATAGACCCTAGAAGGTCTGTCGACGAGAGCAGAAGAGGAACAGCTAGGGGAGAAAGATCAGAGGAAAGGAGGGAAGCTATGGAGATTGATCAGTCTAGAGATGACAGCATGGGTATAGGCAGTTTTGAGGAAGGTATGGGAGAGTCGCAGGGAGGTGCTCAGACCTCAGGTTTTGGCTATCCAGAGTATCCGATGGGAGGTATGTCGGAGTACTCGAGTTTTGTGCCATATCCTCCTTATATGCCTTATATGCCTTATCCTCCTTATTACCCACCATATCCGATGTATCCATCTTCCCCTACACATCCAAGTGCAGCACACTTAGAGCCAAATGAACCAAATGAACCAGTACTACCACCAGAACCAGTAGCCCCTGTTGTTGACAGACATGAACCTAGCTCATCTGGAGGTAAAGTTCAAATGACGGAGTACTTGAAATTGGATGCTCCTAAATACAACACAGGAGATGATCCATTTGATTACCTCAGAGCAGTTAGGATGATCACCAGTGAGTTGGGAGCAGATGATAGGAGAGCCATTGAGATGGCAGGTTTCACAATAAAATGCAAGAAAGCCAGAGAATGGTTTAAGAATTATGTGGAGCCTAGAATGGACAGCATGTCATGGGGAGAGTTCGCCAATGAGTTTGCAGGGTGGGCTTTTCCTGACAGTTCGAGGGAGATGAAAGTAATTGAATTTGAACAGTTGCGACAGACAGATGAGATGAGTGTTGATGAATTCACAGATAAGTTCCTGGATCTGCTTCAGTACGTGGGTCAAGCCTATGATACTGATCAGAAGAAAGCAAGGAGATATACTATGAGACTGCATCCCAGGTATGCTTCCTTGATTCTTCCAGCAGAAAAGGAGAGTTTCCATACTATAGTAAACGCAGCCAGGAAAATGGAAGCTAGTGCCAATATTCAGAAACAGTCTCAGGCACAGGCTTCGGGTGCTAAGGCCCCCAGTTCAGGTTCAACAGGCGGTAAGAGATGGGATAGAGCAAGAGGAACAAAGAGTAAGTTCTGGAATAAAGTCAAGTCAGGTCTGGGAATAGGTAGTGGCTCAAGCTCTGGCACAGCTCCAGTCTGCAGACGATGCGGAAAACCACATGGAGGAGTTTGTCGGTTGGGATCTACAGCTTGTTTTCGATGTGGACAGGAAGGGCATATTGCTCGGGATTGTCCGCAGATGACTTTTGCACCATCCCAGCAGATGAGTTCAGGCAGTGTGGTACAGCCAGTTGTACGGCCAGTAGCTCCAGTCATGCCTCAGAGTAGTGGCAGAGGTAGAGGGAGAGGGGTAGCCTCTACTTCAGTAGCAGGTTCCCGAGGTGGAAATCCGGTAGCCCCAGCACGGATTTTCACAGTGACACAGGAGGAGGCTAACACGTCGAACACAGTGGTGTCAGGTAATCTCATCATTGGGTGTTCAGATGTGTATGCTTTGATGGACCCCGGTGCTTCTCATTCCTTTATTGCTTCGAGAGCCATAGAGCGATTGGGTTTGATCAGTTCTGAGTTAGAGTATCCTCTCTGGGTCAGTGGACCCAAATGTGACCCATCAGTGGCAGTGTCAGTCTGTCGTTTCAGTCCAGTGTTCATAGAGGGTAGATGCCTTCCAGCTGACCTTGTGGTTCTAGACTTGACAGATTTTGATGTCATTCTAGGGATGGATTGGCTATCTGCATATAGTGCTACGTTGGACTGTCGAGAGAAGCTAGTGAGTCTCAGAGACCAGGATGGGTCAGAGTGTGTCTTCAGAGGAGACAGGAGAGGTACACCCAGAGGTATGATTTCAGCCCTTTAGGCTCGTCGTTTGCTTAGGAGGGGTTGTCAGGGGTTTCTAGCTCATGTGAAAGAGCTAGACAGTCAGGTTAGGGAACCAGCCACAGTACCAGTAGTCCGAGAGTTTCTCGATGTGTTCCCAGACGATTTGCCAGGACTACCACCTGATAGGGAGATAGGGTTTGAAATTGAATTATTGCCAGGTACCAGACCTATCTCTATTCCTCCCTACAGGATGGCGCCAGCTGAGTTAACAGAGTTAAAAGAACAGTTGCAGGACTTGGTAGATAAGGGTTTCATCCGCCCTAGTACCTCACCTTGGGGTGCTCCAGTACTCTTTGTCAGAAAGAAGGATGGATCCCTTAGACTTTGTATCGACTACAGACAGTTGAACAAGGTCACTATCAAGAATAAGTACCCCTTACCTCGGATTGATGATCTATTTGACCAGCTAGCTGGAGCAGGTTGTTTCTCGAAAATAGATCTGAGATCCGGGTATCATCAGTTGAGAGTCAGAGAGGCAGATGTGCCTAAGACAGCTTTCCGGACGAGATATGGGCATTATGAGTTCTTAGTGATGCCGTTCGGGTTGACTAACGCCCCTGCAGCATTTATGGATCTCATGAACAGGGTATTCAGTGAGTTTCTGGATCACTTTGTCATTGTGTTTATCGATGATATCTTAGTGTATTCCAGAGATGCAGAGGAGCATGCCCAGCATCTGAGGATTGTTTTGCAGACACTGAGAGAGCATGGTTTATATGCCAAGTTCTCGAAGTGTGAGTTTTGGTTACGGAGCATTGCCTTCTTGGGACATGTGGTATCAGCAGAGGGTATTGAGGTAGACCCCAAGAAGATAGAGGCTGTAGCTAACTGGCCCAGACCCACGACAGTAACTGAGATTAAAAGCTTTCTGGGACTGGCAGGTTACTACAGGAGGTTCGTTCAAAACTTCTCAAAGATAGCAGCTCCTATGACCAAATTGACTCAGAAGAACCAGAAGTTTATCTGGTCAGACCAGTGTGAAGAGAGCTTTGAGGAGCTCAAGAGGAGATTGACAACAGCACCAGTGTTAGCTCTGCCTGTCAGTAATGAAGAGTTCACAGTGTTCTGTGATGCATCTCGAGTGGGATTGGGTTGTGTATTGATGCAGAGTGATAGAGTAATAGCTTATGCTTCTAGACAGTTGAAGAAGCACGAGTTGAATTACCCTACCCATGACCTCGAAATGGCAGCAGTTATCTTTGCACTTAAGATGTGGCGGCATTACCTCTACGGGGTTAAATGCGAGATCTTCACCGATCACAAGAGTTTACAGTACATCTTGAGTCAGAGAGAGCTGAATTTGAGGCAGCGGAGATGGGTCGAATTGCTCAGTGATTATGATTGTAAGATCCAGTATCATCCGGGTAAGGCGAATGTTGTCGCAGACGCCCTAAGCCGGAAGTCACTAGGCAGTTTGTCCCATATAGCAGCAGAGCGGAGACCAGTTGTGATGGAGCTTTATAAGCTCTTTGACGAGGGATTACAGCTAGAGTTGTCTGGTACAGGTGCGTTGATAGCACAGATGAGAGTGACACCTGTGTTTCTGGAGCAGATAGCTCAGAGACAGCATGAGGACCCTGAGTTGATACAAATTGCCAGGACTGTTCAGTTAGGCAATAGTGTAGAGTTCAGATTTGACAGTAAAGGGATCCTTCGCTATGGGAGTCGACTTTGTGTACCAGATAGGGGCAGTGTGAAGGAAGACATTATGAGGGAAGCTCATAATGCGAGGTATAGTGTGCACCCAGGAGCTACCAAGATGTATCAGGATCTGAAAAGAGTCTATTGGTGGCCAGCCATGAAGAAAGAAGTGGCGCAGTTCGTGACAGCCTGTGAGGTTTGTCAGCGGGTGAAATTAGAACATCAGAAACCAGCAGGAATGCTTAACCCATTACCGATTCCAGAGTGGAAATGGGAGAACATAGCCATGGATTTTGTAGTGGGTTTACCAGTAGCGTCCAACAGGATAGACTCGATATGGGTGATTGTGGACAGACTCACGAAATCTGCTCATTTTCTTCCAGTACGGAGTAACTATGCTGTGGATAAGTTGGCACAGGTCTATCTGGATGAGATAGTGAGATTACATGGAGTTCCAGTGTCTATAGTGTCAGACAGAGGACCTCAGTTTACCTCCCGCTTTTGGCGGAGTCTGCAGAGTGCGATGGGCACAAGATTGGATTTTAGTACTGCTTTCCACCCACAGACTGATGGACAGTCAGAAAGGACCATCCAGACCATAGAGGATATGCTTCGCCTATGTGTGTTAGACTTTGGCGGTTCTTGGAAGCAGCATCTACCTTTGGTGGAGTTTGCCTACAATAACAGTCATCATGCTAGCATTGGGATGGCTCCTTATGAAGCTTTGTATGGGAGGAAGTGCAGATCCCCTGTTTGCTGGGAAGAGGTAGGAGAGAAGGCTCTTGCAGGGCCAGAATTAGTAGACATTACCAGTAGAATGGTGCCCATGATCAGAGAGAGAATCAGAACAGCTCAGAGTAGACAGAAAAGTTATGCAGACGTTCGCAGAAAGCAGTTAGAATTTCAAGAGGGTAATTGGGTATTGCTGAAAGTGTCTCCAATGAAAGGAGTGGTTCGTTTTGGGAAGAAAGGTAAATTAGCTCCACGGTACATTGGACCCTTTGAGGTGTTGCAGAGGATCGGAAATGTGTCGTATAAGCTGGATTTACCTGTTTCTATGGAGAGGATTCACCCGGTATTTCATGTTTCTATGCTACGACAGTTTGTGTCAGATCCGAATCAGGTTCTGAGTGAGCCTGAGGTGGAGATTCATACAGATCTCACCTATATAGAGCAGCCAGTGCGGATTCTGGACACGCAGATCAGACAGTTAAGGAACAAGGAGATTCCGATGGTGAAAGTTTTATGGAACCACCATAATCTAGAAGAGTGCACGTGGGAGACGCGGGAGTCTATGCTCCAGCAGTATCCATAATTGTTTTGAGGTTAGTTTCTTCCTTATGTTTGGTTTTTGTGTATTTTAGGAACATCCGAGGACGAATGTTCTTAAGGAGGGGAGAATGTAATACCCGGCTAGAATCCGGCACCGGAATTCCTATTATCTGGCGGAATCCGGGGTGTTGGGATTCTATCTAAGGGTAGGATTTATGTTTTTACTAGGTGTTATGATGTGTTTAAATGTTTTAAGGATAAGGGAAGTGAGTTTTGAGTTGAAATGACCTAAGGCAGTTGAGCCAAGTTCGGCCGCCGAAAGTAAGTTCGGCCGCCGAAGGTGTTCGGCTTCCGAAGGTGAGTTCGGCCCCCGAACGATTGCATGGTCTTGCATGTGATTGGGCAGCCGACGATGAGTTGGCTGGTGAGCTGAGTCATGGTTTTTGACAAGTGTTGGCCTCAGATTCTTGCCATGGAATGGCCACGTCTCTATGACTCACCTGTACATGTTTTGGGTGATCATACAGAAGCTGGAGGTGCTTGCAAAAGTGTTGAGAGTTGAGAGAAACTAAAGTTACGTTTTTGAGATTTTGAGAGGGTGATCCGTTTTCCCTTGTTCAGAGTGGTTAGCTTCTTGCTACAGGAGGTAAGTGATGCACTTGAACATGTGTATATGTTTCTGAGTTTATGGGGATAAAGGAAGGAGATGCATGCTTAGGGATTAATGGTAGTTTTAACGAATTATGCATGGCTACATGTTTATATGTGTGTTTGTTTTGTTGTTTGGGGTTATTAGCTAGTTTTGGACCCCTGTGATCATATACATGAGTATATGTATGTTGAGGAGGTGAAGTTTGCATGGTTTGAGAAGTTGAAGGAAAGAAGGAGATGGTTTGCCGTTGAAGCTGAGTTCTGGATGAACTCAGGTTCGGCAGCCGAAGGTTCATTCGGCCGCCGAACCTCCTGCATGGTGGCTTAGTTGCCACAGCTTGCCCCCGAGTGTTTTTGCATGTTCGGCTCTGTTTGGGGGATTCGGCCGCCGAAGGTGCCGCCGAAGGTGCTTGAGTTTCGTCTCTGGAGAGGACATTCGGCCGCCGAACCTGCCGCCGAAAGTGTTCTGTCCAGCTTTTCTTTTGCATGCTTTGCATGATTAGTTAAGTGAGTTTCAGGGGATTCTTGGGGAGTTTAATAGAGGTATTGATAAGTTAGTTTGGTCCCTCATTTGAGTCCATCTGTATAGGTACAGACCAGAGGAACCAGAGAGAGCAGCAGTGAGTACTGCTCCAGAGATTCAGAACCTGCAGAGTCAGTCAGTCCAGTTAGCCCGAGGTGAGTGGAACTACACTTAATGCTTTTGAATTGACCAAATGACATGTTTTTAGCATCTCTCATGCATCACGATGATATCATAGGATGACTGCATTAGTATCCATGAATATGTTGCATTGCATTGTTATTTGATGATGTGAGTAAATGCTGAATGATCCAATAGTCACAGACAGGAAGACCAGGAGCCTTTGACTACGCCCTGGCACGTATAGCAAAGACCAGGAGCCTTTGACTACGCCCTGGCAGGTATAGCAAAGTCCAGGAGCCTTTGACTACGCCCTGGCAGGTATAGCAAAGTCCAGGAGCCTTTGACTACGCCCTGGCAATGGTAAGTTCACAGGTGTTATATACACATATACATATATGACAGGAAGACCAGGTGCTCGATTCTACGCCCTGGCACAGAGTTACTGGGACTATGTGGTGACAGGTTTACTCTTGATGTGGCTTGTCTGTGATATGGTGCATTCCATGAGATCATATTTTACTGAGATGTTTTACTATTCTACTCACTAGGCTATAGAGCTCATCCCACTCCCTTAACCCCAGTTTTGCAGGTTCAGTGTACAGTGTACAGGGACAGTCCAGCAGAGTACAGGAAGAGTGAAGAGATCTGTAATAGCTTAGAGTGGACATGTAATAGTAAAGAGATGTAATAGTTGTTGCTTGACCTAGACTTAGTAATGTATGTATTGTGTACATGATCTGTATATGTATATATGTTTTCCTGTATGTGAAAACCAGGCTTAACAGGTATGAATTAACCCATCTAGAGCAAGCTCTAGTCAGGGATACAGAGTACAGAGTACATGAGTACAGAGTACAGAGATAGTGCATGCACAGGTTGAGCCTTGGTTCAGAAAAGAGTTTTATTTTCACATAAAATGTATGATCATGTATGAGGTTTACAGGTACACAGAGAGTATAGCAGGCTTGCTACGGGTTCTGGCGGCCTTAAGCCGACCTGAATCCTAGCGCCGGTGACGGTCCAATTTGGGGTCGTTACAGAAAACGGGCGAGCTTTTTCCCCGTTGTCGGTCAAGGTGAGTTCTCCGCCACCCCTCACCGATCTTGAGTCTTTTCCTTCCGATCTTTCAAGTTTTTCACTAGTTTTCATCTTGTTTTGAAGATTTCCGAGGTTTGAGCAAGTTTTGGAGCTTTGAAGTTCAAGAACTCAAATCTCTTCCAACTCCAAGTTAGATCGCCTCTACCCTCGATCTTCAAGAGGTAAGAGTCAATCTCTAGCTTACTTTATGTTTTAAGCAAGTTTTATGCAAGTTCATGGGGTAGAAAATGCATGTGTAGCTTGTGTTGAGCTTATGGGTTTTGATGTGATTTTTGAACAATGTAGCTTGCAATTGTATGTTGGATGTGTTATAGTTGGGGTTTTAGTTAGTTGATGCCCCTAGGAACTTGTATGCTTGTGTATGAGTGTTGTAGAATAGGTTTATGCATGATTGGATAGTTTTGGAGGCATAAATGCATAAGGGAGCTGAGTTTTTGCCATTCTGGGAGAAACTAGGTTCGGCAGCCGAAGGAACTTTCGGCCGCCGAACGTGCTTGTGGAGGCAGCCTTCGGCTGCCGAAGCTTGCCCCCGAAAGGAGACTTTCGTCTCTGTCTGGGAGTTTCGGCCGCCGAAAGTGCCGCCGAACATGCATGAGTTTCGCCTCTGTCTGGGAGTTTCGGCCGCCGAAGGTGCCGCCGAACCTGCCTGACTTTCGGCTCTGGAGGGACTTTCGGCCGCCGAACCTGCCGCCGAAAGTGCCCTGTCCAACCCTTTCTTGCATGTTTTTCTATGATTATTCCATGATGTTTTAGGGGGTTTTTGGGGAGTAGTTTAGAGTTATGTTCATGTGTGTTTGGTCCCTCATTTGAGTCCACCTGTGTAGGTTCGGACCCGAGGAACCGAGGACCCCAGCAGTGAGTCTGTTGCCCCAGTGTCTGGTCAGAGCTATCCAGAGGTGAGTGGAATAACCTTTTATGTTTTTAAGCAAATTAATCGTATAGTTTTGAGCACGTTCATGCATCATAAATGCCATGTGATATTTTAGGTTGTTTGCATTAGAATCCACGAATATGTTGCATTGCACATCTTAATGTTGATGTGGATGAATGTTGGATGATCCATAGCCCTCGATCTACGATATGACGATGTGATATGTACGGTACGGAATGTAAGACCAGTGGGACCCGTTCTACATTCGCTGGCACTATTTAAGGGAAAGACCAGGACCCATTCTACGTTCTGGCACAGTTGGACACTGTTATGTTATGATATGTAAGGGAAAGACCAGGACCCATTCTACGTTCTGGCACAGTTGGACCATGTAGAGGGCTATTGGTGACAAGTTCATCCTTGATGTGATTAGCTGTGATGTGATGCATTTCATGTTATCATATGTTTTAAATGTTTTATTATTCTGCTCACTGGGCTCTAGTAGCTCACCACTCTCCCAATTTCCCCAGGATTGCAGGTACAGGGTAGACCAGGAGGTTTACAAGAGTAATGAAGTCATGTGTATGTAATAGATAGTGTGGACATGATAAATGTATTAATGTTATGTAAAAGTACAGTTTCAGTCATGTAAGGATATTGAGGATTAGAGATTGTGCTTGACTTTATGTTTTGAGGTATCCCTTTTAATGCATGATCAAAGATGTTTTATAATGTTCATGTAAGCCAACTCATCTTATGATGTATCGCCCATTGGGGCATTGATGAGATCCCACAGAGGGGTCATGATTATGATTATGGCTGTGTGCAGTGCATGCTCAGGTTGAGTTGGATGTATGAAAGAAAAGTTTTACAATTTTTATGTATGTTGTTGATCATGTATGGGATTAAGCAGGTTTTCAGGATGTATGTTAGGCTTGCTACGGGTCTTGGCGGCCTTAAGCCGACCCGGATCCTAGCGCCGGTAGCGGTCCGATTTTTGGGTCGTTACAGAATGGTATCAGAGCCCTAGGTTCATAGGATCGGACCTAGAGTGTCGGGCTCATAGATGTTCTAGAAGGTCAAGCACAATAGGAAGATCATGTCCACTAGGATAGGATGTTGAGTCCTGTCTTGTATGATGATGTGAAATGCCATGATTATATACATGTGCATTGATGCTATGATATGAATGATGTATATGTGATGAGGGTTCATGTGTGCCCACATGAACCATATGATGCTAATGTTTGTATGATGTGTCCTGTTTTTCAGAAAACAGGATGAGAGGAACCCGTCGATCGGCAAGATTGACCGGAGTACCACCTGAGGATGAGGGCACGAGCGCCCGTCCTCCTACATTGTCTAAGGCAATGTCTTGTAGAGCAAACAGAGAAAGAGTGTCAAGGGACCCTAGAAGGTCTTTTGATGCTAGCAGAAGGGGGACTGATAGAGGAGGAAGTTCTTCAGATGTGAGGGAGGTTACGGAAGAGGATCAGAGGAGGGACGGGAACCTGGATGTGAGCATGGAGGAAGAAGGGACAGGGGAGTCTCAGGGAGGCGTTCAGGCCTCGGGGTATGGTTTTCCACCCCATTACCCACCCTTTCCACAGGGTTCAGGGTATCCGATGGGAGGCACATCGGATTTTTCCAGCTTTAACCCCTACCCTACCTACATGCCTTATCCACCTTTCTACCCACCTTACACACAATACCCAGCTTATCCACCCTCACCCTTCTATCCAAACCCGGCAAACCCCATCTCGGGGAATGCTGCACCCCCACCTCCACCACCCACAGAACCAGTAGCCCCAGTTACTCAACCTCCTAGACCTAGCTCAGCCGGTGGGAGCAAAGTAAAGATGACGGATTACCTTAAGCTGGATGCTCCCAAATACAAGTCAGGGGATGACCCCTTTGAGTACCTGAGAGTAGTGAAGACAATAACTGATGAGCTAGGGGCGGATGATAGCAGGGCCATTCAGATGGCGGGGTTCACCTTAAAGTGCAAGAAGGCACGGGAATGGTTCAAGTGTTATGTGGACCCGAGACTAGACGGCATGACATGGGAGGAATTTTGGAATGAGTTCGCTGGATGGGCTTTTCCAGATAGTTCCAGAGAACTGAAAATGATTGAGTTTGAGCAATTGAGGCAGACAGAGCACATGAGCGTGGAGGAGTTCACGGATAAATTCTTGGAGCTATTGCCTTTTTCAGTGCAAGCTCTAGATACAGATTCGAAGAAGGCCAAGAGATATGTTATGAAGCTGCATTCTAGGTACTCCTCGTTGATTCAGTTAGTTGAGAGAGAAAGTTCCCACACTGTGGTGGATATGGCTCGAAGGATGGAGGCGAGTGCTATAGTTGAGGGGTCAGTGAAGCAGTCAGTGACCCAGTTTTCAGGGGTTAAGACCCCAGGCAGAGGAGGGCCAGGTCTCTCTTCTCAGAGCTCAAGTAAGAAGAGCTGGGATAACACCACCAAGAAGCCGAAGAAGAATAAGTTTTGGAATAAGTTGAAATCTGGTCTGGGATTTGGCGGTGGCTCGAGTTCAGGCTCAGATGGTACAGAATGCCAGTGATGTGGAAGGCCGCACAGGGGAGTGTGTCGAGCTGGGACTAATACATGTTTCAGATGTGGACAGGAGGGACACATGGCTCGGGAGTGTCCTAGAGCACCTTTTATGGGCCAGCCCCAGCAGACAGCTTCTGGTAGTGTGGCACAGCCAGCAGCTCCAGCCACAACTCAGGGCAGTGGCAGAGGTAGAGGGAGAGGGGCAGCCTCTTCTTCTGGTTCCCGAGGTGAAGGTCCATCAGCTCCAGCCAGGATCTTCACCATGACTCAGCAGGAGGCTAACACATCCAACACCGTGGTGTCAGGTAATCTCGTCATTGGGTGTTCTGATGTGTATGCATTAATGGACCCGGGTGCATCTCATTCATTTATTGCTCCGAGAGCCGTCGAGAGGTTGGGTCTGATAGTCTCTGGGTTAGAGTGTCCCCTATGGGTCAGTGGACCCAAGTGTGACCCGTCAGTGGCAGTGTCAGTCTGCCAGTACAGTCCAGTTTTTGTTGAGGGAAGATGCCTCTCCGCCGACCTTGTGGTTCTAGATTTGACAGACTTTGACGTCATTCTAGGGATGGATTGGCTATCTACCCATGGTGCTACCTTGGACTGCAGGGACAAGGTAGTCAGGTTCAGAGATCAGAACGGGTCAGAGGTCGTCTTCAGAGGAGACAAAAGGGGTACACCTAGAGGTCTGATATCAGCTCTTCAGGCTCGTAGGTTGCTTAGGAAGGGATGTCAGGGGTACTTAGCTCATGTGAGAGAGCTTAGTAGTCAGGTCAGGGAGCCAGCCTCGGTGCCAGTTGTCAGAGAGTTTCAGGATGTTTTCCCAGACGAGCTTACAAGGTTACCACCTGCTAGGGAGATAGAGTTCGAGATAGAGTTGGTGCCTGGAACTAGACCGATCTCTATCCCTCCCTACAGGATGGCCCCAGCCGAGTTGAAGGAGTTGAAAGAGCAATTGCAAGAGCTGGTAGAAAAGGGCTTCATCCGACAGAGTACCTCACCTTGGGGTGCTCCGGTCTTGTTTGTGAGGAAGAAGGATGGATCCCTTAGACTTTGTATCAACTACAGGCAGTTGAACAAAGTCACTACCAAGAATAGGTACCCTCTGCCAAGGATTGATGATCTATTCGACCAGCTAGCCGGAGCGGGTTGTTTCTCCAAAATAGATCTAAGATCGGGGTACCATCAGCTAAGGATAAGGGATGAAGATGTGCCAAAGACAGCTTTCAGGACCAGATATGGGCATTTTGAGTTCCTTGTGATGCCGTTCGGGTTAACCAACGCCCCTGCAGCATTCATGGATCTCATGAACAGAGTGTTTAGTCAATACCTGGACCACTTTGTTATTGTCTTCATAGATGATATCTTGGTGTATTCAAGGAATGCAGAGGAGCATGCCCATCATCTGCGGTTGGTTTTGCAGACCTTGAGGGAACATGGCTTGTATGCCAAGTTCTCCAAGTGTGAGTTCTGGCTGAGGAGCATTTCGTTCTTGGGGCATGTTGTGTCAGAAAATGGTATAGAGGTAGACCCCAAGAAGACAGAAACTGTGGCTAACTGGCCTAGACCCACTTCAGTGACAGAGATTAGAAGTTTCTTGGGTTTGGCAGGTTACTACAGGAGGTTCGTTCAGGACTTCTCGAAGATAGCAGCTCCTCTGACCAGACTAACCAGGAAGAATCATAAGTTTGTGTGGACCGACCAGTGCGAAGAGAGTTTTGAAGAGCTTAAGAAGAGGTTGACTTCAGCACCAGTGTTAGCTCTGCCATCTAGTGATGAGGACTTTACAGTCTTTTGTGATGCGTCCCGTATGGGACTGGGTTGTGTACTAATGCAGAATGAGAAGGTGATTGCTTATGCTTCTAGGCAACTGAAGAAGCATGAGTTGAATTACCCCACCCATGACCTGGAGATGGCAGCAGTAATCTTTGCACTCAAGATGTGGAGGCACTACCTCTATGGGGTTAAATGTGAGATCTTCACAGATCATAAGAGCCTACAGTACATCTTGAGTCAAAGAGATTTGAACTTGAGGCAGAGAAGATGGGTGGAGCTGCTGAGTGACTATGATTGCAAGATTCAGTACCATCCGGTTAAGGCGAATGCTGTGGCAGACGCCTTAAGCCGAAAATCACTCGGTAGTTTATCCCACATATCGGCAGAGAGGAGGCCAGTGGTGAAGGAGTTTTACAAGCTCATTGAGGAAGGTCTACAGATGGAGTTGTCTGGTATAGGTGCCTTGGTGGCCCAGATGAGAGTGGCACCCGTGTTTCTGGAGCAGGTGGCTCAGAAACAGCATGAGGACCCGGAGTTAGTGAAGATTGCCAGGACTGTTCAGTCAGGCAATGATAGTGAGTTCAGATTCGATAGCAAGGGAATCCTCCGCTATGGGAGCAGACTATGTGTACCAGACGACATAGGGCTAAAAGGAGACATTATGAGAGAGGCTCATAATGCAAGATACAGCATTCACCTCAGGGCCACCAAGATGTATCAAAATCTAAAGAAAGTTTATTGGTGGCCAGCTATGAAGAAAGAAGTGGCACAATTCGTGTCAGCCTGCGAAGTGTGTCAGAGGGTGAAGCTGGAACATCAGAAGCCGGCTGGAATACTTAACCCGCTACCTATTCCAGAATGGAAATGGGAAAATATAGCTATGGACTTCGTAGTGGGGTTACCGGCGGCGTCCAACAGATTGGACTCCATATGGGTGATTGTGGACAGACTCACAAAATCTGCTCACTTCATCCCTGTCAGGAGTGGATATTCTGTGGACAAGTTAGCGCAGGTGTACGTTGATGAGATCGTCAGGCTGCATGGGGTTCCTGTTTCGATAGTGTCAGATAGAGGGCCCCAGTTCACCTCCAGATTTTGGCGGAGTTTGCAGAACGCCATGGGTACCAGGTTGGATTTCAGTACTGCCTTCCACTCCCAGACTGATGGACAGTCAGAAAGGACCATCCAGACTATCGAGGATATGCTCAGAATGTGTGTGCTGGACTTTGGCGGTTCTTGGAGGCAGCATCTACCTTTGGTGGAGTTTGCCTACAATAACAGCCATCATGCTAGCATCGGGATGGCTCCATATGAAGCTTTGTATGGGAGGAAGTGCAGATCACCTGTTTGCTAGGAAGAAGTTGGAGAAAAGGCCTTGGCAGGGCCTGAGCTAGTAGAGATTACCAGCAGGGTAGTACCCATAATCAGAGAAAGGATCAAGACTGCTGTAAGCAGACAGAAGAGTTATGCAGACGTTCGCAGAAGGCAGGTCGAGTTTCATGAGGGGGATCTGGTATTGCTCAAGGTGTCTCCTATGAAGGGAGTGGTTCGCTTCGGGAAGAAAGGTAAACTAGCCCCACGATACATCGGACCCTTTGAAATCTTGCAAAAGATTGGGAATGTATCGTACAAGCTGGATCTACCTGCTTCAATGGAAAGAATCCATCCAGTTTTCCATGTTTCATTGTTGAGGAAGTTCGTGTTAGATCCGAGCAAGGTTCTCAGTGAGCCTGATGTGGAGGTCCAAGAGGATCTCACCTACGTTGAACAACCAGTACGGATCATAGACACCCAGATCAGAAAGCTAAGAAACAAGGAAATCCCGATGGTGAAAGTCCTGTGGAACCACCACAATTTGGAAGAATGCACTTGGGAGACACGGGAGTCCATGCTCCAGCAGTACCCTCATCTCTTTTAAGGTTAGATCTCTATGTATTTATGTGTTGTGTATGTATGTATGTTATGTTTTATGCCATGCTATGTGCTAGTTGAGGAACATTCAGGGATGAATGTTCTTAAGGGGGGGAGAATGTAATACCCGGCTAGACTCCGGTATCGGAATTCCTACCGTCCGGTGGAATCTCGGATGTCGGAAGCCTCTAGTAGGGTAGAAGCATGTTTTCATGAAATGTTTTAATGTTTTTGATGATTTTAAGTAAAAGGAAATGAGTTTTTGCATGAAAACAACCTTGAAGGAAAACTCAGGTTCGGCCGCCGAACCTCAAGTTCGGCCGCCGAACCTCAAGTTCGGCCGCCGAACATGCATGCCTTCGGGAGCGCCTTTAGGCCCCCGAAAGCATAAGTGAGGAAAGTCCAGGTTCGGCCGCCGAACATGGCATGCATGCGGAGGCACGTTCGGCCCCTGAACGTGGCCTGGCCAGCCACTATAAAAGGGTCCCTTAGCCGAAAACGGGCGAGCTTTTTCCCCGTTGTCGGCCAAGGTGAGTTCTCCGCCACCCCTCACCGATCTTGAGTCTTTTCCTTCCGATCTTTCAAGTTTTTCACTAGTTTTCATCTTGTTTTGAAGATTTCCGAGGTTTGAGCAAGTTTTGGAGCTTTGAAGTTCAAGAACTCAAATCTCTTCCAACTCCAAGTTAGATCGCCTCTACCCTCGATCTTCAAGAGGTAAGAGTCGATCTCTAGTTTACTTTATGTTTTAAGCAAGTTTTATGCAAGTTCATGGGGTAGAAAATGCATGTGTAGCTTGTGTTGAGCTTATGGGTTTTGATGTGATTTTTGAACAATGTAGCTTGCAATTGTATGTTGGATGTGTTATAGTTGGGGTTTTAGTTAGTTGATGCACCTAGGAACTTGTATGCTTGTGTATGAGTGTTGTAGAATAGGTTTATGCATGATTGGATAGTTTTGGAGGCATAAATGCATAAGGGAGCTGAGTTTTTGCCATTCTGGGAGAAACCAGGTTCGGCAGCCGAAGGAACTTTCGGCCGCCGAACGTGCTTGTGGAGGCAGCCTTCGGCTGCCGAAACTTGCCCCCAAAAGGAGACTTTCGTCTCTGTCTGGGAGTTTCGGCCACCAAAAGTGCCGCCGAACATGCATGAGTTTCGCCTCTGTCTGGGAGTTTCGGCCGCCGAAGGTGCCGCCGAACCTGCCTGACTTTCGGCTCTGGAGGGACTTTCGGCCGCCGAACCTGCCGCCGAAAGTGCCTTGTCCAGCCCTTTCTTGCATGTTTTTCTATGATTATTCCATGATGTTTTAGGGGGTTTTTGGGGAGTAGTTTAGAGTTATGTTCATGTGTGTTTGGTCCCTCATTTGAGTCCACCTGTGTAGGTTCGGACCCGAGGAACCGAGGACCCCAGCAGTGAGTCTGTTGCCCCAGTGTCTGGTCAGAGCTATCCAGAGGTGAGTGGAATAACCTTTTATGTTTTTAAGCAAATTAATCGTATAGTTTTGAGCACGTTCATGCATCATGAATGCCATGTGATATTTTAGGTTGTTTGCATTAGAATCCACGAATATGTTGTATTGCACATCTTAATGTTGATGTGGATGAATGTTGGATGATCCATAGCCCTCGATCTACGATATGACGATGTGATATGTACGGTACGGAATGTAAGACCAGTGGGACCCATTCTACGTTCGCTGGCACTATGTAAGGGAAAGACCAGGACCCATTCTACGTTCTGGCACAGTTGGACACTGTTATGTTATGATATGTAAGGGAAAGACCAGGACCCATTCTACGTTCTGGCACAGTTGGACCATGTAGAGGGCTATTGGTGACAAGTTCATCCTTGATGTGATTAGCTGTGATGTGATGCATTTCATGTTATCATATGTTTTAAATGTTTTATTATTCTGCTCACTGGGCTCTAGTAGCTCACCCCTCTCCCAATTTCCCCAGGATTGCAGGTACAGGGTAGACCAGGAGGTTTACAAGAGTAATGAAGTCATGTGTATGTAATAGATAGTGTGGACATGATAAATGTATTAATGTTATGTAAAAGTACAGTTTCAGTCATGTAAGGATATTGAGGATTAGAGATTGTGCTTGAGTTTATGTTTTGAGGTATCCCTTTTAATGCATGATCAAAGATGTTTTATAATGTTCATGTAAGCCAACTCATCTTATGATGTATCGCCCATTGGGTCATTGATGAGATCCCATAGAGGGGTCATGATTATGATTATGGCTGTGTGCAGTGCATGCTCAGGTTGAGTTGGATGTATGAAAGAAAAGTTTTAAAATTTTTATGTATGTTGTTGATCATGTATGGGATTAAGCAGGTTTTCAGGATGTATGTTAGGCTTGCTACGGGTCTTGGTGGCCTTAAGCCGACTCGGATCCTAGCGCCGGTAGCGGTCCGATTTTCGGGTCGTTACATATACTCATATCATCAGTCTGCCTCAACTGTTCAAACTCTATCATCTTCAATTCCCTTGAGCTGTCAGGGAAAGCCCATCCTGCAAACTCGTTTGCAAACTCTTCCCAAGACATGTTGTCCACCCTCGGGTTCACATAATTCTTGAACCACTCTCGTGCCTTCTTGCACTTAAGTGTGAACCCAGCCATCTGAATGGCTCTGCTATCATCAGCCCCAATCTCATCTGTGATCACCTTGACCCTCTCAAGATACATAAACGGGTCATCCCCTTTTTCATACTGGGGAGCACCCAGCTTCATATAGTCGGTCATCTTGACCTTGCTCCCACTAGATGAGCTAGGCTTAGGTACTGGGATTTCTGGAACTATGGGTTCTACTGGTGGAGGAGGAGGTGCAGCATCTCCTGGGGTAGGGTTTACTAGATTTGGATAGTAAGGTGGAGGTGGATACATTGGGTACTGTGGGTATGGTGGATAATAAGGTGGGTATGGCATCTGTGTGGGATAAGGGCTAAAGCTATGGTAATCCGATGTGCCTCCCATCGAATACCCAGGGTTTTGTGAGAAGGGTGGGTAGTAAGGTGGCTGAACAAATCCCGAGGCTTGAGTGCCTCCTTGGGACTCTCCCATTCCTTCTTCTGACATGCTAACTCCTAAACTGCCATCCCTCCTCTGCTCTACATCCATATCATCCCCCACGTCCTCTGACACTCCTCCCTGAACTGTTCCTCTTACTGATCTGCTTCTACCCAGATCCAAAGACCTTCTAGGGTCTCTTACTACTCTTTCTCTGCTAGACCTGCTTGACATTGCCCTAGGCAATGCTGGAGGATGGGCGCTCGTGCCCTCATCCTCAGGTGGTACTCCAGTCAATCTTGCTGATCGACGAGTTCCTCTCATCCTGTTTTCTGAAAAACAGTACACATCATACAAATATTAGCATCAAATGGTTCATGTGGGCACACATGAACCCGCATCTCATACGCATCATATCATTAATGCACATGCATATAGTCATGGCATTTCACATCATTATGCAAGACAGGACTCCACATCCTATCCTAGTGGACATGATCTTCCTATTGTGCTTGACCTTCTATAACCTCTATGAGCCCGACACTCTAGGTCCGACCATATGAACCTAGGGCTCTGATACCATTCTGTAACGACCCGAAAATCGGACCGCTACCGGCGCTAGGATCCAGATCGGCTTAAGGCCGCCGGGACCCGTAGCAAGCCTGACATATAACCTGAAAACCTGTTTAATCCCATACATGATCAACAAAATACATAAAAATTAAAACTTTTCTTTCATACATCCTCTCATACACCAAACTCAACCTGTGCATGCACTGAACATAAACATAACTATTAACATTGACCCCTCTTTGGGATCTCATCAAAGCCCCAATGGGCAACATAACATGCGTTGAGTTGGTTTATATGTACATCAAAAAAAAAAAAAAACATCTGAGATCATGTATTAAAAGAGATAACAAAACTCTATGGTCAAGCACACCTCTAGCATCCATGAATATTTTTACATTACATTACAATTCTATACATAACATCATTTTTCATGTCCACACTATCTATTACATAACCAAGACTTCATCACTCTTGCTGACCTCCTGGTCTACCCTGTACCTGCAAGCCTGGGGGTTAAGGGAGAGGGGTGAGCTATAGAGCCCAGTGAGCAGAATAATCAAACATTTAAAACATATGGTAACATGGAATGCATCACATCACAATCATATCACATCAAGGATGAAGTTGTCACCATTAGTCCTCTACATGGTCCAACTGTGCCAGGGGCGTAGAATGGGCCTCACTAGTCTTTCCCTTACATAACATAGCATAACATAACAGTCCAACTATGCCAGGGGCGTAGAATGGGCCTCGCTGGTCTTTCTCTTACATGGTGCCAAGGGCGTAGAATGGGCCTCACTGGTCTTCCGTACCGTATCATCATCATCATAACATACGAGGACTAAGGGATCATTCAACATTCATCCACATCATCAAAAACGTAACATAAACTCATAAACCTAACCATAAGCTAAACATGCATTCTACCCCATAGATCTTCATAAAACTTACTTAAAACATGCAATGAGCTTAAGATCGGCTCTTACCTCGTGGAGATCGAGAGAGAGACGACCTAAACTCAGAGATGGGAGGGGTTGAGTTTCCTTGCACCTCAAAACTCCAAAACTTGTTCAAAAGCTCAAAAACTTCAAAACAAAGCGAAAACTTGTGAAAATCTTGAAAGATCTGAAGGAAGAACTCAAAGATTGGTGAGGGATGGCGGAGAGCTCACCTTGGCCGAAAATGGGGAGAAAAGCTCGCCCATTTCGGCTAAGGGACCCCTTTATAGTGGCTGGCCAGGCCACATTCGGGAGCCGAACGTGCCTCCGCATGCATGCCATGTTCGGCGGCCGAACCTAGACTTCCCTCAGTTATGCCTTCGGGTGCCTAAGGCACACCCGAAATGCATGCATGTTCGGCGGCCGAACTTGAGGTTCGGCGGCCGAACCTGGGTTTTCCTCCAAGGTTGTTTTCATTCAAAACTCATTTCCCTTTTTACTTAAAATCATCAAATACATTAAAACATTTCATAAAAACATGACTTTACCCTTCTAGAGGTCTCCAACACCCGAGATTCCACCGGACGGTAGGAATTCCGATACCGGAGTCTAGCCGAGTATTACATCTGGGTCACCCATTCTATCAAATTTATAGCGTATTTCTATCAAGACATGTGTTACGACTTGAGTGATACGTCGTGCATTACTCCACCTGAAAATATTATTAAAAAATATAAGAATTTAATATAAATGCGTAACATGCAAATCATAATAATGTCATAATAAGCATAAAATACTAACTGACTTCCCAGTGGAGCATCATTATGTGGGTCTCTTATATTTATAGATGGTGATATTGAAATAAATCGTTCCCATGCCCATATCTGCAGGATGTGTAGAGCTCCACCTAATTGAGACATGCTCGGATCAGTGGCCCGACAAAGTTCTCGATATAACCAGGCAAGACAAGCTGAACCCCAACTATATATGCTTGCTCTATGTAAATTAGCAATTAGAGGCAGAAACATTAGGTTCACCCTACTAGGATTCCTATCAGTAAATAAGGAACCCCCAATGATCCGCAGAATGTAAGCTCGGGCATATCTCTGGACCACTTCTTCATCAGCATCATCTGGTAGCTCATTAAAATTTTCGACTAACCAACTTAATGGCAACGAGCTACCCCGCATAATATTAGTGGGAGGTACGAGTCCTAAAGTATCTTGATAGTACATCATCCAATTGATAATAGAATTACCTACAACAGCATCTCCATCAATAGGTAGGCCGGAAATAACACCGGTCCTAGAGAGTAATTGTACACTCTCCCACTGGCATCATAAATGTGTGTGTTTCAGGATGCCATCTCTCAACCAGTGATATAATTAAATGATGATCCAGTGAAAAGTAGCCTAATCTGACAGCACCATAGAATCCAGAAATTCTGAGATAGGCTTCAATATGGGGGTGGAAATCTTGCTTCAAAACACTCGCTGATCGCCTACAAAGTGGTGGCTCATTTTCAATCTCCTCATTCCAAACCGACTGTGATCTATGAGACTGCTGTTGTGTCAATAAAAACTGGTCAAGAGGGCCCGGACTTGTGTAATCACGATAATTTTGTCTGCCCGTCATATCTGTGAAATAAAATGTGAATAAATATGTCATAAATTGATGATAATTTTCATTAAAAACATAAGTACGAGTAACATGCAATTTTATCAGAGAAGTCACATGCAATGAATAATCCAAATTATGAGCTCACAGAAGCTGAGATAAGAAATATAATGAATAATCCAAATTATGCATCTGATGAAGAGATGTCTGATGAAGAGTAACTGTTATCTACTGTCACATTTTAATACTTGTGGTGACAACTAATTGTATTGTTATGTTATTTACAATTAGATGTGTTATAATTTTAATATGCAGACTGTATGTGCTATATATTACTATGTTATATACAGTGAATGTATTATGATCAATAATTTTTTCTTACTTAACAAAAGAAGGGTACTAAATATCTTTTTCCACTTTAACATTTTACAAACCATTCTACTATTCTTTTCAATTGTTACAATTATCATCCGATAGTGGCACATCGGATTGGTACTCTGGTGCATTTTCTAAATTGTACTATGCTTATGTTATATATTTTAATCACTAACAACTTAGATGTCAAAACACATTGCAAATATTTTACAAAATCATTATCATCAACACCCTTAAAAATAATATGTATTTTAATTAGCAGTGCTTTATTAATCCGTCCAATATAGAGAAATTATCAAATTACAGTCACATAAATAAGTTCAACAACGTCTGACGATACATGTTTGTTTATTATGACCAGACTTTCCACATATAGTACAATAGTTTTTAGAAGTTAAAGAAACCTTTGATGCCCTCCAGTCCATCTCGTTTTGAATTCTGCTACTTCTTGGTCGACCCTTTTTTCTAATTCTTTGCATATCAGGAATTAGAGGTTTACCATCTGGTTCTAGCCAGTAATCAGAATGACCAAATGGATTGAACATACTGCCATAACATTTTAAAGTACGTTCCAATGTATAGTATGTATCAACATATTGATCATAATCTATGGATTTTGACAGACAAGCTGCTATGGCGTGTGAACATGGGATTCGCATCTCTTGAAACTTACCACAAGTGCATGTATCTTCTATTAGTTTAATAACTTGCTTATTCCCGGTGCCACTGGTACGAACTTCAAAAACTAAAGTTTCGTTACTAAATCGTGTCACCCGATGTCTTGCTGCTTTCATCTCGTTGTTTCTAATTACTTCTGCACATGCATGCGTAAAAGTGTGCCCCATTTGCATTTGATTCAAATACGTCGTACGACGTATGTCAAAGTAGTTAGCACATTGGTAGAATATTTTTTCAACCATAGCTGTGACAGGCAATGCGCGAAACCCCTTCAACATCCCATTGACAGATTCAATTATATTTGTTGTCATGGATCCATACCTTTTTTCTCGATCATGTGACCGTGTCCATGTTTCTAAAGGTATTTTAAGGGCCCACTCAAATGTTTCAGGACTGACTTCCCGTATCTTATTCATGGCATCATAAAATTTTCGCTTCTGATTTTGATTAGTTGAAAGGTAAAAATACAAGTACTTAATGTATATTGAGCAATAATTAAGGACACATAAACGAATGACTTGTTTATATTGAAATTGAATCACTGACCTGCTGTGCGCAAAGCTTCCTTCATATCGGTATTCTTAAATTTTGTATTGTAATTGCTTAATATATGTCGAATGCAATATCGATGGTTGGCTGATGGGGACTGCCACCAATCCTTTTGCATTGCCTTTTTAATCCCAATGTGTCTGTCGGATATAACACATAATTCTTCTCTGTCGGTAACATATAATCGAAGACAATCCATGAACCATCCCCAGTTGTCACTATCCTCTTTTTCAACTAATGCAAATGCTAATGGAAAAATCATATTATTTCCATCAAGCTCAGTTGCACAAAGAATACAACCACTATATTTCCCATATAAAAAAGTTCCATCAACAAAGATGACTGGCCTACAAAACTTGAATCCTTCAATTGATTGTTGAAATACCCAAAACATTCTATCAAACACTCTAACGTTCCCATCCAAACGACCTTCAATCCAGTGTGGATCATCTTCAATTGCGACAACTGTATCGGGATTGTAATTCACAATAGCATGCATGAACTTACGCAATCTCCCATATGATTCCTCCCATCCACCAAAAATTTTTGCAATTGCAAATTATTTTCCCATCCATGATTTTTTATAGGACGGTTCATATCCAACCTTATCTTTGATCTCAGCCTGAAGAGTGGCAACTTTCATATCTGGCTGTTGTTCGATCATGGGTAAGATAAATGCACAAATAAATCTAGAATCAAGGTGACCATGATCTTTACTAACACCTGCGTTTCTACATGTATGCAGACCGTTATATCTTGTTATCTTCCAAACATCAGCATTTTCTTTACGGGATGCACGAAGGTGCCACTGACAACCAGATAATTTGTCCTTACACTTGATCGAATAAGTCCTACTCTTAGTTTCATCATAACAAAATTGGTGATGTCGCAGCATATGATACTCTTTAGCAGCAGCGATGACAGCCTCTCGAGATCTGAATATCATTCCTACAGAAAATTCTTTCGACTTATCCCAGAACATATTCGATGGATCTTTTGCATAAGGATCAACTCTCATTACATCAGAGTCGATTTCAGAATACGGAGGTGGAAATATCAATGGTCTAATAGAATTTTTATATCCACTATTAAAACACATTGAAGAATTTATATCATGATCATCTCCATCATTAAACTGAACACCTGGAATGTCGTCTTCCTCGTCAATCCAAGGATCATCTCCATCTGTATCTAAATTATCAAGAAAATCAGTATCATCATCGTTTTCATCCTGGCCAACATCCTGTGCATTGTGTTGTCATTCATGACACGTTTCTATCCCCACAACCGGACAATTATCATCCCGGAGATTGTCTTCACCTTCACCCTCCATAACGATTGGACAACTAGTTGAAGGCCCAACACCTCCATCTTCTGTTCTATGATGACGAGATAAAATATCTACATATAATACAACTGAATCTACTGGCCTGATTGTCGATATGTAGTCAAACATCATGTCCACATCTTCGTCATCACTTAGTTGTGCTAATCCATATTTAATGATACTATTATCCAACATCGGTTGTCTAAAAATAATCCTTGATATCATATCTTCATGCGTTGACAATTTCATGGCACGAACAATTTTAATCACTAATTTTTCATAATTCAATTTCTTTTCGATACGAAACATTCTAGACTGTCCACCAACATAATCATATCCAATATTAATATTAACTATGTGCCCGTCCCAGTACACAGTACCATAACGCGGAGTAGTCATTTTTCTTCCTAATTCACCTAGTAGACAATAATAGTAGAATAAATTATGAATAAAAAAAAAGCTAAATACATATATATCATAACACCATCCATATTTGCTATATAAAAAAATCATTCATTTCCAAATATTTTCTCAAAACAAAAAATTTACAACCAACATTTACAATTATAAATTTTTCCCACTTTAATACTACCTTAATCCCTACAATTTTAGTCCCAACAACCTATGTATATTAAATTAATTTTTAAAATATTAAAATTTTATATTTATTATAAATAATATAAATTTATTTCCTCACAAAATATTACTTTAAAATTTTAAATCAAATATATCTAACTAAATAATTTTTTATCTATTTCCTAATATTTTCTATACACAGAAAATTCACAACAAAATTTACATTTATAAATTTTTCATATTTTAATCCCTATATTTTTTTGTCCAACACCCTATATATATTAAATTTCTTAAATAACTACATTTTCATATTTATTATAAATAATATAAATTTATTTTCTCACAAAATATTACTTTAAAATTTTAAATAAAATATATCTAACTAAATATTTCTTTTTATAATTTCATAATATTTTCTCAAAACAAAAACTTTACAACCAACATTTACAATTATAAATTTTTTCCACTTTAATACTACCTTAATCCCTACAATTTTAGTCTCAACAACCTATGTATATTAAATTAATTTTTAAAATACTAAAATTTCATATTTATTATAAATAATATAAATTTATTTCCTCACAAAATATTACTTTAAAATTTTAAATCAAATATATCTAACTAAATAATTTTTTATCTATTTCCTAATATTTTCTATACACAAAAATTCACAACAAAATTTACATTTATAAATTTTTCATATTTTAATCCCTATATTTTTTTGTCCAACACCCTATATATATTAAATGTCTTAAATAACTACATTTTCATATTTATTATAAATAATATAAATTTATTTTCTCACAAAATATTACTTAAAAATTTTAAATAAAATATATCTAATTAAATATTTCTTTTTATAATTTCCTCATATTTTCTCAAAACAAAAAATTTACAACCAACATTTACAATTATAAATTTTTCTCACTTTAATACTACCTTAATCTCTACAATTTTAGTCACAACAACCTATGTATATTAAATTAATTTTTAAAATACTAAAATTTCATATTTATTATAAATAATATAAATTTATTTCCTCACAAAATATTACTTTAAAATTTTAAATCAAATATATCTAACTAAATAATTTTTTATCCATTTCCTAATATTTTCTATACACAGAAAATTCACAACAAAATTTACATTTATAAATTTTTCATATTTTAATCCCTATATTTTTTTTCCAACACCCTATATATATTAAATTTCTTAAATAACTACATTTTCATATTTATTATAAATAATATAAATTTATTTCCTCACAGAATATTACTTTAAAATTTTAAATAAAATATATCTAACTAAATATTTCTTTTTATAATTTCCTAATATTTTCTCAAAACAAAAAATTTACAACCAACATTTACAATTATAAATTTTTCCCACTTTAATACTACCTTAATCTCTACAATTTTAATCACAACAACCTGTATATTAAATTAATTTTTAAAATACTAAAATTTTATATTTATTATAAATAATATAAATTTATTTCCTCACAAAATATTACTTTAAAATTTTAAATCAAATATATATAACTAAATAATTTTTTATCAATTTCCTAATATTTTCTATACACAGAAAATTCACAATAAAATTTATATTTATAAATTTTTCATATTTTAATCCCTATATTTTTTATCTAAGACCCTATATATATTAAATTTCTTAAATAACTACATTTTCAGATTAATTATGAATATTATAAATTTATTTCACCACTTTTTATTTCATTAATTTTTTAAATAAAATAAATCTAACTAAATAATTTTTTTCTAATTTTCTAATATTTTCCCTACACAAAAAATTTAACATTTACATTTATAAATTTTTTTCTACTTTAATACTACCTTAATTTCTACAATTTTACTCACAATAACTTATGTAAATTAAATTTATTAAAAAATTAAATTTTCATATTTATTATGAATAATATAAATTTATTTCCCCACAAACCACCCTATTTTTTCATACATTTCTTTTTTATTTATCACATTACTATAAATCAGGAATATTTTTTCTCATTTTCTTATATTACTTTTAATAATTTTAAATAAATACAACTATACATTTTTTACTGTTAATTACATACAAAATATAATTTTTTCAACAATATAAATATCTTACTAATTAATTAAATAAATAAAATATATTATATGTTTATAAATAATATTTAATTACTTGTATGAAAATCAATCCCAAATCTCAAGCATCCACGAAGGCTGTATCCGAATAGAAAAAACTACAAAATACAACATTTACATTTATTAATAAATTTTTATTTATCTAAATTTCATAAAAAAAATTAATATAACACATACTTTTTTGTTGAAAATTTGGTGAGATGGGTTGTGCAGAGAGAAAATGGAGCAGGAAAAAGATGGGGAGCAGGGATGGAGCAAGAAGAAGATGGGGAGTAGGGATGGAGCAGGAAAAAGATGGGGAGCAGGGAAGAAGATGGGGAGCGGGAAGAAGATGGGGAGCAGGGATGGAGCAGGAAGAAGATGGGGAGTAGGGAAGAAGATGGGGTTTTATAGTGGGTTGGGGTAGGATATACTCTCTCCTCTACCGCACTTTTAAAGTGCGGTAGAGGACTTTCTCTGCCAGGTGCAGGAATCCCTGCACCTGGCAGAGATTCTACCGCACTTGTAAAGTGCGGTAGAAGGCAGGAGGCGTGCCTGCCTCCTGCTGACGGGGCAGAGACGGGTCTTGTCTCTGTCCTCTCTGCCAGGTGCAGGGATTCCTGCACCTAGCGGAACTCTACCGCACTTCAAAAGTACGGTAGATTTTTTAAAAAAAATTATTAAAAATTCTACCGCACTTCAAAAGTGCGATAGAATTTTTTTTATTTAAAAGAAATTTTTTTTTTCGTAAACCAGGGTTTAATAAATATATATTTTTTTTAACTTTATTTTGCAAAAAGCCCCAGAGATTTCTTCTCTAAAAAAGCTTCCATACCCAAACACCATTTTCCCAAACACCTAATCACTAACAAAAGAGTTAGCATCAAATGACAAATTGAAAATTCTAGGAAACAAAAATTTCAAAGGCTTGTTCCCAGCCTACTTATCATACCAAAGCTTTATTCTATTGTCGTTGCAAATAGAAAATCTTACATTTTCCAATAAAGAAGGGGCATAACCATTTTGCTCTGCAGAATTCTGAATATCCCTCCAAATAGGAGAAAGAGAGTTTCCCACGGCAAGAGAAATAACATTAAAATAGGACTGTTTAGGTTCTCTTAGAAATTTTAACTAATAATTGAATTTTCAAAAATTGAAAAGTGTCTCGGATAATGGCTATTAATAATAGCAAAAACCCTAATACGGAAAATTATGGAAAAATCTTAAAAAATAATAAAAATGCAAAATTGACTCCCTAATCGATTAAATTTTTGCTTTGAACTTTGTGATAGGCTTGTGGCCTTTGTCACTGTAACGACCCGAAAATCGGATCGCTACTGGCGCTAGGATCCAGATCGACTTAAGGTCGCCGGGACCCGTAGCAAGGCTAACATACATCCTGTATACCTGCTTAATCCCATACATGATCATACATTTACGTAAAACATTAAACTTTTTTTTTTATTCACTAAGCTTAAACTGTGCATGCACAATCTCATAACTATAAAACCCCACACTGGAGCCCTCATCAAATGCTCCAATGGGGTAACATTACATACATTAAGCTTGGTTTACATAAACATCATTAAAAACATTTCAATAAAAGATCATGTAACCAAAAAGGGATCAACGTACACTAGGGCCAAGCACAATACTATCCTCAATACAATTTTTTACATTACATCACATTATAACATTTTACAATACATGTCCATATCTAACTTTTACATACATAAACTTCTATTCCTGGTGACTTCCTGGTCTAGCCCGTACCTGCAAACCTGGGGGTGATGGGAACGGGGTGAGCTACTAGAGCCCAGTGATCAGAATAATAAAACATTGTAATTAAAACATATGATCTCATGGAATGCATCACATCACAAACAAATCACATCAAGGATGAACTTGTCACCAATAGCCCTCTACACATTCCAATAGTGCTAGGGGCATAGAATGGGCCTCACTGGTCTTTCTCTTACATTAACATAACATAACATTTCTATATGCCAGGGGCGTAGAATGGGCCTCACTGGTCTTTCTCTTACATTAACATAACATAACATAACATTTCCATATGCCAGGGGCGTAGAATGGGCCTCACTGGTCTTTCATACCGTATCATCGCTATCTCATATTATATCATATCATAGGGAGGGCTAAAGGATCATCCAACATTCATCCACATCAACAACATAACATGCAATGCAACATATTCGTGAATTCTAATGCAAGCACCCTAATATATCTCATGGCATTCATGATGCGTGAATCATGCTAAAACTTTCATTATTTTACTTTGAAACATAAGGAGTCATTCTACTCACCTCAGGCTAGCTCTGAAAAGACACTGAAGCAGCTATCTCACTGCTGGGGTCCTCGGTTCCTCGGGTCCGAACCTACACAGGTGGACTCAAGTGAGGGACCAAATATACATGAACATGACTCTAAACTACTCCTCAAAAACCCCCTAAAACACCTTAAAATAATCATACAAATCATGCAAAGGAAGGCTGAACAGGGCACTTTCGGCGGCAGGTTCGGCAGCTGAAAGTCCCTCCAGAACCGAAATTCATGCACCTTCAGCGGCACTTTCGGCGGCCGAAGGTTCCTTCCAGATCCGAAACTCGTGCATGTTCGGCGGCACCTTCGGCGGCCGAAACTCCTTTTCAGAGCCGAAAGTCCACTTTCGAGGGCAGAGTTCGGCAGCCAAAAGTTTGCCTCCACAGGCAGGTTCGGCAGCCGAAAGGGCTTTCGGCTGCTGAACCTGGGTTCTCCCAAAGTGGCAGAACCTAGCCTCCTCATGCACATTTTGCCTCCTAAACCATTCCAACTCAAATCCAACACTTCCAAAACATGCATACACACATACATAAGCTTATAGGGGTCTCAAAACTAGCCTAAACCCCAACCAAAACACATCATACATACATATACAACACACATTAACCATACAAGCACATAAACCTTAACACTAAACAACTAACCCAATCATGCATTTCTACCCTATGAACCTTCATGAAACTTAACCAAAACATGAAAAGAGGTGAGGATCTACTCTTACCTCTTGAAGATCGAGAGGAGAGGCGATCCAACTCGGAGATGGGAGAGATCTAGCTCATTGGTTCTCCAAGCTCCAAAAACTTATCCTAAGCTCACAATTCTTCAAAACCAAGTAAACACTTGTTAAAACTTGAAAGATTTGAGGAAAATCATCAAAATCAACCATGGGAGGGCATGGACTCACCTCTGGCCGGAAATGGGGAAGAAACTCGCCCATTTTCGGCCATGGGGCTTCTTATAGGGGCTGGCCAGGCCACCTTCGGAAGCCTAAAGTGCCTCCAAAACTCATGCAAGTTCGGCGGCCGAACTTGGAATTCCCTCTATGGTCTTTTTCATTCAAAACTCAATTTATTTCTTATTTAAAACCTTAAAATACATTAAAACATTTTATGAAAACATGATTTTACCCTTCTTGAGGTTTCTGACATCCGAGATTCCACCGGACGGTAGGAATTCCGATACCGGAATCTAGCCGGGTATTACAGTCACACTTTTGAAAGTCATGCATCTTGAAATTCCCTTTTTAAAAAGCTATCGTGGGCCTCCAACGGACGTCGATAGCAAAAGTTAAGCCTAGTCCAAGTCTGCCATAAAATTCAAGGCTAATTGTTTCGCATCAAATACTTTCGAATTGAAAAGAACTCAACCTCCAATTGTCTTCAGCAGGGTAGTATTGAAATAGATCCACCACATTAACGTCTTGGAAATTTTTATATAATTTGAGAGGTCAAGAATATAGGCATTGTCATTAATTTTCTGAATAATCCGAAATTGACCAATCTTCTTTGGGTCAAACTTTTTCTGTTCTCCACCATGTTCCTTGCACAAATACACCATCACTTAATCACTGACATTGAAGGACTTGAAATGCCTATGTTTATTAGTTGTAGCTTCATATTTTTCATTGGCTTCCATAAGACATTGTTGTACCTATTTGAAAACATCTACATACTGATTTGTCAAGTTATTCGCTGCAATACTATTATGAAAACTTGTTGGAAAGGCAATAAGATCAATTGTATGAGCTGGAATTTTCTTATAGACAACTGCAAAGGATGACTGATCAAACATATATTAGCTATATTTTTATTATCTTTATATTTGTTTATTTACACAATTTTTAGCTTAATTTATGGTTTTTACTTTGTTTTTACAGAAAAGAAAGAAATTGAAAAACTGGAGAAAAAGTGCAGAAAATGACAGAAAAGTGATTGGGTCAGTAACTTGCCCAAATCACTGCCCAAATCAAGCGGAGGAAGCAGAGACAGAAAGCTGAAAACTGGACTGATTCACAGGAAGCGATTGGGCAGCGATCTGCCCAAATCACCGCCCCGATCACACTGACAGTAAAAATTGACAGCAGAGCGGGAAATTGTTCAGAAAACAGAATTTCGAATTTTGAGAAGCCCAAATCCAACTCAATCATTGCCAACACAATTCCAAGAGCCACGAAAGAGTCTCTCACCTAAGGAATTCCATTTGCAATTAAATTCAATATCAAAAGAGGAATCAAAAACCAAATCAAGAAGGGATTTCAAAACCCTAGATGGATGGAATTCTTCAGCTATAAAAGAGCAGCTTCCAAACCAGCAAAAGGGCATATCTCATCTTCAGCAATTCTGCAGAAAATACAGCAGCTTGTCTTCTTTTTTTTTCTTTCTTTTGTGTATCTTGTCCACCATGAGTGGCTAATTTCATTCTTTTCTAGTTGAAGTTGGAAAATTCAGATTTGTGATGAATTGGGAGATTTAAATCTCCATTGTTAAACTTCTATTTATTTCCAATATTTATGCAATTTGATCTTTCTATAATTGTTGCTTTGCTTTTAGAATCAATAAGGGCCCATTGCTTTTAAATTGCTTGAGTAATAAATTGTTTGAATGATTTAAGTCCGTAATTGCTTATATTATTTGAACACAAATATAATCAGGTTGCATGATCTAGACTTGACCACGCGGTTGGCAAGGATAGAATTAGGTTTCTCTAAGTCTTAATGCAGTTAACAGTTGTTCGATGCTAAAAGGCCCAAGGACGTTCCTTGGCAACTTGTTAACTAGTGTTAGATTAGCGAACGTTTCCTAATCAAACTAGAACTAAGGAGGAATTTGGATTGTGAGAAGCGTCTTCCACATCCTAAACTAATTTATTGGAATAAATAGGAGTGTTAAAGAATCAATGATCAATTTTAAGCAATCTGAAATAGATCCATACTGTAACGACCCCAAAATGGACCGTCACCGGCGCTAGGATTCAGGTCGGCTTAAGGCCGCCAGAACCCGTAGCAAGCCTGCTATACTCTCTGTGTACCTGTAAACCTCATACATGATCATACATTTTCTGTGAAAATAAAAACTCTTTTCTGAACCAAGGCTTAACCTGTGCATGCACTATCTCTGTACTCTGTACTCATGTACTCTGTACTCTGTATCCCTGACTCTGTTAAGCCTGGTTTTCACATACAGGAAAACATATATACATATACAGATCATGTACAAAACATACATCACTAGGTCAAGCAACAACTATTACATCTCTTTACTATTACATGTCCACTCTAAGCTATTACAGATCTCTTTACTTTTCCTGTACTCTGCTGGACTGTCCCTGTACACTGTACACTGAACCTGCAAAACTGGGGTTAAGGGAGTGGGATGAGCTCTATAGCCCAGTGAGTAGAACAGTACAACATCTCAATAAAATATGATCTCATGGAATGCACCATATCACAGACAAACCACATCAAGAGTAAACCTGTCACCACATAGTCCCAGTAACTCTGTGCCAGGGCGTAGAATCGAGCACCTGGTCTTCCTGTCATATATGTATATGTGTATATAACACCTCTGTACTTACCATTGCCAGGGCGTAGTCAAAGGCTCCTGGACTTTGCTATACCTGCCAGGGCGTAGTCAAAGGCTCCTGGACTTCCTGTCTGAGACTATTGGATCATTCAGCATTCACTCACATCACCAAATAACGATGCAATGCAACATATTCGTGAATACTAATGCAATCAACCTATGGCATAAACATGATGCATGAGATATGCTAAAAGCAGTTTGTGGTTCAATTAAAAGTCATAAGTTTAGTTCCACTCACCTCTGGCTATCTGGACTGACTGACTCTGCAGGCTCTGAACCTCTGGAGCAGTACTCACTGCTGCTCTCTCTGGTTCCTCTGGTCTGTACCTATACAGATGGACTCAAATGAGGGACCAAACAAGCGTAGAAATAACTCTCTTAAACTTCCCCAAGAATCCCCTTAAACTCACACAACTATCCATGCAACGAATGCAAAAGAAAGCTAGACAGGACACTTTCGGCGGCAAGTTCGGCGGCCGAAAGTCCTCTCCAGAGACGAAACTCAAGCACCTTCGGCGGCACCTTCGGCGGCCGAATCCCCCAAACAGAGCCGAACATGCAAAACAGGCTGTGGCAGCCAAGCCACCATGCAAGAGGTTCGGCGGCCGAATGAACCTTCGGCTGCCGAACCTGAGTTCATCCAGAACTCAGCTTCAACGGCAAACCATCTTCTCCTTCCTTTCAACCACTCAAACCATATATACACCACCTCCTCAACACACATATACGCACGTATATGATCACAGGGGTCCAAAACTATCTAATAACCCCAACAACAAATCAAACATAACACAGAATCATGTATACCTGCATAACGCATCAAAACTCCCATTTACAACCTAAACATGCATCTCTCTCTCCACAACTCCCATAAAACCTTCAGAAAACATAGAAACATGGTCAAGAGCCTCACTTACCTCCTGAAGCAAGAAGCTAAACACTCTGAACAAGGGAAAACGGACCAACTCTTCTCAAACTCTCAAACACTTAGCTTTTGTTTCAAACTTCCAAAACCTTTGAAAAAACAAATTTCACTCTTCTGTCTGAGCAGCTCAATAGCATTTGCAGATTAGTCATGAGGGACGTGGCCTATTCCAAGAATCTGAGGCCAACATCTGTCAAAGCCATGACTCAGCTGGCTGGCCAACTCATCTTCGGCTGCCCAATCACATGCAAGATCATGCAACATTCGGGGGCCGAACTAAATCTTCGGAAGCCGAACATTGAGCACTTTCGGCGGCCGAACTTACCTTCGGCGGCCGAACTTGGCTCCTCTGCCTTTGTTCATTTCAACTCAAAACTATCGAACTGTAAAACCATAAAACACATCATAACACTGAGAAAACATAACTCCTACCCTTATATAGAATCTCAACACCCCGGATTCCACCAGACAACAGAAATTCCGGTGCCGGATTCTAGCCGGGTATTACATTCTCCCCTCCTTAAGAACATTCGTCCTCGAATGGTCCTAAAACAACAAAAACAAAACACAAGGAGGAAACTAACCTCAAAACAGATGTGGATACTGCTGGAGCATAGACTCCCGCGTCTCCCAGGTGCACTCTTTTAGATTATGGTGGTTCCATAGACCTTTCACCATCGGAATCTCCTTGTTCCTTAGCTGTCTGATCTGCGTGTCCAGAATCCGCACTGGCTGCTCTATATAGGTGAGATCCGTATGAATCTCCACCTCAGGCTCACTCAGAACCTGATTCGGATCTGACACAAACTGTCGTAGCATAGAAACATGAAATATCGGGTGAAGTCTCTCCATAGAAGCAGGTAAATCCAGCTTATACGACACATTTCCGATCCTCTGCAACACCTCAAAGGGTCCAATGTACCGTGGAGCCAATTTACCTTTCTTTCCAAAACGAACCACTCCTTTCATTGGAGACACTTTTAGCAATACCCAATTACCCTCTTGAAACTCTAACTGCTTTCTGCGAATGTCTGCATAACTTTTCTGTCTACTCTGAGCTGTTCTGATTCTCTCTCTGATCATGGGCACCATTCTACTGGTAATGTCTACTAACTCTGGCCCTGCAAGAGCCTTCTCTCCTACCTCTTCCCAGCAAACAGGGGATCTGCACTTCCTCCCATACAAAGCTTCATAAGGAGCCATCCCGATGCTCGCATGATGGCTGTTATTGTAGGCAAACTCCACCAAAGGTAGATGCTGCCTCCAAGAACCGCCAAAGTCTAACACACATAGTCGAAGCATATCCTCTATGGTCTGGATGGTCCTTTCTGACTGTCCATCAGTCTGTGGGTGGAAAGCAGTACGAAAATCCAATCTCGTGCCCATCGCACTTTGCAGACTCCGCCAAAAGCGGGAGGTAAACTGAGGTCCTCTGTCTGAAACTATAGACACTGGAACTCCATGTAATCTCACTATCTCATCCACATAGACCTGTGCCAACTTATCCACAGAATAGTTATTCCGTACTGGAAGAAAATGAGCAGATTTCGTGAGTCTGTCCACAATCACCCATATCGAGTCTATCCTGTTGGACGCTACTGGTAAACCCACTACAAAATCCATGGCTATGTTCTCCCATTTCCACTCTGGAATCGGTAATGGGTTAAGCATTCCGGCTGGTTTTTGATGCTCTAATTTCACCCTCTGACAAACCTCACAGGCTGTCACGAACTGCGCCACTTCTTTCTTCATGGCTGGCCACCAATAGACCCTTTTCAGATCCTGATACATCTTGGTGGCTCCTGGGTGAACACTATACCTCGCATTATGAGCTTCCCTCATAATGTCTTCCTTCACACTGCCCCTATCTGGTACACAAAGTCGACTCCCATAGCGAAGGATCCCTTTGCTGTCAAATCTGAACTCTACACTATTGCCTGACTGAACAGTCCTGGCAATTTTCATCAACTCAGGGTCCTCATGCTGTCTCTGAGCTATCTGCTCCAGAAACACAGGTGTCACTCTCATCTGTGCTATCAACACACCTGTACCAGACAACTCTAGCTGTAATCCCTCGTCAAAGAGCTTATAAAGCTCCATCACAACTGGTCTCCGCTCTGCTGCTATATGGGATAAACTGCCTAGTGATTTCCGGCTTAGGGCGTCTGCGACAACATTCGCCTTACCCGGATGATACTGGATTTTACAATCATAATCACTGAGCAATTCGACCCACCTTCTCTGCCGCAAATTCAGCTCTCTCTGACTTAAGATGTACTGTAAACTCTTGTGATCCGTGAAGATCTCGCATTTAACCCCGTAGAGGTAATGCCGCCACATCTTAAGTGCAAAGATAACTGCTGCCATCTCTAGGTCATGGGTAGGGTAATTCAACTCGTTCTTCTTCAACTGTCTAGAAGCATAAGCTATTACTCTATCACTCTGCATCAATACACAACCCAATCCCACTCGAGATGCATCACAGAACACTATGAATTCTTCATTACTGACAGGCAGAGCTAACACTGGTGCTGTTGTCAATCTCCTCTTGAGCTCCTCAAAGCTCTCTTCACACTGGTCTGACCAGATAAACTTCTGGTTCTTCTGAGTCAATTTGGTCATAGGAGCTGCTATCTTTGAGAAGTTCTGAACGAACCTCCTGTAGTAACCTGCCAATCCCAGAAAGCTTTTAATCTCAGTCACTGTCGTGGGTCTGGGCCAGTTAGCTACAGCCTCTATCTTCTTGGGGTCTACCTCAATACCCTCTGCTGATACCACATGTCCCAAGAAGGCAATGCTCCGTAACCAAAACTCACACTTCGAGAACTTGGCATATAAACCATGCTCTCTCAGTGTCTGCAGAACGATCCTCAGATGCTGGGCATGCTCCTCTGCATCTCTGGAATACACTAAGATATCATCGATAAACACAATGACAAAGTGATCCAGAAACTCACTGAATACCCTGTTCATGAGATCCATAAATGCTGCAGGGCGTTAGTCAACCCGAACGGCATCACTAAGAACTCATAATGCCCATATCTGGTCCGGAAAGCTGTCTTAGGTACATCTGCCTCTCTGACTCTCAACTGATGATACCCAGATCTCAGATCTATTTTCGAGAAACAACCTGCTCCAGCTAGCTGGTCAAATAGATCATCAATCCGAGGTAAGGGATACCTATTCTTGATAGTGACCTTGTTCAACTGTCTGTAGTCGATACAAAGTCTGAGGGATCCATCCTTCTTTCTGACAAAGAGCACTGGAGCACCCCAAGGTGAGGTACTAGGGCAGATGAAACCCTTATCTACCAAGTCCTGCAACTGTTCTTTCAACTCTGTTAACTCAGCTGGCGCCATCCTGTAGGGAGGAATAGAGATAGGTCTGGTACCTGGCAGTAATTCAATTTCAAACCCTATCTCCCTATCAGGTGGTAGTCCTGGCAAATCGTCTGGGAACACATCGAGAAACTCTCGGACTACTGGTACTGTGGCTGGTTCCCTCACCTGACTGTCTAGCTCTCTCACATGAGCTAGAAACCCCTGACAACCCCTCCTAAGCAAACGACGAGCCTGAAGGGCTGAAATCAGACCTCTGGGTGTACCTCTCCTGTCTCCTCTGAAGACACACTCTGACCCATCCTGGTCTCTGAGACTTACTAGCTTCTCTCGACAGGTCAACGTAGCACTATATGCAGATAGCCAATCCATCCCTAGAATGACATCAAAATCTGTCAAGTCTAGAACCACAAGGTCAGCTGGAAGGCATCTACCCTCTATGAATACTGGACTGAAACGACAGACTGACACTGCCACTGATGGGTCACATCTAGGTCCACTGACCCAGAGAGGATACTCTAACGCAGAACTGATCAAACCCAATCGCTCTATGGCTCTAGAAGCAATAAAGGAATGAGAAGCACCGGGGTCCATCAAAGCATACACATCTGAACACCCAATGATGAGATTACCTGACACCACCGTGTTCGACGTGTTAGCCTCCTCTTGTGTCACTGTGAAAATCCGTGCTGGGGCTACCGGATTTCCACCTCGAGAACCTGCTGCTGATGTAGAGGCTACCCCTCTCCCTCTACCTCTGCCACTAGTCTGAGGCATGACTGGAGCTGCTGGCCGTACAACTGGCTGTACCACACTGCCTGAACTCATCTGCTGGGATGGTGCAAAAGTCATCTGCGGACAATCCCGAGCAATATGCCCTTCCTGTCCACATCGAAAACAAGCTGTAGATCCCAACCGACAAATTCCTCCATGTGGTTTTCCGCATCGTCTGCAGACTGGAGCTGTGCCAGAGCTTGAGCCACTACCTATTCCCAGACCTGACTTGACTTTACTCCAGAACTTACTCTTTGTTCCTTTTGCTCTATCCCATCTTTTACTGCTTGGTGTGGGGGCTTTAGAACCCGAAGCCTGTGCCTTTGACTGTTTCTGAATATTGGCACTAGCTTCCATTTTCCTGGCTGCGTCTACTATGGTATGGAAACTCTCCTTTTCTGCTGGAAGAATCAAGGAAGCATACCTGGGATGCAGTCTCATAGTATATCTCCTTTCTTTCTTCTAATCAGTATCATAGGCTTGACCCACGTACTGAAGCAGATCCAGGAACTTATCTGTGAATTCATCAACACTCATCTCATCTGTCTGTCTCAACTGTTCAAATTCAATTACTTTCATCTCCCTCGAACTGTCAGGAAAAGCCCACCCTGCAAACTCATTGGCGAACTCTCCCCATGACATGCTGTCCATTCTAGGCTCCACATAATTCTTAAACCATTCTCTGGCTTTCTTGCATTTTAATGTGAAACCTGCCATCTCAATGGCTCTCCTATCATCTGCTCCCAATTCACTGGTTATCATCCTAACTGCTCTGAGGTAATCAAATGGATCATCTCCCGTGTTGTATTTAGGAGCATCCAATTTCAAGTACTCCGTCATTTGGACTTTACCTCCAGATGAGCTAGGGTCATGTCTGTCAACAACAGGGGCTACTGGTTCTGGTGGTAGTACTGGTTCATTTGGCTCTAGGTGTGCTGCACTTGGATGGGTAGGGGAAGAGGGATACATAGGATATGGTGGATAGTAAGGATAAGGCATATAAGGCATATAAGGCGGATATGGCACAAAACTCGAGTACTCCGACATACCTCCCATCGGATACTCTGGATAGCCAAAACCTGAGGTCTGAGCACCTCCCTGCGACTCTCCCATACCTTCCTCAAAACTGCCTATACCCATGCTGTCATCTCTAGACTGATCAATCTCCATAGCTTCCCTCCTTTCCTCTAATCTTCCTCCTCTAGCTGTTCCTCTTCTGCTCTCGTCGACAGACCTTCTAGGGTCTATTGACGTACCTTCCCTGCTAGATCTCTGAGACCTTGCCCTTGGCAATGCAGAAGGACGAGCAGCTGGTCTCTCATTCTCTGGTGGGACTCCAGTCAATCGAGCTGATCGACGAGTTCCTCGCATCTTTACTCTGGAAACATAACATATAACATACCACTTTAGCACATAAACATCACATATCAATCATACACATACAATACTCATGGCATATCATAGCAGATAGGACTCAAGACCCTATCCTAGTGGACATGATTTCCTATTGTGCTTGACCACTTCTAACCTGTCTGAGCCTAACACTGTCTCTATAGGTCCGATCATGTGAACCTAGGGCTCTGATACCAATCTGTAATGACCCCAAAATGGACCGTCACCGGCGCTAGGATTCAGGTCGGCTTAAGGCCGCCAGAACCCGTAGCAAGCCTGCTATACTCTCTGTGTACCTGTAAACCTCATACATGATCATACATTTTCTGTGAAAATAAAAACTCTTTTCTGAACCAAGGCTTAACCTGTGCATGCACTATCTCTGTACTCTGTACTCATGTACTCTGTACTCTGTATCCCTGACTCTGTTAAGCCTGGTTTTCACATACAGGAAAACATATATACATATACAGATCATGTACAAAACATACATCACTAGGTCAAGCAACAACTATTACATCTCTTTACTATTACATGTCCACTCTAAGCTATTACAGATCTCTTTACTTTTCCTGTACTCTACTGGACTGTCCCTGTACACTGTACACTGAACCTGCAAAACTGGGGTTAAGGGAGTGGGATGAGCTCTATAGCCCAGTGAGTAGAACAGTAAAACATCTCAGTAAAATATGATCTCATGGAATGCACCATATCACAGACAAACCACATCAAGAGTAAACCTGTCACCACATAGTCCCAGTAACTCTGTGCCAGGGCGTAGAATCGAGCACCTGGTCTTCCTGTCATATATGTATATGTGTATATAACACCTCTGTACTTACCATTGCCAGGGCGTAGTCAAAGGCTCCTGGACTTTGCTATACCTGCCAGGGCGTAGTCAAAGGCTCCTGGACTTCCTGTCTGAGACTATTGGATCATTCAGCATTCACTCACATCACCAAATAACGATGCAATGCAACATATTCGTGAATACTAATGCAATCAACCTATGGCATAAACATGATGCATGAGATATGCTAAAAGCAGTTTGTGGTTCAATTAAAAGTCATAAGTTTAGTTCCACTCACCTCTGGCTATCTGGACTGACTGACTCTGCAGGCTCTGAACCTCTGGAGCAGTACTCACTGCTGCTCTCTCTGGTTCCTCTGGTCTGTACCTATACAGATGGACTCAAATGAGGGACCAAACAAGCGTTGAAATAACTCTCTTAAACTTCCCCAAGAATCCCCTTAAACTCACACAACTATCCATGCAACGCATGCAAAAGAAAGCTGGACAGGACACTTTCGGCGGCAAGTTCGGCGGCCGAAAGTCCTCTCCAGAGACGAAACTCAAGCACCTTCAGCGGCACCTTCGGCGGCCGAATCCCCCAAACAGAGCCGAACATGCAAAACAGGCTGTGGCAGCCAAGCCACCATGCAAGAGGTTCGGCGGCCGAATGAACCTTCGGCTGCCGAACCTGAGTTCATCCAGAACTCAGCTTCAACGGCAAACCATCTTCTCCTTCCCTTCAACCACTCAAACCATATATACACCACCTCCTCAACACACATATACGCACGTATATGATCACAGGGGTCCAAAACTATCTAATAACCCCAACAACAAATCAAACATAACACAGAATCATGTATACCTGCATAACGCATCAAAACTCCCATTTACAACCTAAACATGCATCTCTCTCTCCACAACTCCCATAAAACCTTCAGAAAACATAGAAACATGGTCAAGAGCCTCACTTACCTCTTGAAGCAAGAAGCTAAACACTCTGAACAAGGGAAAACAGACCAACTCTTCTCAAACTCTCAAACACTTAGCTTTTGTTTCAAACTTCCAAAAGCTTTGAAAAAACAAATTTCACTCTTCTGTCTGAGCAGCTCAATAGCATTTGCAGATTAGTCATGAGGGACGTGGCCTATTCCAAGAATCTGAGGCCAACATCTGTCAAAGCCATGACTCAGCTGGCTGGCCAACTCATCTTCGGCTGCCCAATCACATGCAAGATCATGCAACATTCGGGGGCCGAACTAAATCTTCGGAAGCCGAACATTGAGCACTTTCGGCGGCCGAACTTACCTTCGGCGGCCGAACTTGGCTCCTCTGCCTTTGTTCATTTCAACTCAAAACTATCGAACTGTAAAACCATAAAACACATCATAACACTGAGAAAACATAACTCCTACCCTTATATAGAATCCCAACACCCCGGATTCCACCAGACAACAGAAATTCCGGTGCCGGATTCTAGCCGGGTATTACACATACTTCAACTAGAAGCTTTTCCCATTGAAATTCTTATCTTTTAAATTATTGCTTTATCTTGCTTTTTAGTTTTAATTCATTATCATCAAATCAAACCCCCCTCTTTTATTTACTTGTTATTTACTTGACCAAGTCATTATTAGGAAAATCCGTAGTGTCAATTCCCTGTGGTTCGACCCTATTGCCACTATCCGCAATTTATTTTGTTGGTTGATAATAGGTTTATTTTTTATGGCTTCGACAACCGCTTATCAAAAATTGGCGCCGCTGCCGGGGATTTGATCTAACTAACGTATTTTCCTTTTATGACCAGGGCTGATCGTAAAGAAGCTCTTCTTTACGATCCAGAAATTGAACGCACTGCCAAGACCTTACAAGCATGGCTACGGTAAGTATGTCTTTTCTCTCTTCTCAAATTTCTGAACTAACCTCTATTGTAAGAAATTATGGTATAAGTCAAGCTCAACAAGTTCAAAAACTTCAGCGAATCAGACCATGTGAGGTTTGCACATATGTAGGACACCCAACTGATCGATGTCCTACACTTTATGAGGATTACCAGCAAGTACATGTCTTTGGAGGATTCAATAGCCAGCCAAGACATGATCACTACTTGGATACCTACAATCCATGTTGGAGGGACCACCCGAATTATGACTATGCAAGGACTAACTACTACCAAAACTATCAAGCCCAAGCAACACCTCAAAACTCCAATATGGAACTTGAAGAGATGGTGAGGAAATTGGAAATTTCTGGGAAAATTCTCCAACAGCAAGTGGATCAAGCGGTCAACTCAGTGAACGTGCACATATTAAGAAGAGAGAAAGAGCTTCAAGATCTATGGGAGGATGACGAAGGTTCCCAAGAAACAGACCGAGCTGTTGAGTCTGCTGCACAAATCACCACTACACTTGAAGCTGAACTAGCTACTGCCCAAACAATACTTGTTGAAGCTTCTGCCTCCCAAGAGATAGCTCCTGCTGTCAAAAATATTGAATTTATTGCTGTAACACTTTCTACACATACTGTCCAAACTGCCGAAGCAAAGACAGCAACTGCTGTCGAACATGCCGAAGCCCCTGCTGCAGATTTTTCTGCACCAGCAGAATTTTCTGCACCTGCAGAATTTTCTGCACCAGCAAATTCACCCACTGCCATGCCTGCCACTGCTGAAATTGCACCAGCAATTGCTGAACCTGCTGTCCAAAAATCAGCAACCTCAGAAATTGCCCCAACTGAACCAGAAGTTGCTGCACTTGCTGAACCAGCAACATACATCACAGTACCAACATCTGCCAAAGCACAGTTTGCAACCCTTGCTGCTGTCCAAAAACCAGCCACTGCTGTGTTTGCCCAAACCGCACCAGCCCCCAAACAGCCAGTTGAGACAGATGATAGCCTGCCCAAATCACTTCAGCAAGCAGAAAATAGGATGCCCAGACCAGTTGGGCAAATAGCTCCAGAACAGCCAGCAAAGAAGCAATAAGTGGGACAAATGGCTTCATCCTTGAGTAAGCTTGAATCACAAGCAAAGCTACCTTCCCAAACTGAGATAAATCCAAGGCAAAATGCTAGTGCCATCACATTGAGGAGTGGAAAAGAGCTACAAGACAACAAGGCTGAAAAATTGCAAAAACAGGCCATGGAAGAAAATTTGCCAGAAAGTGATCAGGGCAGTCGATCTGCCCAAATCACTAACCCAATCGCTAGGCAGACTGAGCTGCCCAGCAGTGATCTGCCCAAATCACCAGAGAAGGCAGAAAGCGATCTTCCCAAATCAACAGATCAGGCAGAATCCAGTTAAAGACAGAAATAGCAACCAATGGAAAAATTTAAGGTACCTCCTCCTTTCCCAAAGAGATTTGCAAGGTCCCAAAAGGAGAAAGAGGAAAAAGAGATACTTGAGACACTCCGCAAGGTAGAAATCAACATTCCCCTACTTGATGCTATCAAGCAAATACCAAGGTATGCCAAGTTTCTCAAAGAGCTATGCACCAACCGAAGGAAACTTGCTGAACGTGAAAAGGTAAGGGTGGGGGAGTGTGTCTCAGCTGTCATCCAAAGGAAACTTCCAACCAAATGCAAGGATAGAGGAATGTTCGCGGTTTCATGCAAAATAGGTAATGTGGGAATAAAGAAGGCCATGTGTGACCTTGGAGCTTCAATAAATGTCATGCCCCTTTCCATTTTTAACTTATTGAATGCAGGTACACTCAAGGGCACCAGCATAGTAATCCAATTGGCTGACCGATCTGTTGTCTACCCCAAGCTAGAAGATGTGTTGGTGCAAGTTGACCAACTAGTATTTCCAGCAGATTTTTATGTAATTGACATGGAGGAAGACAAAAGCAACACAACCTCTGATATCTTACTTGGGAGACCATTCTTGAGCACAGTAAGAACTAAAATTGATGTGCATGATGGCACATTAACCATGGAGTTTGAAGGGGAAGTTATCAAGTTTAATATTTTTGATGCCATAAAATTCCCCAATGATGTTTCTCTTGTTTATGGCCTTGATATAATTGATGATTTAAGTCAGGAAATTTTTGATTCTGATTAAGAAAACTTACTTTATGATGGTCTTTACAGGAAAGGAGAAGTGGACAGCAACATCACTGAAGCAGTGAAGACAGCAGACTGCTGTACCTTGCAGGTGGCGGATGATCTACCCAAATCACCTAAGCAAATAGACCCCGTCTCGCTCAAATCACTGGAGCAGACAGACTTGACAGAGAGTGATTTGCCCAGATCACCAGATGATCTGCCCAAATCAACCAGCAGACAACAGACAGCAAACCAGCAGACAGCAAATGCACCAGATCTGAAACCCTTGCCCAGCCACCTCAAATATGCCTACTTGGGAGCTGGAAATACACTTCCAGTAATTATTTCTAACCAGCTCAGCCAAGAAGAAGAGGAAAAGCTCCTTGATGTGTTGAGGAAGCACAAAAAAGCAATTGGGTGGACCTTGGAGGATATAAAGGGTATCTCACTGTAACAGCCCGGCCCCGTACGACCGGCCCTGTTACCGCTCACAGCCCGTTACACCTCCCGGGGGCGGCCACTGTGAGCAGCTCTTAACATCCCTTCACCCTCACGGGTTCCAGGCAGGATTTGTCCCTCGGGGGAGCCATTACGGCCCGCCCTAGCCCGAGTGGATTTGGCCCAATTCCTTCCTCTGGGAATTAGGTCGCCTCCCCCACTGCTCGAACCCTTGACCTCCCACTTTAAGGGAATAGTCTGGTGAGAGTGAGTACCAATTCTTCTACTAGAAGAATTGGTACTCACTCTCACCAGACTATTCCCTTAAAGTGGGAGGTCAAGGGTTCGAGCAGTGGGGGAGGCGACCTAATTCCCAGAGGAAGGAAAGAATTGGTACTCACTCTCACCAGACTATTCCCTTAAAGTGGGAGGTCAAGGGTTCGAGCAGTGGGGGAGGCGACCTAATTCCCAGAGGAAGGAATTGGGCCAAATCCACTCGGGCTAGGGCGGGCCGTAATGGCTCCCCCGAGGGACAAATCCTGCCTGGAACCCGTGAGGGTGAAGGGATGTTAAGAGCTGCTCACAGTGGCCGCCCCCGGGAGGTGTAACGGGCTGTGAGCGGTAACAGGGCCGGTCGTACGGGGCCGGGCTGTTACATAAAAAGGCGCCTTTTTATGTAACAGCCCGGCCCCGTACGACCGGCCCTGTTACCGCTCACAGCCCGTTACACCTCCTGGGGGCGGCCACTGTGAGCAGCTCTTAACATCCCTTCACCCTCACGGGTTCCAGGCAGGATTTGTCCCTCGGGGGAGCCATTACGGCCCGCCCTAGCCCGAGTGGATTTGGCCCAAATTTCCCTAGAAGAATTGGTACTCACTCTCACCAGACTATTCCCTTAAAGTGGGAGGTCAAGGGTTCGAGCAGTGGGGGAGGCGACCTAATTTCCAAAGGGAAATTTGGGCCAAATCCACTCGGGCTAGGGCGGGCCGTAATGGCTCCCCGAGGGACAAATCCTGCCTGGAACCCGTGAGGGTGAAGGGATGTTAAGAGCTGCTCACAGTGGCCGCCCCCGGGAGGTGTAACGGGCTGTGAGCGGTAACAGGGCCGGTCGTACGGGGCCGGGCTGTTACACTAGAAGAATTGGTACTCACTCTCACCAGACTATTCCCTTAAAGTGGGAGGTCAAGGGTTCGAGCAGTGGGGGAGGCGACCTAATTTCCAAAGGGAAATTTGGGCCAAATCCACTCGGGCTAGGGCGGGCCGTAATGGCTCCCCCGAGGGACAAATCCTGCCTGGAACCCGTGAGGGTGAAGGGATGTTAAGAGCTGCTCACAGTGGCCGCCCCCAGGAGGTGTAACGGGCTGTGAGCGGTAACAGGGCCGGTCGTACGGGGCCGGGCTGTTACACTCACCATCAACATGCATGCATTGGATACTTATGGAGGATGAGTGCAAACCTGTTCGTGAGGCACAAAGAAGGCTGAATCCACCAATGATGAAGGTTGTGAAGAAAGAGATAGTGAAACTCTTAGATATTGGGGTAATCTACCCCATTTCTGACAGTAAGTGGGTGAGTCCCATCCATGTGGTACCAAAGAAGACTGGGATTACCATTATCCCTAATTCTGAAGGAGAGCTAGTACCCACTCGTGTGAAAAATGGGTGGAGAGTTTGCATGGACTACAGGAAGCTCAACACAGCCACAAGAAAGGGCCACTTTCCCTTGCCCTTCATGGACCAAATGCTTGAGAGACTTGCTGGAAAAAGCCATTACTACCTCCTGGATGGATATTCGGAATTCTACCAAATTCCCGTTGCTCCTGAAGATCAAGAGAAGACCACTTTCACATGTCCATTTGGCACCTTCGCATTTAGGAGGATGCCCTTCGGTCTTTGCAATGCACCAGCTACTTTCCAAAGGTGCATGATGAGTATTTTTTCTGATTATGTGGAGAAAATTATTGAAGTCTTCATGGATGACTTTACGGTGCATGGCAACTCTTTCAATGAATGCCTTGCCAACTTAGAAAAGATACTTCAAAGGTGCTTAGAGACAAATTTGGTTCTCAACTACGAGAAGTGCCACTTCATGGTCAGCCATGGCTTAATCTTGGGCCATATTGTTTCAGCAAAAGGGATTGAGGTAGACAAAGCTAAAATTGACACCATAAAAAATCTGCCCTACCCAACCAGCATTAGGGAGATTCGATCATTCCTTGGACATGCTGGTTTTTACAGGAGGTTCATCAAGGATTTTTCCAAAATAACTCAGCCTTTGTGCAGGTTGTTACAACAGGATGTGCCATTCGACTTTGATGACAGCTACAAAATAGCTTTTGATTTGGTCAAATCACTGCTGATTTATGCCCCAATCATCCAGCCTCCTGACTGGACCCTTCCATTTGAAATCATGTGCGACGCCAGCAACTTTGCTGTGGGTACAGTGTTGGGACAACGTGTAGGTAACTCTCCTCATGTCATTCACTATGCCTCACGCACTTTAGATGCAGCACAATGCAATTATTCCACAACGGAAAAAGAGTTGTTGGCCGTGGTATTTGCATTGGAGAAATTTCAGTCCTATCTACTTGGGACAAAGGTGATTATTTACTCAGATCATGCTGCTCTAAGGTATTTAATCAAGAAAAAAGAGTCCAAACCACGACTGGTACGATAGATATTGCTGTTACAAGAGTTTGACTTGGAAATCCGTGACAAGAAGGGAAAGGAGAACCTCGTGGCTGACCACCTCAGCAGAATTTTTTCAGAAATGGAGCCATGCCCCATCAATGAGACTTTCCCTGATGAGCACCTCTTTGCTGTCCAAGAAGAGGAACCATGGTATGCTGATATTGTTAATTTCCTCGCCACAGGTGATTTGCCCACTGATTTGCCCAAACACATGAGAGACAAGATCAAGAAAGATGCAAGATATTATGTGTGGGATGAGCCTTACCTATGGAAGCATTCTGCAGACCAAGTGATCTGAAGATGCATCCCTAACCATGAGATTACTTCTGTCCTAACTTTCTACCACTCTTACAGCTGTGGAGGTCACTTTAGGCCACGCAAGACAGCCTTGAAAATTCTTAAAAGTGGGCTATATTAGCCTAACATATTTAGAGATGCTTATTTATTTTGTAGGTCATGTGCAAGATGCCAACAAACGGGAAACCTTGGCAACCGAAGTGAAATGCCACAAGCCCCCATCATGGTGTGTGAAATCTTTGACATATGGGGCATTGACTTCATGGGGCCATTCCCACCTTCCTTTGGCAACACCTACATACTTCTAGCTGTGGACTATGTGTCCAAGTGGATTGAGGCCAAGGCAACAAGGGCTGATGATGCAAAAACAGTTTGTGACTTTGTAAAATCCCACATTTTCTCAAGATTTGGTCTACCCAAGGCCATAATCAATGACCGAGGCACCCATTTTTGCAATAAGGTAGTAGAAACTCTCCTCAAGAAGCACCATGTCATCCATAGAACCTCTACTGCCTATCATCCTCAAACAAATGGGCTGGCTGAAGTGTCAAATAGGGAGATCAAGTCCATCTTGGAGAAAACGGTCTGCCCAAATCACAAGGACTGGAGTGTGCGCATCAATGATGCCTTATGGGCATATAGAACAGCATATAAAACTCCAATTGGGATGTCTCCATATAGGCTGATTTATGGGAAAGCTTGCCATCTACCTGTGGAACTTGAACATAAAGCCTATTGGGCTGTGAAGAGTTGCAATCTTGATGAAAAAGAAGCTGGAGCCAACAGAAAATTGCAACTTCAAGAGCTTGAAGAGATTCGGCGTGATGCATATGAAGCTTCATGGGATTACAAATCAAAGACCAAAGCCTTCCATGACAAAAATATCTCCAGAAAACACTTCTAGGTTGGTGATAAAGTCTTGCTTTTTGATTCAAGGTTCAAATTATTCCCTGAGAAGCTTCGATCTAGGTGGATTGGGCCATTCTTGGTTGAGCATGTCTATCCACATGGAGCTGTTGACATACGGAGTCCACAAACAAGCAAAGTTTTAAAAGTTAATGGACATCGTTTGAAGAAATTTTATGAAGGATTTACTGTTCATCTTGTGGAAGAGATCCCCTTGGATTCCCCTTCCTTAACCTACTGATCAAGGCAGATAGTCCAGCCCAAGACAAAAAACAGGGCGCTACTGGGAGGCAGCCCAGATGTGGTGATTTGCCCAAATCACTGGGGCAAATCACCTGACTGTAGCATAGTAACAAGTGATTGGGGCAGTGATTTGCCCAAATCGACAGGCCACATCGATAGGGTTCATCTCAGACAGAACAAGATCAACTAGGCAGTTGCACCAAAGAAGTGATTTGCCCAGGTGATTTGACCAAATTACCGGCCAAATCGCCAAATCAAGCACATCATTAGAAGAGGCATGAACAGTAACGTGAACAGTACCAGCCAAGCAACCGCAAGGAAGAAAGTGATCTGGCCAAGTGATTTGCCCAAATCACTGGCCAAATCACCCTGTCAAGAATCCAGAGAGCCAGCATTAAATGATCAGGGCAGTTCACCTAACCAAATCACTTTAAGTAATTTCTCTTTTATTTTTTTATTTTCTCACGCTATCTCTTCTATTCCATCTCGCTCTTCTCTTTCTTCTTCTCCGACGCTCAACTTCACCGACAACCACCGCCAGTCACCATGGTCAGAATCAAAATGAAGGCCACCGGCGGACCCGGCATGTGGCGGCGACTAGGGCTACCGAGACCCATTCCCTTTGACAGCGATGACGACGCATGGGACACCACTCCACCAGTCCCCACCAGCACCGAAACGCCACCAGCTACTAGAACAGCGACCGGGCACTCCGACTCACCGGACGTCCAGACTTATCGTCGGCGCAAAAGGGCGACGACGACCGATGTAACGACCCGAAAATCGAACCGCTACCGGCGCTAGAATCCAGATCGGCTTAAGGCCGCCGGGACCCGTAGCAAGCCTGACATGCAACCTGTAAACCTGTTTAATCCCATACATGATCAACAACATACATAAAAATTAAAACTTTTCTTGCATACATTCTATCATACGCCAAACTCAACCTGTGCATGCACTGAACATAATCATCATCATAAACTTGACCCCTCTATGGGATCTCATCAATGCCCCCAATGGGTGGCATAACATGTGTTGAGTTGGCTAACATGGTCATCAATACACATTAAGATCATGTAACAAAAAGGGATTACAACATCTATAGGGTCAAGCACAGCTTCTAATCCTCAATATCATTATACATAACATAACTATTCAGTTATACATCATCTTACAATTTGATCATGTCCACTTTCTAACTATTACAATCATAAGACTTTACTCTTCTTGACTTCTCTGTCTAGCCCGTACCTGCAATCTTGAGGGATTAGGGAAAAGGGGTGAGCTACTAGAGCCCAGTGAGCAGAATAATAGAAAACAACATTTAAAATCTCATGCCATCATGTAATGCAACACATCACAACAAATCACATCTCAGATGGTATTGTCACCAATAGTCCTCTACATTCCAAAGTGCCGGGACGTAGAATGGGTCAATCGGTCTTTCTCTTAACATAACATAACATAACATAACATTCCAATGTGCCAGGGACGTAGAATGGGTACAACCTGGACTTTCTTTTACATCGTGCTAGGGACGTAGAATGGGTACAACCTGGACTTCCATACCGTATCATGCCATAACATCATCATATCATATGAGGACTAAAGGGTCATCCAATAACCAATCCACATCAACATCATAAATGCAATGCAACATATTCGTGAGTTTTAATGCAAACAACCTAATTCATCACATGGCATTCATAATGCATGAACATGCTCAAAACTTTATAATTTAATTGCTTTAAATTGTAAAGGTTTATTCTACTCACCTCTTGGCTAGCTCTGACAAAGACTGATGCAGCTAACTCACTGCTGGGGTCCTCGGTTCCTCGGGTCCGAACCTACACAGGTGGACTCAAATGAGGGACCAAACAACTAGAACATAACTCTAAAAACATCCCCCAAAAACCCCCTAAAACACCTCAAAACATCCATGCAAAACATGCAAAGAAAGGCTGGACAGGGCACTTTCGGCGGCAGGTTCGGCGGCCGAAAGTCCCTCCAGAGCCGAAAGTCAGGCAGGTTCGGCGGCACCTTCGGCGGCCGAAACTCCCAGACAGAGGCGAAACTCATGCATGTTCGGCGGCACTTTCGGCGGCCGAAACTCCCAGACAGAGACGAAAGTCTCCTTTCGGGGGCAAGCTTCGGCAGCCGAAGGCTACCTCCACAAGAGGGTTCGGCGGCCGAAAGTTCCTTCGGCTGCCGAACCTGGTTTCTCCCAGAAAGGCAAAAACTCAGCTCTTCAATGCATATTTGCCTCCAAAACTTCCAACATGCATTTAGCTCAACCAAAACATGCATACAAGCTCCTAGGGGTCTCAAACTACCTTAAACCCCAACTACAACACATCAAACACACATTACAAGCCACATTGCTCAAAAACTCAACATAAACTCAAAAACCTAACTATGAGCTAAACATGCATTCTACCCCATAGATCTTGCATAAAACTTACTTTAAACATGAAATGAGCTTAAGATCGGCTCCTACCTCTTGAAGATCGAGAGAGAGACGTCCTAAACTCGGAGGTGGGAGATTTTTGAGTTCTTGAACCTCAAAGCTCCAAAACTTGCTTTAAACTCGAAAATCTTCAAAACAAAGCAAAAACTTGTGAAAATCTTGAAAGATTTGAAGGAAAAACTCAAGGATTGGTGAGGAACGGCGGAGAGCTCACCTTGGCCGACAATGGGGAAAAAAACTCACCCGTTTTCGGCTAAGGGACCCTTTTATAGTGGCTGGCCAGGCCACGTTTGGGGGCCGAACGTGCCTCCGCATGCATGCCATGTTCGGCGGCCGAACTTGAGGTTCGGCGGCCGAAGCTGGACTTTCCTCAACCTATGCCTTCGGGGGCCTAAGGCACACTCGAAATGCCTGCATGTTCGGCGGCCGAACTTGAGGTTCGGCGGCCGAACCTGGGTTTTCCTCCAAGGTTGTTTTCATTCAAAAACTCATTTCCTCTTTACTTAAAATCATCAAAACATTAAAACATTTCATGAAAACATGGTTTTACCCTTCTAGAGGTTTCCGACATCCGAGATTCCACCGGACGGTAGGAATTCTGATACCGGAGTCTAGCCGGGTATTACAACCGAGCCACCACCTTCCTCTTCCACAGTCGCAATGGAAACCCAGGGGGAAGAAACGCCTCAAGAAGACACCCATTCTGTTAGCCTCGGCCAAAAACGGCCAAGAACGCCATCACCACCTCCACCGCCGAGCACAGAGCAAGAACTAGAGACTCCATTTGACACAGACCCCGCAAGCGACATGCCCAGTGACTTGTCCAGTGACTTGCCCAGTGATATGCCCAGTGATATGCCCAGTGATCTGCCCAGCGATTTGCCCAAACCATCATGCCCAGATCACATCACTCAAGCCCTGACATTCAACAAGGCTTCTGAGCGCACCAGGCTGGACAAAATTTCATCTCTGCCCTATCACCCAGGTAAGTACATACACCATGGTACCCTTGGCGCGTTGAGACTCCATAACCAGGTACACTCCCTCATCTCTGCTATTGGTTGGGACAAATTTTTCTTCTTGCGCATGCCCTCTTTCATTGAACTCACACACGAGTTCTTCACCACCTTTTACTTTGATAGGCCTGCCATGCACAACCTGTACACACCAAACACAATAGGATTCAGGCTATTGGGACAGCGATTTCGCTTGTCCCTGCAGGAATTTGGCATTGCCATGGGCTGTGAATGCCCTGAGTCTAATTGGGACTTCCCTGCTGAATTTAATCCCAGTTCTGCATATTTGGAGTTATGTGATAATCCTCCTGATTCCTACTTGCCCACCAGGTCCAAAGACCTGCATCTAAAAAATCCCTCCCTGAAATACATTCACAGATTCTTAGCCTACACATTTTCTAGGAGGAAGGATGCTTCCAACATCCAGACCAGAACTGAGCTATACATATTATGGTGCATGCACATACACAGGAAGATCCATCTTGGATATTGGGTTGCCACCCAATTATCCAGCATCATACAGTATCACAGGCCCATGATTTTAGGCCATCTGATCACTACCATTGCAGTGAATCTTAAATTGCTACACCCAGCACACACTGACCTCTCCCCCACCCATAAATTGACCCCCTAGGACCTACGCACATTAGATGATATGGGGTTGCTTTGCAAAGTGGGGGATATTTTTTCCATAGCACCTGCAGGTCCCATCACACCACGCCATGAGCGTATTTTCAGAAGGAGGACAGCCACTCAACTCACCAATACCCAGCAGACTGTAACAACCCAAAAATCGGACCGCTACCGGCGCTAGGATCCGGGTCGGCTTAAGGCCGCCAAGACCCGTAGCAAGCCTGACATACATCCTGAAAACCTGTTTAATCCCATACATGAAAATTTAAAACTTTTCTTTCACTCATAAGCCAAACTCAACCTGCGCATGCACTGAACATACTCATAATCATAATCATGACCCCTCTGTGGGATCTCATCAATGCCCCAATGGGCGATACATCATAAGATGAGTTGGCTTACATGAACATTATAAAACATCTAAGATCATGTATTAAAAGGGATACCTCATACATAAAGTCAAGCACAATCTCTAATCCTCAATATCATTACATGACTGAAACTGTACTTTTACATAACATTAATACATTTATCATGTCCACACTATCTATTACATACACAAGACTTCATTACTCTTGTAAACCTCCTGGTCTACCCTGTACCTGCAATCCTGGGGAAAATGGGAGAGGGGTGAGCTACTAGAGCCCAGTGAGCAGAATAATAAAACATTTAAAAACATATGATAACATGGAATGCATCACATCACAGCTAATCACATCAAGGATGAACTTGTCACCAATAGCCCTCTACATGGTCCAACTGTGCCAGAACGTAGAATGGGTCCTGGTCTTTCCCTTACATATCATAACATAACAGTGTCCAACTGGGCCAGAACGTAGAATGGGTCCTGGTCTTTCCCTTACATGGTGCCAGCGAACGTAGAATGGGTCCCACTGGTCTTACATTCCGTACCGTACATATCACATCGTCATATCATAGATCGAGGGCTATGGATCATCCAACATTCATCCACATCAACATTTTAAAATATGCAATGCAACATATTCGTGAATTCTAATGCAAGCAACCTAATTCATCACATGGCATTCATGATGCATGAACGTGCTCAAAACTATACGATTAATTTGCTTAAAAACATAAAGGTTTATTCCACTCACCTCTGTATCGCTCTGACCAGACACTGGGGCAACAGACTCACTGCTGGGGTCCTCGGTTCCTCGGGTCCGAACCTACACAGGTGGACTCAAATGAGGGACCAAACATACATGAACATAACTCTAAACTATTCCCCAAAAACCCCCTAAAACATCATGGAATAATCATAGAAAAGCATGCAAGAAAGGGCTGGACAGGGCACTTTCGGCGGCAGGTTCGGCGGCCGAAAGTCCCTCCAGAGCCGAAAGTCAAGCAGGTTCGGCGGCACCTTCGGCGGCCGAAACTCCCAGACAGAGGCGAAACTCATGCATGTTCGGCGGCACTTTCGGCGGCCGAAACTCCCAGACAGAGACGAAAGTCTCCTTTCGGGGGCAAGCTTCGGCAGCCGAAGGCTGCCTCCACAAGCACGTTCGGCGGCCGAAAGTTCCTTCGGCTGCCCAACCTGGTTCCTCCCAGAATGGCAGAAACTCAGCTCCCCTATGCATTTATGCCTCCAATCTCACCCAAACATGCATAAACCTATTCTACAACACTCATACACAAGCATACAAGTTCCTAGAGGCATCAACTAACTAAAACCCCAACTATAACACATCCAACATACAATTGCAAGCTACATTGTTCAAAAATCACATCAAAACCCATAAGCTCAACACAAGCTACACATGCATTTTCTACCCCATGAACTTGCATAAAACTTGCTTAAAACATAAAGTAATCTAGAGATCGACTCTTACCTCTTGAAGATCGAGGGTAGAGGCGATCTAACTTGGAGTTGGAAGAGATTTGAGTTCTTGAACCTCAAAGCTCTAAAACTTGCTCAAAACTCAGAAATCTTCAAAACAAGATGAAAACTAGTGAAAAACTTGAAAGATCTGAAGGAAAAGACTCAAGATCGGTGAGGGGTGGCGGAGAACTCACCTTGGCCGACAACGGGGAAAAAGCTCGCCCGTTTTCGGCTAAGGGACCCTTTTATAGTGGCTGGCCAGGCCACGTTCGGGGGCCGAACGTGCCTCCGCATGCATGCCATGTTCGGCGGCCGAACTTGAGGTTCGGCGGCCGAACCTGGACTTTCCTCACTTATGCTTTCGGGGGCCTAAAGGCGCTCCCGAAGGCATGCATGTTCGGCGGCCGAACTTGAGATTCGACGGCCAAACCTGAGTTTTCCTTCAAGGTTGTTTTTATGCAAAAACTCATTTCCATTTTACTTAAATCCATGAAATACCTTAAAACATTTTATGAAAACATGATTCTACCCTACTAGAGGCTTCCGACATCCGAGATTCCACCGGGCGGTAGGAATTCCGATACCGGAGTCTAGCCGGGTATTACATTCTTCCCCCCTTAAGAACATTCGTCCCCGAATGTTCCTCAACTAGCACATAGCTGGCATAAAACATAACATACCTACATAGCACATAAACACATAGAGATCTAACCTTAGAAGAGATGAGGGTACTGCTGGAGCATGGACTCCCGTGTCTCCCAAGTGCATTCTTCCAAATTGTGGTGGTTCCATAGGACTTTCACCATCGGGATTTCCTTGTTTCTTAGCTTTCTGATCTGGGTGTCTATGATCCGTACTGGCTGTTCAACATAGGTGAGATCCTCTTGGACCTCCACATCAGGCTCACTAAGAACCTTGCTCGGATCTGACACAAACTTCCTCAACATTGAAACATGGAAAACCGGATGGATTCTTTCCATTGAAGTAGGTAAATCCAGCTTGTACGACACATTCCCAATCTTTTGCAAGATTTCAAAGGGTCCGATGTATCGTGGGTCTAGTTTACCTTTCTTCCCGAAGCGAACCACTCCTTTCATAGGAGACACCTTGAGCAATACCAGATCCCCCTCCTGAAACTCGACCTGCCTTCTGCGGATGTCTGCATAACTCTTCTGTCTGCTTGTAGCAGTCTTGATCCTTTCTCTGATTATGGGTACTACCCTGCTGGTAATCTCTACTAGCTCAGGCCCTGCCAAGGCCTTTTCCCCAACTTCTTCCCAGCAAACAGGTGACCTGCACTTCCTCCCATACAAAGCTTCATATGGAGCCATCCCAATGCTAGCATGATGGCTGTTATTGTAGGCAAACTCCACCAAAGGTAGATGCTGCCTCCAAGAACCGCCAAAGTCCAGCACACACATCCTGAGCATATCCTCAATGGTCTGGATGGTCCTTTCTGACTGTCCGTCCGTCTGTGGATGGAAAGCAGTGCTAAAATCCAACCTGGTACCCATGGCATTCTGCAGACTCTGCCAAAATCTGGAGGTGAACTGGGGCCCTCTATCTGAAACTATCGAAATAGGAACCCCATGCAGCCTGACGATCTCATCAACGTACACCTGCGCTAACTTGTCCACAGAATAGCCACTCCTGACAGGGATGAAGTGAGCAGATTTTGTGAGTCTGTCCACAATCACCCATATGGAGTCCAATCTGTTGGACGCTGCCGGTAACCCCACTACGAAGTCCATAGCTATATTTTCCCATTTCCATTCTGGAATAGGTAGCGAGTTGAGCATTCCAGCCGGCTTCTGATGTTCCAGCTTCACCCTCTGACACACTTCGCAGGCTGACACAAACTGTGCCATTTCTTTCTTCATAGCTGGCCACCAATAAACCTTCTTTAGATCTTGATACATCTTGGTGGCCCCGGGGTGAATGCTGTATCTTGCGTTATGAGCCTCTCTCATAATGTCTCCTTTTAGCCCTATGTCGTCTGGTACACATAGTCTGCTCCCATAGCGGAGGATCCCCTTGCTGTCGAATCTGAACTCACTATCATTGCCTGACTGAACAGTCCTGGCAATCTTTACTAACTCCGGGTCCTCATGCTGTTTCTGAGCCACCTGCTCCAGAAACACGGGTGCCACTCTCATCTGGGCCACCAAGGAACCTGTACCAGACAACTCCATCTGTAGACCTTCCTCAATGAGCTTGTAAAACTCCTTCACCACTGGCCTCCTCTCTGCCGATATGTGGGATAAACTACCGAGTGATTTCCGGCTTAAGGCGTCTGCCACAACATTCGCCTTGCCCGGATGGTACTGAATCTTGCAATCATAGTCACTCAGCAGCTCCACCCATCTTCTCTGTCTCAAATTCAAATCTCTTTGACTCAGGATGTACTGCAGGCTTTTATGATCTGTGAAGATCTCACATTTAACCCCATAGAGGTAGTGCCTCCACATCTTGAGTGCAAAGATTACTGCTGCCATCTCCAGGTCATGTGTGGGGTAATTCAGCTCATGCCTCTTCAGCTGCCTAGAAGCATACGCAATCACCCTCTCATTCTGCATTAGTACACAACCCAGTCCCACACGGGACGCATCACAAAAGACTGTAAAGTCCTCATCACTAGATGGCAGGGCTAACACTGGTGCTGAAGTCAACCTCTTCTTAAGCTCTTCGAAACTCTCTTCGCACTGGTCGGTCCACACAAACTTCTGATTCTTCCTGGTTAGTCTGGTCAGAGGAGCTACTATCTTTGAGAAGTCCTGAACAAACCTCCTGTAGTAACCTGCCAAACCCAAGAAACTCCTGATCTCCGTCACTGAAGTGGGTCTAGGCCAGTTAGCTACAGTTTCTGTCTTCTTGGGGTCTACCTCTATACCATTTTCTGACACCACATGCCCCAAGAACGAAATACTCCTCAGCCAGAACTCACACTTGGAGAACTTGGCATACAAGCCATGTTCCCTCAAGGTCTGCAGAACCAACCTCAGATGATGGGCATGCTCCTCTGCATTCCTAGAATACACTAAGATATCATCTATGAAGACAATAACAAAGTGATCCAAGTATTGGCTAAACACTCTGTTCATGAGATCCATGAATGCTGCAGGGGCGTTGGTTAACCCGAACGGCATTACAAGGAACTCAAAATGCCCATATCTGGTCCTGAAAGCTGTCTTTGGCACATCTTCATCCCTTATCCTTAGCTGATGGTACCCCGATATTAGATCTATTTTGGAGAAACAACCAGCTCCGGCTAGCTGGTCGAATAGATCATCGATCCTTGGCAGAGGGTACCTATTCTTGGTAGTGACTTTGTTCAACTGCCTGTAGTCGATACAAAGTTTAAGGGATCCATCCTTCTTTCTCACAAACAAGACCGGAGCACCCCAAGGTGAGGTACTCTGTCGGATGAAGCCCTTTTCTACCAGCTCTTGCAATTGCTCTTTCAACTCCTTCAACTCAGCTGGGGCCATCCTGTAGGGAGGGATAAAGATCAGTCTAGTTCCAGGCACCAACTCTATCTCGAACTCTATCTGCCTAGCAGGTGGTAAACCTGGAAGCTCGTCTGGAAAAACATCCTGAAACTCTCTGACAACTGGCACCGAGGCTGGCTCCCTGACCTGACTACTAAGCTCTCTCACATGAGCTAAGTACCCCTGACATCCCTTCCTAAGCAACCTACGAGCCTGAAGAGCTGATATCAGGCCTCTAGGTGTACCCCTCTTGTCTCCTCTGAAGACGACCTCTGACCCGTTCTGATCTCTGAACCTGACTACCTTGTCCCTGCAGTCCAAGGTAGCACCATGGGTAGATAGCCAATCCATCCCTAGAATGACGTCAAAGTCTGTCAAATCTAGAACCACAAGGTCGGTAGAGAGGCATCTTCCCTCAACAAAAACTGGACTGTACTGGCAGACTGACACTGCCACTGACAGGTCACACTTGGGTCCACTGACCCATAGGGGACACTCTAACCCAGAGACTATCAGACCCAACCTCTCGACGGCTCTCGGAGCAATAAAAGAATGAGATGCACCCGGGTCCATTAATGCATACACATCAGAACACCCAATGACGAGATTACCTGACACCACGGTGTTGGATGTGTTAGCCTCCTGCTGAGTCATGGTGAAGATCCTGGCTGGAGCTGATGGACCTTCACCTCGGGAACCAGAAGAAGAGGCTGCCCCTCTCCCTCTACCTCTGCCACTGCCCTGAGTTGTGGCTGGAGCTGCTGGCTGTGCCACACTACCAGAAGCTGTCTGCTGGGGCTGGCCCATAAAAGGTGCTCTAGGACACTCCCGAGCCATGTGTCCCTCCTGTCCACATCTGAAACATTTATTAGTCCCAGCTCGACACACTCCCCTGTGCGGCCTTCCACATCTCTGGCATTCTGTACCATCTGAGCTTGAACTCGAGCCACCGCCAAATCCCAGACCGGATTTCAACTTATTCCAAAACTTATTCTTCTTCGGCTTCTTGGTGGTGTTATCCCACCTCTTCTTACTTGAGTTCTGAGAAGAGAGACTTGGCCCTCCTCTGCCTGGGGTCTTAACCCCTGAAGACTGGGTCACTGACTGCTTTACTGACCCCTCAACTATAGCACTCGCCTCCATCCTTCGAGCCATATCCACCACAGTGTGGAAACTTTCCCTCTCAACTGACTGAATCAACGAGGAGTACCTAGAATGCAACTTCATAACATATCTCTTGGCTTTCTTCGTATCTGTATCTAGAGCTTGCCCTGAAAAAGGCAATAGCTCCAAGAATTTATCCGTGAACTCCTCTAAACTCATGTGCTCTGTCTACCTCAGCTGTTCAAACTCAATCATCTTCAGTTCTCTGGAACTGTCTGGAAAAGCCCATCCAGCGAACTCATTCGCAAATTCCTCCCATGTCATGCCGTCTAGTCTCGGGTCCACATAACACTTGAACCATTCCCGTGCCTTCTTGCACTTTAAAGTGAACCCTGCCATCTGAATGGCCCTGCTGTCATTTGCCCCTAGCTCATCAGTTATTGTCTTCACTACTCTCAGGTACTCAAAGGGGTCATCCCCTGACTTGTATTTGTGAGCATCCAGCTTAAGGTAATCTGTCATCTTTACTTTGCTCCCATCGGCTGAGCTAGGTCTAGGAGGTTGAGTAACTGGGGCTGCTGGTTCTGTGGGTGGTGGAGGTGGGGGTGCAGCATTCCCCGAGGTGGGGTTTGCCGGGTTAGGATAGAAGGGTGAGGGTGGATAAGCTGGGTATTGTGTATAAGGTGGATAGAAAGGTGGATAGGGCATGTAGGTAGGGTAGGGGTTAAAGCTGGAGTAATCCGATGTGCCTCCCATCGGATACCCTGAACCCTATGGAAAGGGTGGATAATGGGGTGGAAAACCATACCCCGAGGCCTGAACGCCTCCCTGAGACTCCCCTGTCCCCTCTTCCTCCATGCTCACATCCAGGTTCCCATCCCTCCTCTGATCCTCTTCCATAACCTCCCTCACATCTGCAGAACTACCTCCTCTATCTGTCCCCCTTCTGCTAGCATCAAAAGACCTTCTGGGGTCCCTTGACACTCTTTCTCTGTTTGCTCTACAAGACATTGCCCTAGGCAATGTAGGAGGACGGGCGCTCGTGCCCTCATCCTCAGGTGGTACTCCGGTCAATCTTGCCGATCGACGGGTTCCTCTCATCCTGTTTTCTGAAAAACAGTACACATCATACAAACATTAGCATCATATGGTTCATGTGGGCACACATGAACCCTCATCACATATACATCATTCATATCATAGCATCAATGCACATGTACAAATTCATGGCATTTCACATCATCATACAAGACAGGACTCAACATCCTATCCTAGTGGACATGATCTTCCTATTGTGCTTGACCTTCTAGAACATCTATGAGCCCGACACTCTAGGTCCGATCCTATGAACCTAGGGCTCTGATACCCTTCTGTAATGACCCGAAAATCGGACCGCTACCGGCGCTAGGATCCGGGTCGGCTTAAGGCCGCCAAGACCCGTAGCAAGCCTGACATACATCCTGAAAACCTGTTTAATCCCATACATGATCAACAACATACATAAAAATTTAAAACTTTTCTTTCACTCATAAGCCAAACTCAACCTGCGCATGCACTGAACATACTCATAATCATAATCATGACCCCTCTGTGGGATCTCATCAATGCCCCAATGGGCGATACATCATAAGATGAGTTGGCTTACATGAACATTATAAAACATCTAAGATCATGTATTAAAAGGGATACCTCATACATAAAGTCAAGCACAATCTCTAATCCTCAATATCATTACATGACTGAAACTGTACTTTTACATAACATTAATACATTTATCATGTCCACACTATCTATTACATACACAAGACTTCATTACTCTTGTAAACCTCCTGGTCTACCCTGTACCTGCAATCCTGGGGAAAATGGGAGAGGGGTGAGCTACTAGAGCCCAGTGAGCAGAATAATAAAACATTTAAAAACATATGATAACATGGAATGCATCACATCACAGCTAATCACATCAAGAATGAACTTGTCACCAATAGCCCTCTACATGGTCCAACTGTGCCAGAACGTAGAATGGGTCCTGGTCTTTCCCTTACATATCATAACATAACAGTGTCCAACTGGGCCAGAACGTAGAATGGGTCCTGGTCTTTCCCTTACATGGTGCCAGCGAACGTAGAATGGGTCCCACTGGTCTTACATTCCGTACCGTACATATCACATCGTCATATCATAGATCGAGGGCTATGGATCATCCAACATTCATCCACATCAACATTTTAAAATATGCAATGCAACATATTCGTGAATTCTAATGCAAGCAACCTAATTCATCACATGGCATTCATGATGCATGAACGTGCTCAAAACTATACGATTAATTTGCTTAAAAACATAAAGGTTTATTCCACTCACCTCTGGATAGCTTTGACCAGACACTGGGGCAACAGACTCACTGCTGGGGTCCTCGGTTCCTCGGGTCCGAACCTACACAGGTGGACTCAAATGAGGGACCAAACATACATGAACATAACTCTAAACTATTCCCCAAAAAGCCCCTAAAACATCATGGAATAATCATAGAAAAACATGCAAGAAAGGGCTGGACAGGGCACTTTCGGCGGCAGGTTCGGCGGCCGAAAGTCCCTCCAGAGCCGAAAGTCAGGCAGGTTCAGCGGCACCTTCGGCAGCCGAAACTCCCAGACAGAGGCGAAACTCATGCAGTTCAGCGGCACTTTCGGTGGCCGAAACTCCCAGACAGAGACGAAAGTCTCCTTTCGGGGGCAAGCTTCGGCAGCCGAAGGCTGCCTCCACAAGCACGTTCGGCGGCCGAAAGTTCCTTCGGCTGCCCAACCTGGTTCCTCCCAGAATGGCAGAAACTCAGCTCCCCTATGCATTTATGCCTCCAATCTCACCCAAACATGCATAAACCTATTCTACAACACTCATACACAAGCATACAAGTTCCTAGGGGCATCAACTAACTAAAACCCCAATTATAACACATCCAACATACAATTGCAAGCTACATTGTTCAAAAATCACATCAAAACCCATAAGCTCAACACAAGCTACACATGCATTTTCTACCCCATGAACTTGCATAAAACTTGCTTAAAACATAAAGTAAGCTAGAGATCGACTCTTACCTCTTGAAGATCGAGGGTAGAGGCGATCTAACTTGGAGTTGAAGAGATTTGAGTTCTTGAACCTCAAAGCTCCAAAACTTGCTCAAAACTCAGAAATCTTCAAAACAAGATGAAAACTAGTGAAAAACTTGAAAGATTTGAAGGAAAAGACTCAAGATCGGTGAGGGGTGGTGGAGAACTCACCTTGGCCGACAACGGGGAAAAAGCTCGCCCGTTTTCGGCTAAGGGACCCTTTTATAGTGGCTGGCCAGGCCACGTTCGGGGGCCGAACGTGCCTCCGCATGCATGCCATGTTTGGCGGCCGAACTTGAGGTTTGGCGGCCGAACCTGGACTTTCCTCACTTATGCTTTCGGGGGCCTAAAGGCGCTCCCAAAGGCATGCATGTTCGGCGGCCGAACTTGAGATTCGGCGGCCGAACCTGAGTTTTCCTTCAAGGTTGTTTTTATGCAAAAACTCATTTCCATTTTACTTAAATCCATGAAATACCTTAAAACATTTTATGAAAACATGATTCTACCCTACTAAAGGCTTCCGACATCCGAGATTCCACCGGACGGTAGGAATTCCGATACCGGAGTCTAGCTGGGTATTACACAGACAGCCCCTACAGATGCCCCAGCAGATGAGACAATGGGGAACACAGGACAAGAACCAGCATATGGAGTACCTCCAGTAGCCCCCCAGCAAGATGCCCATCAGCCCCCTGAAGACGCAGCCCCCAACCAGACAGTAAAGGCTCATCTCAGTAGAATTGAGGATCGAATGCACAGGATGGAGCACCTGTTGGACCTGCTGGTAGACCATTTTCTGCCCCAGCACTGTGACAGACAGTGATTGGACCAGTGATTTGCCCAAATCACTGGCCAAATCATCCACAGGCCAGGACGTCCCTTTCCCTATCTTTCTTAATTTTTTATATATATGTTTACACATTGAGGGCTGTAATACCCGGCTAGAGTCTGGCATCAGAATTCCTACCGTCCGGTGGAAGTCGATGATGTCGGAGGGTTCTAAAAGGGTAAAGGAAAGGTTTTCTCAAATGTTTTTAAGTGTTTTATGGTTTTAAGTAGAAAGGAGTTGAGTTTTGAAGAGAAAAGACCAAGGAGGCTTTGGCCAGGTTCGGCCGCCGAAAGTGATGTTTGGCCGCTGAAAGTGCCTTAGGTTTTGCCCCCGAAACTCCAAGTTCGGCCGCCGAACGTTCCATGGTTTTGCATGCAGCTTTGGCTGCCGAAGGAGAGGCAGTTGGCCACCTATAAAAGGTCCCTTATCCGGATTTGAGGTGAGTTTTCTCTCTCTTTTCGGGTATAGGTGAGTTCTTGATCTCCTTGGATTGATTTGTTGTTGTTTCTTCAAATCTTTCAAAGTTAAGCAAGTTTAAGTAGGTTTTATGTGATTTTGAAGAGTTTTGGAGCTTGGAGACTTTTGGAAGTTGGATTCTCTAGATCTTCAAGTTTGGATCGCCAATCCTCTCGTTCTTCAAGAGGTAAGTGTAGATTCTTAGCTTTTACAGGGTTTTAAGGGAGTTTTATGAAGGGAAAGGGTTATTTTGCATGAGTTTTGCATAAGTTGTGCATGTGAGGGTTTATGGACCCTTTATGCCTTTGTATGCTATATGAGTTGTTCTTGGGGTTTTGAACTTGTTCTAAGCCCCTATGTGCAAGAAGAAGTGTTTATGCATGTTTTTAAGAGGTTGGATGCATGTTTTGGGTGTTTGGAAGGTTTGGGAGGCTTGGTTGTGCATGAGGCTGAGTTTTGGATGAACTCAGGTTCGGCCCCCGAAAGTAGTTTCGGCCGCCGAACCATTGTGGAGGTGGTTTTGGCCACCTAAAGTTGCCCCCGAACATTTGGACTTTCGGCTTTGGAAAGGACTTTCGGCCGCCAAAGGTGCCGCCGAAAGGGCCTGGCTTTCGTCTCTGGAGGAGACTTTCGGCAGCCGAAGGTGCCGCCGAACATGCATGAGTTTCGGCTCTGGAGGGAACATTCGGCCGCCGAAGGTGCCCTGTCCAGCCTTTCTTTGCATGTTTATGATGTTTTAGGGAGGTTTTGGGGTGATGTTTAGAGTTATGTTAGAGTTGTTTGGTACCTCATGTGAGTCCACCTGTGTAGGATTGGACCCGAGGAACCGAGGAGGCCCTAGAGTTAGAGTTGGCCCAGAGTTAGCCAACAGTGGCAGGTGAGTGGAACTAAACTTAATTGTTTTAATATGGAAAATCAAATCGTTTATCATGAATCACGCATCATTGATGCCATGCTATGTTAGGGTGCATTGCATTAGTGCACACGAATATGTTGCATTGCATTATCCTTGTACCTGGCACTGCTCCATGTACATTGCTTTATGTGCGGATCAGACATAGTGGATTCATTAGCCCTCGTAGTAAAGTCCTGAGAGGGCCGGGCACAGGGCACTCTAGGGTGCGTAATAAAGTCCTGAGAAGCTCCTTCGCGGACCGGGCACAGATTGAGGGAATTTGGAATCAGTCCGTCTGAGATGATGTGATTTACTTGTGATGTGATGCATTCCATGAGAGCATGTTTATCACCATGTTATTTTCACTGTTCTACTCACTGGGCTTTATAGCTCACCCCACTCCTTCCCCCCCAGTTTTGCAGGGCCAGAGTTAGCTATGAGAAAGATCAGAGTCAGCAAGAGTAAAGAGTAAAGTCAGGGCTATGAGTATGTGTTTGTACTAGAAGTTTAGTGGACATGTATCTTAATGTATTATGTTGTAAGTTAAGTTCAGTTCAGTTATGTATTGGCATGTTTTAACATGTTTTGTATTCAGAGTTATAGGTTGTGCTTGGCCCTAGAGTTTGGATAATCCCTTTGTACATGGATCCTGTTTTATGTTTCTTGATGAGAAATGTGTGGAACCAAGGCTGACTTGTGATATGCTGACCCTAGGAGAGTGGGTTCTATGTTTGTAAACATAGTGCATGCAGGTCAAGCTTGGTATGTAAAAGATAAAACGTGATCATGTATGGGATTATTCCAGCTGTGCAGAGAGTTTAGCGGCTTGCTATGGGTCCCGGCGGCTTTAAGCCAATCTGGATCCTAGTGCCGGTGGCGGTTCGGACCGTTACAGAGGGGTACCGGTTTTCGGGCTGTTACAAGGGCAATGTTTGTCATAGGTGTGGGGGTACTGTTAGGATATTTTTGCATTGATTCGCATTGATTCCATCATCTTTTGCTTTCTATTTGTTTCTTTTTGTTTCTCTTTGCATCTTTTGCCCCATAACACAAACACACAGAATTTTGTCTTAGCTTTTGCTCTACTCAACATCGATAACAAGGTTAAAAGAGTTTTCTTATCTCATGACCCCATTGGTTTGCCACCCCTTTAAGCCTAAATTGAATCATTCACAGTATGTTACCTTCACTTAGGGAGTTTTTCTCTTAAATTGAATCCTTAAATTTGCTAAGGTCAAGGGAAATAAAAATATAAATACATGCAAACACAAAGTTAGTGTAACTCCCTATGAGCTTATTTGCCCAAACTATCATGAAAAACCAGCACAAAGCACAAATCATAAACCTGTTCCGATGGTCTAGACTATGAATAGAGCTAGTAGCCACTTGAACAAGTGACTAACTGAGTAACCAGGGGTGTATCACCCATGTACACAATCGCGTAAAAAGGTTAGTGACTTTTTCAGGCAAGGATAAGAATAAGTGCTGCTGAAAATAAAAATAAAAATAAAAAAAAAAAGAGAAAGAGAGAAGAAAAGGTGGCAAGTCACTCCTAGGGGTTGCATTAAACCTAACATAAAAGAATAAGCATGATTGAGTCAAAAACCTTTCTCTTGACCATGGTAGGTGAAAGGAAACAAGGAAAGGAGAGGATGACCTTGGTGCATGTACTCTATACTGTGATAATTCAGCTTAGGAGTCTAGGGGGGGCTGATTAAGTGGTACTTAGGCTCTAAGGAAAAAGGAACTTGATTGACTAAGTTTTTTGTTGATTGAGGACAAGCAAAAAGCTAGGTGTGGGGGTATTTGATCAAACATATATTAGCCATATTTTTATTATCTTTATATTTGTTTATTTACACAATTTTAAGCTTAATTTATGGTTTTTACTTTGCTTTTACAGAAAAGAAAGAAATTGGAAAACTGGAGAAAAAGTGCAGAAAATGACAGAAAAGTGATTGGGTCAGTAACTTGCCCAAATCACTGCCCAAATCAAGCGGAGGAAGCAGAGACAGAAAGCTGAAAACTGGACTGATTCATAGGAAGCGATTGGGGCAGCGATCTGCCCAAATCACCGCCCCGATCACACTGACAGCAAAAATTGACAGCAGAGCGGGAAATTGTTCAGAAAACAGAATTTCAAATTTTGAGAAGTCCAAATCCAACTCAATCACTGCCAACACAATTCCAAGAGCCACGAAAGAGTTTCTCACCTAAGGAATTCCATTTGCAATTAAATTCAACATCAAAAGAGGAATCAAAAACCAAATCAAGAAGGGATTTCAAAACCCTAGATGGATGGAATTCTTCAGCTATAAAAGAGCAGCCTCTAAACCAGCAAAAGGGCATATCTCATCTTCAGCAATTCTGCAGAAAATACAGCAGCTTGTCTTCTTTTTTTTCTTTCTTTTGTGTATCTTGTCCACCATGAGTGGCTAATTTCATTCTTTTCTAGTTGAAGTTGGAAAATTCAGATTTGTGATGAATTGGGAGATTTAAATCTCCATTGTTAAACTTCTATTTATTTCCAATATTTATGCAATTTCATCTTTCTATAATTGTTGCTTTACTTTTAGAATCAATAAGGGCCCATTGCTTTTAAATTGCTTGAGTAATAAATTGTTTGAATGATTTAAGTCCGTAATTGCTTATATTATTTGAACACAAATATAATTAGGTTGCATGATCTAAACTTGACCACGCGGTTGGCAAGGATAGAATTAGGTTTCTCTAAGTCTTAATGCAGTTAACAGTTGTTCGATGCTAAAAGCCCCAAGGACTGTAATACCCGGCTAGATTCCGGCATCGGAATCCCTACCTTCCGGCGGAATCTCCATTGGAATCTGGAATTCTGAAGATGCCAGAGGTTCTAGAGGGGTAAGATGTGTTTTCTAAAAGGTTTTTACTGATTTTATGGTTTTTAAATGAAAAGAATTGAGTTTTGAAAAGAAAATACCAAGGAGGCGTTTGCCAGGTTCGGCCGCCGAAAGTGAAGTTCGGCCGCCGAAAGTGAAGTTCGGCCGCCGAACATGGGAAGGTTTTGGGAGCGCTTTTGGCCTCCGAAAGCTTTGGTTAAACAAACCAAGGTTCGGCCGCCGAACCTCAAGTTCGGCCGCCGAACATGCATGAGTTTAGGGGGCACGTTAGGCTGCCGAAGGTCTTCGACCAGGCCACCTATAAAGAGCCCTCAGATCGGAAATGGGCGAATTTTCTCCCCATTCTCGAGCTCAGGTGAGTTTTTGTCCTCCTTTGGTCATTTTCATGTTTTTCTTCATCTCCTTCATGTTTTCATGAGTTTTATGGCTGTTGTGAAGAGTTTTCAAGCTTAGATCAAGTTTTGAGAGCTTAGAGACCCAAGGAGTTGGTTTCTCCCATCTCCAAGTTAGAGCTCGCACAAACCCTCGATCTTCAAGAGGTAAGTGTGGATCTATGCTTTCTTTTATGTTTCATGAAGTTTTAAGTAAGTTTTAAGAGGTTTTGATGGTTGAGTATGGGTAGATATGCATGTTAGGCTTTATGTGGGTTTTATGCCCAATGTATGTTATGTGATGCTATGTTGAATGTTTAGGCTAGGTTATGCATGTGGGAGAGTGTATGCATGATTGGGAAAGAGCAAATGAGGTTATGGGTTGTTTTGATTGTTTTGGCCTATGTGGGTCATAAGCGATCTATGCATGCTTTGGATGTTGTTTTTGGAGTTTAATCTAGTTGTTTAAGCTCCTTTGTGCATGGTTAAAGGTTTATGCATGTTCTTTTGAAGTTGGGTGCTTGTTTTGGGGGTGTTTGGAAGGTTTGGGAGGCTTGAATGCATGAGAAGCTGAGTTCTGCCCTTCTGGGAAGAACTCAGGTTCGGCCGCCGAAAGTAGGTTCGGCCGCCGAAAGTAGTTTCGGCCGCCGAATCTGCCTTTGGTTGCATGGATTGGCCGCCTAACCTTGCCCCCGAAAGTTGAGTTTTGGCTTGAAAGGAGACTTTCGGCCGCCGAAGCAAGGTTCGGCCGCCGAAGGTGCCTGAATTTCGTCTCTGGAGAGGGACTTTCGGCCGCCGAAGGTGCCGCCGAAAGTGCCCGATTTTCGTCTCTAGAGAGAGGGTTCGGCCTCCGAAGGTGCCACCGAAAGTGCCCTGTCTAGCCTTTTCATGGGTGTTTTCTATGCATGTTCAAGTGATGTTTTAGAGGGTTTTTGGGGAGTTGTTTATGAGTTGTTTAGAGTGTGTTTGGCACCTCATTCGAGTCCACCTGTGTAGGATTGGACCCGAGGGACCGAGGAGGCCGGCAGTGTTAGCAGTTGCAGAGTCAGTTCAGCATCTGTCAGAGGTGAGTAGAACTAAACTAAATCTTTTATTTTATGAAATCAAATGCCTAAAGCATGCTCATGCATCATGTTTATATGTAATAGGTTGATTGCACTAGTTACACGAATATGAAGCATTGCATTATTTACTGTTGATTGGAGATTGGACCAAGGACGACCCCACTAGCCCTATGGATAAGACCTGGCTGGGCCAGGCATTACGAAGTCCTGTGGTACCTTTTTGATGGCCGGGCAAATAGCATAGGGATGTTTTGGGGTTAGGTCCAATCTGTGATATGATTTGTTTGTGCTGTGACACATTTCATGAAAGCATGTAATTAATGAACTGTTTTCCTTGTTTCTACTCACTGGGCTTTTTAGCTCACCCCTCTCCCCTAACCCCAGTTTTGCAGGTCAGAGGTAGTCCAGGAAGACGTCAAGGGTAAAGGTTTTGGCTACGTAATAGAGTAGTGGACATGATGTAGATTAAAGTAATGTATGTGATGTAATAGATTGTAAGATAATAGGTTTATGGATTAGTACTGTGCTTGTGTAATACCCGGCTAGACTCCGGTATCGGAATTCCTACCGTCCGGTGGAATCTCGGATGTCGGAAGCCTCTAGTAGGGTAGAAACATGTTTTCATAAAATGTTTTAATGTTTTTCATGGTTTTAAGCGAAAAGGAAATGAGTTTTTGCATGAAAACAACCTTGGAGGAAAACCCAGGTTCGGCCGCCGAATCTCAAGTTCGGCCGCCGAACATGCAGGCATTTCGGGTGTGCCTTAGGCCCCCGAAGGCATAAGTGAGGGAAGTCCAGGTTCGGCTGCCGAATCTCAAGTTCGGCCGCCGAACATGGCATGCATACGGAGGCACGTTCGGCCCCCGAACGTGGCCTGGCCAGCCACTATAAAAGGGTCCCTTAGCCGAAATGGGCGAGCTTTTCTCCCCATTGTCGGCCAAGGTGAGCTCTCCGCCGTCTCTCACCAATCTTTGAGTTTTTCCTTCAAATCTTTCACGATTTTCATAAGTTTTCATCTTGTTTTGAAGATTTTCAAGTTTTGAGCAAGTTTTGAGCTTGGAGACCTAAGGAAGTTGAAAATCTCCCATCTCCAAGATTAGGTCGTCTCTCTCTCGATCTTCAAGAGGTAAGAGCCGATCTTAAGCTCATTGCATGTTTTAAGTAAGTTTTATGAAGATCTATGGGGTAGAATGCATGTTTAGCTTATGGTTAGGTTTATGAATTTATGTTGTGTTTTTGAACAATGTGGCTTGCAAATGCATGTTTGATGTATTGTAGATGGGGTTTTAGGTAGTTTGAGACCCCTAGGAGCTTGTATGCATGTTTTGGTTGAGCTATATGCATGATGGCATAAGTTTGAGGCATTTGTGCATGTTTGAACCAAGTTTCTGCCCTTTGGGAGAAACCAGGTTCGGCAGCCGAAAGGACTTTCGGCCGCCGAACCCTCTTATGGAGGCAGCATTCGGCTGCCGAAGCTTGCCCCCGAAAGAGGACTTTCGCCTCTGTCTGGGAGTTTCGGCCGCCGAAAGTGCCGCCGAACATGCATGAGTTTTGCCTCTGTCTGGGAGTTTCGGCCACCGAAGGTGCCGCCGAACCTGCCTGACTTTTGGCTCTGGAGGGACTTTCGGCCGCCGAACCTGCCGCCGAAAGTGCCCTGTCCTGCCTTCCTTTGCATGTTCTTCTATGGATGTTTTGAGGTGTTTTAGAGGGTTTTTGGGGGATGTTTTCAGAGTCATGTTATAGTATGTTGGTCCCTCATTTGAGTCCACCTATGTAGGTGCAGACCCGAGGAACCGAGGACCTCAGCAGTGAGTCAGCTGCTTCAGTCAGTGTCAGAGCTAGCCAGAGGTGAGTAGAATAACTCCTTATGTTTCAATTAAATAAATCAGTTTTGAGCATGTTCATGCATCACGGATGCCATGTGATATTTTAGGTTGTTTGCATTAGAAATCACGAATATGTTGCATTGCATAATATGTTGTTGATGTGGATGAATGTTGAATGATCCATTAGCCCTCATATGTTATGACATGATGATATGATATGGAAGTCCAGGTGTGGCCTGCACTACGCCCCTGGCACTATGTAAGAGAAAGACCGGGTGTAGCCTGCACTACGCCCCCGGCACCATTGGTTATGTATGTTATGTTATGTATAAGAGAAAGACCAGGTGTGGCCTGCACTATGCCCCTGGCATGATTGGACTATGTAGAGAGCTAAATGGTGACAAGTTCATCCTTGATATGATTAGTTGTGATGTGATGCATTCCATGATAGCATGTGTTTTAAATGCTTTATGATTCTGCTCACTGGGCTCTAGTAGCTCACCCCTTTCCCAAATTCCCCAGGTTTGCAGGTACAGGGTAGACCAGGAGGTCAGCAAGAGTATTGAAGTCATTTGTATGTAATAGATAGAAAGTGGACATGATAAAATGTAAAGTTATGAATAGTTATGTAATGTAATGATATTGAGGATTAGAGGTTGTGCTTGACCTATGTATAATGTATCCCTTTTAATGCATGATCCTAGATCTTTTGTGATATTTATGTAAACCAACTCAACTATGTTGTAATTGCCCATTGGGGCATTGATGAGAATCCACAGAGGGGTCGATGGTTATGATTATGTTTATGTTCAGGTTGAGTTTGGTGTTTGGATGAAAGAAAAGTTTTAATTTTTATGTATTTTGTTGATCATGTATGGGATTAAGCAGGCTCATAGGATGTATGTTAGGCTTGCTACGGGTCCCGGCGGCCTTAAGCCGACCTGGATCCTAGCTCTGGTAGCGGTCCGATTTTTGGGTCGTTATAGAATGGTATCAGAGCCCTAGGTTCATATGATCGGACCTAGAGTGTCGGGCTCATAGATGTTATAGAAGGTCAAGCACAATAGGAAAGGTCATGTCCACTAGGATAGGATGTGGAGTCCTATCTTGTATGATTATGTGAAATGCCATGATAATATGCATGTGCATTAATGTTATGAATGATATGTATGTAATGCGGGTTCATGTGTTCCCACATGAACCATATGATGTTAATGTTTATGTGTTTTGTGCTGTTTTTCAGAAAATAGGATGAGAGGAACTCGTCGATCTGCACGATTGACTGGAGTACCACCCGAGGATGAGGGCACGAGCGCCCGTCCTCCTACATTGCCTAGGGCATTGTCTAGCAGGTCTAACTGAGAAAGAGCAGTAAGAGACCCTAGAAGGTCTCTGGATCTGGGTAGAAGCAGATCAGTGAGGGGAACAGTTCAAGGAGGAATGTCAGAGGACATGGGGGATGATATGGATGTAGAGCAGAGGAGGGATGGCAGTCTGGGAGTTAGCCTGTCAGAAGAGGGAATGGGAGAGTCCCAAGGAGGCACTCAGGCCTCGGGATTTGTTCAGCCACCCCACTACCCACACTTCTCACAAAATCCCGGGTATTCGATGGGAGGTACGTCGGATTACCCTAGCTTCACCCCTTATCCCACACAGATGCCATACCCACCCTACTACCCACCATATTCACAATACCCAATGTATCCACCCCCACCTTACTATCCAAATCCAGCAAACTCTACCTCAGAAAATGTTGCACCTCCTCCACCATCAGCAGAACCCACAGTTCCAGCAACCCATATGCCTAAGCCTAGCTCATCTGGTGGGAGCAAGGTCAAGATGACCGACTACATGAAGCTGGGTGCTCCCCAGTTTGAAACCGGTGATGACCCGTTTGTGTACCTTGAGAGGGTCAAAACAATTACAGATTAGATAGGGGCGGATGATAGTAGAGCCATTCAGATGGCTGGGTTCACATTAAAATGCAAAAAGGCCCGTGAGTGGTTTAAGAACAGTTAAGGCAGACAGAGGAAATGAGTGTAGAGGAGTACACCGACAGATTCTTGGAGCTGTTGCCGTTTGCAGGGCAAACTCTTGACACAGACCAGAAGAAGTCAAGGAGGTATATCATGAAACTTCACTCCAGGTATTCCTCCTTGATTCAATCCGCAGATAGGGAGAGCTTTCATGCCATAGTGGATATGGCTAGGAGGATGGAGGCTAGTGCTATCATCGAGGGGAAAGTCAAGCAGTCAGTGGCACAGCCTTCTGGTTCTAAGACCCCAGGCTCTTCTTCTATGAGTGCAGCAGCTTCAGGTAGTAAAAAGTGGGACAGAGGCTCAAGGTTAAGTCCAATCTGGGATTTGGAGGTGGCTCAAGCTCTGGTGCAGATAATGCAGTTTGTGCAAGGTGTGGTAAGCCACACAGAGGAGTATGTCGGTTTGGGATGACAGCCTGTTACAGATGTGGTCAGGAGGGGCATATGTCTCGAGAGTGTCCAAGAGCAGCCCCGATGGCACAGTCCCAGCAGACAGCTTCAGGTAGTGTAGCGCAGCCAGCAGCTCCAGCCACGACTCAGGCCAGTGGCAGAGGTAGAGGGAGAGGGGCAGCCTCTTCTTCAGCGGGTTTCAGAGGTGAAGGTCCGTCAGTTCCAGCACGGATCTTCACAATGACACAGCAGGAGGCAGATGCATCTAACACCTTGGTGGCAGGTAACTTAGTCATTGGTTGTTCAGATGTGTATGCCTTGATGGACCCTGGTGCATCTCATTCTTTTATTGCTCCGAGAGCCGTCCAGAGGTTAGGGTTGATGATCTCTGAGTTAGAGTGTCCTCTCTGGGTCAGTGGACCCAAGTGTGATCCATCAGTGGCAGAGTCAGTCTGCCAGTGTAGTCCTGTGTTTGTTGAGGGAAGATGTTTGTCCGCCGACCTGGTGGTTCTAGATTTGACAGATTTTGACGTCATTCTAGGGATGGACTGGTTATCTACCCATAGTGCTACCTTGGACTGTAAGGACAAGGTAGTCAGGTTCAGAGGTCAGGATGGGTCAGAGGTAGTCTTCAGAGGAGACAGGAGGGGTACACCTAGAGGTCTGATATCAGCTCTTCAGGCTCGTAGGTTGCTTAGGAAGGGATGTTAGGGGTATTTGGCTCATGTGAGAGAGCTTAGCAGTCAGGTTAGAGAGCCCGCCTCGGTGCCGGTGGTCAGAGAGTTTTTGGATGTGTTCCCAGACGAACTGCCAGGTTTACCACCTGCTAGGGAGATAGAGTTCGAGATAGAACTGATGCCTGGAACTCGACCGATCTCTATCCCTCCCTACAGGATGGCACCAGCAGAGTTGAAGGAATTGAAAGAACAGTTGCAAGAGCTGGTAGATAAGGGCTTCATCCGACCGAGTACCTCACCCTGGGGTGCTCCAGTCTTGTTTGTCAAAAAGAAGGATGGATCCCTTAGACTTTGTATCGACTACAGGCAGTTGAACAAAGTCACTACCAAGAATAAGTACCCATTGCCAAGGATCGATGATCTATTCGACCAGCTAGCCAGAGCAGGTTGTTTCTCCAAAATAGATCTGAGATCGGGGTACCATCAGTTAAGGATAAGGGAGGAGGATGTGCCGAAGACAGCCTTCAGGACCAGATATGGGCATTTTGAGTTCCTTGTAATGCCGTTCGGGTTAACCAATGCCCCTGCAGCATTCATGGATCTCATGAACAGAGTGTTTAGTCAATACCTGGATCACTTCGTTATTGTCTTCATAGATGATATCTTAGTGTATTCCAGGAATGCAGAGGAGCATGCCCATCATCTGAGGTTGGTTCTACAGACCTTGAGGGAGCATGGCTTGTATGCCAAGTTCTCCAAGTGTGAGTTCTGGCTGAGGAGCATTTCATTCTTGGGGCATGTTGTGACAGAAGATGGGATAGAGGTGGACCCCAAGAAGGTAGAAGCTGTGGCTAACTGGCCTAGACCCACTTCAGTAACAGAGATCAGGAGCTTCTTGGGTTTAGCAGGTTACTACAGGAGGTTCGTCCAGGACTTCTCAAAAATTACAGCTCCTCTGACCAGGTTAACTAGGAAGAATCAAAAGTTTGTGTGGACTGACCAGTGCGAAGAGAGTTTTGAAGAGCTTAAGAAGAGGTTGACTTCAACACCAGTTTTAGCTCTGCCATCTAGTGATGAGGACTTTACAGTCTTCTGTGATGCGTCCCGTGTGGGACTGGGTTGTGTACTAATGCAGAATGAGAGGGTGATTGCTTATGCTTCTAGGCAGCTGAAGAAGCATAAGTTGAATTACCCCACACATGACCTTGAGATGGCAGCAGTAATCTTTGCACTCAAGATGTGGAGGCACTACCTCTATGGGGTAAAATGTGAGATCTTTACAGATCATAAGAGCCTGCAGTACATCCTGAGTCAAAGAGATTTGAATTTGAGACAGAGGAGATGGGTAGAGCTGCTGAGTGATTATGATTGCAAGATTCAGTATCATCCGGGTAAGGTGAACGTCGTGGCAGACGCCCTAAGCCGGAAGTCACTAGGCAGTTTATCCCACATATCAGCAGAGAGGAGGCCAGTGGTGAAGGAGTTTTACAAGCTCGTTGAGGAAGGTCTACAGTTGGAGTTGTCTGGTACAGGTGCTTTGGTAGCCCAGATGAGAGTGGCACCCGTGTTTCTGGAGCACGTGGCTCAGAAACAGCATGAGGACCCAGAGTTAGTGAAGATTGCCAGGACTGTTCAGTCAGGCAAAGATAGTGAGTTCAGATTCGACAGCAAAGGGATCCTCCGCTATGGGAGCAGACTATGTGTACCAGATGACATAGGGCTAAAAGGAGACATTATGAGGGAGGCTCATAATGCAAGATACAGCGTTCACCCTGGAGCCACCAAGATGTATCAAGATCTAAGGAAGGTTTATTGGTGGCCAGCGATGAAGAAAGAAGTGGCACAGTTTGTGTCAGCTTGCGAAGTGTGTCAAAGGGTGAAGCTGGAACATCAGAAGCCGGCTGGAATGCTTAACCCGCTACCTATTCCAGAGTGGAAATGGGAGAATATAGCTATGGACTTCGTAGTGGGGTTACCGGCGACGTCCAACAGATTGGACTCCATATGGACTCACCAAATCTGCTCACTTCATCCCTGTCAGGAGTGGCTATTCTGTGGACAAGTTGGCGCAGGTGTATGTCGATGAGATCGTCAGGCTGCATGGGGTTCCTGTTTCGATAGTGTCGGATAGAGGGCCCCAGTTCACCTCCAGATTTTGGCGGAGTCTGCAGAACGCCATGGGTACCAGGTTGGATTTTAGTACTGCTTTCCATCCACAGACGGACGGACAATCAGAAAGGACCATCCAGACCATAGAAGATATGCTTAGAATGTGTGTGCTGGACTTTGGCAGTTCTTGGAGGCAGCATCTACCTTTGGTGGAGTTTGCCTACAATAACAGCCATCATGCTAGCATCGGGATGGCTCCATATGAAACTTTGTATGGGAGGAAGTGCAGATCACCTGTTTGCTGGGAGGAAGTTGGAGAAAAGGCCTTGGCAGGGCCTGAGTTAGTAGAGATTACCAGCAGGATAGTACCCATAATCAGAGAAAGAATCAAGACTGCTGCAAGCAGACAGAAAATTTATGCAGATATCCGCAGACGGCAAGTAGAGTTTCAGGAGGGGGATCTGGTATTGCTCAAGGTGTCTCCAATGAAAGGAGTGGTTCGTTTTGGGAAGAAAGGTAAACTAGCCCCACGATACATCGGACCCTTTGAAATCTTGCAGAAGATCGGGAATGTGTCGTACAAGCTAGATTTGCCTGCTTCAATGGCAAGAATCCATCCGGTTTTCCATGTTTCAATGTTGAGGAAGTTCGTGTCAGATCCGGGCAAGGTTCTTAGTGAGCCTGATGTGGAGATCCAAGAAGATCTCACCTATGTTGAGCAGCCGGTACGGATCCTAGACACCCAGATCAGAAAGCTAAGAAACAAGGAAATCCCGATGGTGAAAGTCCTGTGGAACCACCACAATATAGAAGAATGCACTTGGGAGACACGGGAGTCCATGCTCCAGCAATACCCTTATCTTTTCTAAGGTTAGCCTCTTATGTGTTTTATGTGTATGTTATGTTGTATGCCATGCTATATGCTAGTTGAGGAACATTCGGGGACGAATGTTCTTAAGGGGGGGAGAATGTAATACCCGGCTAGACTCCGGTATCGGAATTCCTACCGTCCGGTGGAATCTCGGATGTCGAAAGCCTCTAGTAGGGTAGAAACATGTTTTCATAAAATGTTTTAATGTTTTTCACGGTTTTAAGCGAAAAGGAAATGAGTTTTTGCATGAAAACAACCTTGGAGGAAAACCCAGGTTCGGCCGCCGAATCTCAAGTTCGGCCGCCGAATATGCAGGCATTTTGGGTGTGCCTTAGGCCCCCGAAGGCATAAGTGAGGGAAGTCCAGGTTCGGCCGCCGAATCTCAAGTTCGGCCGCCAAACATGGCATGCATGCGGAGGCACGTTCGGCCCCCGAACGTGGCCTGGCCAGCCACTATAAAAGGGTCCCTTAGCCGAAATGGGCGAGCTTTTCTCCCCATTGTCGGCCAATGTGAGCTCTCCGCCGTCTCTCACCAATCTTTGAGTTTTTCTTTCAAATCTTTCACGATTTTCATAAGTTTTCATCTTGTTTTGAAGATTTTCAAGTTTTGAGCAAGTTTTGAGCTTGGAGACCCAAGGAAGTTGAAAATCTCCCATCTCCAAGATTAGGTCGTCTCTCTCTCGATCTTCAAGAGGTAAGAGCCGATCTTAAGCTCATTGCATGTTTTGAGTAAGTTTTATGAAGATCTATGGGGTAGAATGCATGTTTAGCTTATGGTTAGGTTTATGAATTTATGTTGTGTTTTTGAACAATGTGGCTTGCAAATGCATGTTTGATGTATTGTAGATGGGATTTTAGGTAGTTTGAGACCCCTAGGAGCTTATATGCATGTTTTGGTTGAGCTATATGCATGATGGCATAAGTTTGAGGCATTTGTGCATGTTTGAACCAAGTTTCTGCCCTTTGGGAGAAACCAGGTTCGGCAGCCGAAAGGACTTTCGGTTGCCGAACCCTCTTGTGGAGGCAGCATTCGGCTGCCGAAGCTTGCCCCCGAAAGAGGACTTTCGCCTCTGTTTGGGAGTTTCGGCCGCCGAAAGTGTCGCCGAACATGCATGAGTTTCGCCTCTGTCTGGGAGTTTCGGCCGCCGAAGGTGCCGCCGAACCTGCCTGACTTTTGGCTCTGGAGGGACTTTCAGCCGCCGAACCTGCCGCCGAAAGTGCCCTGTCCAGCCTTCCTTTGTATGTTCTTGTATGGATGTTTTGAGGTGTTTTAGAGGGTTTTTGGGGGATGTTTTCAGAGTCATGTTATAGTATGTTGGTCCCTCATTTGAGTCCACCTGTGTAGGTGCGGACCCGAGGAACCAAGGACCTCAGCAGTGAGTCAGCTGCTTCAGTCAGTGTCAGAGCTAGCCAGAGGTGAGTAGAATAACTCCTTATGTTTCAATTAAATAAATCAATTTTGAGCATATTCATGCATCACGGATGCCATGTGATATTTTAGGTTGTTTGCATTAGAAATCACGAATATGTTGCATTGCATAATATGTTGTTGATGTGGATGAATGTTGAATGATCCATTAGCCCTCATATGTTATGACATGATGATATGATATGGAAGTCCAGGTGTGGCCTGCACTACGCCCCTGGCACTATGTAAGAGAAAGACCGGGTGTGGCCTGCACTACGCCCCCGGCACCATTGGTTATGTATGTTATGTTATGTATAAGAGAAAGACCAGGTGTGGCCTGCACTATGCCCCTGGCATGATTGGACTATGTAGAGGGCTAAATGGTGACAAGTTCATCCTTGATATGATTAGTTGTGATGTGATGCATTCCATGATAGCATGTGTTTTAAATGCTTTATGATTTTGCTCACTGGGCTTTAGTAGCTCACCCCTTTCCCAAATTCCCCAGGTTTGCAGGTACAGGGTAGACCAGGAGGTCAGCAAGAGTATTGAAGTCATTTGTATGTAATAGATAGAATGTGGACATGATAAAATGTAAAGTTATGAATAGTTATGTAATGTAATGATATTGAGGATTAGAGGTTGTGCTTGACCTATGTATAATGTATCCCTTTTAATGCATGATCCTAGATCTTTTGTGATATTTATGTAAACCAACTCAACATATGTTGTAATTGCCCATTGGGGCATTGATGAGATTCCACAGAGGGGTCGATGGTTATGATTATGTTTATGTTCAGGTTGAGTTTGGTGTTTGGATGAAAGAAAAGTTTTAATTTTTATGTATTTTGTTGATCATGTATGGGATTAAGCAGGCTCATAGGATGTATGTTAGGCTTGCTACGGGTCCCGGCGGCCTTAAGCCGACCTGGATCCTAGCGCCGGTAGCGGTCCGATTTTCGGGTCGTTACAGCTTGGCCCTGAGACTTGGTTAGTCCCTGTTTAATACATGATGTATGTAATGTTTTAGAATGTTGAGTTGTGTTGAACTGAACTTGTAGCATGTGTTGTTTACCATGCTAGAGTATATGATGAGGACCCTAGTGGAGGTCTTATGTTGTGGTTTTGATGCATGTACAGGTTAGGTTTTAGTTCTCTGGATGTGACTCCGGCTTGATGTATGTTATGTTGACCCAGCTAGAGTTTTGTTGAGAGATCTAGTATGGGGTTCTTTTATGTTTCTAGTTATGTCGTATACAGGTCAAGCTCGGTTTTTACATCAGATGTTTCAGTTTTTATGTTAAAGTTTTTGATCATGTATGGGATTTAACCAGGTGATAGGAGGTATGTTTGGCTTGCTACGGGTCCTGGCGGCCTTAAGCCGATCTGGATCCTAGCGCCGGTGGCGGTTCAGGCCGTTACGGTAGGGTATCGGTTTTCGGGCTGTTACAGAGTGGTATCAGAGCTTTGGGCCTCATCAGTACGGTGTGTTGAGTAAAGATGCTCAAGGATTTGAGATATCCCACATCGGAAAGAGGTTAGTTTAGAGGTCATAGAAGGGCAAGCACAGTAGGCGAAATCATGTCCACTAGGATAGGATGTAGAGTCCTGTCTTGTATGATGATGATGTGGAATGCCATGATGTTATGTAGGTTATTTTATGTATGCTATGTATGTTGTAGGTTCATGTGTTTTCATATGAACCGTATGATTGCTTATGATTGATTGTATGTTTGTGTGTTGTTCTTCAGAGGAGCCAGAATAAGAGGTGCTCGTCGATCCGTGGAATCGACTAGAGTTCCATCTGAGAGGGAAGGTATGGACACCTTTCCCCCTACTCTGCCAAGAGCGCAGTCGTGGGGAGTCAACAGATGGGGAACATCAAGGGACCCTGGAAGGTTTTTTGATGTAAGCAGAGAAGGAATAGCTCCAAGAAGGATGTCAGCTAGTATGAGGGAAGTAGAGTCGGATGTTCAGAGAAGAGATGTCAGTCTGGGAATCAGAGTGCTGGAAGAAGGTATGGGAGATTCTCAGGAGGATGCTCAGACTCAGGATTCCAGAATCTCAGGTTCAGGGGGGATTGATCCCTCCACTCTGAGTACAGCCTCCACGAAAAGTAAGAAGTGGGGAAGGACCCTGAGGGGGAAGAGGAAGAAGTTTTGGAAGGATTTGAAGGCTAGTCTGGGTTTTGGTGGCTCAAACTCTGGCTCAGGCAGTTCAAGATGCATGAGGTGCGGAAGGCCGCACAAGGGAGTCTGTCTGATTGGGACTAATCTATGTTTCAGATGCGGTCAGGAAGGGCACATGGTACGTGAGTGTCCCATTGCTACCGTCCGGTATCAGAATTCCTACCGTCCGGTGGAATCTCGGATGTCGGAAGCCTCTAGTAGGGTAGAAACATGTTTTCATAAAATGTTTTAAGGTATTTCATGGTTTTAAGTATGAAAATTAAATGAGTTTTTGCATGAAAAGTCTTTGGAGGAAAACCCAGGTTCGGCCGCCGAAAGTCAAGTTCGGCCGCCGAACATGCATGCGTTTTGGAGGCACGTTAGGCCCCCGAAAGCATGAGTGAGGGAAGCCCAGGTTCGGTCGCCGAAACCCAAGTTCGGCCGCCGAACATGGCATGCATACGGAGGCATTTTCGGCCCCCGAACGTGGCCTGGCCAGCCACCTATAAAAGGGTCACTTAGCCGAAATGGGCGACTTTCTCCCATTTTCGGCCACAGCTAGCTTCCGACCTCCCTCTCCCCAGATCTTGTGTTCTTTCTCCAAATCTCCTCCATCTTTCTTGAGTTTTCACCTCATTTCAAGTTTTGAGCATTTAAGACAAGTTTTGGAGCTTTGGGAACTCAGGAGCTCATTTGCTTGGATCTCCGAGTTTAGGTCGTCTCTCTCTCGATCTTCAAGAGGTAAGAGCCGATCTTAAGCTCATTGTATGTTTTAAGTAAGTTTTAAGTGGATCTATGGGGTAGAATGCATGTTTAGCTCATAGTTAGGTTTATGGGTTTTATATGTGTTTTTGAGCAATGTGAGTTGCTTGTGTGTTGTAGTTGGGGTTTTTGTTGGTTTGATGCCCCTAGGAGCTTGTATGTTTGCTTGTGAATGCTTGGGAATGTTGTAGAATAGGTTTATGCATGATTGGTGAGTTTGGAGGCAAAAATGCATAAGGGAGCCAAGTTTCTGCCCTTTGGCAGAAACCAGGTTCAGCAGCCGAAGGAACTTTCGGCCGCCGAACATGGCTGAGGAGGCAGGCCTTTCGGCTGCCGAAGTTGCCCCCGAAAAGGGACTTTCGTCTCTGTCTGGGACTTTCGGCCGTCGAAGGTGCCGCCGAATATGCATGAGTTTTGCCTCTGTCTGGGAGTTTCGGCCGCCGAAGTTGCCGCCGAACCTGCCTGACTTTCGGCTCTGGAGGGACTTTCGGCCGCCGAACCTGCCGCCGAAAGTGCCCTGTCCAGCATGTTTTTATGTAATTATTTTATGATGTTTTAGGGGGTTTTTGGGGAGTATATTAGAGTTATGTTTATGTATGTTTGGTCCCTCATTGGAGTCCACCTGTGTAGGTTCGGACCCGAGGAACCGAGGACCCCAGCAGTGAGCCAGCTGCTACAGAGTTTGTCAGAGCTAGCCAAAGGTGAGTGGAATAAACCTTAAGTTTTAAAATAAATGAAATATGAATTTTGAGCATGATCCATGCATCATGAATGCCATGAGATATAGTAGGTTGTTTGCATTAGTATTCACGAATATGTTGCATTGCATTTATGATGTTGATGTGGATTGGTTATTGGATGATCCTTTAGTCCTCATATGGTATGATGATGTTACGGCATGATATGGTATGGAAGTCCAGGTTGTACCCATTCTACGTCCCTGGCACATTGGTATGTATGATATGTTATGTTAAGAGAAAGACCGGTTGTACCCATTCTACGTCCCGGCACTTTGGAATGGAGAGGACTATAGGTGACAATACCATCCGAGATGTGATTTCTTGTGATGTGTTGCATTTCATGAAAGCATGAAATTTTAATATATGATTTCTCTATTCTGCTCACTGGGCTTTGTAGCTCACCCCTCTCCCCTAACCCCAGATGTGCAGGTACAGGGTAGACCAGGAGGTTAGCCAGAGTTTTGAAGTATGTTTATGTAATAGTTAGATTGTGGACATGACAATTGTACTATGATGTAATGTAAGAGATTACAGTATGTTATGTAATGAGGTATATTGAGGTTATAGATGTGCTTGACCCTATGAGTATTGTTATCCCCTTTGATACATGATCTATAGATATGTTTATAATGTTTATGATTCAACCAAGTTTATGTATGATGAGATACCCCATTGGAGCATTTGATGAGGACTCCAGTGGAGGTTTATGTTCACGTTTATGTTTATGTACAGGTTATGCTTGGTTGATATATGAGAGAGACTACAGGTTTAAGTTATGTATGATCATGTATGGGATTGAACAGGTTTACAGGTTATATGTCAGGCTTGCTACGGTTCCCGGCGGCCTTATGCCGATCTGGATCCTAGCGCCGGTAGCGGTCCGATTTTCGAGTCGTTACATTAGAGTTGGAGTAGGAGTGGTGTCTGGATCCAGAACCATTTCTTTCCTTCCCTACAGGATGGCGCCTGCGTAGAGAGAGGTAGTAGTCAGAGTAGGGGCGAGTTTTGGTAGACAAGGGTTTTATCCGACCTAGTACCTCACCCTGGATTGTTCCAGTGTGGTTGTGGGAAAAGAAGGATGGATCCTTGAGACTTTGTAACAACTGTAAGCAGTTGATCAAGATCACTACCAAGGGCAGGTATTCCCATGCAGGATGAATGATCTATTGGATCAGCTAGCAGGAGCTGGTTGTTTTCCTAGATAGATATGAAATTCGGGGACTACCTGTGAGAGTTAGAGTTAGTTTTGGGTTAGCAGTGAGAAGAAGCCAGTTCACAAAGATGATGAGAGAAGAGTAAGGATCAGAGAAGCGCAGCGAAAGCCAGTGGAGCTTAGGAGTAGGTTGGGTATTGCTAAGGTGTTTCTTTTGGTAAGGGTGATTTCCTATGGAGAAAGTCCATTCGGATTTCCATGTCCCATGTTATGGAAGCTCGTGTCAGATCCGAGTGAGGTTCTTAAAGAACCAGAGGTGGAGATCTCAAGGGATCTCACCTAAGTTGAGCAGTTAGTGCGGATCATGGACACACAAGTCAGGAAGTTGAGGAACAAGGAATCCTGATGGTGTAAGTCCTTTGGAATCACTACAGTATGGAAGTGTGCCTAGAAGACCCGGGAGTTCTTACTCCAGCAGTACTCGTGTCTCTCTTTTAGAAGAGAGGTTTTTAAGTTTTGCTTGCTTGTTTGCTTGCTTGTTTATGTATGTTTGATGCTATGTTTTGAGAATGCCTGTTTGTTTGTGGAACATTCGGGGACGAATGTTCTTAAAGGGGGGAAGAATGTAATACCCGGCTAGATTCCGGCATCGGAATCCCTACCTTTCGGCAGAATCTCCATTGGAATCTGGAATTCTGAAGATGCCAGAGGCTTCTAGAGGGGTAAGATGTGTTTTCTAAAAGGTTTTTACTGATTTTATGGTTTTTAAATGAAAAGAATTGAGTTTTGAAAAGAAAATACCAAGGAGGCGTTTGCCAGGTTCGGCCGCCGAAAGTGAAGTTCGGCCGCCGAACATGGGAAGGTTTTGGGAGCGCTTTTGGCCTCCGAAAGCTTTGGTTAAACGAACCAAGGTTCGGCCGCCGAACCTCAAGTTCGGCCGCCGAACCTCAAGTTCGGCCGCCGAACATGCATGAGTTTAGGGGGCACGTTGGGCTGTCGAAGGTCTTCGACCAGGCCACCTATAAAGAGCCCTCAGATCGGAAATGGGCGAATTTTCTCCCCATTCTCGAGCTCAGGTGAGTTTTTGTCCTCCTTTGGTCATTTTCATGTTTTTCTTCATCTCCTTCATGTTTTCATGAGTTTTATGGCTGTTGTGAAGAGTTTTCAAGCTTAGATCAAGTTTTGGGAGCTTGGAGACCCAAGGAGTTGGTTTCTCCCATCTCCAAGTTAGAGCTCGCACAAACCCTCGATCTTCAAGAGGTAAGTGTGGATCTATGCTTTCTTTTATGTTTCATGAAGTTTTAAGTAAGTTTTAAGAGGTTTTGATGGTTGAGTATGGGTAGATATGCATGTTAGGCTTTATGTGGGTTTTATGCCCAATGTATGTTATGTGATGCTCATGTATGTTTATGTGATGCTATGTTGAATGTTTAGGCTAGCTTATGCATGTGGGAGAGTGTATGCATGATTGGGAAAGAGCAAGTGAGGTTATGGGTTGTTTTGATGGTTTTGGCCTATGTGGGTCATAAGCTATCTATGCATGCTTTGGATGTTGTTTTTGGAGTTTAATCTAGTTGTTTAAGCTCCTTTGTGCATGGTTAAAGGTTTATGCATGTTCTTTTGAAGTTGGGTGCTTGTTTTGGGGTGTTTGGAAGGTTTGGGAGGCTTGAATGCATGAGAAGCTGAGTTCTGCCCTTCTGGGAAGAACTCAGGTTCGGCCGCTGAAAGTAGTTTCGGCTGCAGAACCTACCTTTGGATGCATGGATTGGCCGCTTAATCTTGCCCCCGAAAGTTGAGTTTTGGCTTGAAAGGAGACTTTCGGCCGCCGAAGGAAGGTTCGGCCGCCGAAGGTGCCTGACTTTCGTCTCTGGAGAGGGACTTTCGGCCGCCGAAGGTGCCGCCGAAAGTGCCCGAGTTTCGTCTCTGGAGAGAGGGTTCGGCTGCCGAAGGTGCCGCCGAAAGTGCCCTGTCCAGCCTTTTCATGGGTGTTTTCTATGCATGTTCAAGTGATGTTTTAGAGGGTTTTTGAGGAGTTGTTTATGAGTTGTTTAGAGTGTGTTTGGCACCTCATTCGAGTCCACCTGTGTAGGATTGGACCCGAGGGACCGAGGAGGCCGGCAGTGTTAGCAGTTGCAGAGTCAGTTCAGTGTCTGCCAGAGGTGAGTAGAACTAAACTAAATCTTTTATTTTATGAAATCAAATGCCTAAAGCATGCTCATGCATCATGTTTATATGTAATAGGTTGATTGCACTAGTTACACGAATATGAAGCATTGCATTATTTACTGTTGATTGGAGATTGGACCAAGGACGACCCCACTAGCCCTATGGATAAGACCTGGCTAGGCCAGGCATTACGAAGTCCTGTGGTGCCTTTTTGAGGGCCGGGCAAATAGCTTAGGGATGTTTTGGGGTTAGGTCCAATCCGTGATATGATTTGTTTGTGCTGTGACGCATTTCATGAAAGCATGTAATTAATGAACTGTTTTCCTTGTTTCTACTCACTGGGCTTTTTAGCTCACCCCTCTCCCCTAACCCCAGTTTTGCAGGTCAGAGGTAGTCCAGGAAGACGTCAAGGGTAAAAGTTTTGGATATGTAATAGAGTAGTGGACATGATGTAGATTAAAGGAATGTATGTGATGTAATAGATTGTAAGATAATAGGTTTATGGATTAGTACTGTGCTTGGCCCTGAGACTTGGTTAGTCCCTGTTTAATACATGATGTATGTAATGTTTTAGAATGTTGAGTTGTGTTGAACTGAACTTGTGGCATGTGTTGTTTACCACACTAGAGTATATGATGAGGACCCTAGTGGAGGTCTTATGTTGTGGTTTTGATGCATGTACAGGTTAGGTTTTAGTTCTCTGGATGTGACTCCGGCTTGATGTATGTTATGTTGACCTAGCTAGAGTTTTGTTGAGAGATCTAGTATGGGGTTCTTTTATGTTCCAGTTATGTCGTATACAGGTCAAGCTCGGTTTTTACATCAGATGTTTCAGTTTTTATGTTAAAGTTTTTGATCATGTATGGGATTTGACCAGGTGATAGGAGGTATGTTTGGCTTGCTACGGGTCCCGGCGGCCTTAAGCCGATCTGGATCCTAGCGCCGGTGGCGGTTCGGGCCGTTACTGTAGGGTATCGGTTTCCGGGCTGTTACAAGGACGTTCCTTGGCAACTTGTTAACTAGTGTTAGATTAGCGAACGTTTCCTAATCAAACTAGAACTAAGGAGGAATTTGGATTGTGAGAAGCGTCTTCCACATCCTAAACTAATTTATTGGAATAAATAGGAGTGTTAAAGAATCAATGATCAATTCTAAGCAATCTGAAATAGATCCATACTTCAACTAGAAGATTTTCCCATTGAAATTCTTATCTTTTAAATTATTGTTTTATCTTGCTTTTTCGTTTTAATTCATTATCATCAAATCAAACCCCCCTCTTTTATTTACTTGTTATTTACTTGACCAAGTCATTATTTGGAAAATCCGTAGTGTCAATTCCCTATGGTTCGACCCTATTGCCACTATCCGCAATTTATTTTGTTGGTTGATAATAGGTTTATTTTTTACGGCTTCAACAACCGCTTATCAATGACATATTTGTAGAGCTATGGACAGAACTGTTGTAAGCAAATTTTACTTCGGAAAGAGCAAGATCCCAAGCAGTTTACTTATCACTGTAGATGCCATGCAAAAGATTGTCAAGAATACAGTTCACCACTTCAGTTTAGTCATCAGTTTGGGGATGGATAGCACTACTGAATTGAAGTTTAGTTCCAAATCACTTCCATAAAGTCACCCAAAAGTGAGCTAGAAACTTCAAATCTCTGTCAGAATTAATGGTTTTAGATATGCCATATAAACGAACAACCTCCTGGAAAAACAGTTTTGCAATATGAAAAGTATAATTAGTTTTCTTGCAAGAAATGAAATACGCCATTTTGGAGAACCTGTTAATGACAACAAAAATGGAATTAGTTCCACATTGAGTACGTGAAAGACCAAGAACAAAATCCATAGTCAAGTCCTTCCAAGGATATTCTAGAATAGGCAATGGAGTATATAAGCTCGTATTTTGTGAATGACCCTTCTGAGTTTAATAATATGGGCACTTTTGGACCATCCAACCTATATCCTTTTTTAATTGTGGCCAATAAAAACACTCATCTAGACTAGCAATAATCTTATCACGCCCTAAATGACCACTCAAACCTCCTCTATGGACCTATCGAATCAATTTTTTCCACAGAGAAGAGCGAGAAATGCATAACTTGTTCTCCTTAAAAAGAAATTCATCATGTATCAAAAACCAATCAGTAGACTGGTTAGCCTGGACCCTCGCCCATATATTAGCAAAATCATCATCTGCAGCATACAAATCCTTTAAAAATTCAAGACCCACGACCTCCTGACTAACTGTAATCAACAAAGTAGCCCTCCTACTCAAAGTGTCTACTACCTTATTACTATGGTCAACATTATATTTTATGACATAATAAAAAGTTCTAAAATAAGCTGTCCATCAAGCTGCTTATCGAGCATGCATCTAAATTCACATTTTTTTAGTCTTAAAGCGAATCAAAGATTAATGATTTGTGTGGATAATGAACTCCCACCTCATTGATACTGCTCTCAAGTTTTAAAGGATCGAAACGCTGCATATAATTTCTGCTCATAAGTAGATCACTTCTTTCTAGTATCATTTAATTTCTCACTAAAGAAGGCAATAGGCCTATTAGACTGCGACAACACATCGTCAATCCGAACTCCACAAGCATCACATTCAACCTCAAATAATTTATCAAAATCAGGTAGAGTAAGAATAGGGGCAGAAGTAAGCTTATCTTTAATCTCCTCAAAGCTTTTGTTGGTAGTGTCAGTCCAAGTAAATTTATGCACTCTTTCTTTCTTTAAACAATCTGCGATAGGGGCAATGATACTGCTGAAATTTTTTATAAATCGCCGATAGAAAGTAGCAAGTCTATGAAAGCTGTGAATTTTTGAAATATTTTTTAGAATGAGCCAGTTTCGTATTGTTTCTACCTTCTTCTCATCAACATATATCCCTTTTGCACTAACAACAAATCTAAGAAATAGAATGCTCTCTATCATATTGATGCATTTTTTTTAATTAATAATCAGCTCATTTTCTTATAAGGTTGTCATGACTTGACGGAGGTGTTGTAAATGTTCTTATTCACTGCGACTAAAAATCAAGATATCATCAAAATAAATAATTATGAATTTGCGTAAGAAAGGATGCAAAACCTAGTTCATAAGTTGCATGAACGTGCTAGGTGCATTCGTCAAACCAAACTGCATAACCAGCCACTCGTGCAAGCCTTCCTTAGTTTTAAAGGCTGTCTTCCATTCATCTTCCTCCTTAATCCTGTAATACCCGGCGAGAGTCCGACATCGGAATTCTACTTTCCGGTGGAATCCAGGATGTCGGAACCCTCTAGAAGGGAAATTGATATGTTTTATAAGGTGTTTTAGTATGTTTTAATGTTTTAAGTGTAAAGAAAATGAGTTTTTGAAAGAAAAGAACCAAGGAAGAATTGCCAGGTTCGACCGCTGAAGGTGAAGTTCGGCCGCTGAACATGCATGAGTTTGGAATCACGTTAGGCCGTCGAAGGTGGTCTGGCCAGCTGACAGAGCATAATTTAGCCCACTTTATCATGATAATCTTGATGTTTATTTACACCTTTTCTACCTAATTTTGTGGTTTTAACCATGTTTTGCAGATATTAGGTGTAAAGAGACAATCTGGAGAAAATGCTCTTAAAACTGCCAAAAAGTGCCAAATATGGAAAGTTCCAGAAAAGAAAAGTTTTCATATATGGAAAGTTCCAAATAAGGAAAGTGTTCATATATGGAAAGTGCCAAATAAGGAAAGAGTCAGAAAGCACAGTCAACAAACTGTCCGAAATTCGAACTGCAGAATCTTTCCTGCCTTAATTAGAACATGGGCCAGGAAAGGAAGGTTTTCAAATAAGGCAAGTTTTCAGAAAAGGAAAGTCTTCAAATGAGGAAAATGCAGAAGCAAAAGTAAACAAGGAAAGCTCAGTCAGAAGATTATTTCAAATTCAAATCGCAGATCTTTCTTTCCTTGTTCAAAGATGTGCATACACTGCAGCAGTCATATCTTCCTGTTTAGGCAGCAAGATCTCAAGGAGATGCTCTTCCTCTTCTGCATTCAGCATTCAAAATTCAAACGAAGGCTCCACCTAAAAAGGAAAGACTGGACAGATATATTTCCACTTCTGCACATTAATGACTGCATTCTCCTGCCTCTTTTGCAATCCATGCGCGTGCCACCTCTTCTGGAAGCATGATCCACGCGTCCTTCCTCTTCTGAAAGCCTTGGTACGTGCATATTTCCTTATGAACATCAAGCCACGACTTTTCTTCCTCTATTGGCAGCCTTGGATCGCTCTTCCTTCCTTTTCAAGCACAAGGTACGCTCCTTTCCTATTCTGAAGGCAATCTGCGCGCCAACTTCTTTCTGAAGCCTTGCAGTCCGATTCTTTCCTCGTTTGCAACAACTTGGGCAGCAAGTTGCACATGGGCAGCACCTTGGGCAGCCTATACACTAATTAGGAAGCAAGGTCAGCATCTTAACTTATTTAGGAAGCACAATCTGCGCCTCCTTCTCTTTTTGAGAGCAAACCGCGCGCACCAACTTCCTTCAGCAGTGCATTTTCGCGCAGCCTTCCTTCTGAAGCCGAAAAGCGCGATTCTTTCCTTTTCAGACACATCTTGGGCAGAAAATACCTCTTGGGCAGTAAGTATGACCTAGGGCAACACTTTTCAACTATAAAAAGCCACATAAGAAGCCTCTACAGGGTCCGGAAGCTCCCCTGGGGAGACACCTACGAAATTCACATCTCTTCTTCTACCTTTCTTCTTTTCTTTTATTTTTGGTTTTTGTTTCAGCCATGAGAGGCTGAAACCTCTTTTCTAGTTGAAGAACAAGTGAAGCTTTAGTTGTATTGTGGATTGAGAGACTTGGACTACATTGTTTATCTTTTGTTATTCAGTATTCTTGTGATTTCATGCTTAAGGACATTATTGCTTTGTTATTTAAGATCTCCATTGATTCTTTGTTGCAAGGTAATATATTGTTGGTTTGAGTGATTTTAAGTCCGAAATTGCTTGATTTATTCAACCATAAGAACACTTGGTGCATCACCAAGGAAATCACATGATCTAGTGTTGTCTCCATGCATGTGGGTGACTAGAATTGGTTCTCTCTATATCTTTATACAATTGACTATTGTAAAAGGCCTAAGGCTCAAAGACGTTCTTTGGCAATTGTTAATTAGTAATTAATTGGAGGACTTTCCCTAATTGATTTAATCTTAAAGAGAGACAATGGATGTGAGAAGCTTCTTCAATCTCCAAGGCCAATTTATTGAATCAAATAAAAGAACCTAAGAGTCAATGATCAATCCCATCAACTAAAGTGAATCTGAATCTTCAACTAGAGTTTTTTTCTCATATTTATTTTCTCTTTATTTTATTATTCGCTTTATTTTTATTGCTTTCATCATTAGTTTAATCCCATCAATCTCAAAACCCCCCTTTTTACTTTACTTGCAATTTATTTTCATTGTCTATTTATTTTCTGTTTGTTTATTTGGTCTTGACAAGAAAGATAGGTAAGTATCAATTCCCTGTGGATTCGATCCTTTTACCACTGTCTACAGTTTTAATATTGTTGGTAGTTACAAAGGTTATTTATTTTGACCGGCTTCGACAACCGCTCTGTCAAAATTGGCGCCGTTGCCGGGGACTTAATTTAACTCATTTGTTTTTCTTTCAGGACCAGATCTGAACATAAAAAAAAAAAAAAAGAGCACTCTGCGCAGAACCATCTTCTGAAACATCTCAATTGCACATCTGAATCATGAATGAGGTAAGTAGATCTGATCTTTCTTTTCTAACATCTTTATTGAAAGATTTAACCATAGAACAAGACGCGGTAAGTACACCTTTCCGCCTTGTGGAACTTTATGAACAAATCGCTGCTATGAGAAGTTTTGTTATAGACCAAGCTGAACAAGCTTTTGAAGAACAACAACTCCAACAAGTACATGCATGTGAAAGATTCTATGGACAGCCGAGATATGCAATACCTGAAGATACCAGAACTAATCTTTATAAGATGTTGGAGACTTTGCACAATTTCCAACAGGAAGTGGATCGAGTAGCCGCCAAATGGAGAGAAGACATGGTAAGAAAAGAGGAAGAGCGTCAAGCTGATGATGAAAGATGGCAAGTACAAGAACAAGTTGCTGAAGAAACCCAACCAGAAGATAGTTTGTCCAATCAAACTGATCAAACAGAACTTGTTGCTTTAGATATCATTGATTTTATGAGCCAAGATGTTTTTTATGTAAATCAAAATGATATGCTAAATGATGATCCTTGCAGGAAAGAGAGCCAGAAAGAGCCAGAACTGAAAGAAACTGACTGTTGCATCCAACAGGTGGACTGCAGCCATGCGCAGAATGAACAGAAGCAGATCGCACCACTTCAGCTTGGTGCGCAGATCAACCTTGCGCAGGACAGTCCTGCAACACTTCCAGTCACACTTCTTCAGCTTCCATCGCATGAAACTCCTTCCAGCCTCCCATTGCAGACCAACCTTGCGCAAGAAGGAGTACCTGAAAGCCTTTCAGTTGTGTCCTTTCAGCTTCAATCGCAGATCAGTGGTCTTCCGCCTCCCTTTCAGGTAAGTTCTGCGCAGAAAGAAGAATCTGAAACTCCTTTCAGCCTTCCAATGCAAACAGCCCAGGCTCACAAGGAACAAATGGTATTCCAAGCACCCAAACCAAAGGAGCATGCAGATCTATGCTTGCCCAAGCCTCCAGATAAGGTAGAATTTGTTTTGCCCGAACTCAATGCTAAACTGCAGCTACATATGGAGAAATATCAATTGAAGCTCGAAGTGCTAAAAAATGCAAACATAAGGGCTAGAGGCACACCTCATCTGAAAGAGGAGAAACTGATCATGTTACTTCACGAGTACATGAAAGAAATAAGATGGGTTATGACTAAATCAAAAGGCATGCTACACTATTCACTTAATTCTGTTGGGACCCTTTTTCCTCCCCCAATTACTTGAGGCAACTTGCCAAGTGGATCGCACCATACAACACCACACCAGGGGAGTACTCAGTTTCCTTTGTTCTTTTATGTTTTCTATACATTGAGGACAATGCATGATTTAGGTGTGGGGGTGCGGATCTCTGAAATTTTTAATTTTTTGCTTTAGACACATTTTTCCTTTCAGTTTGCATTTTCCTTTCAGTTTTTTCTTTTAGTTTGCATTTTCTTTTCAGTTTTCCTTTCAGTTTGTGTTTGATCAACCATGGTCTTCTTCTTTCTGATTTGCTTTACTCAAATTGATGAGCTATATTGATGAACTTTCTTTCCATGACCCCATTGATGTGATGACTCTTTAACCCTATGTTGAATCAATTGCAATAAGATGTATTCATGTTTGGGAATTGCTTTTTGAATTGAATCTTGGAGCTTACCAATGGTGAAAAATATACTGATGACCCTCGATTGAAGATGACAAAAATGAAATTGTGTGAATGAACTTAACATGACTTGATTTAGCAATAGGTGTTGATTTGCCCAAATCATTGAGAGAAAGAAAATTCAGCAAAGGCAAAGCCCTCAAAAGCATAAAAAAAAAAATGGAGAAAATTGTTCCAATGGTCAAAAGACTATGAACAAGGCTAAATAGCCACTTGGATAGGTGACCCACTGAAAGATCTAAAAGTACATCAAAAATAGGTTGGTGACCTTTCCAAGCAAGATCTAAAGTGCAAAAGCCTGAATAAAGTACTTCAAGGTAAGGGCAAGTCACACCAAAAGCTAGAAAAAGTCTTAATATATAATGTGCATGGTCTCTCTTGAGGAAAACCAATCCTAGCCATGGTAAGTAAAGGGAAACAAGGAAAGAGGTAAGTAACCTTGATGCATACATTCTTTATTGCAATGATTCAAAATAGGGGTCTAGAGTAAGAGCTTAAGTGGAAATAAGGATCAAAGCAAAGAGAGTTTGTTTAACTATGTTTGTTTGCTTGAGGACAAGCAAAAGGTTAGGTGTGGGGGTATTGGCCAATTTTGACAGAGCGGTTGTCGAAGCCGGTCAAAATAAATAACCTTTGTAACTACCAACAATATTAAAACTGTAGACAGTGGTAAAAGGATCGAATCCACAGGGAATTGATACTTACCTATCTTTCTTGTCAAGACCAAATAAACAAACAGAAAATAAATAGACAATGAAAATAAATTGCAAGTAAAGTAAAAAGGGGGGTTTTGAGATTGATGGGATTAAACTAATGATGAAAGCAATAAAAATAAAGCGAATAATAAAATAAAGAGAAAATAAATATGAGAAAAAAACTCTAGTTGAAGATTCAGATTCACTTTAGTTGATGGGATTGATCATTGACTCTTAGGTTCTTTTATTTGATTCAATAAATTGGCCTTGGAGATTGAAGAAGCTTCTCACATCCATTGTCTCTCTTTAAGATTAAATCAATTAGGGAAAGTCCTCCAATTAATTACTAATTAACAATTGCCAAAGAACGTCTTTGAGCCTTAGGCCTTTTACAATAGTCAATTGTATAAAGATATAGAGAGAACCAATTCTAGTCACCCACATGCATGGAGACAACACTAGATCATGTGATTTCCTTGGTGATGCACCAAGTGTTCTTATGGTTGAATAAATCAAGCAATTTCGGACTTAAAATCACTCAAACCAACAATATATTACCTTGCAACAAAGAATCAATGGAGATCTTAAATAACAAAGCAATAATGTCCTTAAGCATGAAATCACAAGAATACTGAATAACAAAAGATAAACAATGTAGTCCAAGTCTCTCAATCCACAATACAACTAAAGCTTCACTTGTTCTTCAACTAGAAAAGAGGTTTCAGCCTCTCATGGCTGAAACAAAAACCAAAAATAAAAGAAAAGAAGAAAGGTAGAAGAAGAGATGTGAATTTCGTAGGTGTCTCCCCAGGGGAGCTTCCGGACCCTGTAGAGGCTTCTTATGTGGCTTTTTATAGTTGAAAAGTGTTGCCCTAGGTCATACTTACTGCCCAAGAGGTATTTTCTGCCCAAGATGTGTCTGAAAAGGAAAGAATCGCGCTTTTCGGCTTCAGAAGGAAGGCTGCGCGAAAATGCACTGCTGAAGGAAGTTGGTGCGCGCGGTTTGCTCTCAAAAAGAGAAGGAGGCGCAGATTGTGCTTCCTAAATAAGTTAAGATGCTGACCTTGCTTCCTAATTAGTGTAGAGGCTGCCCAAGGTGCTGCCCATGTGCAACTTGCTGCCCAAGTTGTTGCAAACGAGGAAAGAATCGGACTGCAAGGCTTCAGAAAGAAGTTGGCGCGCAGATTGCCTTCAGAATAGGAAAGGAGCGTACCTTGTGCTTGAAAAGGAAGGAAGAGCGATCCAAGGCTGCCAATAGAGGAAGAAAAGTCGTGGCTTGATGTTCATAAGGAAATATGCACGTACCAAGGCTTTCAGAAGAGGAAGGACGCGTGGATCATGCTTCCAGAAGAGGTGGCACGCGCATGGATTGCAAAAGAGGCAGGAGAATGCAGTCATTAATGTGCAGAAGTGGAAATATATCTGTCCAGTCTTTCCTTTTTAGGTGGAGCCTTCGTTTGAATTTTGAATGCTGAATGCAGAAGAGGAAGAGCATCTCCTTGAGATCTTGCTGCCTAAACAGGAAGATATGACTGCTGCAGTGTATGCACATCTTTGAACAAGGAAAGAAAGATCTGCGATTTGAATCTGAAATAATCTTCTGACTGAGCTTTCCTTGTTTACTTTTGCTTCTGCATTTTCCTCATTTGAAGACTTTCCTTTTCTGAAAACTTGCCTTATTTGAAAACCTTCCTTTCCTGGCCCATGTTCTAATTAAGGCAGGAAAGATTCTGCAGTTCGAATTTCGGACAGTTTGTTGACTGTGCTTTCTGACTCTTTCCTTATTTGGCACTTTCCATATATGAACACTTTCCTTATTTGGAACTTTCCATATATGAAAACTTTTCTTTTCTGGAACTTTCCATATTTGGCACTTTTTGGCAGTTTTAAGAGCATTTTCTCCAGATTGTCTCTTTACACCTAATATCTGCAAAACATGGTTAAAACCACAAAATTAGGTAGAAAAGGTGTAAATAAACATCAAGATTATCATGATAAAGTGGGCTAAATTATGCTCTGTCACCAGCCACCTATAAAAGGCCCTAGGTCGGTGAATGGATAAGATTTTCTTTCCATCCACAGGCAGAGGTGAGACCATGATCTTCCTTGGGTGATCTTCATGTTTTCTCCAAATCTTTCAAAGGTTTGACAAGGTTTTATCTTGTTTTGAAGCTTTTGAGCTAAAAACCAAAGTTTTGAAGTTTGGAGACTTTGAGGGTGCGTTGCTCCAAATCTCCACATTGGAATCGTTTATCCTCTCGTTTTCAAGAGGTAAGTGAAGATCTTGAACTTCTTTTCATGATTGATGCAAGTTTTATGAAGTTTTATGGGTAGAGATGCATGTTGAGGTTTAGTTGAGTTTTTGGTTGATTTGTGGTCAAAGCATGTATATGTGTTGAGTTGTGTTGTTTGTTGGGGTTTTAAGTTAGTTTTGGACCCCTTTGTGCCTATACTTGAGTATATGCAAGTTGGGAATTGTTGATTGCATGTTTAAGGGAGTTTGGAGGTTGGTTTGCATGAGGCAAAACAAGTTTCTGCCTTACTAGAGAATCCAGTTTCGACCGCCGAACATGCTTAGGAGGTGGTTTCGGCTGCCTAAGCTCGCCCCCAAAAGTTTGGACTTTCGGCTCTGGAGGGGAGTTTCGGCCGCCGAAGGTGCCACCGAAGGTTGAGACTTTCGTCTCTAGAGCGCACTTTTGGCAGCCGAAGGTGCCGCCGAAAATGCCTGAGTTTCGTCTCTAGAGGGACTTTCGGCCGCCGAACCTGCCGCCGAAAGTTTCCTGTCCAACCTTCTTTTGCATGTTTTATGTGATTGTTTTAGGGTGTTCTAGGGGGTTTTGGGGGAGTTGTTTAGAGTTGTTCTTGAGCTAGTTTGGTCCCTCATTTGAGTCCACCTGTGTAGGAACGGACCAGAGGAACCGAAGAGAGCTGCAGTGAGCACTGCTTCAGAGTATTCAGAGTCAGTTCAGCGTCAGCCAGAGATGAGTGGAACTAAACTTATTGTTTTAACTTGAGAATTTAAATGCTTTTAGCATGTTCCATGCATCATGATATGTAATAGGTTGAGTGCACTAGACTTCACGAATATGACGCATTGCATTATTCAGTGCTTGTACGGATTAGACATAGTGGATTCACTAGCCCTCGTAGTAAAGTCCTGAGGAGCCCTGAGAGGACCGGGCACATGGCACCCTAGTGTGTGTAATAAAGTCCTGAGGAGCTCCTTTGCGGGCCGGGCACAGTTGAGGGATTTTTGAATTAGTCCGTCTGAGATTGGTGATTTACTTGTGATGTGATGCATTTCATGTGAGCATGTTTATTAACATATTTTTAATGTTCTACTCACTGGGCTAGTATAGCTCATCCCTCTCCTTTAACCCCAGTTTTGCAGGTTCATAGTTCAGTGGGAGTTTCAGCAGGGTACAGAAAGAGTAAAGAGTTATGTAATAGCATAGAGTGGACATGTAATTTTGTTGTAAAGAGATGTTTTCGTAGTGTGCTTGACCCAGTTGTGTTGTAAATCCCTTTTTGTATACATGGTCTGTTTATGCAAATGTTTTATTGCTAAGTATGTGAAAACCAGGCTTAACATAGTATGAGTTGAACCTGTTTAGAGCATTGATGAGAGCTCTAGTAAGGGGTTCTGTAGTACAGAGTTAGTGCATGCACAGGTTGAGCCCTGGTAACAGAATAAAATTTTATATTTTTATAGAAAATGTTTGATCATGTATGGGATTGTACAGGTACACAGAGAGTATAGCAGGCTTGCTACAGGTCCCGGCGACCTTAAGTCGATCCGGATCCTAGCGCCGGTAGCAGTCCAATTTTCGGATCGTTACAAATCCAAACTTGGTGGTAGCCACTTTTAAAATCGATCATAGAAAAGACTTTAGATCCTGATAACTGATCCAGCATATCATCCAGTTTAGGAATAGGAAATCGATATTGAACCGTAATCTTATTGATGGCTCTACTATCCACACACATTCTACAGTTTTCATCTTTTTTTGGAACCAATAAGGTAGGGACTCCGTAGGGGCTAATGCTCTCCCGAATGTGCCCTTTCTTCAATAGCTCTTCAACCTGTTCTTGAAGGATTTCGCTCTTCCTTGGGCTCATCTTGTAATGAAGCAGATTCTGTAATTTGGATCTAGGAATGAGATCAATCCGATGTTGAAAATCCCGCAAAGGTGGAAGCTTTGAATATTCCTTCACTACCCTATGAAAACTCCTTCAAAAGCTCTTTGACGGCTAGTTGTAAAAATGGTGCATCATCCACTTCACCTTTTGCTCTCACCAATAAGGCCAACATGCCTCCAGATTTCTCCACTGCGCTTGATAGCCTTTGCACTCCTATAGAGAAAGCAACAACAGTTTTTCCTTCCACTTTAGAATGTTTTACAAAACCAGAAGGTAAAATAATAATCTTCTTATGATTCCATGTAAACATGGATGAATTCTCCTTCCCCTTATGCAATGCATCAACATCGAACTGCCAAGGATGACCTAACAAAATTTCACAGCAATCCATATCCACAACATCATAATTAACAGATTCAATGTAAGATTTACCGATCGAAATAGGCACGCAGTAGATTCTGTTGACTTTAATTGTCAGATCTTCTTTAATCCACCCAACTTTGTATGGTGAAGGGTGAGGTTGTGTAGGCTATGTAGAAAACTGCAATTTCTCCATCAATTTCTTAGCTATCAAATTCTTACAACTGCAACTATCTATAATTAGTCTGCAAATTGCTTCTCCCACTCGACACTTCTCCTGGAAAATCTTCCTTCTTTATGTCTCATCCTCCTATTTCATCGAGTGTAAAATTTTTTTTCACCACATAAGTGACCTTCCCATTTTTAGAATCAGCAATAGACTCATCATCTTCATCCACTTCCTCCTCAAATTCAACCACCTCCTCAACCACATTAACCTGTCGATGACCATTATTAACTCTCCTGGGTTCTGGATAGTTATTCGATCAATGTCCAGGTTGCATGAAGCGATAACATATGTCTCTTATTGATTTCTAATAAGAATTGGTCTTGCCTCTTTTGTCTGCTATATTAACAACGGCCTTTCCCTTATTGTCTCTCCTTTCTTCCATAGTCTTAGAATGTTGTTCGCTGTAATTACCTCAATACTGTTGAGTTTCTATCAAACTAAAATTTCTGTAATTAAAATTTCGATTAGATTGATGTCGAGGCTGCCATTCAAAAAGTTCTTCAGCTCTTTTTGCAGTCTCAATGGCATCTGTAAAAGTGAAAATCGCAGCTACTCCCATCATGCAATGAATTTCATAATTCGGTCCCCTCTAATAATGAGCAAACTGTTGGGCTTCGTTCTCACAGTCATCACATCTCGCCTGCAATTGCAAAAACTTCTTTATATATTCATCTACCCTTCAACTCCCTTGAATACAGTCATGATACCAGTTATACAAAACCTGGGCATGATCACTAGACAAGAACCGTTGTTCAATCGTCTGCTTTATCAACAACCAGTTTTGTATAGGTTCCAGTCTCCTGCGATAGCGTTCGTTTTGAATAGAATTCCACCATATTGCTGCACCACCCTTTAATTTATAAGACACAATTGAAACCTTTCAATCCTTCTCCATATTCATAACTTCAAAAAAATGATCAACCTGCGCTAACCAATCAATGACAGATTCTACATCCAACAAACTAGAAAAGTTTTGGAGGTCTATCTTTATCTTGTAACCTTCATGATAACCTTGTTGGGGATTTACGACCACAGGATCTGGAACTAGCTTTGGGCATTCCGCTGCGGCGGGTTGGTTGTTACCCATTGTAAGGCTAGCTGTCTAATCATCTCCCTTAATTCTGTCAAGGATATCTCAATTGCAGCGAGTCGCACCTCTTAGTTGTCGGTCATGGATGAACTTTGCTCTAATACCGACTGAAATAGGACTATTTAGGCTCCCCAGGAGTTTTAACTAATAACGTTTGGCTAAAATAAAATTTAGAAAATGAAAGGTTAAAAGCCGAACTTTCTTATTAAATTCTCAAAAATTAAAAAGTATCTCAAACAACCAAGAAAATGACTACTTATAATAGCAAAAATCCTAATACGGAAAATTATAAAAAAATCTAAAAAATTAATAAAAATGCAAAATTAACCCTCTTAAATGATGAAATTTTCACCTCCAACTTTGTGATAGGCCTATGAGCTTTGTCACATTTTTGAAAGTTGTGCATCTCAAAATTTCCTTTTCAAAAAGCTATTGTGGGCCTCCAACGGCTGTCGGCAGCAGAAATTAAGTCCGGTCTAATTCTGCCATAAAATCCAAAGTTAATTACTTCGTATCAAACACCTTCGAAATGAAAAGAATATCAACATTGAGGAATTTTCACCCAAAGAGATTTCTATTGATGCTCAAATTTCCATAGCCACTTGAAATGGTTATATAGAGAAATATCTTAAATTCCCAAACCACCATGTTTCTTAGGAAGGAGAAGAGAACCCCAATTCACAAGATGAATTTTCTTTTAGCATACCCCTCCAGACCAAAGGAAATTCCTTATATGTGATTCCAACCTATTAGCAACCTTCTTTGGAATTTTGAAAAGAGATAAGTAGTATAAAGACACACTACTAAGGCAAGATTTTATGATTGCTAATCTTCCAGGCAAAGATAAGGCTTTTTCCTTCCAGAATGCAAGCCTTTTTTTCAATTTTTGAATAATAGGAGACCGGGTGATTCATCTTTTGCCACTTGCCTTAAGAGGAAAGTCCAAGTACTTGGTAGGTAGGGAATCCAATTTACAACAACACACATTGGCGGCCTCTTATAAGAAATGACTATCAATGTTAATAAAAATCAGCTGACTCTTATGAAAGTTAAATACCAGTCCGGACATGTAGTAGATGCATCTAAGAATTCTCAAAATCGTCAACGCATTTTCCAATTTTGGAGAAGTAAAAAACAAAGTATTATCAACAAAAAAAATTGGTGATTTAAGGGTGTATTACCATGAGGTCCCACCAAGACACCTTCTAAAACACTTGAGCCACAAGCTTTAGCAATGAGGGAAATTATTGGTTCAACTGCAATAATAAACAAGAAAGGTGAGAGTGGATCACCTTATCGTAAGCCATTCATTAGGTGGAATTCTTCAGAAGGACACCCATTAGTCATAATATTAACTCTAGCATTCGAGATACAATTCCAAATCTAAGACCTCCACTTGCTACCAAAGCCCATACTAGCTAGCCATAGTAAAATATAGATGCTTTCAAGAGATAGAATCAAAGGCTTTTTCAAAGTCAATTTTGGTGCAAATATAAGCTATATAATGAGAGTTTTGAGTAGATCTACTTGATTTTTAGCCGTAGTAAAATATAGATGCTTCCAAGAGATAGAATCAAAGGCTTTTTCAAAGTCAATTTTGGTGCAAATATAAGCTATATAATGAGAGTTTTGAGTAGATCTACTTGATTTTTATTTCCTTAGGATTAGGTTCTACTTGGAAGCAAAATAATTGAGATGTGTGCTAACCCAAAAATGATGCTTGCATATGTCTGGATGTTGAAAGAACTAACATATCTATAGTGTTTGCTTTGATTTCTTGGTTGTTGTTGCATGGCTCTTATGTGAAGCTTCAAGCTTCATTCGTTAGTAGCCCTGGCGAAAAGATTTGAGTAGCGGTAGTGTAACAGTCCAAAAATCGGACCGCTACCGACGCTAGGATCCAGATCGGCATAAGGCCGCTGGGACCCGTAGCAAGCCTAACATGCATCCTGTATACCTGATTAATCCCATACATGATCAACATTTACATAAAAACTTTAAACTTTCTTTCTTTCATTTACCGAGCTTAACCTGTGCATGCACCACTCATAATCATAAACCCCAACACTAAAGTTCTCATCAACAACTCTAATGGGGCAACATACATTAAGCTTGGTTTTCATGCCTCAATATAAAACATACATAAAGACCATGTACAGAGGGATGAACCACACACTAGGGCAAAGCACAACTCTATCTATTACATTACATTATCTCATTTTACATTTTAATACATATCTTTACATTACATCATAACTTTACAAATACATCATGTCCACTACTATCCTTTTACATAATCATAACCATAACCATAACCTGCTGACCTCCTGAACTATCTCTGACCCTGCAAACCTGGGGTTAGGGAAGAGGGGTGAGCTATAAAGCCCAGTGAGCAGAACTAAATAAAAAACAGTTTATTATATCATATGCTTTCATGACATGCATCACATCACAAACAATACACATCAAGGATGAATTTGTCACCAATAGCCCTCTACATATAAATCTCATATCATAACAAGTTCAGCAATGCTCTATGCCAGGGGCGATACGGCCACGCCTGGACTTCACATACTCTATGCTAGGAGCGATACGGCCACACCTGGACTTCTCTTACTCTATGCCAGGGGCGATACGGCCACGTCTGGTCTTTCCATCTCATATCATGTCATACATGTCATATCGTATCATATCATGTCATACTGAGGGCTAATGGATCATCCAATATCCATCCACATCATCATCATCGTATTATGCAATGCAACATATTCGTGAACTCTAATGCAACAACCTATTACATAACATGGTATTCGTGATGCATGAACATGCTTTAAACATTTAATTTCTTTAATATTAAAAGAGTTATGTTCTACTCACCTTTGACTAGCTCAGGACTGACTCTGAAGCAGCTAACACTGCCAAACACCTCGGTTCCTCGGGTCCGATCCTACACAGGTGGACTCCAGTGAGGTGCCAAACACACTCGAACCAACTCATAAACAACTCCCCAAAAAAATCCCCTAAAACACCCTCAAAACATGCATAGAAAACAACCATGAAAGGGCTGGACAGGGCACTTTCGGTGGCACTTTCGGTGGTCGAAGGTCCCTTTCAGAGCCGAAAGCCATGCAGGTTCGGCGGCCGAAGCCTCTATCCAGATCCGAAAGTCAGGCACTTTCGGCGGCCGAACATCACCTTCGGCGGCCAAAAGTCTGCTCCAGATCCGAAACACAACTATCGGGGGCAAGGTTTGGCGGCCAATCCATGCATCCATAGGCAGTTTGGCGGCCAATCCATGCACCCATAGGCAGGTTCGGCGGCCAAAACTACCTTCGGCGGCCGAACCTGAGTTCATCAGAACTCAACCTCTCGTGCATACCAGTCTCCAAAACCTTACCAAACACCCCAAACAAGCACCCAACCTCTTAAAAACATGCATAAACCCTTAACCATGCACAAAGGAGCTTAAACAAGCTTAAACTCCAACAAAGAACATCATAGAGCATACATAAAGAGCTTATGACCCACATAAGCCAAAACCATCAAAACTACTCAAAACCTCACTTGCTCTCTCCCAATCATGCATACACTCTCCCACATACACGAAGGAGCATAAACATTTGTCTAAACCCCCAACAATCAGCACATAAACATATATTGGGCATAAAACCCACATAAACCCTAACATGCATATCTACCCATACTCAACCATCAAAACATCTTTAAACTTACTTAAAACTTTATTAAAACACAAGGAAAGCAAGGATCTACACTTACCTCTTGAAGATTGAGGGGTGGTGCGATCCCTAACTCGGAGGTGTGGAGGATCCAAGCTCCAAAAGCCTCCAAACTCCCAAAACTCCTATTTAAGCTTCAAAACTTCAAAACAAGGGTAGAACTCATGAAAACTTGAGGGATGGGTAGAGAAAGTATGAAAACGACCAAAGGAGTACAAAAACTCACCTGAGCTCAAGAATGGAGAGAAAACTCGCCAATTTCAGATCTGAGGGTTCTTTATAGGTGGCCTGGTCAACGACCTTCGGCAGCCTAACGTGCCCCCTAAACTCATGCATGTTTGGCGGCCGAACCTTGGTTCGTTCAAACAAAGCTTTCGGAGGCCAAAAGCGCTCCCGAAACCTTCCCATGTTCGGCGGCCGAACTTCACTTTCGGCGGCCGAACTTCACTTTCGGCGGCCGAACCTGGCAAATGCCTCCTTGGTCTTTTCTTTCAAAACTCAATTCTTTTTCATTTAAAACCATGAAATCAGTAAAAATATTTTAGAAACCACATTTTACCCCTCTAGAAGACTCTGGCATTGCCAGAATTCCAGATTCCAATGGAGATTCCACCGGAAGGTAGGGATTCCGATGCCGAAATCTAGTCGGGTATTACAGGTAGCTCATTGGATTTAAAGAATTTCGAAATATGCGAGAGGGTCATCAAAGAGTACATTGTTTCTTTCTCTCTCTGTATTTGATTTGGTGATGTTATTTCTTTTCAACCCTAGGCTTAACCACATCGTCTTCCTCTTATGCCATTTTTTTTTATCTTTAGCCGTTTTTAGATATTCCTTTGCTTTTATTTTTTATGCGTTGCCAATCTGCTAAGTTGCATTGCCATTTAACATTGGGATTTCTTTCTTGAGACTGCTAAAATGGAGGAGATGGGTGCTATGACAGTAACTAGGTAAACATGAATATGAGTCTCCCATTTTTCTTAGTAGTCTAGAGCTTTCTTAAGTTTAAGGCTTATTCCACACTAGACTCGTTAGTTGTGTTGGCTTTGGGTCTGTATTGTAGTTGTTTGGACTTATCACTTTAGACTTTGATTGCCTTTTATGATTTTCTTTTGCTATTAATGAATTTTTATCTTTCGATAACAATCAAGTATAAAATAGTTTTATTTCAAATCCATCTCTTATAATCAAGAATAAAATAGTTTAATTTTGAAATCCACTTCAAAAAGCTTTTCATAAATAAAATGGTACAACTTAAAATTTATGATTTATTAATAATCTATATTAAAATTATATATAGATCCTCAATTTTAAATGTCCGTATATAAACATAGCACAAAGGAAAATGAAAAAAAAAAAAAAAAAAACATTCAAATCATAGTTCCATGAATATTATTTTGGAATAGAGATAATATTGTGTCAGAATAGTTTAATATAACTAATTAAATTAGTTTTTTTTTAAGTTCTATCAAAATATTCCTATAATTTGATTTTGTCAATAAAACAGAATACCCGTTACTTTTTAATCCTTTTTACTATTAGTCGAAGATACAAAGTCTTAATTATCCTTGTACTTGTACAACCTAAAGAAACCGGCCTCACCTAATCCCTCTTCTAGTTCTCCTTTTGGTACGTTTGTTATATTCTCTTGCCCTCAATTTTACCATTGCTACTCCTTAACTACCCTCTTCTGCTGGAAATTCACAATCCTGCACTCTTCTCTAATCTTCTAATGGTCTCTTTTGTTTCTCAATTCTGAGTTCGTGTTCTTTACTCTTGTGTAATCTCTTGAACGAAACTTCGACGTTTATTGAATTCCCAAGTTACCGTTCTTTTATTTCAACGCCATTTGAGTACAAAATCTTCTTGTTATGCCCCAAGTTTTCATCAATTTCTGCTTTTATATACAGTTGAAGAGTCAATTCTTCGAAAAAATTTGATAGTCTTGAGCTAATTCTAAGCAACAATTGTCATTATTAAGATATATTCTTTAATTAATGGGTCAATGCACTATACCACTCCAAAGCCATTTTCTATAGTGCAACACCTTGGATTTGGAGGGCAGAAAGTGGAAAAGGTTTACCGATGAAGTTCCAGAAGAGCTGACTTTTGTTAGGTTGGCGAGTGACGAAGAAAGCAAATTGTATGAAATTGTGGGAATTGGGTAATGGAGGGAATTGGGTGGAGTTGAAAGTTTGCTTGAAATTGAGGTATAAACGAACCGAGTTAAGTGTAACTTTGAAAATTTTAAATTTGGTTTTTTTTTTTTTTTAATTTTGAATTTAAATCGAATATTAATAAATTCAAATTTAATTCATTTAGCAAACGAGTTAATATAAGCTAAATTTCTATCCAGTCTAATATCAAATAATTCAGAAATAATTTAATTTATTTATAATTAGAGCAAGTTTTAATTTAAATTTAAAATTAAATAATTTAAGTTAAATAAGTATATATACAAGTTAACTTGTAAATCTATAGAAAATACTCTTAAATTTTAACAATCTAAATATTTATAAGTTCTCATAATATAATCAAACTGTATACCGCCGAATTTTAAAAAATTTAGATTTGCTCAGAATAACTTATTCTAATTTTGAGCTTAATTCTTTTATTATATTAAACTCACATGCTTAGTAAGCATATTTAAAAGTTAGTTCACGAGATTACTTATAAATTTAAAAATAATCCAAACTCACAAGTTTTAACAAACTGAATAATATAAAATTTAAGTTTGTTTATTTACTAAATGGGGATAAAAATCAAGCTCGATCTTGAGTCGTTTAGAAATTGAATCGAATCTAATATAGTTTTTATCAAATCGAATATTAAATAGTTTATAAATAATTCAGTTTATTTATATTCCTACCTTAACTGATGTGTAAAAATTTTGGCCTTTCGAATTATTATTTTCACTTTTAAGTTAAAAAAAATTGGACTAACAATCAAAAGATTAGGAAGTAATTAACGCCTATTCTATTGACAGAATTAAATTAGGGATATTTTAATGTAGTTTAAAAAATATAAAATATTTTAATTAATTAAATCAAACAATAGTAATCATCTTTAGGATACACCAGTTAAAATACCCGAACAATACTTTAAGTATATAATTTTATTATCAAATTTCTGCAATATTATTTGAACCTATATATAAAGTTATATTATTTATAAATTATTACAAAAGATTTATTTTTATTGTTGGGGGCGTTCATTTGCTTTTCAAAGAACTAGCCTTCCTTTATTTTTTTTTTTTAAATAACTTACATATGAGAAATAATTTTTAAGAACAAATTTTTTTTTCAAAAAATAACAATACTTTTTATTATTTAATTGTAATGTAAAAAAATAATAATAAAAGGTGTTAATAAGATCTACATTCGGAAGGCGCAATGGTGCCATATATTTCATCATAGACAATCTCGAGTATCTTGCGTTTAGAGAATCAATTATGGCAGATAAGCCACCCTTTTTAGAATGGCCCACAGCACGCAGTTGTGCTCTCACTGCTCTCTGTAGCCTCCTCTGGTTTTTTGTCCCTCACCTTTGGTGTCTTGCCAATCTTCAAGTCCTCCTTACCTACCCTTCCCTCTCTTCTCCCTTTTGCTCTTCTACATAGTTTCATCTATTCTTTTCTCCCCAACCACCATGTCTGATTTTGAAGTAAATGTGGACGATCTCATTTCCAAAGCTTTAAATCTCACATGTCAAGATAGAGTTGTTGAGTTAACATCCACCTCTGACAATTCCTCCACACATCAAAGAAATGTCTTGGTCGGAAACCTTCTATTTGAAAGAAGTTTCAGTCCCACAATCATTAAAGCAGCTTTAAGCAAGTCGTGGGGTATTTTTAAACCCTTCCACCTAACCCCTAAAAAAGCGAATTCCTACATTTTACCTTTGAAAATCTAACAGACTTGCAATATGTCCTTCTCAACTCTCCCTGGTGTATCCATAATCAACTCTTATCGATAAGAGAACCCTGATGTGCCCTTTGATGATCTGGATTTCCGGTACAAATTCATGGGCTGCCACCCAATCTATGAACGCTCAGAATGCCAAACTAATAAGCAACATGGTAGGCACCTTTCTGGAGATGGACTCTGCTCATGAAAGAAACAGCCAAACATCCACCTTTCTTAGGATCAGAGCGTTGGTTTCATGAAACAAGCCTATTGTTCCCCGATTCAAGAGTAAGAAATCTGATGGTTCGACACAATGGGTGAACCTAAAATATGAAAACTGCCTGATCTGTGTTTCAGATGTGGAGTTATGGGCCATTTAATTAGGGATTGCTCAACAATCAATCGCTCAACAGAAGAAGGAATTACTACAAGAGAAAACGCTGGCAACATCGAATCTAACTCTGGTCCGTTGTTAAAGGCCAACCATCTCTCACCTCCTCGCAACTCCAGCAAATCAATTACAGATCCTACAATCAATTCTCAAAGAAACATTTGTGTGTTGCAACCGTGAAAGATAAACCCAGAGACAATCCGAACAAGGGCAGAATCAAATCCCGAAAATATTGCCATCAGAGATGCTCATCATCACTAGGGATCAGATCAACCAAGGCGCCAAGCATGGCCTGATTGCCAAGCATGGCGGCCCTGGCGCCTGGCCCCCTGAGCTCAAAAATAAATTTGTAATAATATATTTATATCTAAATTTAATTTAAAAAATAAGAACAAAATTAATAATAATTAAATATAATTATACAAAAATTTACATTAATATTATGAATGATGTCTAATGATGACTATGTAAATGACCGCCCGTGCCACAATGTCTTGGTCTCCTCTCATCAGGATGTCTTGTGTTGTACCGATGCCCATCAAATGATGGCTCCTGTTGAGTTTCTTGAGAATTTCCAACATCATCGTCAGCCATAGATATATTTAAATCAAGAGGTTGAGATCGATGTCTTGAACTCTCCCCAACAACTGGATCCTGAGTTGCAAAGCCGAAATCTCCTGAATAAGGGGTTGCCGAAAATAATTCAGGAAAATCCGAGGAAAACAAGCTAAGTCGGCTTGAGGGATCATCCATTGATTGTTGAGGGAATGCTGGAAAAACAGACTCTGATGGAGTATGTGGTTGCGTAGGGGAGAAGAAGTCGAACGACGTGCTAGCCATGCCTTCCCCTCCAGTCTGATCGTAATTGGAAGGAGTTGGAGTAAACGACTGAAAAGGCATAGAAGAAGGCTCCGGTATCCATCCTGTATACTGACTATGAAAATCGTCTCCATAAGTTGGCATTTGTGAAGATTGACCCAATTCTGTATATGAGCCGTATGGATGGAATGCAACTGGTGATGGTATCTGCATTACACCAGGATTTGGCGTAGGCTGTGGAATTTCCGTCTCCCTTGATGGCCTGGTAGTGTGGCGACGATGTCGTGGAGGATTCCTGGAGGAGGAGGGTGCATCAGGTACGTCATCCGGAAGCGGTTGGGAAGGTGGTGCCGGCTGTGGAGGTGGTATTTTGGAAATGCGATCGAACAAACGAAGTGCATGAAACATTGAATTAACTGCATTTCCAATCTTGTCTACTGTTGGGTGACGAACTTGACTCGCCCATAAGTGGCAGTTCTCCAAACTATCCTCCTGCAAAATGTATTTATTAAGATATGTATCCCAAAAGTTAAGTAATGTAAATATTTATATAATTAATACAAAAATCAAAGTGCCCATTACCACAGCGCCGATTGATGCACCCTTTTGAGACACCCACCGACGTGCAATCATTCTGTACCATTCCATATACTGTGAATGGTAATGTAACGGCTGGGTCATAGTATTGCTGGCCACAATCCGTCGGTGCCTTGATTCCCAGAGCGTAATCCAATGTTGGTTCTCGGTCATCCAATTGGTAGTTAAAGAATTTAATTTTATTGAATGCATATCATCTGTTTGACGTGGTGGTTGTGGAATGGGTTCAGAAAATCCAAACTGTCTCAGCACTCTGTCAGGTTGATGCCACTCAACAATATGAAAACAAATCAGTGGAACAACTGATCTCCATATTTGTCTACCCTGTAGACAGTAATCAGGCATAGCGTCCACCATATCATCAGAGTATGGCTCCCATATAAACTGTGTAGATAAGATAATGTCCAAGGTAAAAATAATATAATTTAAATTGACATGTAATTTAAAGGTATACAATGATGACCTCTTCGGCTTCCATGCGATCAAGTTGGTACCGAAGTTATACCAGCACATGCGTTGTAACTTTGGTAATACTTCTAGCATTACTCCATCTACACAATTTATAGTTTGGAATTAGTTACAAGATGCTGGATTTGATGGTGTAGTAGTACAAAATTTACAGCACATACCGACTGCCAATCGGTGTATCTGGAAAAGGATGCATATGGGAGATGGTAGGGGCTATTGTTTTGATTCTGTCCCATGCCCAAAACTATAAAATATGAAGTGGCCCGCCAACTTGCTGCACTTGTGGTGATGTTGCTCTGCAACGCTCTTTATAAAGCCAAGCAAGGTAGGCTGCACCCCAACTATATTGACCACAAGTGTTGAAATTAGCGAGTAGTGGCAAAAACATAAGATTGACCCTATGAGCAGACCGATCAATGAATAACGATCCACCTATTAGCCGTAATAGGAAAGCCCGAGCATGCCTCTAGATAGTAACATCATTAGCATACTCTGGAATTTGGTCAAAGTTATCTCTCAACCAGGTGAGTGCAACAGTATTTCCCTTCATAACTTCACGATCCGGGACCAACCCAAGTAAATCTTGACATAGTAATTGCCAAGGTTGTCCTGTAGTCCCAGTAACAGCATTGCCATCAATAGGCAATCCAGATATCAAACCCATATCTTGAAGTGTAACTGTACACTCTCCATGGGGTAACATGAAAGTATGTGTTTCTAGTCTCCATCTCTCAACCAAAGCCGTTATGAGGTGGTGATCTAAATGGAAGAACCCTAATCGAACAACTCCGTAAAATCCACTAGCACGGAGATAAGGGATAAGCCTGTCATCAATATCATGACCGTGTAATACAGTAGATGATCGTCGGCATGTGATTACACCGGCCTCTTGTGGATCATCCCACACGACTTGGGACCTATGAGATGCTTGGAGATATAGCAATGAAGTATCACGTGGTCCTGGGTTAATAAATAATCTACTGTCATTTGAGCTGTCCATTCCTACAAAGGGTTATTACAACTGTCAATTCCTTATGTCAATAATTTTTATTGCTAGACATGAGCATAACATAACAGGAATAAAAGAATAATATGAATTTACAAGGCAATTCTTTGTTTTAGTACAAGTGATGAACTCCTAAACCTGACCTCCTAAACCTGACCCCCTAAACCCTAAAACCAAACTCGATTACCTCAACCCTAAACCTAAATCCTAAACCTTAAATCATAAATCATAAACCTTATCCAGTAAACCCCATTCCATAAACTATAAACCCTAAACCCTAAACCCTAAACCCTAAACCCTAAACTAAAGAATATATACCATAAACCCTAAACTCGATGGTAAAGACATTGGTTAAGATAACAAAGACAATCCATGGAAATGAGCTATTAACATATACACAATTTGATCATCTAATAACCATCTTCTACCTGTTGCTCAAAAAATAAATGACATACCATTTTCAATATGTTAACATATTACATAACACGATAAATGCATGTAGGCATTTCAACAGCATTTAGGTAGACAATTGTCGCATTTCCAAAATCAGAAATTTTTTTAGAATGATATCCGACAAATATATTGTTAGCAAAACCTTATTCCAAACAAGCATTGATTGGTTGATTTGAAAAACATCGCTTGTGACCATACCAGGAATAATTGTTTGGATCAATATATTTGTCTATTAGAGTGTTATGACTACTATATTTTCTCTTTCCTCTGCTTAATGGGCATACTGATGACTCACTAAAATCTTTGGAGGATGACATTTTCTTGATGTAACATGCATAAAATGTCAACTGGATAAATATCATAAACAAACAAGGAATCACAACAAATTATAGATTTTTTCATAAAATAGACATGTGAAAATCATAAATTTTTGTTCACAGTACATGTCTTTTTATTATGTCCTGATTGGCCACATATAGAACAATGATTTTTTTCCAGGAATATTAACTTTTGTACCCCTCCAATCCATTTCATTCTGAATTCTCGATGACTTCGGTCGCCCTTTTTTCCTTATTCGGTTCTTGTTTGGAATTAGTGGTAATTCATAATCTGCAGGCCAATAGTCTGAATTGCCTAATGGATTGAACATGTCTTCGTAACATTTAATTGGCCTTTCGAGAGTGTAGTAGCTATCAACGAATTGCTCATAATCCACAGACCTCGACATGCAGGCTACTATGGCATGTGAACATGGGATATGCATCTCTTGAAATTTTCCGCAAGTACAGGTCCCTTCTATAAGCTTAACAACTTGTTTTTTACCAGATTTAGAACTTCGGACTTCAACAACCAAATCATCACGATTAAATGTTGTAACACGATGGCCATTTGCTGACTGTGCATTTTTTTGTATGATTTCACCAGTTGACTGGGTGAATCTATAGCCCTATTGTTGCTGCCGATGAAATTGACTCCTTCTTGTATCGAAGTAATGCGCACATTGATAAAATATTTTTTCAACCATTGCTGTAATAGGCAAAGCTCGAAAGCCTTTCAACATTCCATTGACAGACTCAATGGTGTTAGTCGTCATTGATCCATATCGCTTCCCACCGTCATGGGAACGAGTCCACTTCTCTAAAGATATCTTCACAGCCCATTCAAAGGTCTCGAGATTGACTTCCTTAATTTTATTCATCGCGTCATAGAATTTTCTCTTTTGGCTATGATTAGCTGTTACGGTAAAAATATATCACTGAATATGAATAGGTAGAATACAATAAAATTTTAAATTTAAAATAAGAACACGCAGATAAAGTTTTACCAGCCTTTCACAAACATTCCTTCATTGTTGCATTCTTGAATTTTGTGTTGTAATTGCTCAAAATGTGCCGTATGCAGTATCGATGGTGTCCACTTGGTGGTTGCCACCAATATTGTTCCATAGATTTCTTAATTCCAATGTGACGATCAGAAATGACAGTTAAATCTTCGCGTTCTGTGACATAGGCTCTCAAACAAGACATGAACCATCCCCAATTATCTGAATCCTCGTTCTCGACAATAGCAAAAGCCAATGGAAATATCTGATTATTTTCATCAAGCCCTGTTGCACACAATATACACCCACTATATTTACCGTATAGGAATGTCCCGTCAACAAAAATTACTGGTCGACAATGCTTGAATCCTTGAATAGATTGACGATAAGCCCAAAACATACGATCAAATACACGAGAAATACGATCCAAACGATCATTTATGTAATAGGGATCATCCTCAATTACGAATATCGAACCAGGATTGAAGTGGCACACTGCATTCATGTACTTACGGAGCCTTCCATACGATTCATCCCATTCGCAAAAAATTTTCCTAATTGCAATTTGTTTTGCCTTCCACGTTTTTGAATATGATGGTTCATATCCAATTTTATCTCTAACTTCTGCCTGAAGTGCTTTTATTTTAATTTGTGGTTGTTCTTCTATCATAGGCAAAATAAATTGACATAGAAATTTATTATCCAATTGAGTATGGTCTTTTTCAACCATTAGATTTGAACAAGTATGCGGCCCATTATACGATATAATTTTCCAAACCTCAGATCCCTCCTTCATTGATGCACGCATATGCCATTTACAGTTATGTTTTTTATTCTTGCATTTAATACTATATGTTTTTCTCTTTGTCTCATAAGAACAAAACTGATGATATCTACGCAAATGATATTCCTTTGCTGCTGTCATGACAGCATCTCTGTTTGAAAAAATCATCCCAACAGAAAACTCCATATTCGGACTCCAAAACATATCAGTCGGTGGCTTTGCATAAGGGTCTACACGCATTAATTCAAAATCTATTTCTGAAAATGGCGGTGGATGCACTAGAGACAAAATAGGATTAATATACTGAGCAACAACATTATAATCACCTGATAATAATTCGTCGTCCTCAATCCAACCACTTTCGTACTCGTTAATGTCAGAATCAGATAATCTATCTGAATCAACATCTTCATCAACTTCATCCACAACTTCATTAACAATACTATTAACACCATTAAAGTTGAAGTCTTCAGTACCAAACGGACTAATTGGACAGACTATAATTTCATCTTGCTCTTCAGTATTCGGATGCAAAATACAGTGTGAACTCGTTTTTGGATCAGTATAAGAGGGAGCAGCACAATCATCGTTCTGATTTCTATGAATATCTCTAACGACATCGACATAAAAAACTATGCTCTCAGCCCCTAGTGTACAGACGTAATTGAACATCATCTCTACATCGGCATCGTTCAGCAGCTTAACTAGTTCAAATTTGTAATCGTTATCACTAATAATTGGTTTCCTATATTCAATCTTGCATATGAATTGGTTGTGGTCTAACATATTTGTAGAACGCACTAGTTTCATAAACAGATCCTCATAATTCAACCTTCGTTTCATACGGAAAAAATTGTGCTGGCCACCAACATACTAGTAACCTAATTCGGTTCTAATAACATTACCATCCCAGTGTATAATTTCATAAGTCGGAAAACTCATTTTTGTCAAATCTATCATAGGCATTTCAAACGTAACAAAGATTAAGTAAGTATTTAATTAACATTAAAAAATAAGTGCAATATATTTAAGTGCAATATAATTACTCATACCTGTTTGTTTTGAATAATTCGATCTTATAGTCTTACAATGAAAATTGTACCCCAAACTGCAATATCAACAGCTGAAATCATTAGGACAAACCGCACTTTATCCTCCTTTTGCAACGGTAAAATGTTGCTTTTTTTGAAAATAATTTAAAATTTTGAAAATAATAATTAAAATTTTATTTTATTTATAATTCTTATAATTTTACTGCCATTAAAAAATAATATATGTAATTATATTTATTTATTAATAATTGTTAATATAATATATTTTTGTGAAACAGTTATTGTATAAAAAATAATTTTCATTTTACATATATAAGTAAAATAAAATATAAATACTTTGTAAAGTTCAATTTTCTGAAAAAATAAGGAAAATTTTCTCCTAAATTTTCCTAAATTTTTAATATATTTTCATTTTATACATTTTATTTTAATTTATTATTTAAAACTCTTCAAATTTTAATTAAATTTATATTAAATATTTTTTACCCAGCAGATTTCTAAATTAACACAAATTAAAAAAATATATTTTTCTATTATATATTTTATATTTTATTCTTTCTCTATTTAAAAATAATACATATTTTCTCTTTCATGTTTTTATTTCCCTCTTAAAGATATATAATCTTATTTTATAATATACAAAAAATTAAAATTACCTAAAATTATTGCAGCAACCCATGAAAAAAAAAAAGAAAATATGAAGATCAGTATAATTTTTTTTAATCAATGGTTCTTATGTATTAATTAAAAAAAATTAAAAGTGACATCAATTTTCTAATAATTTATTATATTTTTTTTAATATAGTTAAGGAAATATATATAATATATATGTTTTATTTTATTATAATTTATTATTTTAAAATATTTTTAAATTTTAATATCAAAGTATTCACTTTGTCCTGAATAAAATAATAATTATTTAAAATTAATGTTATTATAAATATGTATAAAATAGCATAAATATTATTATCTAAAATTAATCTTATAGCATTACAATGAAAATTTTTTACATAAATATTATTAAAATAAATATATTATATCATAAAAAATGGTGCATACTAATAATTATTGTAACGACCCGAAAATCGGACCGCTACCGGCGCTAGGATCCAGATCGGCTTAAAGCCGCCGGGACCCGTAGCAAGCCTGACATGTAACCTGTAAACCTATTTAATCCCATACATGATCAACAATCATACATAAAAATTAAAACTTTTCTTTCATACATTCTCTCATACACCAAACTCAACCTGTGCATGCACTGAACATAGACATAATCATAACCTTGACCCCTCTGTGGGATCTCATCAATGGCCCCAATGGGTGGCATAACATGTGTTGAGTTGGTTTACATCTACATCATAAAACATCTAAGATCATGTATTAAAAGGGATAACAATATTCATAGGGTCAAGCACAACTTCTAATCCTCAGTATCATTATACATAACATGACTATTCAACTTTTCATCATCTTACAATTTATCACGTCCACTTTCTATCTATTACAAACATATGACTTTACTCTTCTTGACTTCTCTGTCTAGCCCGTACCTGCAATCCTGGGGGATTAGGGAAAAGGGGTGAGCTACTAGAGTCCACTGAGCAGAATAATGAAAAACAACATTTAAATTCTCATGCCATCATGTAATTCAACACATCACAACAAATCACATCTTGGATGGTATTGTCACCAATAGTCCTCTACATTCCAAAGTGCCGGGACGTAGAATAGGTACAACCGGTCTTTCTCTTAACATAACATATCATAACATTCCAAGGTGTCAGGGACGTAGAATGGGTACAACCTGGACTTCCATACCATATCATGCCGTAACATCATCATACCATATAAGGACTAAAGGATCATCCAATAACCAATCCACATCAATATCATAAATGCAATGCAACATATTCGTGAATTCTAATGCAAACAACCTAATTCATCACATGGCATTCATGATGCATGAACATGCTAAAAACTTTATAATTTATTCGCTTTAAAACGTAAAGGTTTATTCTACTCACCTCTTAGCTAGCTCTACTGACTCAAAAGCAACTGAACTCACTGCTGGGGTCCTCGGTTCCTCGGGTCCGAACCTACACAGGTGGACTCAAATGAGGGACCAAACAACTAGAACATAACTCTAAAAACATCCCCCAAAAACCCCCTAAAACACCTCAAAACAATCATGCAAAAACATGCAAAGGAAGGCTGAACAGGGCAGGTTCGGCGGCACCTTCGGCGGCCGAAAGTCCCAGACAGAGACGAAAGTCTCTTTTTGGGGGCAGGCTTCGGCAGCCGAAAGGCTTGCCTCCCCAGCCATGTTCGGCGGCCGAAAGTCCTTCGGCTGCCGAACTTGGTTTCTGCCAAAGGGCAGAAACTTGGCTCCTCTATGCACATTTGCCTCCAAAACTTCCAATCATGCATAAACCTATTCTACAACACACATACTCAAGCATGCAAGCTCCTAGGGGCTTCAAACCATCTAAAACCCCATCTACAACACATCAAACAACACAAATCCAACATACATTGCCCATAAACCAACAAAAATCCAAAAACTCATAAAACCCTACACATGCATTTCTACTTCAAGAATCAGCTTAAAACTTGTTAAAAACATGTAGTGAGCTCAAGATCGGTCCTTACCTCTTGAAGATCGAGAGGAAAACAACCCTAGCTCGAAGATGGGAGGAATTTGAGTTCTTGAACCTCAAAGCTCCAAAACTTGCTTTAAACTCGAAAATCTTCAAAACAAGATGAAAACTCATAAGAAAAACATGAAATCTCGAAGGGAGAAGCTCAAAACAGAGGAGGGGCGGTGGAGAACTCACCTTGGCCGAAAACGGGAAGAAAAGCTTGCCCGTTTCGGCCATGGGGTCCTTTTATAGGGCTGTCCTTACCACCTTTCGGCGGCCTAACGTGCCCCCACAGCGCATGCAAGTTCGGCGGCCGAACATGAGGTTCGGCGGACGAACCTTGGCTGATTCAAACAAGGCTTTCAGAGGCCTAAAGCGCTCCCAAAACCTCCTCACGTTCGGCGGCCGAACATGACTTTCGGCGGCCGAACCTAGCAAAGTCTCCAAAGCCCTCTCCACTCAAAACTTGAATTTATTTTCATTAAAAAACATAAAATACATCAAAACATTTTATGAAAACATGGTTTTACCCTTCTAGAGGTCTCCGACATCCGAGATTCCACCGGACGGTAGGAATTTCGATATCGGAGTCTAGCCGGGTATTACATTCTCCCCCCTTAAGAACATTCGTTTCCGAATGTTCCACAACTAGCACGTAGCATGGCATACACATATCATTCATACAAAGCACATAAAACTCACAAGGAACTAACCTTAGAAAAGATAAGGGTATTGCTGGAGCATGGACTCCCGTGTCTCCCAAGTACATTCTTCCATATTGTGGTGGTTCCACAGGACTTTCACCATCGGGATTTCCTTGTTCCTTAGCTTTCTGATCTGGGTGTCTATGATCCGTACTGGCTGTTCAACATAGGTGAGATCCTCTTGGACCTCCACATCAGGCTCACTATGAACCTTGCCCGGATCTGACACAAACTTCCTCAACATTGAAACATGGAAAACCGGATGGATTCTTTCCATTGAAGCAAGCAAATCTAGCTTGTACGACACATTCCCAATCTTTTGCAAGATTTCAAAGGGTCCGATGTATCGTGGGGCTAGTTTACCTTTCTTCCCAAAACGAACTGCTCCTTTCATTGGAGACACCTTGAGCAATACCAGATCCCCCTCCTGAAACTCTACTTGTCGTCTGCGGATGTCTGCATAACTCTTCTGTCTGCTTGCAGCAGTCTTGATTCTTTCTCTGATTATGGGTACCACCCTGCTGGTAATCTCTACTAGCTCAGGCCCTGCCAAGGCCTTTTCTCCAACCTCTTCCCAGCAAACAGGTGATCTGCATTTCCTTCCATACAAAGCTTCATATGGAGCCATCCCGATGGTAGCATGATGGCTGTTATTGTAGGCAAACTCCACCAAAGGTAGATGTTGCCTCCAAGAACCGCCAAAGTCCAGCACACACATTCTAAGCATATCCTCTATTGTCTGGATGGTCCTCTCCAATTGTCTGTCCGTCTGTGGATGGAAAGCAGTGCTAAAATCCAACCTGGTACCTATGGCATTCTGCAGACTCCGCCAAAACCTGGAGGTGAACTGGGGTCCTCTATCGGACACTATTGAAACAGGAACCCCATGCAGCCTGACGATCTCATCTACATACATCTGCGCCAACTTGTCCACAGAATAGCCACTCCTGACAGGGATAAAGTGAGCAGATTTGGTGAGTCTGTCCACAATCACCCATATGGAGTCCAATCTGTTGGACGTCGCCGGTAACCCCACTACGAAGTCCATAGCTATATTCTCTCATTTCCACTCTGGAACAGGTAGCGAGTTAAGCATTCTAGCCGGCTTCTGATGTTCCAGCTTCACCCTCTGACACACTTCGCAGGCTGACACAAACTGTGCCACTTCTTTCTTCATCGCTGGCCACCAATAAACTTTCTTCAGATCTTGATACATTTTGGTGGCTCCAGGATGAACGCTGTATCTTGCATTATGAGCCTCCCTCATAATGTCTCCTTTTAGCCCTATATCATCTTGTACACAAAGTCTGCTCCCATAGCGGAGGATCCCCTTACGGTCAAATCTGAACTCACTGTCCTTGCCTGACTGAACAGTCCTGGCAATCTTCACTAACTCTGGGTCCTCATGCTGTTTCTGAGCCACTTGCTCCAGAAACACAGGTGTCACTCTCATCTGGGCCACTAAAGCACCTGTACCAGACAACTCCAACTGTAGACCTTCATCAATGAGCTTGTAAAACTCCTTTACCACTGGTCTCCTCTCAGCCATGATGTGGGATAGACTGCCTAGTGACTTCCGGCTTAGGGCGTCTGCCACGACGTTCGCCTTACCCGGATGATACTGAATCTTGCAATCATAGTCACTCAGCAGCTCTACCCACCTTCTCTGTCTCAAGTTCAAATCTCTTTGACTCAGGATGTACTGTAGGCTCTTATGATCTGTAAAGATCTCACATTTTACCCCATAGAGGTAGTGCCTCCACATCTTGAGTGCAAAGATTACTGCTGCCATCTCTAGGTCATGCGTGGGGTAATTCAACTCGTGCTTCTTCAGCTGTCTAGAAGCATAAGCAATTACCCTCTCATTCTGCATTAGTACACAACCCAGTCCCACACGGGATGCATCACAGAAGACTGTAAAGTCCTCATCACTAGATGGCAGAGCTAACACTGGTGCTGAAGTCAACCTCTTCTTAAGCTCTTCAAAACTCTCTTCGCACTGGTCGGTCCACACAAACTTCTGATTTTTCCTGGTTAACCTGGTCAGAGGAGCTGCTATTTTGAGAAGTCCTGGACGAACCTCCTGTAGTAACCTGCCAAACCCAAGAAACTCCTGATCTCCGTCACTGAAGTGAGTCTAGGCCAGTTAGCCACAGCTTCTACCTTCTTGGGGTCCACCTCTATTCCATTCTCTGACACTACATGCCCCAAGAATGAGATGCTCCTCAGCCAGAACTCACACTTGGAGAACTTGGCATACAAGCCATGTTCCCGCAAGGTCTGCAGAACCAACCTCAGATGATGGGCATGCTCCTCTGCATTCCTAGAATACACTAAGATATCATCTATGAAGACAATAACAAAGTGATCTAGGTATTGGCTAAACACTCTGTTCATGAGATCCATGAATGCTGCAGGGGCGTTGGTTAACCCGAACGGCATTACAAGGAACTCAAAATGCCCATATCTGGTCCTAAAAGCTGTCTTCGGCACATCTTCTTCCCTTATCCTTAGCTGATGGTACCCCGATCTCAGATCTATTTTGGAGAAACAACCTGCTCTAGCTAGTTGGTCAAATAGATCGTCGATCCTAGGCAACGGGTACTTATTCTTGGTAGTGACTTTGTTCAACTGCCTGTAGTCGATACAAAGTCTAAGGGATCCATCCTTCTTTCTGACAAACAAGACTGGTGCACCCCAAGGTGAGGTGCTCGGTCGGATGAAGCCCTTTTCTACCAGCTCTTGCAACTGTTCCTTCAATTCTTTCAACTCAGCTGGTGCCATCCTGTAGGGAGGGATAGAGATCGCTCGGGTTCCAGGCATCAGTTCTATCTCAAACTCTATCTCCCTAGCAGGTGGTAAACCTGGCAGCTCGTCTGGGAAGACGTCTAGGAACTCTCTAACCACTGGCATCGAGGCGGGCTCTCTAACCTGACTGCTGAGCTCTCTCACATGAGCCAAATACCCCTGACATCCCTTCCTAAGCAACCTACGAGCCTGAAGAGCTGATATCAGACCTCTAGGTGTACCCCTCCTGTCTCCCCTGAAGACAACCTCTGATCCATCCTGAGCTCTGAACCTGACTACCTTGTCCCTGCAGTCCAAGGTAGCACCATGGGTAGATAACCAGTCCATCCCTAGAATGACGTCAAAATCTGTTAAGTCTAGAACCACAAGGTCGACGGAAAGGCATCGTCCCTCAACAAAGACTAGACTGCACTGGCAGACTGACTCTGCCACTAATGGATCACACTTGGGTCCACTGACCCAGAGAGGACACTCTAACTCAGAGATCATCAACCCCAACCCTTTAACGGCTCTCGGAGCAATAAAAGAATGAGATGCACCAGTGTAATACACGGCTAGATTCTGACATCGGAATCCCTACCTCCCGGCGGAATCTCCGTTGGAATCTGGGATTTTGATGATGCCAGAGTCTTCTTGTAGGGTAAAAGGTGTTTTCTAAAATATTTTTACTGATTTTATGGTTTTAAATGAAAAAGATTTGAGTTTTGAAAGGAAAAGACCAAGGAGGCAATTGCCAGGTTCGGCCGCCGAACATGGCAATTGCCTCCTTGGTCTTTTCCTTTCAAAACTCAAATCTTTTTCATTTAAAACCATAAAATTTTAAATGAAAAAGATTTGAGTTTTGAAAGGAAAAGACCAAGGAGGAAATTGCCAGGTTCGGCCGCCGAACATGGGAAGGCTTCAGGAGCGCCTTTGGCCTCCGAAAGTCTTGTTTGAATGAACCAAGGTTCGGCCGCCGAACATGCATGAGTTTAGGGGGCACGTTAGGCTGCCGAAGGTGGTTCAGCAGGCCAACTATAAAGAGCCCTCAGATCGGAAATGGGCGAGTTTTCTCCCCATTCTCGAGCTCAGGTGAGTTTTGGTCCTCCTTTGGTCGTTTTCACGTTTTTCTCTACCCATCCTTCAAGTTTTCATGAGATCTACCCTGCTTTTGAAGTTTTGAAGCTTAAAAATGAGTTTTGGGAGTTTGGAGGCTTTTGGAGCTTGGATCCTCCACACCTCCGAGTTAGAGATCGCACCACCTCTCGATCTTCAAGAGGTAAGTGTGGATCCTTACTTTCCTAGTGTTTTACTGAAGTTTTAAGTAAGTTTAATGATGTTTTAATGGTTGAGTATGGGTAGATAAGCATGTTAGGGTTTATGTGGGTTTTATGCCCAATGTGTGTTTATCTGATGTTATGTTGAAGGTTTGAGCTAGTTTATGCATGTGGGAGAGTGTATGCATGATTGGGAAAGAGCAAGTGAGATTATGGGTTATTTTGATGGTTTTGGCCTATGTGGGTCATAAACTATCTATGTATGCTTTTGATGTTGTTTTTGGAGTTTAATCAAGTTGTTAAGCTCCTTTGTGCATGGTTAAGAGTTTGTGCATGTGTTAAGAAGTTGAGTGCTTGTTTTGGGGTGTTTGAAATGGTTTGGGAGGCTATTGGTGCATGAGGCTGAGTTCTGGATGAACTCAGGTTCGGCCGCCGAAGGTGGTTTCGGCCGCCGAACCTGCCTATGGATGCATGGATTGGCCGCCAAACCTTGCCCCCGAAAGTTGTGTTTCGGAGCTGAAGCAGACTTTCGGCCGCCGAAGGTGATGTTCGGCCGCCGAAAGTGCCTGACTTTCGTCTCTGGAGAGAGGGTTCGGCTGCCGAAGGTGCCCCCGAACTTGCATGACTTTCGTCTCTGGAAGGGACCTTCGGCCGCCGAAAGTGCCGCCGAAAGTGCCCTGTCCAGCCCTTTCATGAGTGTTTTCTATGCATGTTTAAGTGATGTTTTAGGGGGGTTTTTGGGTAGTTGTTTATGAGTTGTTTAGAGTATGTTTGGCACCTCATTCGAGTCCACCTGTGTAGGATCGAACCCGAGGAACCGAGGAGGCCATCAGTGTTAGCAGTTGCAGAGTCAGTCCAGCGTCTGCCAGAGGTGAGTGCAACTGAACCTTATGTTTTAAAATAAATTAAATGTTAAGCATGTTCATGCATCATGATTACCATGTTATGTAATAGGTTGTTTGCATTAGAATTCACGAATATGATGCATTGCATAATACGATGAAAGTGATGTGGATGAATCTTGAATGATCCTCTAGCCCTCAGTACGATATGATATGATATGATATGACATGGTATGATATGAGATAGAAAGACCAGGTCGCCCCTGGCACTATGCTATATGTAAGCGAACACTAGGTGAGGCCTAATCGCCCCTGGTGTAGTTGGACATGATATGATATGAGTTAAGTAAGCGAATACTAGGTGTGGCCTCATCGCCTCTGGTATAGTTGGACATATTAAGACATGTAGAGGGCTATTGGTGACAAATTCATCCTTGATGTGATATGCTTGTGATGTGATGCATTCCATGATAGCATACTTCAAAATGAACTGTTTTCTTTTATGGTTTCTGCTCACTAGGCTTTATAGCTCACCCCTCTCCCCTAACCCCAGGTTTGCAGGGTCAGAGATAGTCAGGAGATTAGCAGGTTATGTGGATGGTCATGTTTATGTAATAGATTAGTTGTGGACATGATGTAATGGAAGGTTATGTATTAATGTAAAAGAGTTGTATTGTAAAATGATATTATGTAATATGTTCAGAGTTATAGTATTGTGCTTGGCCCGAGTTGGATAACCCCTTTATACATGAGTTTTATTTTTATGTTGATGTATGTGTTGGACCGAGTTTGACATAGGGTATGCTGACCCTAGGGGGTTCTATGAGTTCAGTCATAGTGCATACACAGGTCAAGCTGGTGAAAGGTAAAGTTTTAAATGTTTTATGAAAATGTTTGCTCATGTTTGGGATTATACCGACTGTACAGGATGTATGTTAGGCTTGCTACGGGTCCCGGCGACCTTAAGTCGATCTGGATCCTAGCGCCGGTAGCGGTCTGATTTTCGGGTCGTTACAACCAGGGTCCATCAAGGCATACACATCTGAACAACCAATGACTAAGTTACCTGCCACCACGGTGTTAGATGCATCTGCCTCCTGCTGAGTCATGGTGAAGATCCGTGCTGGAGCTGATGGACCTTCACCTCTGAAACCCGCTGAAGAAGAGGCTGCTCCTCTCCCTCTACCTCTGCCACTGGCCTGAGTCATGGCTGGAGCTGCTGGTTGAGCCACACTGCCAGAAGCTGTCTGCTGAGACTGTGCTCCAAAAGCTGCCCTAGGACACTCCCGAGCCATGTGTCCCTCTTGCCCGCATCTGAAGCAGGCTGCTGTCCCAGCTCGGCAAACTCCCCTGTGTGGCCTACTACACTTTGCACAAACTGCATTATCCGCACCAGAGCTCGAGCCACTCCCTAGTCCCAAACTGGATTTGACCTTGTTCCAAAACTTGTTCTTCTTGGGCTTCCTAGTGGTATTATTCCACTTTTTGCTACCTGAAGCTGCTGCACTAAAAGAAGAAGAGCCTGGGGTCTTGGAACCAGAAGACCGTGCCACTGACTGTCTGACTGTTCCCTGAACGATGGCACTGGCCTCCATTTTTCGGGCCATATCTACTATGGCATGGAAGCTCTCCCTATCTGCTGACTGGATCAAAGAGGAATATCTAGAGTGGAGTTTCATGATATACCTCCTTGACCTTTTCTGATCCGAGTCAAGATTTTGCCCTGCAAATGGCAACAGCTCCAAGAATCTGTCTGTGAACTCCTCTACACTCATCTCATCAGTCTGCCTCAACTACTCAAACTCTATCATCTTCAGCTCCCTTGAACTATCTGGGAAAGCCCATCCTGCAAACTCGTTTGCAAACTCCTCCCAAGACATGCTGTCTACTCTCGGGTTCACATAATTCTTGAACCACTCTCGTGCCTTCTTGCACTTAAGCGTGAACCCAGCCATCTGAATGGCTCTACTGTCATCAGCCCCAATCTCATCTGTGATCACCTTGACCCTCTCAAGATACACAAACGGGTCATCTCCTTTTTCATACTGAGGAGCACCCAACTTCATGTAGTCGGTCATCTTGACCTTGCTCCCACTGGCTGAGCTAGGTCTAGAAGGTTGAGTAGCTGGGGCTGCTGGTTCTGTAGGTGGTGGAGGTGGGGGTGCAGCATTCCCCGAGGTGGGGTTTGCCGGGTGAGGATAAAAGGGTTAGGGAGGATAAGCTGGGTACTGGGGGTGAGGTGGATAGAAAGGTGGATAAGGCATGTAGGTAGGGTAGGGGCTAAAGCTGGAGTAATCCGATGTGCCTCCCATCGGATACCCTGAACCCTGTGGGAAGGGTGGATAATGGGGTGGAAAACCATACCCCGAGGCCTGAGCGCCTCCCTGTGACTCCCCTGTCCCCTCTTCCGACATGCTGACATCCAGATTCCCATCCCTCCTCTGGTCCTCTTCCATAACCTCCCTCACATCTGAAGAACTTCCTCCTCTATCTGTCCCCCTTCTGCTAGCATCAAAAGACCTTCTAGGGTCCCTTGACACTCTTTCTCTGCTTGATCTACAAGACATTGCCCTAGGCAATGCAGGAGGACGGGCGCTCATGCCCTCATCCTCAGGTGGTACTCCAGTCAATCGTGCAGATCGACGAGTTCCCCTCATCCCGTTTTCTGAAAGGCAGCACATAACAAGCAAACATTAGTATCATATGGTTCATGTGGGCACACATGAACCCTCATCACATACATCACATATCATTAATGCACATGCATATAATCATGGCATTTCACATCATTATGCAAGACAGGACTCCACATCCTATCCTAGTAGACGTGATCTTCCTATTGTGCTTGACCTTCTATAACATCTATGAGCCCGACACTCTAGGTCCGACCATATGAACCTAGGGCTCTGATACCATTCTGTAATGACCCGAAAATCGGACCGCTACCGGCGCTAGGATCCAGATCGGCTTAAGGCCGCCGGGACCCGTAGCAAGCCTGACATGTAACCTGTAAACCTGTTTAATCCCATACATGATCAACAATCATACATAAAAATTAAAACTTTTCTTTCATACATTCTCTCATACACCAAACTCAACCTGTGCATGCACTGAACATAGACATAATCATAACCTTGACCCCTCTATGGGATCTCATCAATGCCCCCAATGGGTGGCATAACATGTGTTGAGTTGGTTTACATCTACATCATAAAACATCTAAGATCATGTATTAAAAGGGATAACAACATCCATAGGGTCAAGCACAACTTCTAATCCTCAGTATCATTATACATAACATGACTATTCAACTTTACATCATCTTACAATTTATCACGTCCACTTTCTATCTATTACAAACATATGACTTTACTCTTCTTGACTTCTCTGTCTAGCCCGTACCTGCAATCCTGGGGGATTAGGGAAAAGGGGTGAGCTACTAGAGCCCAGTGAGCAGAATAATGAAAAACAACATTTAAATTCTCATGCCATCATGTAATGCAACACATCACAACAAATCACATCTCGGATGGTATTGTCACCAATAGTCCTCTACATTCCAAAGTGCCGGGACGTAGAATAGGTACAACCGGTCTTTCTCTTAACATAACATATCATAACATTCCAAGGTGCCAGGGACGTAGAATGGGTACAACCTGGACTTCCTTTTACATAGTGCCAGGGACGTAGAATGGGTACAACCTGGACTTCCATACCATATCATGCCGTAAAATCATCATACCATATGAGGACTAAAGGATCATCCAATAACCAATCCATATCAACATCATAAATGCAATGCAACATATTCGTGAATTCTAATGCAAACAACCTAATTCATCACATGGCATTCATGATGCATGAACATGCTAAAAACTTTATAATTTATTCACTTTAAAACGTAAAGGTTTATTCTACTCACCTCTTGGCTAGCTCTACTGACTCAGAAGCAGCTGAACTCACTGCTGGGGTCCTCGGTTCCTCGGGTCCGAACCTACACAGGTGGACTCAAATAAGGGACCAAACAACTAGAACATAACTCTAAAAACATCCCCCAAAAGCCCCCTAAAACACCTCAAAACAATCATGCAAAAACATGCAAAGGAAGGCTGAACAGGGCAGGTTCGGCGGCACCTTCGGCGGCCGAAAGTCTCTCCAGAGCCAAAACCCAGGCAGGTTCGGCGGCACCTTCGACGGCTGAAAGTCCCAGACAGAGACGAAAATCTCTTTTCGGGGGCAGGCTTCGGCAGCCGAAAGGCTTGCCTCCCCAGCCATGTTCGGCGGCCGAAAGTCCTTCGGCTGCAGAACCTGGTTTCTGCCAAAGGGCAGAAACTTGGCTCCTCTATGCACATTTGCCTCCAAAACTTCCAATCATGCATAAACCTATTCTACAACACACATACTCAAGCATGCAAGCTCCTAGGGGCTTCAAACCATCTAAAACTCCATCTACAACACATCAAACAACACAAATCCAACATACATTGCCCATAAACCAACAAAAATCCAAAAACTCATAAAACCCTACACATGCATTTCTACTTCAAGAATCAGCTTAAAACTTGTTAAAAACATGTAGTGAGCTCAAGATCGGCCCTTACCTCTTGAAGATCGAGAGGAAAACGACCCTAGCTCGAAGATGGGAGGAATTTGAGTTCTTGAACCTCAAAGCTCCAAAACTTGCTTTAAACTCGAAAATCTTCAAAACAAGATGAAAACTCATAAGAAAAACATGAAATCTCGAAGGGAGAAGCTCAAAACAGAGGAGGGGCGGTGGAGAACTCACCTTGGCCGAAAACGGGAAGAAAAGCTTGCCCGTTTCGGCCATGGGGTCCTTTTATAGGGCTGTCCTTACCACCTTTCGGCGGCCTAACGTGCCCCCACAGCGCATGCAAGTTCGGCGGCCGAACATGAGGTTCGGCGGCCGAACCTTGGCTGATTCAAATAAGGCTTTCGGAGGCCTAAAGCGCTCTCAAAACCCAGGCAGGTTCGGCGGCCGAACATAACTTTCGGCGGCCGAACCTGGCAAAGTCTCCAAAGCCCTCTCCACTCAAAACTTGAATTTATTTTCATTAAAAAACATAAAATACATCAAAACATTTTATGAAAACATGGTTTTACCCTTCTAAAGGTCTCCAACATCCGAGATTCCACCGGACGGTAGGAATTTCAATATCGGAGTCTAGCCGGGTATTACATTATATTACATTATATAAAGTATTAAATAAATATATTAAATAATGTAACTAACCTTCACAAATTCTTTAAAATTGAAAGGAGGGTGTGTTGAGAATGGGAATGAAAATTGTTAGGAAATTTTAGTAGAGTGGAGGAGAGTAAATGTGAGGAAATTAAAAGGAGGGTGTGTTGAGAATGGGAATGAAAATTGTTAGGGAATTTTAGTAGAGTGGAGGAGAGTAAATGTGAGGAGGTGAGCAATGTATAAATGGAAACCTGGCGCCACTTAAAGCGGCGCTAGGCTTCTCGGGACTGCATCTTGGCGCCACTTAAAGTGGCACCAGGATGGTTTTGTAGCTGTCCCGAGGCGTCCACTGTTGACCACCTCGGGACAGCATTCTGGCGCCACTTAGTAAGAGCTGTCTTGACGGCAGGAAGAGTTGTCCCGAGGCGCCAGTTCGACTCTTCTCTGCCATGAAGAGACTTGACTCCTCTTCATGGCAGAGATTCTCTGCTTGAAGGCAGAGGCAGAGGCAGAGACGTCTGCCATGAACAGTTCGTGGCACCACTTTAAGTGGCGCCAGGACTGAACAAATTCTAGACGTCCATGCATGTTTCTTAACATTTTTTTTTTCTTTTTTATTTTCAAATGTTGGTATATTTTTAAATTATTTTTTTTATTTATAGGTGTTATATTTTTTGTGATTATAATATTTCAAATAAAAATTTTAAAATGAGTCAAAAAATTAATTATATAGTAATGTGCCTTATAAAATAATAGAACATTCAGGTTTTTTTTTTTCTCATTAATTATCAAAGTAACATGGTATAATTTACTAGAATGTCATTCTTTTATTAAAAATTAATTATAATTTTTAATATACTTTAAATTTTCAATGCATTTATAATTAAGTACAATTAAATTAAATATATTTTATTTTATTTTAAACCTTATTATTTAAGATCAATTACTTATTATATTTTATACTTTTCATTATAAAGTCAGTTTTTAAGTTATTATTCAATCAAATTTTTACAAAAAAATTTGGAATAATAATATTAATATTAAATATATATAACACAACAAAATATACATTTTAAAATAAAAAAGATATTACAAATTTAAAATACTAACTCATTACATATATTAAAATTTTTCTATTTATTTTTACATTTTCCAAATTTGCGACCTTCGCTTGAACGTTTAGCGGATTTAAATGTTTTTCCTCTTCTTTGTTCCAAATAATCATACAAATTCGCTTGATAACTAGTACGTTTACCTCCTCCTGAAATTAATAAGTCAGTAAATATATTGTTAAAAATATACATTACATTAAATATTAAGTTTAACTAAATACGTACATCTTAATCTTCTATTCTCCCTTTTACAGAATTCTTTTTGCGAAATAGGAAGACTGTGTTGCAGACGCATCCAAGGTGCATAATCCAATTTTTCATAAATACGAAAATAATAATTGATTATATCAAAATAATTTTTAATGTCGGGTTTTGACCAAATAAAACTTAAAATCTTAAAATAACATAACGGAACTGTTTCGATCAAAACATTAACCATTTCTATATTCCGCATATTATAACCAGAACAAATTATTTCTTGCAAATAATAATTAAGCCATAAAATATGTTGAAAAAAATTGTTTTGAGAATCTATTCTTAATTTATATATTTCTCTCCACATTTTTATCACTCTATTTTTAGCTAATTTACCTCGTAAAATTTTTGGAACAACATAAATATGAGCCATAAATCAATTAAAACAGAAAAAGAAAGAGAATAAAAAAGTGTGAAAATAAATTATCAGAAAAGAAATAAGTAAAAGGGGAGGGAAATATGAGAAAGAAGAGGAGGAAATCAGACTCGTGGTGGAGGGGTATTAAGTAAAATGAGAGGGAAATATGAGAAAGAGGAGGAGGAAATCACACTCGTGGTGGAGGGGGTATTTATGGGATCGGGGTAGGGGTGTTGGCGCCTTAGGAAGCGTCAGGCGAAACTTTCTGAGGCGCCAGGGTCAGGCTGGCGCTTCTTAAAGAAGCCCCAGATTGACCTGGGAGACGCCGGGCAACGCTTCCCGAGGCGTCAGGCCACTCTGGCGCCTCTCAAAGAGGCGCCAAGACTTAATCTGACGCCTCTTTGAAAGGCGCCAGGGTCTGGCGCTTCTCAAAGAATTGCCAGACTCTCTTTTAGCCCGCCATGTGGCGGGCGAACCCCAAATCAGCAAATTATTATTTACCAACCCCAAATCCGCAAAATTAAATTCTCCCGTCCCTAATTTTGCAAAAAGCCCAACAAAGCTTTCCTTTTGAAGTCAACCCCTTCTCTGTCCTCTCATGAGACAAATGGTGACAGAAACTTACCCGCAAACCTACAAAACCATATCAACTCAAGCCTCCCTAGCTCACATGAATTGGGTCCCCAAAATCATCAAACCACTCAACCCCAGCCCATTACACCCCCCAGAGGCCTCTCATGAATAACCCTACCCAATGCCTTCTAGAAACTAAACCAAGCCCCACGCAGTCAATCTGGACCAAGAGCCAGGAGAGTCTCAAGCAGAATTCACCCCAAGCCTTGCCCATCAACATTCCACCTCTCCCCTTTAGCCCTTTAGGCCTTATACCTCGGATCAAATGATCCGAATTACTTCTGATTTGTTACCGGGGAAAAGTAAAAATGTCTTCTACCTTACTCCAAACATGATATGCGGAAGTATGACATTCAGTCTGAATACTACATGATACTTTCTTGATTCTAAACATTGAAAAATTTTGTTCTCAAATGCTGTAAATTTTTACATTTGGGAGAAAATTTTATTTTCTAAAATGCTGTAAATTTTTACATTTATGATTTCAAAAAAGAATTTGAAAAAAGTCTACAGTGATTAAAGAAAATCAATAAATCTTGATATAATAGTCTTTCATGTTTATTGTTTTTTTCTACTCTCCCAAAAATGCAGTTCAGCTTCAGTTTTCAAACTGTTAAAAAAATTAATCATTTTTTTATATTTAATGATATTCCATAATTAAAATAATTGCGTGAAACTCGTGAAACCATTTTATAAAAGTTGATTGATATCTATGCCCAAATTTTAACACATTTACCAACCAAACTTCTCATTCAGATGCAGTAGATAAGGGGTCAAATAAGATTCCCACTTCGGAAAATTTAACCTATGCCCATCAAAAGGCCTCACCTACAATGGTTCAAAGCATCCAACCTGACTTGCAGAATCCTCTTATCATTCTAAAACCAGAAACATCGAGGGAGGAAGATAAACAAAAAGAGACGAATCCAGTTAGAGATAAATAGAAGAGATTGGCCTGAGAGAAACACAAATCAAATGTCGGGGTGGTGATAACAAAGATTATAGACCGAGAAATTCAAAAGGAACTAACAAAAAAAAAAAGTTGGAAAATTTGATGAGAACGAAAGAAAGCTTGTACATCTGAACAGGATGCTGATAGGGTGGAGGAAGCTAGCCTAAATTGGCCCCTCTCTCTAAGATGAATCTTTTGATATGGAATTGTCAGGTGTAGGGAACCTGACAATCCATCATCTCAAAGGAATTTTAGATTCCATTCCCCTAATGTTATTGGTCTTCTAGAGAAATCAGACAAGAATAGTCCAGAAAATTATGTACTCTTGTGGCTTTTCAAACTACTTTTTTGTTAATCCGGTAGGTCTATCCGATGGGCTTTGTAAGGCTTGGGATCACTTTTGCCAAGTGAATATAATAAGTTCTCATTCCTATTATATTCATGCCTCTATTTTGGATCTTTAATCTGATTACCTTTGGGATTTTGTTCTGCTCCATTTACATTCTGAAGATCTTCTTCCAAAGAAACAATTTGACTTTTTATGTTCTTATAAAACTAATCTTCGAAGGGCCTGTTTCATGATGGGGATTTCAATGCTTTTTTAAATTAAAATGAAAAGAGAGGGGATAGACATTTTTAATCTAAAATTTCCAGCTTCCAGAGCTTCTTAGACAATATGGGTCTGCTTGACTTGGGTTTTCAAGGTCCTATTTATACGCGGAACAATAGACGTGGAGGAGAGAATAATATAAGGGAAAGGATTGACAGAGGCTTAAGTTTAGTGGCTTGGCTACAGTTATACCCATATGCTGCTATCCATCGTCTAGCCATCTCCAACACTAAGCAAAATTTTTTGTACTATTTTAAAGATTTTAAAAGCTACACATTATGTTTTACACTATTTTAATACAAAACATTAAAATAACGCAATATCCTCTTCAATTTTCTATACTATTTTTAACAAAAAAAATATGTCTATTTATATTTTTCTCTTTTTAATATTATATTATTTATTTTACTTTAACTTTATTTATACATTTCAGTCAAAAACTTAATATCATTTTATATATCCAATTTAAATGCTTATATATTTTACATTTTATTCAATATTTAAATATTCAATTATATTATAAATAAATAAAATATATTAATTATAAAAATACATTAATTAAATATTGATTATAAAAAAATTACTTAAACATTAATTATAAATATACATTAATTAGCAAATTAAAAATAAAATAGACTCATACATTAAATTATCAATAAAAAAAATACAAGCTAGTTTAAATGATCATTTAAATTTGTATATTGCTCCCACAAATACTCTATTAATGCATTACGAAGTGCAAAATAAGCATCTTTATCCTTAATTTTTTTGTGTCGAGACAAAACTTGCTCAAATCGGGTAGTTTCATCGACAACCATTTCAACAGTTGGAGCTGAAAATTCTCTACCGTCTTCAATAGGTGCACTAAGGTCACGTTCATCCTCGATTATCATATTATACATAATAATACATGTAGTTAATATATCATGCAATACTTCTTTTTTCCAAAAACGTGATGGCCCTGCAACTATTGCAAAACGTGACTGCAACACTTCGAAAGCACGTTTAACATCTTTTCGACATGATTCTTGTTTCATTGTAAAATACTTCTTCTTCCTTGTTTGTGGTTCACGAATAGTTTGCATAATAGTTGACCATTTCGGATATATACCATCAGCTAAATAATAACCCGTATTATATACTTTTTCTTGAATAACATAATGAGCGGGAGGAGCAATACCTTTAGCAAGGTCGAAAAATAAATGTGATGACTCCAAAACATTAATATCGTTATTAGAGTCAAGCATTCCAAAATATGCATGTCATATCCAAAGGTCATAATCAGCTACAGCTTCTAAAATAATTGTTGGCGATCCACTACGCCTTGTATATTGGCCAGCCCATGCAATAGGACAATTTTTCCATTTCCAATACATGCAATCGAGACTACCTAACATTTCAAGAAAGCCACATTGCTCACCAATATAAAGAAGTCTTGCAACATCCTTGGCAGTTGGTGATCTCAGATACAGCTCACCAAATACCTCAATGGTGGCTCGACAAAATCTCTTTAGACTTTCAATTGCAGTGGACTCCCCAATTTTCACATGTTCGTCAGTAGTATCCGCTGGCAAACCATATGTTAACATTTGAAATACAGCTGTGATTTTTTGAAGAGTAGATAATCCAATTTTACCTACTGCATCTCTTTGTTGTTCGAAGTACGTATCAAACGCTTTTATTGCATCGACAATATGAAGAAACAAATTTCGAGACATTTTATATCGTCGACGAAATATTACATCATTGAATCTTGGATTATCTGAAAAATAATTCAGAAATAAATTATGATTAGCCGCTTCACGATATCGATTGATTACTAGATGACCTGGAATAGAGCCACCTCTAGAAACTCAGTGTTGATCTTGTATTTGCTGCAAAACCATCTAATTTTTCTGAAATTGTTTATTAACTGCTTGTGTTTCCACTTCAAACTCATTATCATTTGAAATATAATCATCAATATCTGAAGAAGAAGACGATGATGAATTTTCAGCATCATTATTTGATGTATCTCCAATGTAGAAATCCATTTTAAGTAACGATCTGTAGAATTTTTTTGACTCGAATTTAAGAGAAACTGAAAAATATGAGTTATGTTTATATCTTTGAAAATACATTATTTAATAGGAAAAATGTGGGGGTAGGGATTCATACTATTCGAAGGTGGAGATCGAGATCGAAATGAAATCCATCCAATGGTCGATTTTAATATGAGATCTATCAGAATACTATTGGTGTAATTATTATTTAAGATTCTATCTTACTTTATTGAAAAATGTGGGGATAGGATGCATACTATCTGAAGGTGAAAATCGAAATAAAATCCATCCAACGGTTGATTTTAAGATGAAATATATTAGAATACTGTTGGTGTAATTATTATTTAAAATTTCATCTGACTTTATTGAAAAATGTGGGGATAGAATGCATACTATCCGAAGGTGGAGATCGAAATGAAATCTATCCAATGGTCGATTTTAAGATGAAATCTATCAAAATACTGTTGGTGTAATTATTATTTAAGATTCTATCCGACTTTATTGAAAAATGTGGGGATAGGATGCATCTATCCGAAGGTAGAGATCGAAATGAAATCCATCCAACGGTCAATTTTAAGATGAGATATATCAGAATACTGTTGGTGTAATTATTATTTAAGATTCCATATGACTTTATTGAAAAATGTGGAGATAGGATGCATACTATCCGAAGGTGGAGATCGAAATGAAATCCATTCAACGGTCGATTTTAAAATGAAATCTATTAGAATATTGTTTGTATAATATTTATTTAATATTCTATCTGACTGTATTGAAAAAAGTGGGGATAGAATGCATACTATCCGAATGTGGAGATCGAAATGAAATCCATCCAACGGTCGATTTTAAGATGAAATCCATCAGAATACTGTTGGTGTAATTATTATTTAAGATTCCATCTTACTTTATTGAAAAATGTGGGGATAGGATGTATACTATCCAAAGGTGAAGATTGAAATAAAATCCGTCTAACGGTCGATTTTAAGATAAAATCTATTAGAATACTGTTGGTGTAATTATTATTTAAGATTTCATTTGACTTTATTGAAAAATGTGGGGTGTAACGACCCGAAAAGCGGACCGCTACCGGCGCTAGGATCCAGATCGGCTTAAGACCGCCGGGACCCGTAGCAAGCCTGACATAAACCTGTAAACCTGTATAATCCCATACATGATCAACAACATGCATAAAAATTTAAACTTTTCTTTCATTCATTTCTCATACACCAAACTCAACCTGTGCATGCACTAAAACATAATCATAAACTTGACCCCTCTGTGGGATCTCATCAATGCCCCAATGGGCGATATACATGTGTTGAGTTGGCTAACATCTGTATCATCAAATATCTAAGATCATGCATCAACAAGGGATTACAATACTCATAGGGTCAAGCACATCTATAACCTCAATATACCTCATTACATAACATACTGTAATTTCTTACATTACATCATAGTACAATTGTCATGTCCACAATCTAACTATTACATAGACATACTTCAAAACTCTGGCTAACCTCCTGGTCTACCCTGTACCTGCACAGCTAGGGTTAGGGGAGAGGGGTGAGCTACAAAGCCCAGTGAGCAGAATAGTGAAATCATATAATAAAATTTCATGCTTTCATATAATAAAATTTCATGCTTTCATGAAATGCAACATATCACAACAAATCACATCTCGGATGGTAATGTCACCAATAGTCCTCTACATAGTCCAACTGTGCCGGGACGTAGAATGGGTACAACCGGTCTTTCTCTTAACATAACATATCATAACATACCAATGTGCCAGGAACGTAGAATGGGTACAACCTGGACTTCCATACCATATCATGCCGTAACATCATCATACCATATGAGGACTAAAGGATCATCCAATAACCAATCCACATCAACATCATAAATGCAATGCAACATATTCGTGAATACTAATTCAAACAACCTACTATATCTCATGGCATTCATGATGCATGGATCATGCTCAAAATTCATATTTCATTTATTTTAAATCTTAAAGTTTATTCCACTCACCTCTGGCTAGCTCTGACAAACTCTGTAGCAGCTGGCTCACTGCTGGGGTCCTCGGTTCCTCGGGTCCGAACCTACACAGGTGGACTCCAATGAGGGACCAAACATACATAAACATAACTCTAATATACTCCCCAAAAACCCCCTAAAACATCATAAAACAACTATATAAAAACATGCAAGAAATGGCTGGACAGGGCACTTTAGGCGGCAGGTTCGGCGGCCGAAAGTCCCTCCAGAGCCGAAAGTCAGGCAAGTTCGGCGGCACCTTCGGCGGCTGAAACTCCCAGACAGAGGCAAAACTCATGCATGTTCGGCGGCACCTTCGGCGGCCGAAAGTCCCAGACAGAGACGAAAGTCTCTTTTCGGGGGCAACTTCGGCAGCCGAAAGGCCTGCCTCTCCAGCCATGTTCGGCGGCCGAAAGTTCCTTCGGCTGCCGAACCTGGTTTCTGCCAAAGGGCAGAAACTTGGCTCCCTTATGCATTTATGCCTCCAAAACTAACCAATCAAGCATAAACCTATTCTACAACATTCCCAAGCATTCACAAGCAAACATACAAGCTCCTAGGGGCATCAAACCAACAAAAACCCCAACTACAACACACAAGCAACTCACATTGTTCAAAAACATAACATTTGCTTAAAAACTCATACAACCCTATACATGCCATTCTACCCCATAAAATCACTTAAAACCTACTTGAAACATACAATGAGCTTAAGATCGGCTCTTACCTCTTGAAGATCGAGAGAGAGACGACCTAAACTCGGAGATCCAAGCAAAAGAGCTCCTGAGTTCCCAAAGCTCCAAAACTTGTCTTAAATGCTCAAAACTTGCAATGAGAGGTGAAAACTCAAGAAAAATGGAGGAGATTTGGAGAAAGAACACAAGATCTGGGGAGAGGGAGGTTGGAAGCTAGCTATGGCCGAAAATGGGAGAAAGCTCACCCATTTCGGCTAAGTGACCCTTTTATAGGTGGCTGGCCAGGCCACGTTCGGGGGCCGAAAGTGCTTCCGCATGCATGCCATGTTCGGCGGCCGAACTTGGGTTTCGGCGGCCGAACCTGGACTTCCCTCACTCATGCTTTCGGGGGCCTAACGTGCCTCCAAAACGCATGCATGTTCGGCGGCCGAACTTGACCTTCGGCGGCCGAACCTGGGTTTTTCTCCAAAGACTCTTCATGCAAAAACTCATTTAACTTTCATACTTAAAACCATGAAATACCTTAAAACATTTTATGAAAACATGCTTCTACCCTACTAGAGGCTTCCGACATCCGAGATTCCACCGGACGGTAGGAATTCCGATACCGGAGTCTAGCCGGGTATTACATTCTCTCCCCCCCTTAAGAACATTCGTCCCCGAATGTACCTCAACTAGCACACATAGCATGGCATAAAACATAACATACATACATAGCACATAAACACAGAGATCTAACCTTAAAAGAGATGAGGGTACTGCTGGAGCATAGACTCCCGTGTCTCCCAAGTGCATTCTTCCAAGTTGTGGTGGTTCCACAGGACTTTCACCATCGGGATTTCCTTGTTCCTTAACTTTCTGATCTGGGTGTCTAGGATCCGTACTGGCTGTTCAACATAAGTGAGATCCTCTTGGACCTCCACATCAGGCTCACTAAGAACCTTGCTCGGATCTGACACAAACTTCCTCAACATTGAAACATGGAAAACCGGATGGATTCTTTCCATTGAAGCAGGTAAATCCAGCTTGTACGACACATTCCCAATCTTTTGCAAGATTTCAAAGGGTCCGATGTATCGTGGGGCTAGTTTACCTTTCTTTCCAAAGCGAACCACTCCTTTCATTGGAGACACCTTGAGCAATACCAGATCCCCCTCCTGAAACTCTAACTGTCTTCTGCGGACGTCTGCATAGCTCTTCTGTCTGCTGGCAGTAGTCTTGATTCTCTCTCTGATTATGGGTACCATCCTGCTGGTGATCTCTAATAGCTCAGGCCCTGCCAAGGCCTTTTCTCCAACTTTCTCCCAGCAAACAGGTGATCTGCACTTCCTTCCGTACAAAGCTTTATATGGAGCCATCCCGATGCTAGCATGATGGCTGTTGTTGTAGGCAAACTCCACCAAAGGTAGATGCTGCCTCCAAGAACCGCCAAAGTCCAGCACACACATTCTGAGCATATCCTCGATAGTCTGGATGGTCCTTTCTGACTGTCCATCAGTCTGGAGGTGGAAGGCAGTACTGAAATCCAACCTAGTACCCATGGCATTCTGCAGACTCCGCCAAAACCTGGAGGTGAACTGGGGCCCTCTATCTGACACTATCAAAACAGGAACCCCATGCAGCCTGACGATCTCATCCACATATACCTGCACCAACTTGTCCACAGAGTAGCCACTCCTGACAGGAATGAAGTGAGCAGATTTGGTGAGTCTGTCCACAATCACCCATATGGAGTCCACTCTGTTGGACGCCGCCGGTAACCCCACTACGAAGTCCATAGCTATATTCTCCCATTTCCACTCTGGAATAGGTAGCGGGTTAAGCATTCCAGCCGGCTTCTGATGTTCCAGCTTCACCCTCTGACATACTTCGCAGGCTGACACAAACTGTGCCACTTCTTTCTTCATCGCTGGCCACCAATAAACCTTCTTCAGATCTTGATACATCTTGGTGGCTCCGGGGTGAACGCTGTATCTTGCATTATGAGCCTCCCTCATAATGTCTCCTTTTAGCCCTATGTCATCTGGTACACACAATCGACTCCCATAGCGGAGGATCCCCTTACTATCAAATCTGAACTCACTGTCTTTGCCTGACTGAACATTCCTGGCAATCTTTACTAACTCCGGGTCCTCATGCTGTTTCTGAGCCACCTGCTCCAGAAACACGGGTGCTACTCTCATCTGGGCCACCAAGGCACCTGTACCAGACAACTCCATCTGTAGACCTTCCTCAATAAGCTTGTAGAACTCCTTCACCACTGGCCTCCTCTCTGCCGATATGTGGGATAGACTGCCTAGTGACTTCCGGCTTAGGGCGTCTGCCACGACATTCGCCTTACCCGGATGATACTGAATCTTACAATCATAGTCACTCAGCAGCTCCACCCATCTCCTCTGTCTCAAATTCAAATCTCTTTGACTCAGGATGTACTGCAGGCTTTTATGATCTGTGAAGATCTCACATTTTACCCCGTAGAGGTAGTGCCTCCACATCTTGAGTGCAAAGATTACTGCTGCCATCTCCAGGTCATGTGTGGGGTAATTCAACTCGTGCTTCTTCAGCTACCTAGAAGCATAAGCGATCACCCTCTCCTTCTGCATTAGTACACAACCCAGTCCCACACGGGATGCATCACAAAAGACCGTAAAGTCCTCATCACTAGATGGCAGAGCTAAAACTGGTGTTGAAGTCAACCTCTTCTTAAGCTCTTCAAAACTCTCTTCGCACTGATCAGTCCACAGAAACTTCTGATTCTTCCTGGTTAGTCTGGTCAGAGGAGCTGCTATTTTCGAGAAGTCCTAAACGAACCTCCTGTAGTAACCTGCCAAACCCAAGAAACTCCTGATCTCCGTCACTAAAGTGGGTCTAGGCCAGTTAGCCACAGTTTCTGTCTTCTTGGGGTCTACCTCTATCCCATTCTCTGACACTACATGCCCCAAGAACGAAATGCTCCTCAACCAGAACTCACATTTAGAGAACTTGGCATACAAGCCATGTTCCCTCAAGGTCTGCAAGACTAACCGCAGATGATGGGCATGCTCCTCTGCATTCCTGGAATACACCAAGATATCATCTATGAAGACAACAACGAAGTGATCCAGGTATTGGCTAAACACTCTGTTCATGAGATCCATGAATGCTGCAGGGGCGTTGGTTAACCCGAACGGCATTACAAGGAACTCAAAATGCCCATATCTGGTCCTGAAAGCTGTCTTCGGCACATCTTCATCCCTTATCCTTAGCTGATGGTACCCTGATCTTAGATCTATTTTGGAGAAACAACCCGCTCCTGCTAGCTGGTCGAATAGATCATCAATCCTTGGCAGAGGGTACCTATTCTTGGTAGTGACTTTGTTCAACTGCCTGTAGTCGATACAAAGTCTAAGGGATCCATCCTTCTTCCTTACAAACAAGACCGGAGCACCCCAAGGTGAGGTACTCTGTCGGATGAAGCCCCTTTATACCAGCTCCTGCAACTGTTCTTTCAACTCCTTTAACTCGGCTGGGGCCATCCTGTAGGGAGGGATAGAGATCGGTCTAGCTCCAGGCACCAACTCTATCTCGAACTCTATCTCCCTAGCAGGTGGTAGACCTGGAAGCTCGTCTGGAAAAACATCCTGAAACTCTCTGACAACTGGCACCGAGGCCGGCTCCTTGACCTGACTGTCTAGCTCTCTCACATGAGCTAAGTACCCTTGACATCCCTTCCTAAGCAACCTACGAGCCTGAAGAGCTGATATCAGACCTCTAGGTGTGCCCCTCATGTCTCCTCTGAAGACGACCTCTGACCCGTTCTGATCTCTGAACCAGACTACCTTGTCCCTGCAGTCCAAGGTAGCACCATGGGTAGATAGCCAATCCATCTCTAGAATGACGTCAAAGTTTGTCAAATCTAGAACCACAAGGTCGGCGGAGAGGCATCTTCCCTCAACAAAAATTGGACTGTACTGGCAGACTGACACTGCCACTGACGGGTCACACTTGGGTCCACTGACCCATAGGGGACACTCTAACCCAGAGACTATCAGACCCAACCTCTCAACGGCTCTCGGAGCAATAAATGAATGAGATGCACCCGGGTCCATTAATGCATACACATCAGAACACCCAATGACGAGATTACCTGACACCACGGTGTTGGATGTGTTAGCCTCCTGCTGTGTCATGGTGAAGATCCTGGCTGGAGCTGATGGACCTTCACCTCGGGAACCAGAAGAAGAGGCTGCCCCTCTCCCTCTACCTCTGCCACTGCCCTAAGTTGTGGCTGGAACTGCTGGCTGTGCCACACTACCAGAAGCTGTCTGCTGGGGCTGGCCCATAAAAGGCGCTCTAGGACACTCCGAGCTATGTGTCCCTCCTGACCACATCTGAAACATGTATTAGTCCCAGCTCGACACACTCCCCTGTGCGGTCTTCCACATCTCTGACATTCTGTACCATCTGAGCCTGAGCTCAAGCCACCGCCAAATCCCAGACCAGATTTCAACTTGTTCCAAAACTTATTCTTTTTCGGCTTCCTGGTGGTGTTATCCCACCTCTTCTTACCTGAGCTCTGAGAAGTGAAACCTAGTCCTCCTCTGCCTGGGGTCTTAACCCCTAAAGACTGGGTCACTGACTGCTTCACTGACCCCTCAACTATAGCACTTGCTTCCATTCTTCGAGCCATATCCACCACAGTGTGGAAACTTTCTCTCTCAGTTGACTGAATCAACGAGGAGTACCTGGAATGCAGCTTCATAACATACCTCTTGGCTTTCTTCGTATCTGTATCTAGAGCTTGCCCTGAAAAAGGCAATAGCTCCAAGAATTTATCCGTGAACTCCTCTACACCCATATGCTCTGACTGCCTCAGTTGCTCAAACTCCTCTACACCCATCGGATACTCTGAATCCTGTGGGAAGGGTGGATAATGGGGTGGAAAACCATACCCCGAGGCCTGAACGCCTCCCTGAGATTCCCCTGTCCCTTCTTCCTCCATGCTCACATCCAAGTTCCCATCCCTCCTCTGATCCTCTTCTGTAACCTCCCTCACATCGGAAGAACTTCCTCCTCTATCTGTCCCCCTTCTGCTAGCATCAAAAGACCTTCTAGGGTCCCTTGACACTCTCTCTCTGTTGGCTCTACAAGACATTGCCCTAGGCAATGTGGGAGGACGGGCGCTCGTGCCCTCATCCTCAGGTGGCACTCCAGTCAATCGTGCAGATCGACGAGTTCCTCTCATCCTGTTTTCTGAAAAAAACAGTACACATCATACAAACATTAGCATCACATGGTTCATGTGGGCACACATGAACCCTCATCAATACATCACATAACATAGCACATCTTTAATGCACATGCACAAAGTCATGGCAATTCACATCATCAAACAAGACAGGACTCCACATCCTATCCTAGTGGACATGATCTTTCCTATTGTGCTTGACCTTCTATAACATCTATGAGCCCGACACTCTAGGTCCGATCCTATGAACCTAGGGCTCTGATACCATTCTGTAACGACCCGAAAAGCGGACCGCTACCGGCGCTAGGATCCAGATCGGCTTAAGGCCGCCGGGACCCGTAGCAAGCCTGACATAAACCTGTAAACCTGTATAATCCCATACATGATCAACAACATGCATAAAAATTTAAACTTTTCTTTCATTCATTTCTCATACACCAAACTCAACCTGTGCATGCACTAAAACGTAATCATAAACTTGACCCCTCTGTGGGATCTCATCAATGCCCCAATGGGCGATATACATGTGTTGAGTTGGCTAACATCTATATCATCAAATATCTAAGATCATGCATCAACAAGGGATTACAATACTCATAGGGTCAAGCACATCTATAACCTCAATATACCTCATTACATAACATACTGTAATTTCTTACATTACATCATAGTATAATTGTCATGTCCACAATCTAACTATTACATAGACATACTTCAAAACTCAGGCTAACCTCCTGGTCTACCCTGTACCTGCACAGCTAGGGTTAAGGGAGAGGGGTGAGCTACAAAGCCCAGTGAGCAGAATAGTGAAATCATATAATAAAATTTCATGCTTTCATGAAATGCAACATATCACAACAAATCACATCTCGGATGGTAATGTCACCAATAGTCCTCTACATAGTCCAACTGTGTCGGGACGTAGAATGGGTACAACCGGTCTTTCTCTTAACATAACATATCATAACATACCAATGTTCCAGGGACGTAGAATGGGTACAACCTGGACTTTCTCTTACATCGTGCCAGGGACGTAGAATGGGTACAACATGGACTTCCATACCATATCATGCCGTAACATCATCATACCATATGAGGACTAAAGGATCATCCAATAACCAATCCACATCAACATCATAAATGCAATGCAACATATTCGTGAATACTAATGCAAACAACCTACTATATCTCATGGCATTCATGATGCATGGATCATGCTCAAAATTCATATTTCATTTATTTTAAATCTTAAAGTTTATTCCACTCACCTCTGGCTAGCTCTGACAAACTCTGTAGCAGCTGGCTCACTGCTGGGGTCCTCAGTTCCTCGGGTCCGAACCTACACAGGTGGACTCCAATGAGGGACCAAACATACATAAACATAACTCTAATATACTCCCCAAAAACCCCCCTAAAACATCATAAAACAACTACATAAAAACATGCAAGAAATGGCTGGACAGGGCACTTTCGGCGGCAGGTTCGGCGGCCGAAAGTCCCTCCAGAGCCGAAAGTCAGGCAGGTTCGGCGGCACCTTCGGCGGCCGAAACTCCCAGACAGAGGCGAAACTCATGCATGTTCGGCGGCACCTTCGGCGGCCGAAAGTCCCAGACAGAGACAAAAGTCTCTTTTCGGGGGCAACTTCGACAGCCGAAAGGCCTGCCTCCCCAGCCATGTTCGGCGGCCGAAAGCTCCTTCGGCTGCCGAACCTGGTTTCTGCTAAAGGGCAGAAACTTGGCTCCCTTATGCATTTATGCCTCCAAAACTAACCAATCAAGCATAAACCTATTCTACAACATTCCCAAGCATTCACAAGCAAACATACAAGCTCCTAGGGGCATCAAACCAACAAAAACCCCAACTACAACACACAAGCAACTCACATTGTTCAAAAACATAACATTTGCTTAAAAACTCATACAACCCTATACATGCCATTCTACCCCATAAAATCACTTAAAACCTACTTAAAACATACAATGAGCTTAAGATCGGCTCTTACCTCTTGAAGATTGAGAGAGAGACGACCTAAACTCGGAGATCCAAGCAAAAGAGCTCCTAAGTTCCCAAAGCTCCAAAACTTGTCTTAAATGCTCAAAACTTGCAATGAGAGGTGAAAACTCAAGAAAAATGGAGGAGATTTGGAGAAAGAACACAAGATCTGGGGAGAGGGAGGTCGAAAGCTAGCTATGGCCGAAAATGGGAGAAAGCTCGCCCATTTCGGCTAAGTGACCCTTTTATAGGTGGCTGGCCAGGCCACGTTCGGGGGCCGAAAGTGCTTCCGCATGCATGCCATGTTCGGCGGCCGAACTTGGGTTTCGGCGGCCGAACCTGGACTTCCCTCACTCATGCTTTCGGGGGCCTAACGTGCCTCCAAAACGCATGCATGTTCGGCGGCCGAACTTGACCTTCGGCGGCCGAACCTGGGTTTTCCTCCAAAGACTCTTCATGCAAAAACTCATTTAACTTTCATACTTAAAACCATGAAATACCTTAAAACATTTTATGAAAACATGCTTCTACCCTACTAGAGGCTTCCGACATCTGAGATTCCACCGGACGGTAGGAATTCCGATACCGGAGTCTAGCCGGGTATTACATGGGGATAGAATGCATACCATCTGAAGGTGGAGATCGAAATGGAATCTATCCAACGGTCGATTTTAAGATAAAATTCGAGATCGAAATGAAATCCATCCAATGGAATGAAATCCATCCAATGGTCGATTTTAAGATGAGATCTATCAGAATACTATTGGTGTAATTATTATTTAAGATTACATCTTACTTTATTGAAAAATGTGGGGATAGGATGCATACTATCCGAAGGTGAAGATCGAAATAAAATCCATCCAACGGTCGATTTTAAGATAAAATCTATTAGAATACTGTTGGTGTAATTATTATTTAAGATTCCATCTGATTTTATTGAAAAATATGGGGATAGAATGCATACTATGCGAAGGTGGAGATCGAAATGAAATCTATCCAACGTTCGATTTTAAGATGAAATCTATCAAAATAATGTTGGTGTAATTATTATTTAAGATTCTATCCGACTTTATTGAAAAATGTGGGGATAGGATGCATACTATCCAAAGGTGGAGATCGAAATGAAATCCATCCAACAGTCAATTTTAAGATGAGATATATCAAAATACTGTTGGTGTAATTATTATTTAAGATTCCATATGACTTTATTGAAAAATGTGGAGATAAGATGCATACTATCCGAAGGTGGAGATCGAAATGAAATCCATCCAACGATCGATTTTAAGATGAATTCTATTAGAATATTGTTGGTATAATTATTATTTAAGATTCTATCTGACTTTATTAAAAAAAGTGGGGATAGGATGCATACTATCCGAAGGTAGAGATCGAAATGAAATCCATCCAACAGTCGATTTTAAGATGAAATCTATCAGAATACTGTTGGTGTAATTATTATTTAAGATTCTATCTGACTTATATATATTGGAATGCCAACATCTACAACTTACCATAAGTTAGCAAGATCTGCAGGATATTCTACCAATGAAGATATGCTATTACGCAGAGTTTATCTAAATGTTTCATAAGATCCCATTATAGGTAAGCAATAATCTAGTCAATGTTTTTAGAGTCGGGTGGTAGAAGCATATGAAATTGCAAAGAATGAGTTTTGGGAGTCCGCAATCCACGATCTTTGCAATGTCGATTGCAAGTTATTGATAAGGCTATAAGAAAATTGAATGGTTGTTATTGACAAGTTGAAAACTTACATTCTAGTGGTGCTTCAGAGCAAGATCTGATGAGTATTTTTTTAGTAATTACTTTGTACATAAATCTTAAAATCTTCCTTAACATTTTCATAATTATACAGCTCAATCAAACGAAAACTTTACTAATGCAAGATCCAAGCTACAAAAAGAGATTCAACTTTGATCATGTTTGGAGCATGATGTAAGATGCTGAGAGTTCAAAGATAGTAACTCTAAAAAAAAATAGTTAAAAATCAAAGCTCCTCTTATGTGTCCTCATAGTCAGACAATCATACTCCTGACTTACCTATGGTACCATCTTCAAACTGATCGTCTGTAACAGCCCGAAAACCGGTACCCCTCTATAACGGCCCAAACTGCTCGACGCTAGGATCCAGATCGGCTTAAGGCCGCCGGGATCCGTAGCAAGCCTAAACTGAACTCTGTGTAGCTGATAAATCCCATACATGATTCAACTAGACCACTAGCTTTTTAAAACTTTTTCTGTAAAACCACCAGGCTTACCTGAAAATCACTCAGACCTATCAGTCTGATACAGCCCCCAGGGCCTATACCAGCGATCCACTACCAAGCTCAACCTCCATGCCCTATGTCTGAAAACATAGAACCCACTCTCTTAGGGTCGGCATCAGCATATCATAGGTTAGCCTTGGCTCCCGCTTCGGGTCAAGGGAGTGAAACCCTTTCTTCCCTCACGGTTCTCTGTCTGAGTCAAGGGATTGGAACCCTTTCTTCCCTCTCACTGGAGTTTTATAAACACATCAAACGTTAAGCCTAGTTTGACACATTTCTCATCAAGAAACGTAAAACAGGATACATGCATATACCAGGGATGAAGCATACACTAGGCAAAGCACCTACTAAACCATAAAGACATGAACTGACTATCTATTACATCATTTTACATATCTCTTGAATTTACATCACAAGCAAAACCATAGCTGACATCCTGCTGACTCTGATCTTCCCTGGCTAACTCTGGCCCTGCAAAACTGGGGTTAAGGGAAAGGGATGAGCTACTAAAGCCCAGTGAGTAGAAACAATGAAAATAGTTTATTCATGACATGCCTTCATGAAATGCGTCACTGCACAAACATTTCACATCTCGGATTTAGACATGACCCCAAAACTCCCTCTGTCGGTGCACGACCCCATACGGAGCTCGTCACTACATGTACTAGCGCCCGGCCCCTCCTGTGGAGCTCACACAGGTCTTACCTAGACATAACAGATCCGTGGGCTATTGAAGTCGCCTGGGTCCAATCCACATCAACAGTAACCAATGCAATGCATTATAGTCGTGATTCTAATGCAATCAACCTATTGCATACGCATGAAACTCATGATGCATGAAACATGCTACAACTATATATCATTTCTCATATTAAAAACATTAAATTTTGTTCTACTCACCTCTGCTCCTCTCGCAGGTACTGAACTGACTCTGCCACGGCTACTACTGATGACCTCCTCGATCTCTCGGGTCCAATCCTACACAAATGGACTCAAATGAGGTGTCAAACACAACCTAAGCAACTCATAAACAACTCCCCAAAGATCCCCTAAAACCTCCTAGAACAAACACATAAGGCATGCAAAAGAAAGCTGAACAGGACCCTTTCGGCGGTAGATTCGGCGGCCGAATGTCCTCTCCAGAGCCGAAACTCATGCACCTTTGGCGGCCGAATCTCCACTTTCGGCTGCCGAACCCTTTCGGGGGCAAGGTTCGGGGGTGAAACACACTCCAGAGACGAAAGTCTCTAACCTTCGGCGGCACCTTCGACGGCCGAATTCCCCCCTCCAGAGCCGAAACTCAAAACTCTCGGGGGTGAGCTTTGGCAGCCGAAGCCACCTCTTCCAGGGTTCGGCGGCCGAATGTACCTTCGGCTACCGAACCTGAGTTCATCCAGAACTCATCTCCGACGGCAACCTAGCTTCTCAATCCCTTCCAACACCCAAAACATGCATAACACAACTCTTCACCATACATATACTCTAGTATATGCACAAAGGGGTCCAAAACTACCTAAAACCCCAACAAACAAAACACATATACAAGCTTTCATGCATAATCCCTCAAAAACATACTTTTTACCCTATTCATGCAACTCTACCCAAAAACTCCATAAAACCTCTGGAAATCATTAAAAACAGTTCAAGATCTTCACTTACCTCTTGAAATCAAGAAGATGAACGATCTAAACTTAGCGATAAGGAGAAATTCTTCTTCAAACTCTCCACACCTCAAAGCTTCTCTTTTTAACTCACAACCTTCAAAACAACATTAACACTCTTTAAATCCTTGTAAGATTTGATAAAACTATGAAGAATACCCATGGAGGACATGGTCTTACCTCAGGGAGTGAAAGGAAAGTGAAACTTATCCATTTCACCGACTGGAAGACGCTGTTATAGGGGGCTGACCGACTCACCTTCGGCAGCCAAACCTGCATGCAAAACCATGCAACGTTCGACGGCCGAACTTGGAGTTTCGGAAGCCGAATCTTAGGCACTTTCGGAAGCCGAACATTACCTTCTGCAGCCGAACCTGGCCAAAACCTCCTTGGTCTTTTCTCTTCAACCTCAATCCTATCTCACTCTAAACCTTTAAAATACTTAAAAACATGTTAGAAAACCTTTCTCTTACCCTTCTAGAACCCTCTGACATCCTCGAATTCCACCGGACGGTAGAAATTCCGATGCCTGATCTAGCCGGGTATTACATTCTTCCCCCCTTTAAAAACATTCATCCTCGAATGTTAAAACAACAACAAACATGTAAGCAAGCAAAACCTAACACGGCTCTCTAAAGAACTCTTAGGTCTCCTCAGTACACCTTCTTACTTTGGTGAGTCCAAAGATCAATCACCACATAAATTCCTTATTCCCTGTTCCTCTCCTTTCCTCTTAATTCCTCTGGCCTCTTTTCTAACTCTCAACAGGTACTACACAAATCTCTGCGTTCACTAAAACCACAAGTAGGTCCTACTAGCTGTTCTACCTGTCCTTAGTAGTGACCTTGCGTACAGTCACAACAAAATCTCAAGGATCCATCCTGCGTTTCCCACACCAACTCTGGAATATTCCAGGGTGAGGTACTAGGTCGGAGAAAACCCTTATCTACCAAGCCTCTTTTACTACGCTTACAACTCTTAGCACTCTCTTTCTGCAGGTGCCATCTTGCAGGGAAAGGAAAGAAATGGTTCTGCGTCCAGACACCATTCCTACTCCAACTCTGACTCCCTGACAGATGGTAAACCTGACAGCTCGCCTGGGTACTCACTAGCAATGGGCACTGAGGCTGATTCCCTGACCTGACTACTAATCTCGCTCACAAGAGCTAGAATCCTCTGACAACCTTTCCTGAGCAAACTATGAGCCTGCTGGGCTGACATCAAACCACTAGGCACCTATACTCTGTCCCCCTAAAGGACTACCGCTGATCCATCCTGCACTCTGCGTGCTCCTACCTTGTCTCTGTAGACACAGGTAGTACTATGAGTAGCTAGCCAATCCGCCCTAGAATGACATCACACAGTCAACTCTAGAACCATAAGGTCAGCTGGATAGCATCTACTCACACACTCTGAACTGAACTAACTGACTGATTCTGCCTCAAATGGATCACACTTAGGTCTACTGACCCAAGGAACACACTCTAAGCCCAGAAGGCATCAAACCCACTCTATCGTCGGCTCACAAACAACAAGGAAAGCTAAACACGAGGGTCCCAAACAAATAGCATACACATCCGAACACTGCCAAGTGAACGTACCTGACGTCACTGTGTTCGATGTGATAGCCTCTTGCTGAGTCAGGGTGAAGATCCGAGCTTATGCTAACAGAACTTCCTTCGGGACTCTACTAAAGAAAAGGCTCACCCTCTTCCTCTGCCTCAACTACCACCTAATCCCAGACTGGCTCTAACCTCTTTCTGAGCTTCCTCTTACTTCTTTTTCTCTTCCTCTTACTCTGATCTATCTCATAGCAACTCTCTCTCTAGCTCTTCTTTGGTTCACTAACCTCTAGCTACTAACTCTTCTCTGACTCTCTATTTATGTTCACTTAGAACATCTACCTCTGCTACACTCTACTACTCTCATATCAACTGATATTCTCTAGGGTCCACAAGAACATACACATCAGAACTCTCAAACGTGAGCATACCTGGCACCACTGGATCTGATGTGTCTGCCGCTCTTCCTTGCCTACTGGCCTGAGCCGCTCCACCTACAAAAGTCTGCTGGGACTGAGCCATCCATGGCGCAGTAGGACACTCACGTGCTATGTGTCCTTTCCGTCCACACCTGAAACATGCTGTTGTCCCAATTCGGCAAACTCCCTTATGCAACCTACCACACCTCAAACATTTTGTTCTACCTACACCAGAACTTGAACCAGCACCATAACCCAGATTCTTATTCTTCTTTGACCGTCTCACGCCTCTGACTTTTTTTTTACTGGTTCTCCCCCACTTCACTCCTTTCGAGGTAGCTGTACTCCAAATGGAAGGATCATTCTCTCCTGAACCAGAAATCCTGGAATCCTTGGTCTGAGCATCTCCTGAAGACTCTTCATCCATATTCACTTGCAGACCTACCTCCCTTCTTTGCACGTCTACTTCTACTTCTCTCCTGTCTCCTAACATTCTCCCTAGATCCATTCCTTCTCTGCTTTTCTCAAAAGACCCTTCAGACGGATCTGATTCCACAGATTGACTAACACCACTCATCTTAGCTCGTCTGAAGAACAACACACAAACAAACAAACATTAGCACACATAGAGTTCATATGAAAGACACATGAACTTACAACACATACATGCATACATCGCATCACATTACTGCACATGCATAAATTCATGGCATTTCATATCAGCATGCAAAACAAAACGCAACATCCTAGTGGACATGATTTTACTTATTGTGCTTGCCTTTCTATAACCTCTAAACTAACATCTTTCCGATGCTCACACACCGTACTTAGGAGGTCCTATGCTCTGATACCATCTGTAACAGCCCAAAAACCGGTACCCCTCTGTAACGGCCCAAACTGCTCGGCGCTAGGATCCAGATCGGCTTAAGGCCGCCGGGATCCGTAGCAAGCCTAAACTGAACTCTGTGTAGCTGATAAATCCCATACATGATTCAACTAGACCACTAGCTTTTTAAAACTTTTTCTGTAAAACCACCAGGCTTACCTGAAAATCACTCAAACCTATCAGTCTGATACAGTCCTCAGGGCCTACACCAGCGATCCACTACCAAGCTCAACCTCCATGCCCTATGTCTGAAAACATAGAACCCACTCTCTTAGGGTCAGCATCAGCATATCATAGGTTAGCCTTGGCTCCCGCTTCGGGTCAAGGGAGTGAAACCCTTTCTTCCCTCACGGTTCTCTGTCTGGGTCAAGGGATTGGAACCCTTTCTTCCCTCTCACTGGAGTTTTATAAACACATCAAACGTTAAGCCTAGTTTGACACATTTCTCATCAAGAAACATAAAACAGGATACATGCATATACCAGGGATGAAGCATACACTAGGCAAAGCACCTACTAAACCATAAAGACATGAACTGACTATCTATTACATCATTTTACATATCTCTTGAATTTACATCATGTCCACTACTCTATTACACAAGCAAAACCATAGCTGACATCCTGCTGACTCTGATCTTCCCTGGCTAACTCTGGCCCTGCAAAACTGGGGTTAAGGGAAAGGGATGAGCTACTAAAGCCCAGTGAGTAGAAACAATGAAAACAGTTTATTCATGACATGCCTTCATGAAATGCATCACTGCACAAACATTTCACATCTCGGATTTAGACATGACCCCAAAACTCCCTCTGTCGGTGCACGACCCCATACGGAGCTCGTCACTACATGTACTAGCGCCCAGCCCCTCCTGTGGAGCTCACACAGGTCTTACCTAGACATAACAAATCTGTAGGCTATTGAAGTCGCCTGGGTCCAATTCACATCAACAGTAACCAATGCAATGCATCATAGTCGTGATTCTAATGCAATCAACCTATTGCATACGCATGAAACTCATGATGCATGAAACATGCTACAACTATATATCATTTCTCATATTAAAAACATTAAGTTTTGTTCTACTCACCTCTGCTCCTCTCGTAGGTACTGAAATGACTCTGCCACGGCTACCACTGACGATCTCCTCGATCTCTCGGGTCCAGTCCTACACAAATGGACTCGAATGAGGTGTCAAACACAACCTAAACAACTCATAAACAACTCCCCAAAGATCCCCTAAAACCTCCTAGAACAAACACATAAGGCATGCAAAAGAAAGCTGAACAGGACCCTTTCGACGGCAGATTCGGCGGCCGAATGTCCTCTCCAGAGCCGAAACTCATGCACCTTCGGCGGCCGAATCTCCACTTTCGGCTGCCGAACCCTTTCGGGGGCAAGGTTCGGGGGTGAAACACACTCCAGAGACGAAAGTCTCTAACCTTCGGTGGCACCTTCGGCGGCCAAATCCCCCCTCCAGAGCCGAAACTCAAAACTCTCGGGGGTGAGCTTTGGCAGCCGAAGCCACCTCTTCCAGGGTTCAGCGGCCGAATGTACCTTCGGTTACCGAACCTGAGTTCATCCAGAACTCATCCCCGACGGCAACCTAGCTTCTCAATCCCTTCCAACACCCAAAACATGCATAACACAACTCTTCACCATACATATACTCTAGTATATGCACAAAGGGGTCCAAAACTACCTAAAACCCCAACAAACAAAACATATATACAAGCTTTCATGCATAATCCCTCAAAAACATATTTTTCACCCTATTCATGCAACTCTACCCAAAAACTCCATAAAACCTCTGGAAATCATTAAAAACAGTTCAAGATCTTCACTTACCTCTTGAAATCAAGAAGATGAACGATCTAAACTTAGCGATAGGGAGAAATTCTTCTTCAAACTCTCCACACCTCAAAGCTTCTCTTTTTAACTCACAACCTTCAAAACAACATTAACACTCTTTAAATCCTTGTAAGATTTGATAAAACTATGAAGAATACCCATGGAGGACATGGTCTTACCTCAGGGAGTGAAAGGAAAGTGAAACTTATCCATTTCACCGACTAGAAAACGCTGTTATAGGGGGCTGACCGACTCACCTTCGGCAGCCAAACCTGCATGCAAAACCATGCAACGTTCGGCGGCCGAACTTGGAGTTTCGGAAGCCGAATCTTAGGCACTTTCGGCGGCCGAACATTACCTTCGGCAGCCGAACCTGGCCAAAACCTCCTTGGTCTTTTCTCTTCAACCTCAATCCTATCTCACTCTAAACCTTTAAAATACTTAAAAACATGTTAGAAAATCTTTCTCTTACCCTTCTAGAACCCTCTGACATCCTCGAATTCCACCGGACGGTAGGAATTCGGATGCCTGATCTAGCCGGGTATTACATCGTCATTTTTAATTCATTTAAATGAGGATATTGCAGGAGATTATACATCATTGGATCGACCTCTTGGTGTCAAAAAAGCAAAATTGAAGAAAAAACTTGATGAATTTTTTTCATCCGCTTTGAAATGCTTACATGCTGATAATGACAAACTTGTGGAATCGTTGGCGAATGCAACTGCAAAAAGGGAGAAGGGAAGGCTAATAAGAAGTAGAGCTTTGGACTTAAAGGAATTTAAAGAAGAAAATAAAATTTTACTGCTCGATTTAAATTCTATTTCCGATCCAATTGCTTGTAAAACATTTTGCCAAGAAAAAATTCGAATATCAGAGAAAAGAGCTCAACGTCAACAACCACAATTGTCATCCACATCTAATGTATATAGTCAATATCTCAATGATATTGCTGGATCCGGATCTGACCTTTCAGAATATTAAATAATTAGTGTGCTGTTGATGATTGTATTTTCAATTAATATATGTTGTTCAATTATAATATATGTATCACTCCACTTATTCTATATAATATATTATAAATAAATTAATTTATCATAAATATTATTTATAACTGAGAATATATTAATTTAAATTAAATTTTAATAATTATAAAAATATAAAATAAATTAAAAATATGATAAATTATGAGAGTGAAAAAAATGGACTTAATTGAAAATACTTATAAGTTTTAAATTATATTATAAATTAAAAAAAAAAGAAAAGGAAAAGGAAATAGCGTTGCTACAGTGTCACGCCATGGCGTGACACTGTAGCACAACGCCAAAATCTCGTTGGATTTTGGTGCTGCGTTGGAGGCCATCTCCAACGCTAGAATGAGATTTAGCGCAACGTTGAAAATGGCCTTAGCCGATAATAGTTCGGATCATCGACCACTTCTGATGAATTCTAAGTTTAGCTGCCCAAAGCTGAAAAGGCATTTTTTCTTTGATGCTCGCTGGATAGGGAACGTTGATATGGAAAATGTCATTTCTAGTTCCGGGCAATCCACATATAGAGGCTCAAACATGTACAAGGTCTTCTCCAAGCTGAAATAGTGTCGAAATGAGTTAGTCAAATGGAGCAAAAGATGTAATCAAAATGCTAAGACTAGGATTGACTTTCTCACAAGACAATTGGAATCAATCAAACAACATCATACATGGGATAAAAAGAAATTTTAGAACGTTTTGAATCTCAAATTCCAATAATTTTAAGCAAATTAGAAAGAATTTTTCTACCAGCATTTTTTTGATTTGTATCTCACTATTTATCTTGAAAATGAGGCTAAAATTGTTAGACAAGTGCAATATCGATGGATGTATCCGATTGAAAGGTAATATTCTAAGAATTATAAATTAATTAGAATTTATTTTTATAATTATTTGAATAATAGTTATCATTGATCGTACATGAATTGAATTTGCATTTATAGATTTCTTCAAAAATGAAAGCGTTATGTTCGTAATAAAAGTCGTCCTGCAGATTCAAATTGCAGAAGAGTATATCATTGAAGAAAGTTTTATATTTGGTTCAAGGTATTTACATGGTATATATTAAGACCAAACATAATTAACTTGAAAGAAATTTTGAAGGTGATCATCCCGATTCATCGGAGAGGCTACTTATATTCTCACAAAAGGGACAAAGGATAAATCTAGATCTCTCAAAGAAGATGAATGAAAACAAGCTCATCTTTATATTTTAAAGAACTGCAAAGAAGTCTAATCATTTTTATAGTATGTCAATTTTATTATTCCAACTTTTTAATTTTTATCTAACTTTTATTTATTTACATCTTATTGGTATCTTATTATTATTTCATTATTTTTCCTTTTAATGAATATGAGCAATCCATGCTTGGTATGAAATTTCATGATTGGTTTTATCATTGAGTAAGTATTTACTTATAATTTTTTATTATTGTTATAATATTAATAAATTACTTTTAGCTTTAATATAATTTATATATTTCTTTTCTAATGGATTGTGCAATTGTATGGAGAAGGGAATGAAAATAATAAATTATTATCTTCAGCTTCACAGGATATATTATAAATGGTTTTAGATTTCATGCTAAGCAATTTGAAGGGAAACAAGTGAGACAAAATAATGGTGTTCTAGTAAAAGGAGTTGTAGACTCTAAAAAGATTGATTTTTATGGGGTTATTAATGAAATAATAGAATTTTAATATTTGGAGGGAAAACAAATTATTATGTTTAAATGTGATTGGTGGAATGTTAATAGAAATGGAAGAGGAATCAAAGTAGATAAAACTTGATTTTATTAGTGTGAATACTTCTCGTAAGTTAACAACTAATGAGCCATTTGTGCTTGCATCACAAACCGAACAAGCCCTTTATGTTAATGATAGCTACAATGCAAATTGTCATGTTGCCTTGAAATGCATCCTATAAATTTTTATGAGTTATCATCTGACCCGACATAAAATAGAGATCAATTTGCTATAAAATAAAGAAACTTTTCAACAAAATACTGCAGAAATATATAATGAATTACCTTATAATAATGAAATAGGTGATGATTTAATAGAATGGGAGAGAAATAGCATAAATACTTTTTGTATTGATGTTATTTTCTGTAAATGATATTGAGAAAGAGGAATCTGAACTTGAAACTGATGATGAAAATCTATTATGGCAGGGAAAGATATCTTATATACAATGAGATGGAAGGTAAATATTTTATGATATATATATATATATAACTTTTTAATGAGGTTATTATATGCTTAATATTTTTTTTATTATCCGTTTCACTTTTAATTTGTAGAAATTCGCTTGATGGAGCTTCCACTTAGACAACAAATATTATAGTGAGATATTTTTGCAGTATTTTTATTAATAATTTATCTTTTGTTCTATCCTTTAGATAGTATTAAAAAATAAATTTTTTATATAAAAATAACAATTTATAATTTATTCTCAGTTTTTAGTATTATGTAATTCATATTTGTTCTCATTTACTAAAAAGCCTCAAAAGCATATATTCCTTCCATAAAAATTTTACACTCTAAAAATATAAAATAATTTAAACATATAAAAAAATAGTTAAATCAATTGAAAAAAATCATTTTTTCACAGTTTCACTTAGGTATAATATATTATCACTTTTCATAGATATAAGGAAAATAAAAATATAATATAAAAATACATTAATTTAATTGACATAAAATATCTTTAATTTTATTATTTTTACATAAATCTTTAATTTTTGGAAAAAGAATAGTTGTTTATTTTGATTAGTATATTTACTAAAATATAATATAATTAGAAATCAAACATAAATAATATATTAAGGACAATATGTAAAATTTTATATTGGATATTAAAAGGATATAATATTATAATTCCAAATAAATATTAAACATAGGGAATGACTAATATTATTAATTTTAATAAAAAATTATAAAATTCATTTACAAATTTCAAACTGCAAAATAAAATAATTGTTTTAAAAAATAATTATTTTAAATAAAAATTTTAAATTTTATAGATATAAAAATAATTATATATTTTTTTGTTACATTCGATAATAATTGTGATTAAAATCAAATTGATAGTAAATAATGTCAACATTGTTACTCATTGTCAATAATTTAAATATTTAATACTCGTAATTAATAAATATGTCATTTAATTAATAATGTATTTATTTATTATAAAATATTAATATTTACTATATTTTAAATTGTATAAAAATTATTATTGCTATAAATATTTGACTGAGCGGTTGTCGAAACCGGTCAAAAATAACTTTTTTTGTTATCTACAATTTTACAACTGTAGATAGTGGTAAAAGGATCGAATTCATGGGGAATTGATACTCATCTATTTTTCTTATGAAAGACCAAGTAAATAAACTGAAAATAAAATAAAATGATGGTTTTGAGATTGTTGAACTTTGACTAGAATTAAAAGCTATAACGTAAATCAAATAATAAAGTACAGAGAATTCAATAATGATAAAAGTCTAGTTGAAGAATTGGATTCACTTCAGTTGTTCGGATTGATAATTGACACTTATATTCTTTTATTCGACTCAATAAATCAACATGAGGGTGGAAAACGCTTCTCACCACTGTAACGACCCGAAAATCGGACCGCTACCGGCACTAGGATCCAGATCGGCTTAAGGCCGCCGGGACCCGTAGCAAGCCTGACATCTAACCTGTAAACCTGTATAATCCCATACATGATCAACAACATACATAAAAATTAAAACTTTTCTTTCCATATACATCAACCATACTCAACCTGTGCATGCACTGTATATAACATAAATCATAAACATTGATCCCTCTGTGGGATCTCATCAGTGCCCCCAAATGGGTGACATAACATATGTTGAGTTGGTTTACATAAACATCATAAAATCTCTACGATCATGTAATAAAAGGAATAACAACCATCTATGGTCAAGCACACCTCTAACATCCATAAACATCATTACATAACTATACTGTACTTTTACATTACATCGTACTACGATTTGTCATGTCCACATTCTATCTATTACACAACAAGCTTTACTCTAACCGACCTCCTCTTCTATCCTGTACCTGCAAGCCTGGGGGTAAAAGGGAGAGGGGTGAGCTAAAAGCCTAGTGAGTTGAACTATAAAACATAATAACACTATGCTCCAATGAGATGCATCATAACACAGACAATTCACATAAGGGTTGGGTGAACTTATCACCAATTAGTCCAAGCTAACTCTGTGCCAGGCCGTAGCATGGGGTCCTGGTCTTCCTGTCATACATACATTACTTACTATTATCCCAGGGCCTCCTCTGGGCTCCTGGTCTTCGAGTCCCATTACCGTGCCAGGCCGTAGAATGGGGTCCTGGTCTTTCCTTACTCTGTGCCAGGCCGTAGAATGGGGTCCTGGTCTTCCTGTCATGGACTAATTGGGTCATCCAACATTCACCCACATCAACAACAATCGATGCAATGCGGCATATTCGTGAAACTAATGCAATCATCCTATTGCATAATCATGATGCATGAAACATGATAAAACATTTAATTTAAAAGATTAAGTTTAGTTCCACTCACCTCTGGCTGACTCTGACAACACCGAAGCAGCTGAACTCACTGCTGGGGTCCTCGGTTCCTCGGGTCCGAACCTACACAGGTGGACTCAAATGAGGGACCAAACACTTGAACATAACTATAAACTACTCCCCAAAAACCCCCTAAAACATCATGAAACAACCATACAAAATCATGCAAAGGAGGCCTGGACAGGGCACTTTCGGCGGCAGGTTCGGCGGCCGAAAGTCCTTCCAGAGCCGAAAGTCAGGCAGGTTCGGCGGCACCTTCGGCGGCCAAAACTCCCAGACAGAGACAAAACTCATGCATGTTCGGCGGCACTTTCGGCGGCCGAAACTGCCAGACAGAGACGAAAGTCTCCCTTTCGGGGGCAAGCTTCGGCAGCCGAAAGGCTGCCTCCCCAGCCATGTTCGGCGGCCGAAAATCCTTCGGCTGCCGAACCTGGTTTCTGCCAAAGGGCAGAAACTTGGCTCCCTTTGCACATTTCGCCTCCAAACTTATCAAAAATGCATCAAACCTATTCTACAACACACAAACACAAACATACATGTTCCTAGGGGCCTCAAACCAACATAAACCCCATCTACAACACATCAAACATCCACATTGTTCAAGAACACACATTTATACCCATAAACATAACCATAACCTAAACATGCATTCTAACCCATAGATCTACTTAAAACTTACTTAAAACATGCAATGAGCTTAAGATCGGCTCTTACCTCTTGAAGATCGAGAGGGAGACGACCTAAACTCGAAGTTGGGAGAGATTGGGTTCTTGAACCTTCAAGCTCCAAAACTTTGCTCAAAAGCTTTAATCTTCAAAACAAAGTTAAAACAAATGAAAATCTTGAAAGATTTAGAGGAAAAACATCAAAGATGGGTGAGGGACGGCGAAGAGCTCACCTTGGCCGAAAATGGGGAAAAAGCTCGCCCGTTTTCGGCTAAGGGACCCTTTTATAGTGGCTGGCCAGACCACGTTCGGGGGCCGAATGTGCCTCCACATGCATGCCATGTTCGACGGCCGAACTTGGGGTTCGGCGGCCGAACCTGGACTTCCCTCACTTATGCTCTCGGGGGCCTAAAGCACACCCGCAACGCATGCATGTTCGGCGGCCGAACTTGAGGTTCGGCGGCCGAACCTGAGTTTTTCTCCAATGCTATTTTCATGCAAAAACTCATTTTCTTTCATGCTTAAAACATAAAACACATTAAAACATTTCATAAAAATATGGTTTTACCCTACTAGAGGCTTCCGACATTCGAGATTCCACCGGACGGTAGGAATTCCGATACCGGAGTCTAGCCGGGTATTACATTCTCCCCCCCTTAAGAACATTCGTCCCTGAATGTTCCTCAACTAGCACATGCAAGGCATACAACATAAAACACATGAAACATATAAGAAACCAACCTTAGAAAAGATACGGGTACTGCTGGAGCATGGACTCCCGTATCTCCCAGGTGCTTTCTCCCATATTGTGGTGGTTCCAAAGGACTTTCACCATCGGGATTTCCTTGTTTCTCAACTTCCTGATTTGAGTGTCCAGAATCCGTACCGGCTGCTCAACATAGGTGAGATCCTCTTGGATCTCCACATCAGACTCACTAAGAACCTTGCCCAGATCTGACACGAACTTTCTCAACATAGAAACATGGAAAACCGGATGGATTCTCTCCATTGAAGCAGGTAAATCCAGCTTGTACGATACATTCCCAATCCTTTGCAGGACTTCAAAGGATCCGATGTACCGCGGAGCCAGCTTACCCTTCTTTCCGAACCGAACCACTCCTTTCATTGGAGACACCTTGAGCAATACCAGATCCCCCTCCTGGAACTCTACTTGCCTTCTGCGGATGTCTGCATAACTCTTCTGTCTACTTGCAGCAGTCTTGATTCTTTCTCTAATTAAGGGTACCACCCTGCTGGTGATCTCTACTAGCTCAGGCCCTGCCAAGGCCTTTTCTCCAACTTCCTCCCAGCAAACAGGTGACCTGCACTTCCTCCCATATAAAGCTTCATATGGAGCCATCCCGATGCTAGCATGATGGCTGTTATTGTAGGCAAACTCCACCAAAGGTAGATGCTGCCTCCAAGAACCGCCAAAGTCCAGCACACACATTCTTAGCATATCTTCTATGGTCTGGATGGTCCTCTCTGACTGTCCGTCTATCTGTGGATGGAAGGCAGTGCTAAAATCCAACCTGGTACCCATGACATCCTGCAGACTCTGCCAAAACCTGGAGGTGAACTGGGGTCCTCTATCTGACACTATAGAAACAGGAACCCCATGCAGTCTGTCCACAGAATAGCCACTCCTGACAGGGATGAAGTGAGCAGATTTGGTGAGTCTGTCCACAATCACCCATATGGAGTCCAATCTGTTGGACGTCGCCGGTAACCCCACTACAAAGTCCATAGCTATATTCTCCCATTTCCACTCTGGAATAGGTAGCGGGTTAAGCATTCCAGCCGGCTTCTGATGTTCCAGCTTCACCCTCTGACACACTTCGCAGGCTGACACAAACTGTGCCACTTCTCTCTTTATAGCTGGCCACCAATAAACCTTTTTCAGATCCTGATACATCTTGGTGGCCCCGGGGTGAATGCTTTATCTTGCATTATGAGCCTCTCTCATAATGTCTCCTTTTAGCCCTATGTCATCTGGTACACACAAACGACTCCCATAGCGGAGGATCCCCTTATTGTCGAATCTGAACTCACTGTCCTTGCCTGACTGAATAGTCCTGGCAATCTTCACTAACTCTGGGTCCTCATGCTGTTTCTGAGCCACCTGCTCCAGAAACACGAGTGTCACTTTCATCTGAGCAACCAAGGCACCTGTACCAGACAACTCCAACTGTAGACCTTCATCAATGAGCTTGTAAAACTCCTTCACCACTGGTCTCCTCTCTGCCGTGATGTGGGATAGACTGCCTAGTGACTTCCGGCTTAAGGCGTCTGCCACGACATTCGCCTTACCCGGATGATACTGAATCTTGCAATCATAGTCACTCAGTAGCTCCACCCATCTCCTCTGTCTCAAGTTCAAATCTCTTTGACTCAGGATGTACTGCAGGCTCTTATGATCTGTAAAGATCTCACATTTTACCCCATAGAGGTAGTGTCTCCACATCTTGAGTGCAAAGATTACTGCTGCCATCTCAAGGTCATGTGTGGGGTAATTCAACTCATGCTTCTTTAGCTGCCTCGAAGCATAAGCAATCACCCTCTCATTTTGCATCAGTACACAACCCAGTCCCACACGGGACGCATCACAAAAGACTGTAAAGTCCTCATCACTAGATGGCAGAGCTAAAACTGGCGCTGAAGTCAACCTCTTCTTAAGCTCTTCAAAACTCTCTTTGCACTGGTCGGTCCACAGAAATTTCTGATTCTTCCTGGTTAGTCTGGTCAGAGGAGCTGCTATTTTCGAGAAGTCCTGAACGAACCTCCTGTAGTAACCTGCCAAACCCAAGAAACTCCTGATCTCCGTCATTGAAGTGGGTCTGGGCCAGTTAGCCACAGTTTCTGTCTTCTTGTGGTCCACCTCTATCCCATTATCTGACACTACATGCCCCAAGAACGAAATGCTCCTCAGCCAGAACTCACACTTAGAGAACTTGGCATACAAGCCATGTTCCCTCAAGGTCTGTAGAACCAACCTCAGATGATGGGCATGCTCCTCTGCATTCCTGGAATACACTAGGATATCATCTATGAAGACAATAACGAAGTGATCCAGGTACTGGCTAAACACTCTATTCATGAGATCCATGAATGCTGCAGGGGCGTTGGTTAGCCCGAACGGCATTACAAGGAACTCAAAATGCCCATATCTGGTCCTGAAAGCCGTCTTTGGCACATCCTCATCTCTGATCCTCAGCTGGTGGTACCCAGATCTCAGATCTATTTTGGAGAAACAGCCCGCTCTTGCTAGCTGGTCGAATAGATCGTCGATCCTTTGCAAAGGGTACTTGTTCTTGGTAGTGACTTTGTTCAACTGCCTGTAGTCGATACAAAGTCTAAGGGATCCATCCTTCTTTCTCACGAACAAAACTGGAGCACCCCAGGGTGAGGTACTCGGTCGGATGAAGCCCTTGTCTACCAGCTCCTGCAACTGCTCCTTCAACTCTTTCAATTCTGCTGGCGCCATCCTGTAGGGAGGGATAGAGATCAGTCGGGTTCCAGGCATTAGTTCTATCTCGAACTCTATCTCCCTCAGGCAGTGTAGCGCAGCCAGCAGCTCCAGCCATGACTCAGGCCAGTGGCAGAGGCAGAAGGAGAGGGGCAGCCTCTTCTTCAGCGGGTTTCAGAGGTGAAGGTCCATCAGCTCCAGCACGGATCTTCACAATGACACAGCAGGAGGCAGATGCATCTAACACCGTAGTGGCAGGTAACTTAATCATTGGTTGTTCAGATGTGTATGCCTTGATGGACCCTGGTGCATCTCATTCTTTTATTGCTCCGAGAGCCGTGGGGAGGTTAGGTCTGATGACTTCTGGGTTAGAGTGTCCTCTCTGGGTCAGTGGGCCCAAGTGTGATCCATCAGTGGCAGAGTCAGTCTGCCAGTGTAGTCCTGTGTTTGTTGAGGGAAGATGCTTGTCCGCTGACCTAGTGGTTCTAGATTTGACAGATTTTGACGTCATTCTAGGGATGGACTGGTTATCTACCCATGGTGCTACCTTGGACTGCAGGGACAAGGTAGTCAGGTTCAGAGGTCAGGATGGGTCTGAGGTTGTCTTCAGAGGAGACAGGAGGGGTACACCTAGAGGTCTGATATCAACTCTTCAGGCTCGTAGGTTAGTCAAATTATTTAAATTTTATTAATAGAGACTATATATTATAAATATTTAAAATTATAAAAATTAAACAATATATATAATTAAATTACATAAATTAAATAATATAAATAATTGAGACCTAATATTTTTTAATAAAAAAAACTAAATAATTAAATTTTATAAAATATAATTAAGTGATTTTGAAATAGATATGAATTTATAAATTTTTAAAAACTTAAAACTTTAGATATTAATTCATCCTATCGGTAAAAAATTGCATAATGAAAATATCAAATACTTTATTACAACCATAAATCTTTTATTTCAACATAATATGTCTCAATGATATATATTTTTGTTTATTATATTCTTTGATTTTTATTTCGTGATCAATAGCCATATTTTTCAAATTCATTAGTGAAAATATTAAAAAAAACACTTAATAGATATACTTTTCAATATATAATGAATTATTTTATATTAAGTTGAGCAAGTTGTACTTATTGTCTCAAAGCGCCTCTCTTGTCTCTTTGAAAAGATTATGCTCAAACTGGATTCCTTTGTGTTCTCTCTAGATTTTATATCCAGCTGTATAACATTCTTTACTCTTCTTCACTCTCCTTCTCCTATCAATTAGCATCCTCTTTTCCGATCTCTCTTTTTCATCTCTTTCTATCCCACAACCTTTATTTTTTCCAACAACCATAAATATCTTGGTTTAACTATTACCGATCATATTAATAACGCCAAAAAATGCAATGTTTAGAGCCAACACTCCAACTAGTATTTGATGATACAATCCACTTAACCACTCACAAACTTATTTTAGTGGGAAAAGTCATCTCAACTAAAATTTTTTCAACAAACACAATTAAAGTTACTCTGAGAAAGTTATAGCTGATTAAAAGAAGGTTTTAGGTTGTATTTTTCAATTTACTTTTGAGCATAAAGTAGATGTGCATTTTGTGCGGCAGAATAGGCCTTGGACAATTCAAAATCAACACTTGTGCATTAGAGAATAGCCACCAGACTTAGCTTTGAAGGATTTGTAGTTTACTCTCTCGCCCTTTTGGATCCAGGTGCACAGATTAGCCCCAAATCAAATGAATTCCATTAATGCAAATGTAATACCCGGCTAGACTCCGGTATCGGAATTCCTACCGTCCGGTGGAATTCGGTTGTCGGAAATCTCTAGAAGGGGTGAAAGCATGTTTTTATAAAATGTTTTCATGTTTTTAATGTTTTTAAGTATGGAATTAATTGAGTTTTTGCATGAAAAATCTTTTGAGGAAAACCCAGGTTCGGCCGCCGAAACTCACTTTCGGCCGCCGAACATGCATGGACTTTGGGAGGCACGTTAGGCCCCCGAAAGTCTAAGTGAGGGAAGTGCAGGTTCGGCCGCCGAACCTCATGTTCGGCCGCCGAACATTGCATGGATGCGGAGGCACATTCGGCCCCCGAACGTGGCCTGGCCAGCCACTATAAAAGGGTCCCCTTGGTCCGCACGGGCGAGCTTTTTCTCTCCCATTGTCGGCCCAGGTGAGTCTCCACCGTTCCTCCCTCGATCTTGCGAGTTTCCTCTAGATCTTTCATGGTTTTAACAAGTTTATAACTTTGTTTTGAAGATTTGTGAGTTTTGAGCAAGTTTTGAGTGCTTGGAGGTTCAAAGAGCTTAATCTCTCCATCTCCAAGCTAGGATCGCTTTCCTCTCGTTTCTTCAAGAGGTAAGGGTCGATCTTGAACCCTTTTTATGTTTTAAACAAGTTTTAAGTAAGATCTATGGGTAGAAATGCATGTTAGGACATATGTTGAGTTTATGGGTTTTGAGGATGTTTTGAGCAATGTAGCTTGATTTTGTGTGATTGAAGTGTTGTAGATGGGGTATATACATGTTTGAGACCCCTAGGAACCTGTATGTGTGTTTTAGTTGAGAAATATGCATGATCTATGGTTTTGGGAGGCAGGAGGTTCACTTGAACCAAGTTTCTGCCGTTTGGCAGAAACCAGGTTCGGCAGCCGAAGGGAGTTTCGGCCGCCGAACCCCTCTTGTGAAGGCAGCTTTCGGCTGCCGAAGGTGCCCCCGAAAAGAGACTTTCGTCTCTGTCTGGCACTTTCGGCCGCCGAAGGTGCCGCCGAACCTAGCTGAGTTTCGTCTCTGTCCAGGACTTTCGGCCGCCGAAGGTGCCGCCGAAGGTGCCCTGTTCAGCCATTTCATGCATATTTTCTGTGATGTTTTCATGATGTTTTAGAGGGTTTTTGGGGGATATATTAGAGTTATGTTTATATATGTTTGGTCCCTCATTGGAGTCCACCTGTGTAGGTTCGGACCCGAGGAACCGAGGACCCCAGCAGTGAGTGAGCTGCTTCAGTGTCTGGTCAGAGCTAACCAGAGGTGAGTGGAAACAAGCTTAATATTTTAAATCAAATAACTGAATGTTTTGAGCATGCTTCACGCATCATGATGATATGTAATAGGCTGATTGCATTAGTTCACGAATATGTTGCATTGCATTTTCCTTTGTGGTTGTGGGTGAATGCTGTATGATCCAATTAGTCCACGAGACTTTATGTATGATATGACAGGAAGACCAGGACCCCATGCTACGGCCTGGCACGAGACTTTATGTATGATATGACAGGAAGACCAGGACCCCATGCTACGGCCTGGCACGAGACTTTATGTATGTTATGACAGGAAGACCAGGACCCCATGCTACGGCCTGGCACGAGGCTTTATATATGATATGACAGGAAGACCAGGACCCCATGCTACGGCCTGGCACGAGACTTAATATGTGTTATGACAGGAAGACCAGGACCCCATGCTACGGCCTGGCACGAGACTATGTTGGGACTAATTGGTGACAGGTTCACCCTTGATGTGAATTGTCTGTGATATGATGCATTTCATGAAAGCATGAACTTTAATATAATGTTTTTAGTTTCTGCTCACTGGGCTTTTAGCTCACCCCTCTCCCCTAACCCCCAGGTTTGCAGGTACGGGATTGATAGAGAAGAAAAGAAGAGAAAAGTCATATGTATGTAATAGCTAGAGTATGTGGACATGACAATGATAAGAATGTAATGTAAAGTTTGAACAGTTATGTTTATGTAACTATGTTATTGAGGATAGAGTTGTGCTTGACCATAGTATATGTTAATCCCTTGGTATGTACATGATCTTGTGTTTTGATATTGATGTAAACCAACTCACCATATGATGTATAGCCCTTGAGGCTTTGATGAGATCCCACAGAGGGATTAATGTTTATGTATATGATGAATACAGTGCATGCACAGGTTGAGTTTGGTGTATGAAGAAAAAGAAAAGTTTTTAATTCCTATGTATGTTTGTTGATCATGTATGGGATTAAACAGGTAAACAGGATGTATGTAGGCTTGCTACGGGTTCCGGCGGCCTTAAGCCGACCTGAATCCTAGCGCCGGTAGCGGTCCGGATTTCCGGGGCGTTACAGCAAAAGCCATCAGCAATCTAATTAAACAATTTATACAAGTGGATTTTGCACAGGAAGAAGTCGTTGGATACCTATCTTATTTTCACTTGTGCACTCAAGTTAATGTGAAAAAGCCTTTAATTCTAGGATTCCACAGTAAAAAAATTAGATAGCAATATTTCATAGATTAGAATCAAGTATGAGAGAATGCTAGACATTTGCTACCGATGTGGAATAATGGGACATATGAACAAGTGATCAGTCCAAATTTAGACCATTTTATCATGATGTTATTAACGTTAATTTACACTTTTTCTGCCTAATTTTGTGGTTTTGATCTTATTTTGCATAAAATAGTGTAAAGAGGTAATTTGGTGAAAATGCTCTTAAAGCTGCCTAAAATAGGATAAAGGAGAATAAGTATGCTTGCACAAGCCAAGTTGCAGCTGAAGAGTAGATAAATAAGGAAAGTGATAAATAAGGAAAGTACATTCAGCAGAGCGATTTGAAATTCAAATTTCAAATCTTCAAGAAGCCTCTTCCTTATTGAGGAAGCCAAATCTCAAGCAGATGCACATTCAAAATTCAAAATTCAAAATTCAGCTTGTTCAAGAAGCCAAATCTCAAGAAGATGCATTTGTCTCTTAAACATTCAAAATTCAAAATTCAAAAGGGGACATTCAGAATTTGAAATTCAAAAGAAGGCTCCACCTCACAAGGAAACTTAGGGCAACACTTTCAGCCTATAAATACCCCACAAAGGAGTCAAACCACTCTTCCCTTCTTCCAAGAATCGGCCACACAAGTCTCTTCTCCTTCCAAGGTCGCCGGCCATTCTCTCCTTATCCCTTTCTTTAATTTTTTTGGTTTTGTTTCAGCCATGCGTGGCTAAAACTCTTTTTTCTAGTTGAAGATTAGGTGAAACTTTGGTTATTTTATGGATTGGGAGATCTGAACGTACATTGTTTATCTTTTGTTTTTCAATATTTCTGCAATTTCATGCTTAATTTCATTGTTGCTTTGTGATTTAGATCAATAGGGCCAATTGATTCTTGATTGCAAGGTAATAATTTGTTAGTTTGGATAGTTTTAAGTCCATAATTGCTTGAATTATTCAAATACAAGTAACTCTTGGTGTAAAAACTAAAAAAATTGCATGATATAGCAATATCACCATGCATTTGGGTAGCTAGAATTAGGTCTCTCTATTTCTTAATGCAATTGACAGTTGTTAGATGCCAAAGGCCTAAGGACGTTCCTTGGCAACTTGTTGATTAGTGATTAGTTAGAGGATGTTCCCTAATTAATTTATGCTTAAGGAGGGATATGGTGGTGAGAAGTGTCTTCCATCTCCATAACTAATTTATTGAATCAAACAAAATAACCTAAGTATCAATGATCAATCCCAACAACTGAAGTGGATCCAATTCTTCAACTAGAGCTTTCCTCATATTTGAATTCCTTTACTTTAATTACTTGCTTTACTTTATTGCTTTTAGTATTAGTTTAATTGAATCAATCTCAAAACCCCCCCTTTTTATTTTGCTTTCAGTTTATTTACTTTCAGTTTATTTACTTGGTCTTGATAAGGAAAATAGATAAGTATCAATTCCCTGTGGATTCGATCCTTTTACCACTATCTACAGTTGTAAAATTGTTGATAACCAAAAAGGTTATTTTTTACTGGTTTCGACAATCGCACAGTCAAAATTTGGCTCCGTTGCTGGGGAGTTGATTTAACTAATTTATTTTTCTTTCATGACCAGGATTGGATGCAAGGATACTCTGTCTTACGATCCAGAAATTGAGCGTATAATCAGGCGACTTGGGAAGCAAGTCACCACCGAATCTGCCCCCATGGAACCAGCAATCGCAGAGACTGATTCAAAACCTTTTGAACTTGACCAAACAGCCATAAAGATGGCTGAAATCAATAGACAACCTGCTGTCCATGATGAATTAATAAGAGAAAATCCAGCCATGAGGGCACCAATACTAAGAGAAAGAACACTGAGAGAGTTGGCAGCCCCTATAGGTGATCAAACACCTCTCTGCATCACCTATCCGCCATTGACAGTCCCTTTTGAGCTCAAAACAGGTTTGATACATCTACTACCTAAATTTAGAGGCTTAGAGAATGAAAATCCACATAAGCACTTGAAAGAATTTTATGTTGTATGTTCATCCATGAGGCCGCAAGGTATAACTGAAGAGCATGTTAAACTAAGAGCATTCCTATTCTCACTTGATGATTATGCCAAAGATTGGTTGTTTTACTTACCACCTGGATCAATCACTTCTTAGGATGGTATGGAGCTTTTCTGAATAAATATTTTTCAACTTCTAAAGCCATAGGCATAAGAAGAGAGATTAGTGGTATTAAGCAAAAAGATACTGAAGATTTGTATGATTATTGGGAAAGATTTAAGAGATTGTGCACAAGCTGTCCTCAACATGACATTTCAGATAAATCACTCATAGAATTCTTTTATGGAGATTTAAGAGATTGTGCACAAGCTGTCCTCAACATAACATTTCAGATAAATCACTCATAGAATTCTTTTATGGAGATTTAAGAGATTGTGCACAAGCTGTCCTCAACATGAAAGGAAATTCATTGATGTAGCATGTGGAGGTTCAATTGAAGACAGAACACCCCAAGCAATCAGAGAGTTGATTTCAACACTTGCAACAGCATCTAGACAATATGGAGATGAAAAGCAACTACAAAGAGGAGTCAATGAGGTAAGTACATCTGTTCTCACTGCTCAAATTTCTGAACTGACCTCTACTGTGAGAAGTCTAGTTATAGGTCAAGCTCAACAAGCTCAAAAACTTCAACAAATTAGACCATGTGGGATATGTGCATATGTAGGACACCCAACTGATCAATGTCCTACACTTCAAGAGGATGACCAACAAGTAAATACAATTGGAGGGTTCAATGGGCAGCCTAGACATGATCCCTACTCTAACACCTACAATCCAGGTTGGAGGGACCATCCGAACTTCAGCTATGCTAGGGCTAACAACTACCGGAACTATCAAAGAAATTCAGCACCTCCAAACTCCAATATGCACCTTGAGGAGATGATGAAGACATTGGCAAATTCTGTGCAAAGCCTCCAACAGCAGATGGATCAAATAGCCACCTCAGTTAGCAAGCTTGAATCCCAAGGTAAGTTACCTTCCCAAACCGAGACTAATCCTAGACAAAATATAAGTGCTATCATGTTAGGAAATGAGAAAGAGCTTCAAGATGTCAAGGCTGATGATGGAAGTTCACAAGTGCAAAGACAAGCCGTTGAAGAAAAACAGCCAGAAAATTGTCTGTCTAAACAGACTGAGCCAACAGTACCAGTACACCAGCAGAATACAAATCAGCAATTAAGTTTCAAGATTCCACCTCCCTTTCCAAAAAGGTTTGAAAAATCACAAAAAGAAAAAGAAGAAAAAGAGATCCTTGAAACCTTTAGGAAAGTGGAGATCAACATACCGTTGCTTGATACTGTGAAACAAATTCCCAGGTATGCAAAATTCCTGAAAGAACTATGCACTAATCGAAGAAAGCTTGCTCAGAAAGAAAAGGTAAGTGTAGGAGAAGTTGTGACAGCTATCATAAAGAGAGAACTCCTAGCCAAATGCAAAGATAAAGGGATGTTTGCTATTTCTTGTAAAATTGGCAATGTGGGCATCAAAAAGGCCATGTGTGACTTAGGTGCATCAATTAATGTTATGCATCTTTCTATTTATAATTCTTTGAATGCAGATGCACTGAAAGATATTAGAGTGGTAATTCAATTGGCTGACAGATCTATAGTATATCCAAAAGGAGTTCTAGAAGATGTTCTAGTACAACTAGATCGACTTGTCTTTCCAGCAGATTTCTATGTGATTAATAGGAAGGAAGACAATAGCAACACTACTTCAGACATCCTACTTGGACGACCTTTCTTGAGCACAGCCAGAAGTAAGATAGATGTGCACGATGGCACATTGACCATGGAATTTGAAGGGGAAGTAATAAAATTTAATATTTATGATGCTATGAAATATGTCCATGACATGTCCCCTGTTTATGGTTTAGATATCATTGATTGTTTGAGCCAAGAAGTTTTTGATATGAATCAAGATGATATGCTAAACAATGATCTTTGGAGGGAGGCTAGCCAAAAAGATGAAGGAAGCCAAAAGAGCCAAAACTGAAAGCAATAGTTTGCTGCATTTAGCAGGTGAACTGTGACCAAATGCAGGAAGACAAGGGACCGAACGCACCTCTTCAGCTTAGTTCGTAGACAAGCAATGTGCAAAAGGAACAAGCGGAATCCAGTTCAACCAAAAATCCAACGCAGACAGATACTTGTCTGCCCAAACAGAAGCTCCCTGTAATACCCGGCTAGATCCCGGCATCGGAATTCCTATTTTCTGGTGGAATCTCAGATGCCAGAATCCTCAAGAAGGGGTAAAATATGTTTTTATAAAATGTTTTCATATGTTTTAAGGTTTTAAGTAAGAAAGAAATTGAGTTTTTGAAAGAAAAGCACCAAGAAAGGAAAGCCAGGTTCGGCCGCCGAACCTCATGTTCGGCTGCCGAACATGGTGAAGTTTAGGGAGCACCTTTGGCCCCCGAAGGTGGTCTGGCCAGCCACCTATAAAAGGCCCCATGTCCGAAAATGGGCGAGTTTCCTTCTCCATTTTCCCATTTTCGGGCAGAGGTGAGTCCAAACCCTTCCATGGTTAGTTTTGATGTTCTCCTTCAAATCTTTCAAGCTTTTAAAAAGTTTTCATGTTGTTTTGAAGTTTTTAAGCTCAGAATCGAAGTTGTGAAGTTTGGAGACTTTCGGAACCCGTTTTCCCCAAATCTCCAAGTTGGGTCACACCTTCTCTTGACCTTCAAGAGGTAAGCGTCGATCCTCACCGTTTTTGATGTTTCAAGCAAGTGTTATGAAGGGTTATGGGGTAAAGATGCATGATTAGGTTAGTTGTAAAATGTTAGGGTTTATGTGAGTTTAAGTATGAAATGCATGTTAAATGTGTTGCTATGTGAATGTTGTTGGGGTATAGGTTAGTTTTAAGCCCCTAAATGCTTGAGAATGTGTTTATGCATGTTTTTGCTTGGTTTGGTTTAAGTTTGGAGGGTTTGGGAGGCAAAATGTGTGAGAGGCTTGAGTTCTACCATTCTGGAAGAACTTAGGTTCGGCAGTCGAAGCCATGTTCGGCCGCCGAACCTGCCTGGGGAGGCAGTTTTGGCTGCCGAACCCTACCCCCGAAAGTTTGAACTTTCGGCTCTGGAGAGGGGTTTCGGCCGCCGAACCTGTCCTCGAAGGTTGGCGAGTTTCAGCTCTGGAACCACTTTCGACCGCCGAACCTGCCGTCGAAAGTGGCTGAGTTTCGGCTCTGGACGGACTTTCGACCGCCGAACCTGCTGCCAAAAGTGTCCTGTCCAGCCTTCCTTTGCACGTTTTCTATGATATTTTAGGGGATTTTTGGGGAGATGTTTAGAGTCATGTTGATGTATGTTAGGTCCCTCATTTGAGTCCACCTATGTAGGTTCGGACCCGAGGAACCGAGGACCCCAGCAGTGAGATAGTTGCATCAGAGTCTGTTCAGAGTCAGCCTGAGGTGAGTAGAATGGATTTTTATATTTCAAAGCAAATAAATTTTGAGTATGTTCATGCATCACGAATGCCATGATATATACTAGGTTGTTTGCATTAGAATTCACGAATATGTTGCATTGCATACTATGATATTGATGTGGATGGATGTTGGATGACCCATTAGTCCTTGATATGATATGATGACGATAATATGGTACGGAAGTCCAGTGAGGCCCATTCTACGCCCCTAGCACCATTGGAATGTATAGAGGGCTATTGGTGACAAGTCCATCCTTGATGTGAATTGTTTGTGATGTGATGCATTTCATGAAAGCATATGTTTTAATATACTGTTTTACTATTATGCTCACTGGGCTCTAGTAGCTCACTCCTTCCCTTAACCCCCAGGCTTGCAGGTTCAGGATAGACCAGGAGGTCAGCAAGAGTAAAGGAATAGTGTATGTAATAGTTAGTGGTGGACATGAAAGATAATGTAATGTAAGATATTGTATAAGAATTGTATTGATGATTAGTATTGTGCTTGACCCTAGAGTTTATGGTTAATCCCTTTTGATACATGATCTTTATGTAATGTTTTATTAATGTGATGTAAACCAAGCTTGATGTATGAAATGTTGACCCAACTAGAGCATTTGATGAGGGCTTTAGTGTGGGGGTTTTATGTATTCAGTTTCAGTGCATGCACAGGTCAAGCTTGGTAGATGGAAAGTTTAAGTTTTTATGTAAATGTATGATCATGTATGGGATTTATCAGGTATGACAGGTTGTATGTTAGGCTTGCTACGGGTCCCGGCGATCTTAAGTTGATCTAGATCCTAGCGCTGGTAGCGGTCCGATTTCGGGTCGTTACACTCCCCATACGTCAACTTCCAGAATGTGTAGAAAGTGAGAATGGCTTCTATGAACATATCTTTCATACCCAAACTGATGAACCATGGTATGCAAACAAAATAAAGAAGAGTGCAAGACACGATGTTTGGGATGAACCATATATGAAACCATACTATGAAGGGTTCACAGTGCAAGTAGTGGAAGGAGTTCCACTGCATCCTCCTCCTCAGCTTGCTTAATGGATCGCACCACACAAACCACACCAGGGGAGTACTCAGTTTCCTTTGAACTTTAATATTTCCAATACATTGAGGACAATGCATGAATTAGGTGTGGGGGTGCATATCTCTGAACTTTTATTTTAGCTTTAATTTTTAGTTTGCACACATTTTTCATCTTTGTTATTTTTGCTTTATTGCACACACATGTAGCCACAGTTTTTTTCTTTTTCTGTTTTGATTTGCTTTACTCAAACACATAGACTATGTTGAATGAGCTTTCTTTCCATGACCCATTGATGTGATGACTCTTTAAACCTAAGTTGAATCAATTGCAGTGAGTTGTATTCATTGTTGGGAATTTCCTTTTGAATTGAATCTTTGAGCTTGCCATGGTGAAAAATATATGACATTACTCATTAGAGAGAATAATAAATTGAAAGATGTGTGAATAATGAAATATGGCTTATTTTAGCAATTGGTATTGATTTGCCCAATTCATTGAGAAAAAGAAATTCAGCGAAGGCAAAGACTTCAAGAGCACAAATTAAAAACTGTTTCAATGGTCAAAGACTATGAACAGAGCTAGTAGCCACTTGGACAAGTAACCAATTGAGTAACTAGGGATGGGTATCACAAATATGTACCTTCACGTCAAAAGGTTGGTGACTTTTTCAAGCAAGATTAAGTGCAAAAAGCTGAATAAAGTACTTCAAGTTAAGGGCAAGTCACTCCGAAAGCTAAGAAAAGTCTTAACTGAATAAGAATATGTGCATGTATAATCTCTCTCTTGAGGAAAATAAATACTAGCCATGGTAGGTAAAGGGAGAAGGAGAGTAACCTTGGTGCATACACTCTTCACTGCAATGCTTCAAAGTAGGGGTCTAGGGTAAGAGCTTAAGCGGAAATAAAGAGGAAAATAAATACTAGCCATGGTAGGTAAAGGGAGAAGGAGAGTACCCTTGGTGCATACACTCTTCACTGCAATGCTTCAAAGTAGGGGTCTAGGTTAAGAGCTTAAGTGGAAATAAAGGATCAAGTAGCAAAGAGAGCTTGTTTGACTAAATTTATTTACTTGAGGACAAGTAAAAGGTTAGGTGTGGGGATATTTGATCAGTCCAAATTTAGACCATTTTATTATGATGTTATTAATGTTAATTTACACTTTTTCTACCTAATTTTGTGGTTTTGATCTTATTTTGCAGAAAATGGTGTAAAGAGGTAATTTGGTAAAAATGCTCTTAAAACTGCCTAAAATAGGATAAAGGAGAACAAGCAGGCTTGCACAAGCCAAGTTGTAGTTGAAGAGGAGATAAATAAGGAAAGTGATAAATAAGAAAAGTACATTCAGCAGAGCAATTTGAAATTCAAATTTCAAATCTTCAAGAAGCCTCTTCCTTGTTAAGGAAGCCAAATCTCAAGGAGATGCACATTCAAAATTCAAAATTTAGCTTGTTCAAGAAGCCAAATCTCAAGAAGATGCATTTACCTTTCAAGCATTCAAAATTCAAAATTCAAAAGAGGACATTCAAAATTTGAAATTGAAAAGAAGGTTTCACCTCACAAGGAAACCTGGGGCAACTCTTTCAGCCTATAAATACCCCACAAAGGAGCCGAACCACTCTTCCCTTCTTCCAAGAATCGGCCACACAAGTCTCTTCTCCTTCTAAGGCCGTCGGCCATTATCTCCTTCTCCCTTTCTTTTTATTTTTTTGGTTTTGTTTCAGCCATGAGTGGCTGAAACTCTTGTTTCTAGTTGAAGATTAGGTGAAACTTTGGTTGTTTTATGGATTGGGAGATCTGAACATACATTGTTTATCTTTTGTTTTTCAATATTTATGCAATTTCATGCTTAATTCCATTGTTATTTTGTGATTTAGATCAATTCCTGCCAATTGATTCTTGATTGCAATGTAATAATTTGTTAGTTTGGATAGTTTTAAGTCCATAATTGCTTGAATTATTCAAACACAAGTAACTCTTGGTGTAAAAACTAAGGAAATTGCATGATCTAGCAATATCACCATGCGTTTGGGTAGCTAGAATTAGGTCTCTCTATTTCTTAATGCAATTGACAGTTGTTAGATGCCAAAGGCCCAAGGACGTTCCTTGGCAATTTGTTGATTAGTGATTAGTTAGAGGACGTTCCCTAATCAATTTATGCTTAAGGAGGGATATGGTGGTGAGAAGCGTCTTTCATCTCCATAACTAATTTATTGAATCAAACAAAAGAACCTAAGTATCAATGATCAATCCGAACAATTGAAGTGGATCCAATTCTTCAACTAGAGCTTTTCTCATATTTGAATTCCTTTACTTTAATTATTCGCTTTACTTTATTGCTTTCAGTATTAGTTTCATTGAATCAATCTCAAAACTGCCCTTTTTATTTTGCTTTCAGTTTATTTACTTTCAGTTTATTTACTTGGTCTTGATAAGGAAAATAGGTAAGTATCAATTTCCTGTGGATTCGATCCTTTTGCCACTATCTACAGTTGTAAAATTATTGATAACCAAAAAGGTTATTTTTGACCGGCTTCGATAACCGCACAGTCAACAAGGCTTGCAATAAGCTGGTGGAGTCAGTCCTGCAAGAAGGTGGAACTAGCAAATCTCGTTTTGGGCCCTAGACAAAAGCACCTGCCTTAATCAAACATTCATCTATCTTTCCAACTAAAACAGGTATGGAAAACCTGCAACCCTTACCCGAATCTATTGCTCACAACTCTAACACATAAGTTCATTTTCCGAATCCCAACTTGCTCTTCAAACCAGCTTTACCTCCAACCTTACTTTTCCAACCTTTGGATGCCCAAAAGCAAATCAGTCCAGCAAACCTTCTTCCCTTCAATCAAAACTCAGACACCTCACAATCCAAGCAAAACCCTACCTTTTCCTTTTCCACAACCTCAAAATCTAGTTTCCCTTCCCTCACCGATGTTGAATAGAATCTCCAAATACCAAAAAACCACACAATTTTTCATCACACATACTTGAAATCGGGCAATCATCTATCCTTCTCAAAGCATCATTGTATAACCCATCGAACACCCAACCTTTCCTTTTCTGTGCAACCTTGAGCGGAGAGCCTACCTCGAAAAGAACCATCCTTAAAGTCTCAGACCTAGTACCTCGAGCCCAAATACCCAGCCTTTTTTTGGTGACTATATGAGCTCTATTGGGAGAGAAGATATTAATTCTGAGCACCTTTTACAAATCTGCCCCCCTCTGCTAGATGCCTCGTACTCTCACTCAGTGAACATTAATGAACCTCATATCATAGGTGAAGACAAAGATAGACCCCACCATCTTGATACACCTCTTTTGGGCAGTGTAGATAGGGGCCCAGTTTCTCAACCCTTCTCAACCAAACAAGCTGAATCCTCTTCAACCAAACAGTTTGCTTTAAACCAAAGCCCAGTAATCCTTTAACCCAAAGCCCAAACACCCCCCAAAAAAAAAATGAACCCACTCTTCTGATCTAAAAAAAAACTCAAAAATTCTTAGGCTGCAAGGAATTTAAGCCTTGTTAACTAATGCACCCCCTTTGGATATACTAGCTAAAGATTATGAGCCTCAGCAAATTATGTCTTTAAATAATCTTATCCTTTTGCAATAGAATTATTCCATCCAAATACTTTGAAGCAAAATATAATGTAGAGTCATACTCAACAAACTACTGCAGTGGCACTTGAAGTTACTCAGGAGATTCCTACTAAGCACAAATGGAAAAGATTAGCCAGAACAAAGAATAAACAGAGTACGTAAGTGATTATTGAACAATTGAAAGAGGGAGAAATACAGTTAGAATCGAATGAAAAGAGAAAAAGTTATTGAAAAGGATGAAAGCAACAACAAGAGATGTTGCACTCTTGTTCCAAAAACTGAACGGGTAGAGGAAACCAGCCCCAACTAGTCCCACCTCAATAAATGAAGATCTTGGCTTGGAATTGTAATACCCGGCTAGACCCTGGCATCGGAATTTCTACCTTCTGGCTGAATCTCCATTGGAATTCGAAATTCCTTGGATGTCAGAGCCTTCTAGAAGGGTAAAATAAAGGTTTTCTAAAATGTTTTTTATATGTTTTTATGGTTTTAATAAGAAAGAAATTGAGTTTTGAAAGAAAAGACCAAGGGGAAAAATGCCAGGTTCGGCCGCCGAACCTCATGTTCGGCCGCCGAACATTGGCCTCTTGCGGAGGCACCTTTGGCCCCCGAAGGTGGTCTGGCCAGCCACCTATAAAGGGCCCCTTGTCCGAAAACGGGCGAGTTTTCTCTCTCTATTTTCGGACATAGGTGAGATTTCGCCTTCCTTTGGTCGATTTTGTGTTTCCTTCAAATCTTTAAAGTTTTAATGAGTTTTTACTTGTTTTTGAAGATTTTTGAGATCAAGATCAAGTTTTGAAGCTTGGAGACCCTCGGAGCTCGTTCCTCCATATCTCCGAGCTTGGATCACATCTCCTCTCGATCTTCAAGAGGTAAGCGTAGATCCACTTGTTTTATGATGTTTTAAGTAAGTTTTAAGGGGTTGTATGGGTGTTTGATGCATGTATAGAGTAAATGAAAAATGTTAGGGTTTATGATAGTTAAATGTCAAATGCATGCTTAATGATGATGTTTGTTGGGGTTTAGGCTAGTTTTAAGCCCCTAAATGCTTGAAAATATGTTTATGCATGTTTTAGTATAGTTGGATGCATGTTGGAGTGTTGTGGATGGCTGGGAATGCAAGGCAGAATCGGGTTCTGCCCTTTGGGAGAGCCCAGGTTCGGCTGCCAAACCTGCCTAGAGGCAGCTTTAGGCCGCCTAAACTCGCCCCCGAAAGTTTGGACTTTCGGTTCTGGAGGGAGTTTTGGCCGCCGAACCTGCCCCCGAAAGTAGGTGACTTTCAACTCTGGAAGGACTTTCGGTCGCCGAACCCTGCCCCCGAAAGTGCTTGACTTTCGGCTATGGAGGGACTTTCAGCCGCCTAATCTGCAGCCGAAAGTGCCCTGCCCAGCCTTCCTTTGCATGTTTTCAAGGCATGTTTTATGATGTTTTAGGGGGGTTTTTGAGGAGATGTTTAGAGTTATGTTAGAGTATGTTTGGTCCCTCATTTGAGTCCACCTGCGTAGGATCGGACTTGAGGAACCGAGGTGATCAGCAGTGAGATAGTTGCTTCAGAGTTAGTCCAGAGTCAGCTAGAGGTGAGTGGAACTAAACTAATCCTTTATTTTCAGAAAACAAATGTTTTAAGCATGTTCATGCATCATGATATGTAACAGGTTGTTTGCATTAGAATCCACGAATATGTCGCATTGCATTATTCATTGTGGGTGTGGATGGACAACAGGACAACCCATTAGCCCTCTAGATTTCATGCTATGTAACAGAAGTCCTGAGGAGCCCCACCGAGGGCCGAGCACAGAGCTTATGTATGTAACAGAAGTCCTGAGGAGCTCCACCGAGGGCCGGGCACAGAGTAGAGGGATTTTTGGGTCAGTCCATCCGTGATGTGATTTACTTGTGATGTGACGCATTCCATAATGGCATATGTTTATTTAAATATTTTTATAGTTCTGCTCACTAGGCTGTTGTAGCTCACCCCTCTCCCCTAACCCCCAGGTTTGCAGGAGTACAGGTAGCTATGGGAAAGCCAGCAGAGTTATGGCTATGCTATGTAAAAGAGTTATAATGGACATGAAATGTAACGTAATGAAATGTAAAGTAATGTAATGAGGATTAGTATTGTGCTTGGCCCTAATGTTTATGGTTAATCCATGTTGTACATGATCTTTATGAAATGTTTTAATGATAAGAAATGATGAACCAAGCTTGATGTATGATATGTTGACCCACTAGAGCATTTGATGAGGGCTCTAGTATGGGGTTTTACGTTTACAGTATAGTGCATGCATAGGTCAAGCTTGGTATATGTGAAAGTTTAAAGTTTTTTTGAAAATGTATGATCATGTATGGGATTTTATCAGATGTACAGGATGTATAGTAGGCTTGCTACGGGTCCCGGCCACCTTAAGTCGATCTGAATCCTAATGCCGGTAGCGGTCCGATTTTCGGGACGTTACAGAGTGGTTTTAGAGCCCTAGGTTCATATGGTCGGACCTAGAGTGTCGGGCTCATAGATGTCATAGAAGGGCAAGCACAATAGGAAAAATCATGTCCACTAGGATAGGATGTAGAGTCCTATCTTGATGATGATGTGAAATGCCATGATTATATGCATGTGCATTAATGTTATGTGATGTATGTGATGCGGGTTCATGTGTTTCCACATGAACCATGTGATGCTAATGTTATGTGTATATATTGTTTCAGAGAACAGAATGCGAGGCACTCGTCGATCTGCACGATTGACTGGAGTCCCACCAGAGAATGAGGGCATGGATGCCCGTCCCCCTGCATTACCGAGTGCAATGTCTATTAGATCTAGCAGGGAAGGGACATCAAGAGGCCTTAGAAGGTCTTTTGATGTGAACAGGAGGAGGACAGATTCGGGTAGAATGTCGGCTGATGTGAGGGAGGTAGAGGAGGATGAACAGAGAAGAGACGGTAGTTTGGGCATGAGTATGGTATGGAAGAATCTCAAGGAGGCACTCAGGCCTCGGGGTATGCTTACCCACCACAACACCAACCCTTTCCACAGGGCCCAGGGTATCCGATGGGGGGTACATCGGATTACTCCGGTTATAATCCATATCCTACCTTCATGCCCTATCCTCCCTTTTACCCACCTTATCCCCAGTACCCTATGTATCCACCCTCACCCTTCTATCCAAGTCCAGCAAACCCTAACCCAGGGAATGCTGCACCTCCTCCTCCACCAGTAGCACCTATAGTCCCTGATATCCAAACGCCTAGACCTAGCTCATCTGTGGGGAGCAAGGTAAAGATGACAGATTACCTGAAGCTGGATGCTCCCAAGTACAAGATAGGTGATGATCCGTTTAAGTATCTCAAAACAGTAAAGATGATTACAGATGAGTTGGGGGCAAATGATAGTAGAGCCATTCAGATGACGGGGTTCACTTTGAAGTGCAAGAAAGCAAGAGAATGGTTTAAGAATTATGTGGACCCGAGGTTGGAGAGCTTATCCTGGGAGCAGTTTGCAAATGAGTTTATAGGATGGGCTTTTCCTGATAGTTCCAAAGAGCTGAAAGTTGTGGAGTTTGAACAGCTAAGGCAAACAGAAGAGATGAGTGTAGATGAGTACACCGACAAGTTTCTGGAGTTGCTGCAGTATGTGGGCCAGGCATATGATACATATCAAAAGAAAGCTAGGAGGTATACCATGAGGCTCCACCCCAGGTATTCCTCCTTAATTCTAGTAGCAGAGAGAGAGGACTTCCACACCATAGTGGATGCAGCACGAAAGAGGAGGCTAGTGCCATTATATAGGGGACAGTGAAACAGCAGGTGGCACAATCTTCGGGTTCCAAGACCCCAGGTTCAGAGAAGTTTGACCTCTCTTCTTTGAGTGCAGCAGCTTCGGGTAGCAAAAAGTGGGTCAGAGGCTCTAAAAAGCCGAAGAAGAATAAGTTCTGGAACCAGTTGAAGTCCGGTCTGGGTTTAGGTGGTGGCTCGAGCTCAGGATCAGATGGTTCAGAATGCTTGAGGTGTGGTAAGCTGCACAAGGGAGCCTGTCGGTTTGGGACATCAGCATGTTACAGATGTGGTCAGGAGGGACCCATAGCTCGGGAGTGTCCTAGAGTAGCCTTTATGACACCATCCCAGCAGACAGCTTCTGGTAGTGTGGCTCAACCAGTAGCTCTAGCCATGACACAGGGCAGTGGCAGAGGCAGAGGGAGAGGGAGAGGGGCAGCCTCTTCTTCAGCAGGTTCCCGGGGTGAAGGTCCATCAGCTCCAGCTCGGATCTTCACTATGACACAGCAGGAGGCGAACACATCCAACACTGTGGTGTCAGGTAATCTCATCATTGGTTGTTCTGATGTGTATGCTTTAATGGACCCTGGTGCATCTCATTTTTTTGTTGCTCCGAGAGTCGTAGATAGAATGGGTTTGATAGTCTCTGGGTTAAAGTGTCCCCTTTGGGTCAGTGGACCCAAGTGTGATCCATATGTGGCAGAGTCAGTCTGCCGGTTCAGTCCAGTGTTTGTTGAGGATAGATGCCTTTCAGCCGACCTTGTGGTTCTAGACTTGACAGATTTTGATGTCATTCTAGAGATGGATTGGCTATCTGCTCATGGTGCTACCTTGGACTGCAGAGACAAGGTAGTCAGGTTCAGAGATCAGGATGGGTCAGAGGTTGTCTTCAGAGGAGACAGGAGGGGTACACCTAGAGGTTTGATATCAGCCCTACAGGCTCGTAGGTTGCTCAGGAGAGGTTGTCAGGGGTTTCTAGCTCATGTGAGAGAGCTTGATAGTCAGGTTAAGGAGCCCGCCTCAGTGCCCGTGGTCAGAGAGTTTCTAGATGTCTTCCCAGATGAGCTTCCAGGACTACCACCTGCTAGGGAGATAGAGTTCGAGATAGAAGTGATGTCTGGAACCAGACCAATCTCTATCCCTCCCTACAGGATGGCACCAGCAGAGTTGAAGGAGCTAAAGGATCAGTTGCAAGAGTTGGTAGACAAAGGTTTCATCCGACCGAGTACCTCACCTTGGGGTGCTCCAGTGTTGTTTGTAAAGAAGAAGGATGGATCCCTAAGACTTTGTATCGACTACAGGCAGTTGAACAAAGTCACTACCAAGAATAAGTATCCGTTACCTAGGATCGACGATCTATTCGACCAGCTAGCAAGAGCAGGTTGTTTCTCAAAAATAGATCTGAGATCCGGGTATCACTAGCTGAGAATCAGAGAGGACGATGTGCCGAAGACGGCGTTCAAGACCAAATATGGGCATTATGAGTTCCTAGTAATGCCGTTTGGGCTAACCAATGCCCCTGCAGCATTCATGGACCTCATGAACAGAGTTTTTAGCCAGTATCTAGATCACTTTGTTATTGTCTTCATTGATGATATCTTAGTGTATTCCAGAGACGCAGAGGAGCATGCCCATCATCTGAGGATAGTTCTGCAGACCCTGAGGGAGCATGGCTTGTATGCTAAGTTCTCCAAGTGTGAATTCTGGTTGAGGAGCATCTCATTCTTGGGGCATGTTGTGTCAGAGAAAGGAATTGAAGTGGACCCCAAAAAGGTAGAAGCTGTAGCTAACTGGCCTAGACCCACTACAGTTACAGAGATTAAGAGTTTTCTGGGTTTGGCAGGTTACTACAGGAGGTTCGTTCAGGACTTCTCTAAAATTACCGCTCCTATGACCAGATTGACCAAGAAGAGCCAGAGGTTTGTGTGGTCTGATCAGTGCAAGGAAAGCTTTGAAGAGTTGAAGAAAAGGTTAATGTCAACACCGGTGTTAGCTCTGCCTACCAGTATTGAAGATTTCACAGTGTTTTGTGATGTGTCCCGTGTGGGACTAGGTTGTGTATTGATGCAGAATGAGAGGGTAATTGCTTATGCTTCTAGGCAGCTGAAGAAGCATGAGTTGAATTATCCTACACATGACCTAGAGATGGCAGCTGTGATCTTTGCACTCAAGATGTGGAGGCATTACCTTTATGGGGTGAAATGTGAGATCTTCACAGATCATAAGAGCTTGCAATACATCTTGAGTCAAAGAGAGTTGAACCTGAGGCAGAGAAGATGGGTAGAACTGCTTAGTGACTATGATTGTAAAATTCAGTACCATCCGGGTAAGGCAAATGTTGTGGCAGATGCCCTAAGCCGGAAGTCACTTAGCAGTCTATCCCATATTACAGCAAAGAGGAGACCGGTGGTGAGGGAATTCTATAAGCTCATTGATGAAGGGTTACAGTTGGAGTTGTCTGGTACAGGTGCTTTGATCGCTCAGATGAGAGTGACACCCGTGTTTCTGGAGCAGGTAGCTCAGAAACAGCATGAGGACCCAGAGTTGGTAAAGATAGCCAGAGCTGTCCAGGCAGGCAAAAATGAAGAGTTCAGATTTGACAACAAAGGGATCCTCCACTATGGGAATAGGTTATGTATACCAGATGACGTGAGTCTGAAGGGAGACATTATGAGGGAAGCTCATAATGCCAGATACAGCGTTCACCCTGGAGCCACCAAGATGTATCAGGATCTGAAGAAAGTTTATTGGTGGCCAGCTATGAAGAGAGAAGTGGCACAGTTCGTGTCCGCCTGCGAAGTATGTCAGAGGGTGAAGTTGGAACATCAGAAGCCGGTTGGAATGCTTAACCCACTACCGATTCCAGAGTGGAAATGGGAGAATATAGCTATGGATTTTGTGGTGGGGTTACCGGCAACGTCCAACAGATTAGACTCCATATGGGTGGTTGTGGACAGACTGACCAAATCTGCTCACTTCATCCCTGTCAGGAGTGTCTATTCTGTGGACAAATTGGCACAGGTGTATGTGGAAGAGGTTGTGAGGTTGCATGGGGCTCCCGTTTCAATTGTGTCAGATAGGAGACCCCAGTTTACCTCCAGGTTTTGGCGGAGTTTGCAGAATGCTATGGGTACCAGGCTGGATTTTAGCACGGCTTTCCATCTACAGACTGACAGATAGTCAGAGAGGACCATCCAGACAATAGAAAATATGCTCAGAATGTGTGTGCTAGATTTTGGCGGTTCTTGGAGGCAACATCTACCTTTGGTGGAGTTTGCCTACAATAACAGCTATCATGCTAGCATAGGGATGGCTCCATATGAAGCTTTGTATGGAACGAAGTGCAGGTCACCTGTCTGCTGGGAAGAAGTTGGAGAAAGGGCCTTGGCAGGGCCTGAGCTAGTAGAGATCACCAGCAGAGTAGTGCCTATCATCATAGAAAGGATCAAGACTGCTGTGAGCAGGCAAAAGAGTTATGCAGATGTCTGCAAGAAGCATGTAGAGTTTCAGGAGGGAGATATGGTGTTGCTCAAGGTGTCTCCTATGAAAGGGGTGATTCGCTTTGGGAAGAAAGGTAAGCTGGCTCCATGGTACATCGGACCCTTTGAAATCCTGCAAAAGGTTGGGAATGTATCGTACAAGCTAGACCTACCTACTTCAATGGAGAGAATCCATTCGGTTTTCCATGTTTCCATGTTACGGAAGTTCGTGTCAGATTCGGGCAAGGTTCTTAATGAGCCTGATGTGGAGATCCTAGGAGATCTCACCTATGTAGAGCAGCCAGTGCGGATCCTAGACGCGCAGATCAGAAAGTTGAGGAACAAAGAAATCCCGATGGTGAAAGTCCTTTAGAATCACCATAATATAGAAGAATGTACCTGGGAGACACGGGAGTCTATGCTCCAGTAATACCCCTATCTCTTCTAAGGTTAGTATTTTATGTTTTATGTGTGCTTCCTTGTTGCTATGCATGTTTGTTGAACATTCGGGAACGAATGTTCTTAAGGAGGGAAGAATGTAATACCCGGCTAGACCCCGGCATCGGAATTCCTACCTTCCGGCGGAATCTCCGTTGGAATCCGAAATTTCTCGGATGTCGGAGCCTTCTAGAAGGGTAAAATAAAGGTTTTCTAAAATGTTTTTTTATATGTTTTTATGGTTTTAATAAGAAAGAAATTGAGTTTTGAAAGAAAAGACCAAGGGGGAAAATGCCAGGTTCGGCCGCCGAACCTCATGTTCGGCCGCCGAACATTGGCCTCTTGCGGAGGCACCTTTGGCCCCCGAAGGTGGTCTGGCCAGCCACCTATAAAGGGCCCCTTGTCCGAAAACGGGCGAGTTTTCTCTCTCTATTTTCGGACATAGGTGAGATTTCGCCTTCCTTTAGTCGATTTTGTGTTTTCCTTCAAATCTTTCAAGTTTTAAAGAGTTTTTACTTATTTTTGAAGATTTTTGAGATCAAGATCAAGTTTTGAAGCATGGAGACCCCCGGAGCTCGTTCCTCCATATCTCCGAACTTAGATCATATCTCCGAACTTAGATCACATCTCCTCTCGATCTTCAAGAGGTAAGCGTAGATCCACGTCTTTTATGATGTTTTAAGTTTTAAGGGGTTGTATGGGTGTTTGATGCATGTATAGAGTAAATGAAAAATGTTAGGGTTTATGATAGTTAAATGTCAAATGCATGCTTAATGATGATGTTTGTTGGGGTTTAGACTAGTTTTAAGCCCCTAAATACTTGAAAATGTGTTTATGCATGTTTTAGTATAGTTGGATGCATGTTAGAGTGTTGTGGATGGCTGGGAATGCAAGGCAGAATCGGGTTTTGCCCTTTAGGAGAGCCCAGGTTCGGCCGCCGAACTTGCCTAGAGGCAGCTTTAGGCCGCCTAAACTCGCCCCCAAAAGTTTGGACTTTCGGCTCTGGAGGGAGTTTCGGCCGCCGAACCTGCCCTTGAAAGTGGGTGACTTTCGACTCTGGAAGGACTTTCGGCCGCCGAACCCTGCCCTCGAAAGTGCCTGACTTTCGGCTCTGGAGGGACTTTTGGCTGCCGAACCTGTCATCGAAAGTGTCATACCCAGCCTTCCTTTGCATGTTTTCAAGGCCTGTTTTATGATGTTTTAGGGGGGTTTTTGGGGAGATGTTTAGAGTTATGTTAGAGTATGTTTGGTCCCTCATTTGAGTCCACCTGTGTAGGATCGGACTTGAGGAACCGAGGTGATCAGCAGTGAGATAGTTGCTTCAGAGTTAGTCCAGAGTCAGCCAGAGGTGAGTGAAACTAAACTAATCCTTTATTTTCAGAAAGCAAATGTTTTAAGCATGTTCATGCATCATGATATGTAATAGGTTGTTTGCATTAAAATCCACGAATATGCCGCATTGCATTATTCATTGTGGATGTGGATGGATAACAGGATGACCCATTAGCCCTCTAGATTTCATGCTATGTAACAGAAGTCCTGAGGAGCCCCATTGAGGGCCGGGCACAGAGCTTATGTATGTAACAGAAGTCCTGAGGAGCTCCACCGAGGACCGGGCACAGAGTAGAGGGATTTTTGGGTCAGTCTATCCGTGATGTGATTTACTTGTGATGTGATGCATTCCATAATGGCATATGTTTATTTAAATATTTTTATAGTTCTGCTCACTGGGCTGTTGTAGCTCACCTCTCTCCCCTAACCCCCAGGTTTGCAGGAGTACAGGTAGCTATGGGAAAGCCAGCAGAGTTATGGCTATGCTATGTAATAGAGTTATAGTGGACATGAAATGTAACGTAATGAAATGTAAAGTAATGTAATGAGGATTAGTATTGTGCTTGGCCCTAATATTTATGGTTAATCCCTATTGTACATGATCTTTATGAAATGTTTTAATGATAAGAAATGATGAACCAAGCTTGATGTATGATTTGTTGACCCACTAGAGCATTTGATGAGGGCTCTAGTATGGGGTTTTACGTTTACAGTATAGTGCATGCACAGGTCAAGTTTAGTATATGTGAAAGTTTAAAGTTTTTATGAAGATGTATGATCATGTATGGGATTTTATCAGATGTACAGGATGTATAGTAGGCTTGCTACGGGTCCCGACGACCTTAAGTCGATCTGGATCCTAGCGCCGGTAGTGGTCCGGTTTCTGGGTCGTTACAGAGTTGTCAGGGTGTAGGAAACTCCCTAACAATTCACAATTTAAAAGGAATTTCTAAATTTCATTCCCCTGATGTGGTTTGCATTTTGTAAACAAAAAACCAAGCACCAGTTGTTAGGAAACTTGTTTAGAAATGTGATTTTTGTAATTTCTCTTTTATGGACCCTAGAGGCCTGGCTGGGGGTATTTGTATGGCTTGGAAATAGTCTTTTGATATTAATATTATGTCCTCCTCTTCCTTTTATGTTCATGCTTGAATAACTATTCTGCAATTCAATTAGGTTTGGGATATTATAGTAGTGCACCTTCATTTTGATGATAATGCAAGACACGCTCAATATGATTTTCTGCTCAACCTGAAATAGAATATGCTTAGAGAGTTTATCATGATAAGGGACTTCAATTCCTTCCTCCACCCAAATGAAAAAAAAGGAGGTGATACTCATTATGTAGCCAAAATTCAATCATTCAGGGACTTCTCTAATAGAATGGGATGTTGGACTTGGGTTACAATGGCCCCTTTTTTCACATAGAATAATAGGAGGGATGGTTCTAAGAATATTGGAGAAAGGATTGATCAGGCTTTTTTCTCATCAACTTGGTTGGCTCATTATCCAAATTCCATGGTGCAACATCTCCAAGATGAAGGCTCGGATAATAGACCCATTTTACTGGATTCTACATGGTCAAACAAAAAATTGAAACTCTTATTTTGCTTTGATACGAGATGGCTTAACAGACCAGATACAAAGAATATCATTTCAAATACTTGGAATGCTCTAGTCTATGGAACCAATCTGTATCGGGTATGGGCTAAAATCAAGAAATGCAGATGGAAGCTTTTTGATTGGAAGAAATCTTTGGATCAAAAAACTAAAAGTCGAATTACTTATCTTCAATGGCAACTAGAGTTAGCCAAGAATGCACAATGCTGGGATAACTGTAATACCCGGCTATACTCCGATACCGGAATTCCTACCGTCCGGTGGGATCTCGGATGTCGGAGACCTCTAGAAGGGGTAAAATCATGTTTTTGTAAAATGTTTTCATGTTTTTAATGGTTTTAAGTATGAAATTAAATGAGTTTTTGCATGAAAAGTCCTTGGAGGAAAACCCAGGTTCGGCCGCCGAAAGTCAAGTTCGGCCGCCGAACATGCATGCGTTTTGGAGGCACGTTAGGCCCCCGAAAGCATGAGTGAGGGAAGTCCAGGTTCGGCCGCCGAACCTCATGTTCGGCCGCCGAACATGGCATGCATGCGGAGGCACATTCGGCCCCCGAACGTGGTCTGGCCAGCCACTATAAAAGGGTCCCTTAGCCGAAAATGGACGAGCTTTTTCCCCATTTTCGGCCAAGGTGAGTCTCCGCCGTCCCTCACCCATTTTTGATGATCTTCCACTAAATCTTTCAAGATTTTCATTTGTTTTAACTTGTTTTTGAAGGTTTTGAACTTTTGAAACAAGTTTTGGAGGTTTGGGAACTCAGGAGCTCATTTTCGTGGATCTCCAAGTTTAGGTCGTCTCCCTCTCGATCTTCAAGAGGTAAGGGCCGATCTTAAGCTCCTTATGTGTTTTAAGTAAGATTTTATGAGTTCTTTGAGTAGAAATGCATGTTAGGATATATGTTGAGTTATGGGTATAAATGTGTGTTCTTGAACAATGTGAGTTGCTTGATGTGTTGTAGATGGGGTTTATGATGGTTTGAGACCCCTAGGAACATGTATGCTTGTGTTTCTGTGTTGTAGAATAGGTTTGATGCATGTTTGATAAGTTTGGAGGTGAAATGTGCATTGGGAGCCAAGTTTCTGCCCTTTGGCAGAAACCAGGTTCGGCAGTCGAAGGAATTTCGGCCGCCGAACATGGCTGGGAAGGCAGCCTTTCGGCTGCCGAAGCTTGCCCCCGAAAGGGAGACTTTCGTCTCTGTCGGGCAGTTTCGGCCGCCGAAAGTGCCGCCGAACATGCATGAGTTTCGTCTCTATCTGGGAGTTTCGGCCGCCGAAGGTGCCGCCGAACCTGCCTGACTTTCGGCTCTGGAGGGACTTTCGGCCGCCGAACCTGCCGCCGAAAGTGCCCTGTTCAGCCATTTCTTGCATGTTTTTATGTGATGTTTTCATGATGTTTTAGGGGATTTTTGGGGAGTATTTTAGAGTTATGTTCAAGTATGTTTGGTCCCTCATTTGAGTCCACCTGTGTAGGTTCGGACCCGAGGAACCGAGGACCCCAGCAGTGAGTTCAGCTGCTTCGGTGTTGTCAGAGTCAGCCAGAGGTGAGTGGAACTAAACTTAATCTTTTAAATTAAATGTTTTATCATGTTTCATGCATCATGATTATGCAATAGGGTGATTGCATTAGTTTCACGAATATGCCGCATTGCATCATGTGTTGTTGATGTGGGTGAATGTTGGATGACCCAATTAGTCCATGACAGGAAGACCAGGACCCCATTCTACGGCCTGGCACGATTGTGGACTCGAAGACCAGGAGCCCAGAGGAGGCCCTGGAATAATGGTAAGTAATGTATGTATGACAGGAAGACCAGGACCCCATGCTACGGCCTGGCACTATGTTAGCTTGGACTAATTGGTGACAAGTTCACCCAACCCTTATGTGAATTGTCTGTGTTATGATGCATTTCATTAAAGCATAGTGTTAATATGTTTTATAGTTCAGCTCACTGGGCTTTTAGCTCACCCCTCTCCCTTTACCCCCAGGCTTGTAGGTACAGTATAGTGCGGGAGTCCGGATAGAGTAAAGAAGTCATGCTTATGTAATAGCTAGCAATGGACATGATCAAATTGTAATGTGAAAGTACAGTATAGTTATGTAATGAGGTTTATGGATGTTAGTGTGTGCTTGACGATAGATTGTGCTATCCCTTTAATACATGATCTTAGAGATTTTGATGATGTTTATGTAAACCAACTCAACAGATGTATGTCACCCATTGAGGGCACAGATGAGATCCCACAGAGGGATCAAAGTTATGTTTATGTTTATGCACAGGTTGAGTTTGGTTGATGTATATGGAAAGAAAAGTTTTAATTTTTATGTATGTTGTTGATCATGTATGGGATTATACAGGTTTACAGGTTATATGTCAGGCTTGCTACGGGTCCCGGCGGCCTTAAGTCGATCCGGATCCTAGCGCCGGTAGCGGTCCGATTTCCGGGTCGTTACAGAATGGTATCAGAGCCCTAGGTTCATATGGTCGGACCTAGAGTGTCGGGCTCATAGATGTTATAGAAGGTCAAGCACAATAGGAAAAGATCATGTCCACTAGGATAGGATGTGGAGTCCTGTCTTGCATAATGATGTGAAATGCCATGATAATATACATGTGCATAAATGATATACTATGATATGTGATGTATGTGATGCGGGTTCATGTGTGCCCACATGAACCATATGATGCTAATGTTTATGTGTTGTGTACTGTTTTTCAGAAAACAGGATGAGAGGAACTCGTCGATCAGCAAGATTGACTGGAGTACCGCCTGAGGATGAGGGCATGAGCGCCCGTCCTCCAGCATTGCCTAGGGCAATGTCTAGTAGGTCTAACCGAGAAAGAGCAGCAAGAGACCCTAGAAGGTCTTTGGATCTGGGTAGAAGCAGATCAGTCAGAGGAACAGTTCAGGGAGGAATGTCTGAGAGCATGGGGGATGAGATGGATGTAGAGCAGAGGAGGGATGGCAGTCTGGGAGTTAGCATGTCAGAGGAAGGTATGGGAGAGTCCCAAGGAGGCACTCAGGCCTCGGGATTTGTACAGCCACCTCACTACCCACATTTCTCACAACATCCCGGGTATTCGATGGGAGGTACATCGGATTACCCTAGTTTCACCCCTTATCCCACACAGATGCCATACCCACCATACTACCCACCATACTCTCAGTACCCAATGTATCCACCTCCACCCTATTATCCAAATCCAGCAAACCCTACCTCAGAAAATGTTGCACCACCTCCACCACCTACAGAACCAGCAGCCCCAGTTGTTCAGCCACCTAGACCTAGCTCAGCTAGTGGGAGCAAGGTTAAGATGACCGACTACATGAAATTGGGTGCCCCTCAGTATGAAAAAGGGGATGACCCATTTGTGTATCTTGAAAGGGTTAAAGTAATCACAAATGAGATTGGGGCTGATGACAGTTTAGCCATTCAGATGGCCGGGTTCACGCTTAAGTGCAAGAAGGCACGGGAGTGGTTCAAGAATTATGTGAAACCGAGAGTGGACAGCATGACTTGGGAAGAGTTTGCAAACGAGTTTGCAGGATGGGCTTTTCCCGATAGTTTAAGGGAGCTGAAGATGATAGAGTTTGAACAGTTGAGGCAGACGGATGAAATGGGTGTGGAGGAGTTCACCGACAGATTTTTGGAGCTGTTGCCTTTTTCTGGGCAGAGTCTGGATACAGATTCGAAGAGGTCAAGGAGGTATGTTATGAAACTCCATTCCAGGTATTCCTCCTTGATCCAGTCAGTGGACAGGGAGAGCTTCCATGCCATAGTAGATATGGCCAGGAAAATGGAGGCCAGTGCCATCGTTCAAGGGACAGTTAAGCAGTCAGTGGCACAGTCTTCCGGTTCTAAAACTCCGGGTGGGGGAAGATTAGATCCCTCTACCCTGAGTGCAGCAGCTTCAGGCAGTAAGAGATGGGGTAAGCCCAAGGGTAAGAAGAACAAGTTCTGGAATAAAGTCAAGTCCAGTCTGGGATTCGGGAGTGGCTCAAGCTCTGGTGCGGATAATGTAGTTTGTGCGAGGTGTGGTAAGCCACACAGGGGAGTATGTCGGTTTGGGACGAACGCCTGTTTCAGATGTGGTCAGGAGGGACATATGGCTTGAGATTGTCCAAGAGCAGTCCCGGTGGCTCAGTCCCAGCAGACAGCTTCAGGCAGTGTAGCGCAGCCAGCAGCTCCAGCCATGACTCAGGCCAGTGGCAGAGGCAGAGGGAGAGGGGCAGCCTCTTCTTCAGCGGGTTTCAGAGGTGAAGGTCCATCAGCTCCGGCACAGATCTTCACAATGACACAGCAGGAGGCAGATGCATCTAACACCGTGGTGGCAGGTAACTTAATTATTGGTTGTTCAGATGTATATGCCTTGATGGACCCTGGCGCATCTCATTCTTTTATTGCTCCGAGAGCCGTGGGGAGATTAGGTCTGATGACTTTCGGGTTAGAGTGTCCTCTCTGGGTCAGTGGACCCAAGTGTGATCCATCTGTGGCAGAGTCAGTCTGCCAGTGTAGTCCTGTATTTGTTGAGGGAAGATGCTTGTCCGCCGACCTAGTGGTTCTAGATTTGACAGATTTTGACGTCATTCTAGGGATGGACTGGCTATCTACCCATGGTGCTACCTTGGACTGCAGGGACAAGGTAGTCAGGTTCAGAGGTCAGGATGGGTCTGAGGTTGTCTTCAGAGGAGACAGGAGGGGTACACCTAGAGGTCTGATATCAGCTCTTCAGGCTCGTAGGTTGCTCAGGAGGGGATGTCAGGGGTATTTGGCTCATGTGAGAGAGCTTAGCAGTCAGGTTAGAGAGCCCGCCTCAGTGCCAGTGGTTAGAGAGTTCTTAGATGTGTTCCCAGACGAGCTGCCAGGTTTACCACCTGCTAGGGAGATAGAGTTCGAGATAGAACTGATGCCTGGAACCCGATCGATCTCTATCCCTCCCTACAGGATGGCGCCAGCAGAATTGAAAGAGTTGAAGGAGCAGTTGCAGGAGCTGGTAGACAAGGGCTTCATCCGACCGAGTACCTCACCCTGGGGTGCTCCAGTTCTGTTTGTGAGAAAGAAGGATGGATCCCTTAGACTTTGTATCAACTACAGGCAGTTGAACAAAGTCACTACCAAGAACAAGTACCCATTGCCAAGGATCGACGATCTATTCGACCAGCTAGTAGGAGCGGGTTGTTTCTCCAAAATAGATCTGAGGTCCGGGTATCATCAGTTGAGGATCAGGGAAGAGGATGTACCAAAGACGGCTTTCAGGACCAGATATGGGCATTTTGAGTTCCTTGTAATGCCGTTCGGGTTAACTAACGCCCCTGCAGCATTCATGGATCTCATGAACAGAGTGTTTAGCCAGTACCTGGATCACTTTGTTATTGTCTTCATAGATGATATCTTGGTGTATTCCAGGAATGCAGAGGAGCATGCCCATCATCTGAGGTTGGTTCTACAGACCTTGAGGGAACATGGCTTGTATGCCAAGTTCTCCAAGTGTGAGTTTTGGCTAAGGAGCATTTCGTTCTTGGGGCATGTAGTGTCAGAGAATGGGATTGAGGTGGACCCCAAGAAGACAGAAACTGTGGCTAACTGGCCTAGGCCCACTTCAGTGACAGAGATCAGGAGTTTCTTGGGTTTGGCAGGTTACTACAGGAGGTTCGTTCAGGACTTCTCGAAAATTGCAGCTCCTCTGACCAGACTAACCAGGAAGAATCAGAAGTTTCTGTGGACCGACCAGTGCGAGGAGAGTTTTGAAGAGCTTAAGAAGATGTTGACTTCAACACCAGTTTTAGCTCTGCCATCTAGTGAAGAAGACTTTACAGTCTTTTGTGATGCGTCCCATGTGGGACTGGGTTGTGTGCTTATGCAAAATGAGAGGGTGATTGCTTATGCTTCTAGGCAGCTGAAGAAGCATGAGTTGAATTACCCCACACATGACCTTGAGATGGCAGCAGTAATCTTTGCACTCAAGATGTGGAGGCACTACCTCTATGGGGTTAAATGTGAGATCTTTACGGATCATAAGAGCCTGCAATACATCTTGAGTCAAAGAGATTTAAATTTGAGACAAAGGAGATGGGTAGAGTTGCTGAGTGACTATGATTGCAAGATTCAGTATCATCCGGGTAAGGCGAATGTCGTGGCGGACGCTCTAAGCCGGAAGTCACTAGGCAGTCTATTCCACATCACGGCAGAGAGGAGACCAGTGGTGAAGGAGTTTTACAAGCTCATTGAGGAAGGTCTACAGTTGGAGTTGTCTGGTACAGGTGCCTTGATTGCTCAGATGAAAGTGACACCCGTGTTTCTGGAGCAGGTGGCTCAGAAACAGCATGAGGACCCAGAGTTAGTGAAGATTGCCAGGACTGTTCAGTCAGGCAAGGACAGTGAGTTCAGATTTGACAATAGGGGGATCCTCCGCTATGGGAGTCGGTTGTGTGTACCAGATGACATAGGGCTAAAAGGAGACATTATGAGAGAGGCTCATAATGCAAGATACAACATTCACCCCGGGGCCACCAAGATGTATCAAGATCTGAAGAAAGTTTATTGGTGGCCAGCTATGAAGAGAGAAGTGGCACAGTTTGTGTCAGCTTGCGAGATATGTCAGAGGGTGAAGCTGGAACATCAGAAGCCGGCTGGAATGCTTAACCCGCTACCTATTCCAGAGTGGAAATGGGAGAATATAGCTATGGACTTCGTAGTGGGGTTACCGGCGACGTCCAACAGATTGGACTCCATATGGGTGATTGTGGACAGACTCACCAAATCTGCTCACTTCATCCCTGTCAGGAGTTGCTATTCTGTGGACAAGTTGGCGCAGGTGTACATTGATGAGATAGTCAGACTGCATGGGGTTCCTGTTTCTATAGTGTCAGATAGAGGACCCCAGTTCACCTCCAGGTTTTGGCGGAGTCTGCAGAATGCTATGGGTACTAGGTTGGATTTCAGCACTGCCTTCCACCCACAGACAGACGGACAGTCAGAGAGGACCATCCAGACCATAGAAGATATGCTAAGAATGTGTGTGCTAGACTTTGGCGGTTCTTGGAGGCAACATCTACCTTTGGTGGAGTTTGCCTACAATAACAGCCATCATGCTAGCATCGGGATGGCTCCATATGAAGCTTTATATGGGAGGAAGTGCAGGTCACCTGTTTGCTGGGAAGAAGTTGGAGGAAAGGCCTTGGCAGGGCCTGAGCTAGTAGAGATCACCAGCAGGGTGGTACCCTTAATCAGAGAAAGAATCAAGACAGCTGCAAGCAGACAGAAGAGTTATGCAGACATCCGCAGAAGACTAGTAGAGTTTCAGGAGGGGGATCTGGTATTGCTTAAGGTGTCTCCAATGAAAGGAGTGGTTCGGTTCGGGAAGAAAGGTAAGCTGGCTCCGCGGTACATCGGACCCTTTGAAGTCTTGCAAAAGATTGGGAATGTATCGTACAAGCTGGATTTACCTGCTTCTATGGCAAGAATCCACCCGGTTTTCCATGTTTCTATGTTGAGAAAATTCGTGTCAGATCCGGGCAAGGTTCTTAGTGAGCCTGATGTGGAGATCCAAGAGGATCTCACCTATGTTGAGCAGCCAGTACGGATCCTAGACACCCAGATCAGAAAGCTGAGAAACAAGGAAATCCCGATGGTGAAAGTCCTGTGGAACCACCGCAATATGGAAGAATGCACTTGGGAGACACGGGAGTCCATGCTCCGGCAATATCCTCATCTCTTTTAAGGTTAGTCTCTATGTGTTTCATGTGTATGTTATGTTGTTTGCTATGCATGTGCTGGTTGAGGAACATTCGGGGACGAATGTTCTTAAGGGGGGGAGAATGTAATACCCGGCTAGACTCCGATACCGGAATTCCTACCGTCCGGTGGGATCTCGGATGTCGGAGACCTCTAGAAGGGGTAAAATCATGTTTTTGTAAAATGTTTTCATGTTTTTAATGGTTTTAAGTATGAAATTAAATGAGTTTTTGCATGAAAAGTCCTTGGAGGAAAACCCAGGTTCGGCCGCCGAAAGTCAAGTTCGGCCGCCGAACATGCATGCGTTTTGGAGGCACGTTAGGCCCCCGAAAGCATGAGTGAGGGAAGTCCAGGTTCGGCGGCCGAACCTCATGTTCGACCGCCGAACATGGCATGCATGCGGAGGCACATTCGGCCCCCGAACACTACAAAAAAACAGTGATTTAGCGACCAAAATTTTGGTCGCTAAAAGGCAGAATTTGGTCGCTATTATGAAATAGCGACCATTTAGCGACCAAAATGAAATGGTCGGTGTTTGGCCAGTCGCTGAATTTTTTGCGACAATCTGGAAATTGGTCGCTAAAATAGCGACCAATCAGCGACCATTTTTTGGTCGCTAATTTGGTGTCAAGGCAAATTAGGTATTAAAAATATTAGTCGCTGTTTGGTCGCTAAATGGTCGCTAAATTTTGGTCGCTAAATAGTCGCTGTTTCGTTGTTATTTGATCGTCTCAGGGAAGAGCATTTGATCGCTATGTGAAAGTAAATTGGTCGTTAAATTTTAGTCGCTAAATAGTCACTGTTTTGATCGCTATTTCATTGTTATTTGATCGCCTCAGGAAAGAGCATTTGATCGCTATGTGAAGTAAATTGGTAGTTAAAAAAGTATTTATTATTTAATTTATTTTTATGGCCGATTAGTCACTAATAAATGCATTTAAATCTGATTCATATCATTTTTTCAATAAATTTATAAACCTGTTATAATATCAATATTTACACACACATTCCAATACATAAAACATCAAACACAATATATACACAAACTTCATTTCATAATTCTGCAATCTAAAAGTTCAAAACATTACTATAGTTCAACACTAAGAAACTTAAAATATCTCAAAATATATAATGGATCCAAATAATATCAAATTCATATCATAAAATATATTATTTAAGTACGTGAGAAATGACATTATGCTAATCCATATGTAAATCACCAAGGGATCTATGAACTGGAGGAATATCAGACGATGATGGCATCAATGAGGAAGACTGTTGTCCCATCTTCGCTGTCTGGAGGAATATTATACATCCACTGTCGATTGGCATTCATTTTCCTACACAAGATATATGTAGTAAAAATATATAAATTAAATTCATAAAAATGGGAGGAGGAATTAAAGTAAATTGAGACAATTTTGATTATGATTTTAATTACAGTCAATCAGTCAAGTGTGATTAAAGCAAAATAGTAGCTCAGACTGCACTTGTGATTAAATAAAATAATTATATTATATTAATTATTAATATATTATTTTTTTAATTATTAATATATTACAATAAAATAATTATATTATATTAATTTAATAATATTTGTGATTAAATAGTATTAGTAATTTTTTAATCACATAATAATATTGTTTTATAACTCTAAGAGAATACTGAAAACTTCAATTAGTAAATAAAAACAAGTGAGAGAAAATTATTACCTTCCAAGTCTTGAGGAAGGAATGCAATATTAGGAGTAAAGAATTCCAAACTTTTGCCAAGAAATGTATGCAACCTTCAAGATGAGATTTAAGAGATTAGTGAATTTATATTTGGAGAATTATCGAATAACTAATAACTAAGAAATAAAATAGATCAATTATGAAATTTTTTTAGGCTCAAATAATGACTCTGTGCATTTCATAAGCTAGAGAATAACACCAATATAAGGCATCATAGTATAAAAGAAACAGAAAAAGAAGAGTTGCAAACTCACGTTTTCCTTTGATTAGTGAAGAACCAGGTAGGGAATTTTGCCTAACTTTCAAGCATGATGCTAATTCCCGGAGTTTTGATTTGATTTCTATCCTGATTTCAGCAGTTCCATCTCTTTGGAAAGGAATCTGTTCTGTCTGAGGCTCCCAATAATAAGATTTCAACCAATGAATTGCCTGAAATTATCATCATCCAAGTGAATAATTAAAATACATGAAATTTTCAGATTCACTGGATCCGCATAATCACAGAAAATTATTCCTCCTTGTCGTGAGAAATTAATAACTATATGTTTCACTAATTTTGCACAATGGAAGATCGAAAATTGTTTGGATCAAATATGTACAGCATTTAAATCAATCTGTTGTGCAGTTGAGAGAATTTATTAGTGTTTCTTCTTTTTCAGAATTCTCCATTCCACAGATAACTTCAGTTGCCCTATTATCTCTTGCATACATTAGACAGGAATCTTAATTTTGAAGTAACAGTAGGGTCAGAAAATTGAATTCATAATCCTTGCGCTATGAGAAAATCAATCAATCAGCCACTGGACTACTAGTAATTTGCTATTAACTTTGTGATGGATTCATGAAAACAAAAAAAGAGAACACCTCAACTGAAGATTGATAAGTTATTACACAACAGCTTCCACTTAGAAGAAGCTAACAGCATGTGAGAGCTATAAATCAAGAAAATGGGACATGTCATTACTCTATAAATTACAATATTGCTCATTCACACTTAAATCTCAGTAATATAATTATTTGTCTCATATAACTTTGGTATGGTAATCCAACTACTTTAATTAGCATAACTAAATCACATAACATCTAGGCATGAGTCTGCAAATTCCACCTATAATTATCTAAAACATGCCAATTGCAGGAATCCCAATTGATAATTTAGCATTAATGTACGTAGTCCTATTAGCTAGGGCATTGATTACTTCCTATTTAGAACCACACAATTAAATCTCAATCCCATTTTAGGTATTTGGATTTTTATTTTTTTAATAAAAATTAAGAAGAGTCCCCACCATCATCTGACATTATGAGAAAACAAGGACAGCCATAAAAAGCATCTTACAAATTATTGAGCATATAATCATTCCTATGCTTTTATCTAAAGAGATAAATATCAACCATAAAATCAGCTCTTCAATGAAAACCAAGCAGAGAGCACACTAGTCATGGTCATCAAATCTGGATCAATTGAAAGCTCAAGCATCCGGAAAAACAAATTTAGCCCTTCTATACACTCTCCATTCTCAAAATACCCCGATATCATTGCATTCCAGGAAATTATATCTCTCTGGGGCATTTTATCAAACAACAAGCGTGCTAAATTAACATGGCTACATTTTACATACATTGTGATTAATGCATTAACCGCACTAACATCCGTCTCAAACCCAGATACTTGTAACATAATTAACCATATAAAACTCACTTGATGCCAAGATCAATGTGCTCCTGGATACCAAATCCAAAACAACCAGTGTCACTGAAGTTCCTTCTTAAAAGCTCGTATTCCTTCACCTTCAGCCCGCTCTCAAGCAACTGCATAGCCTTGTCTCCTCTCACAGTCACATAACAAGCAATCTTTTCATTACGCCTGATTCCAAAAGATCTAACGGTATACCTAGCTGCTCAATGTCATTATCAACAAGATACAAATCAAATTAACATTTACAAAAATAAAATGTAAAGGAAATTAAGAAAAAGAAGTCATTAATAGCATACCCTTAGAGAAGACTGGGGTCTGACCGCTAAGTTGCTCAAGCACCTAAAACCAAATAAATAATTTTAGATCAGCAGCGAGGAGGCAAGCAATTTCATTTTTCTATGTTACAAAAGGCAAAAAGCAAAGAGAAACGTAAGAAATGGAAAATAAAAGGAAAACCTTGGCGGCACGGGTGAGACGATCACCGCTTTCGCCAACGGAGATGTTGAGTACGAGCTTCTGAACCTTTATCTCGCGCATAGGATTTGAGAGCTTCTTCTCCGAAGCCTAATTTAACAACCGAATACACAGTCAGTAAAACACACAGACAAACAGATACATTACATACACTAAACAAGAGATTAGAAGCAGAAGAAGAAGGAAGATGACCATTGTGGAAGGCGAGGTTCGACACGGAGCAGAAGAGAGGCTGTGAAAACGTCTTAAAATACCGAGGGATTTGCTTTATAAGTGAATTAGCGAGGAAGAGAGGACTAGGGTTTTTCAGATTGCTGAAATGACAGTAATACCCTTACAGAAGCGAGCAAAAACAAAATGTTGCAAAAATTATTTTCCGTTGCCAGGAATCGAACCCGGGTCTTTCGGGTGAGAGCCGAATATCCTAACCGACTAGACTACAACGGAATAATGAATAATTCTCAACTTAGATTAACTTCATGATTGTGTGTTTTAAATTTTTAACTTTTTTAGTAAGACGCACGGGTTCTAACTTGTACCGCAGCCAATTTTTCATGTTCAAACCAGTATTAACGCACCAGATTCCATGTCAACTCGTCAAACGTGCATGGACTAAAACAGTACTAAAATTTTAAATAAAATAAAATTTAATTAAAAATTAAATTAAAATTTTAAAAATAAAATGGTGGCTGATTGGTCGCTAATTGGTCGCTATTTAGCGACTAATTATTTTAGTCGCTAAATATGGTCGCAAATAACTCGCGCCATTAATTCCCGCTAAATTTAGCGACCATTTTATATTTGGTCGCTAAATAGCGACCAATTAACGACCAAAAATTGGTCGCTAAGCTTTTTGTTAAATAAATATATTATTTCATTCATTTAGTCGCAGAATGGTCGTTGATTGGTAGCTATATAGCGACCAAAAAATATGGTCGCTAATTTTGGTCGCAATTTCACAGTTTTTTTGTAGTGGAACGTGGTCTGGCCAGCCACTATAAAAGGGTCCCTTAGCCGAAAATGGGCGAGCTTTTTCCCCATTTTCGGCCAAGGTGAGTCTCCGCCGTCCCTCACCCATTTTTGATGATCTTCCACTAAATCTTTCAAGATTTTCATTTGTTTTAACTTGTTTTTGAAGGTTTTGAACTTTTGAAACAAGTTTTGGAGGTTTGGGAACTCAGGAGCTCATTTTCGTGGATCTCCAAGTTTAGGTCGTCTCCCTCTCGATCTTCAAGAGGTAAGGGCCGATCTTAAGCTCCTTATGTGTTTTAAGTAAGATTTTATGAGTTCTTTGAGTAGAAATGCATGTTAGGATATATGTTGAGTTATGGGTATAAATGTGTGTTCTTGAACAATGTGAGTTGCTTGATGTGTTGTAGATGGGGTTTATGATGGTTTGAGACCCCTAGGAACATGTATGCTTGTGTTTCTGTGTTGTAGAATAGGTTTGATGCATGTTTGATAAGTTTGGAGGCGAAATGTGCATTGAGAGCCAAGTTTCTGCCCTTTGACAGAAACCAGGTTCGGCAGCCGAAGGACTTTCGGCCGCCGAACATGGCTGGGAAGGCAGCCTTTCGGCTGCCGAAGCTTGCCCCCGAAAGGGAGACTTTCGTCTCTGTCGGGCAGTTTCGGCCGCCGAAAGTGCCGCCGAACATGCATGAGTTTCGTCTCTGTCTGGGAGTTTCGGCCGCCGAAGGTGCCGCCGAACCTGCCTGACTTTCGGCTCTGGAGGGACTTTCGGCCGCCGAACCTGCCGCCGAAAGTGCCCTGTTCAGCCATTTCTTGCATGTTTTTATGTGATGTTTTCATGATGTTTTAGGGGCTTTTTGGGGAGTATTTTAGAGTTATGTTCAAGTATGTTTGGTCCCTCATTTGAGTCCACCTGTGTAGGTTCGGACCCGAGGAACCGAGGACCCCAGCAGTGAGTTCAGCTGCTTCGGTGTTGTCAGAGTCAGCCAGAGGTGAGTGGAACTAAACTTAATCTTTTAAATTAAATGTTTTATCATGTTTCATGCATCATGATTATGCAATAGGGTGATTGCATTAGTTTCACGAATATGCCGCATTGCATCATGTGTTGTTGATGTGGGTGAATGTTGGATGACCCAATTAGTCCATGACAGGAAGACCAGGACCCCATTCTACGGCCTGGCACGGAAATGAAAGACCAGGACCCCATTCTACGGCCTGGCACGATTGTGGACTCGAAGACCAGGAGCCCAGAGGAGGCCCTGGAATAATGGTAAGTAATGTATGTATGACAGGAAGACCAGGACCCCATGCTACGGCCTGGCACTATGTTAGCTTGGACTAATTGGTGACAAGTTCACCCAACCCTTATGTGAATTGTCTGTGTTATGATGCATTTCATTAAAGCATAGTGTTAATATGTTTTATAGTTCAGCTCACTGGGCTTTTAGCTCACCCCTCTCCCTTTACCCCCAGGCTTGCAGGTACAGTATAGTGCGGGAGTCCGGATAGAGTAAAGAAGTCATGCTTATGTAATAGCTAGCAATGGACATGATCAAATTGTAATGTGAAAGTACAGTATAGTTATGTAATGAGGTTTATGGATGTTAGTGTGTGCTTGACGATAGATTGTGCTATCCCTTTAATACATGATCTTAGAGATTTTGATGATGTTTATGTAAACCAACTCAACAGATGTATGTCACCCATTGAGGGCACAGATGAGATCCCACAGAGGGATCAAAGTTATGTTTATGTTTATGCACAGGTTGAGTTTGGTTGATGTATATGGAAAGAAAAGTTTTAATTTTTATGTATGTTGTTGATCATGTATGGGATTATACAGGTTTACAGGTTATATGTCAGGCTTGCTACGGGTCCCGGCGGCCTTAAGTCGATCCGGATCCTAGCGCCGGTAGCGGTCCAATTTCCGGGTCGTTACAATAACTCCACAATCAGAGGCATAGAAAAAATACGAAACAAGATTTGGAAAGGAAAGAACGATTTTGGGAACAAAAGGCTAGAGTCAAATGGCTTCAACATGGAGATAGAAACACCTTCTTCTTTCATGCCACAGTTGTTAGGAATCTTATGAGCTTAATATCATATTGGCACAGTGGAAAACAAAACAATTTTAAGCCATAAGAACAAACAAGAGTCAATGCATGCAACAATGGCATTAAAGTTGCAGGAGTTACCTTTGCTAAATTGTTTGCAAGACTAGACCAAACAAAATGAATTAAAATCACCTTTTTTATCTCCTCTCTAGCTGCAAAACATGACTAAGGGACTTCCCAATAACGGCTCCCCTTTACAACTTCACACACTGAAATTCTCGGCCAAAGGAAGCGTGCTAGCACCTTGAATGTTTATCTCTTCCTTTTGGTTTTATAAATTCGACTTAGGTAGAGGATTGGAGATTTGATCTCTATCAATCCTTAATGTGTATAGTACCAAAAACTTTAGAGCAAGTAGGAGAAAAATCTCTTATTTTCTCTCAGAGGTTCGGTGTAACGACCCGAAAATCGGACCGCTACCGGCGCAAGGATCCAGGTCGGCTTAAGGCCGCCGGGACCCGTAGCAAGCCTGACATACCACCTGTAAACCTGTTTAATCCCATACATGATCAACAGCATACATAAAATTTTGAACTTTTCTTTTACCAAGCTCAACCTGTGCATGCCCATAAACATATACATAAACATAAACCCCACACTGGAGCTCTCATCAAATGCTCCAATGGGGCATCTCACCATACACAAGCTTGGTGGAACATAACATCATAAAACATAGATCATGTTTACAAAGGGGATTTCTATACAAACTTAGTCAAGCACAACTTCTAAGCCTCAATCTCAAAATCAACATTTACATGACATAACTATATATCATTTTACAATTTATCATGTCCACATTCTATCTATTACATACACATGACTTCATTCATCTCGACTTCTCTGCCTAGCCCGTACTGTAATACCCGGCTAGAATCCGGCACCGGAATTCCTGTTGTCTGATGGAATCCGGGGTGTTGGGATTCTATCTAAGGGTAGGAGTTGTGTTTTCTAAGTGTTATGAGGTGTTTTATGGTTTACAGTTTTATAGTTCTGAGTTGAAATGAACCAAGGCAGAGGAGCCAAGTTCGGCCGCCGAAAGTACTCCATGTTCGGCTTTCAAGTTTGGTCCCCGAACGTTGCATGGTCTTGCATGTGATTGGGCAGCCGACGATGAGTTGGCCAGCCAGCTGAGTCATGGCTTTTGACAGATGTTGGCCTCAGATTCTTGCCATGAATTAGCCACGTCTTCTATGACTCATCTGCAAGTGTTTTGAGCAGCTCATGCAGGAGTTTGCTCATTTACCACGTTTTGAAGGGTTTGAAGCAAAAAGTGAGTTTGAGAGAGTTTGAGAGTGTGAGAAGAGGTGATCCGTTTTCCTTAGGTCAGAGTGTTCATCTTCTTGTTACAGGAGGTAAGTGATGCTTTTGACCATGGTATATGTTTCTGCAGGTTTTATGGGAGTTGGGGAGAGAGAGATGCATGTTGAGGTTTTAAATGGGAGTTTTGATGATTTATGCATGTATACATGATTATGTGTTATGTTTGTTTTGTTGTTTGGGGTTATTAGATAGTTTTGGACCCCTGTGACCATATACTTGAGTATATGTGAGTTGAGTAGAGGAGGTAGGCATGTTTGGAGAGATTGAAGGGAAGAAGGAGATGGTTTGCCGTTGAAGCTGAGTTCTGGATGAACTCAGGTTCGGCAGCCGAAGGTTCATTCGGCCGCCGAACCTCTTGCATGGTGGCTTAGGCTGCCACAGCTTGCCCCCGAGTGTTTTGCATGTTCGGCTCTGTTTGGGGGATTCGGCCGCCGAAGGTGCCGCCGAAGGTGCTTGAGTTTCGTCTCTGGAGAGGACATTCGGCCGCCGAACCTGCCGCCGAAAGTGTCCTGTCCAGCTTTCTTTTGCATGCTTTGCATGGATAGTTGAGTGAGTTTAAGGGGATTCTTAGGAAGTTTAATAGAGGTATTGATACGTTAGTTTGGTCCCTCATTGAAGTCCATCTGTATAGGTACAGACCAGAGGAACCAGAGAGAGCAGCAGTGAGTACTGCTCCAGAGGTTCAGAGCCTGCAGAGTCAGTCAGTCCAGAGCCAGAGGTGAGTGGAACTAAAATTATGACTTTTAATTGAACCACATACTGCTTTTAGCATATCTCATGCATCATGTTTATGCCATAGGTTGATTGCATTAGTATTCACGAATATGTTGCATTGCATTGTTATTTGGTGATGTGAGTGAATGCTGAATGATCCAATAGTCTCAGACAGGAAGTCCAGGAGCCTTTGACTACGCCCTGGCAGGTATAGTGAAGTCCAGGAGCCTTTGACTACGCCCTGGCAGGTATAGCAAAGTCCAGGAGCCTTTGACTACGCCCTGGCGATGGTAAGTACACAGGTGTTATATACACATATACATATATGACAGGAAGACCAGGTGCTCGATTCTACGCCCTGGCACAGAGTTACTGGGACTATGTGGTGACAGGTTTACTCTTGATGTGGCTTGTCTGTGATATGGTGCATTCCATAAGATCATATTTTACTGAGATGTTTTACTGTTCTACTCACTGGGCTATAGAGCTCATCCCACTCCCTTAACCCCAGTTTTGCAGGTTCAGTGTACAGTGTACAGGGACAGTCCAGCAGAGTACAGGAAAAGTAAAGAGATCTGTAATAACTTAGAGTGGACATGTAATATTAAAGAGATATAATAGTTGTTGCTTGACCTAGTGATGTATGTTTTGTACATGATCTGTATATGTATATATGTTTTCCTGTATGTGAAAACCAGGCTTAACAGGTATGAGTTAACCCATCTAGAGCAAGCTCTAGTCAGGGATACAGAGTACAGAGTACATGAGTACAGAGTACAGAGATAGTGCATGCACAGGTTAAGCCTTGGTTCAGAAAAGAGTTTTATTTTCACAGAAAATGTATGATCATGTATGAGTTTTACAGGTACACAGAGTATAGCAGGCTTGCTACGGGTTCTGGCGGCCTTAAGCCGACCTGAATCCTAGCGCCGGTGACGGTCCTTTTTGGGGTCGTTACAGATTGGTATCAGAGCCCTAGGTTCACATGATCGGACCTATAGAGACAGTGTTGGGCTCAGACAGGTTAGAAGTGGTCAAGCACAATAGGAAAGCATGTCCACTAGGATAGGGTCTTGAGTCCTATCTGCTATGATATGTCATGAGTGTTGTATGTGTTTTGATATGTGATGTTTATGTGCTAAAGTGTTATGTTATATGTTGTGTTTCCAGAGGAAAGATGCGAGGAACTCGTCGATCAGCTCGATTGACTGGAGTCCCACCAGAGAATGAGAGACCAGCTGCTCGTCCTCCTGCATTGCCAAGGGCAAGGTCTCAGAGATCTAGCAGGAAAGGTACGTCAATAGACCCTAGAAGGTCTGTAGACGAGAGCAGAAGAGGAACAGTTAGGGGAGGAAGATCAGAGGAAAGGAGGGACGCTATGGAGATTGATCAGTCTAGAGATGATAGCATGGGTATAGGCAGTTTTGAGGAAGGTATGGGAGAGTCGCAGGGAGGTGCTCAGACCTCAGGTTTTGGCTATCCAGAGTATCCGATGGGAGGTATGTCGGAGTACTCGAGTTTTGTGCCATATCCTCCTTATATGCCTTATATGCCTTATCCTTACTATCCACCATATCCTATGTATCCCTCTTCCCCTACCCATCCAAGTGCAGCACACCTAGAGCCAAATGAACCAGTACTACCACCAGAACCAGTAGCCCCTGTTGTTGATAGACATGAACCTAGCTCATCTGGAGGTAAAGTCCAAATGACGGAGTACTTGAAATTGGATGCTCCTAAATACAACACAGGAGATGATCCATTTGATTACCTCAGAGCAGTTAGGATGATAACTGGTGAATTGGGAGCAGATGATAGGAGAGCCATTGAGATGGCAGGTTTCACAATAAAATGCAAGAAAGCCAGAGAATGGTTTAAAAATTATGTGGAGCCTAGAATGGACAGTATGTCATGGGGAGAGTTCGCCAATGAGTTTGCAGGGTGGGCTTTTCCTGACAGTTCGAGGGAGATGAAAGTAATTGAATTTGAACAGTTGAGACAGACAGATGAGATGAGTGTTGATGAATTCACAGATAAGTTCCTGGATCTGCTTCAGTACGTGGGTCAAGCCTATGATACTGATCAGAAGAAAGCAAGGAGATATACTATGAGACTGCATCCCAGGTATGCTTCCTTGATTCTTCCAGCAGAAAAGGAGAGTTTCCATACGATAGTAGACGCAGCCAGGAAAATGGAAGCTAGTGCCAATATTCAGAAACAGTCAAAGGCACAGGCTTCGGGTTCTAAAGCCCCCACACCAAGCAGTAAAAGATGGGATAGAACAAAAGGAACAAAGAGTAAGTTCTGGAGTAAAGTCAAGTCAGGTCTGGGAATAGGTAGTGGCTCAAGCTCTGGCACAGCTTCAGTCTGCAGACGATGCGGAAAACCACATGGAGGAGTTTGTCGGTTGGGATCTACAGCTTGTTTTCGATGTGGACAGGAAGGGCATATTGCTCGGGATTGTCCGCAGATGACTTTTGCACCATCCCAGCAGATGAGTTCAGGCAGTGTGGTACAGCCAGTTGTACGGCCAGCAGCTCCAGTCATGCCTCAGACTAGTGGCAGAGGTAGAGGGCGAGGGGTAGCCTCTACTTCAGCAGCAGGTTCCCGAGGTGGAAATCCGGTAGCCCCAGCACGGATTTTCACAGTGACACAGGAGGAGGCTAACACGTCGAACACAGTGGTGTCAGGTAATCTCATCATTGGGTGTTCCGATGTGTATGCTTTGATGGACCCCGGTGCTTCTCATTCCTTTATTGCTTCGCGAGCCATAGAGCGATTGGGTTTGATCAGTTCTGAGTTAGAGTATCCTCTCTGGGTCAGTGGACCTAGATGTGACCCATCAGTGGCAGTGTCAGTCTGTCGTTTCAGTCCAGTATTCATAGAGGGTAGATGCCTTCCAGCTGACCTTGTGGTTCTAGATTTGACGGATTTTGATGTCATTCTAGGGATGGATTGGTTATCTACATATAGTGCTACGTTGGACTGTCGAGAGAAGCTAGTGAGTCTCAGAGACCAGGATGGGTCAGAGTGTGTCTTCAGAGGAGACAGGAGAGGTACACCCAGAGGTATGATTTCAGCCCTTCAGGCTCGTCGTTTGCTTAGGAGGGGTTGTCAGGGGTTTCTAGCTCATGTGAGAGAGCTAGATAGTCAGGTTAGGGAACCAGCCACAGTACCAGTAGTTCGAGAGTTTCTCGATGTGTTCCCAGACGATTTTACCAGGACTACCACCTGATAGGGAGATAGGGTTTGAAATTGAATTACTGCCAGGTACCAGACCTATCTCTATTCCTCCCTACAGGATGGCGCCAGCTGAGTTAACAGAGTTGAAAGAACAGTTGCAGGACTTGGTAGATAAGGGTTTCATCCGCCCTAGTACCTCACCTTGGGGTGCTCCAGTGCTCTTTGTCAGAAAGAAGGATGGATCCCTCAGACTTTGTATCGACTACAGACAGTTGAACAAGGTCACTATCAAGAATAGGTATCCCTTACCTCGGATTGACGATCTATTTGACCAGCTAGCTGGAGCAGGTTGTTTCTCGAAAATAGATCTGAGATATGGGTATCATCAGTTGAGAGTCAGAGAGGCAGATGTGCCTAAGACAACTTTCCGGACCAGATATGGGCATTATGAGTTCTTAGTGATGCCGTTCGGGTTGACTAACGCCCCTGCAGCATTTATGGATCTCATGAACAGGGTATTTAGTGAGTTTCTGGATCACTTTGTCATTGTGTTTATCGATGATATTTTAGTGTATTCCAGAGATGCAGAGGAGCATGCCCAGCATCTGAGGATCGTTTTGCAGACACTGAGAGAGCATGGTTTATATGCCAAGTTCTCGAAGTGTGAGTTTTGGTTACGGAGCATTGCCTTCTTGGGACATGTGGTATCAGCAGAGGGTATTGAGGTAGACCCCAAGAAGATAGAGGCTGTAGCTAACTGGCCCAGACCCACGACAGTGACTGAGATTAAAAGTTTTCTGGGACTGGCAGGTTACTACAGGAGGTTCGTTCAGAACTTCTCAAAGATAGCAGCTCCTATGACCAAATTAACTCAGAAGAACCAGAAGTTTATCTGGTCAGACCAGTGTGAAGAGAGCTTTGAGGAGCTCAAGAGGAGATTGACAACAGCACCAGTGTTAGCTCTGCCTGTCGGTAATGAAGAGTTCACAGTGTTCTGTGATGCATCTCGAGTGGGATTGGGTTGTGTATTGATGCAGAGTGATAGAGTAATAGCTTATGCTTCTAGACAGTTGAAGAAGCACGAGTTGAATTACCCTACCCATGACCTAGAGATGGCAGCAATTATCTTTGCACTTAAGATGTGGCGGCATTACCTTTACGGGGTTAAATGCGAGATCTTCACCGATCACAAGAGTTTACAGTACATCTTAAGTCAGAAAGAGCTGAATTTGAGGCAGCGGAGATGGGTAGAATTGCTCAGTGATTATGATTGTAAGATCCAGTATCATCCGGGTAAGGCGAATGTTGTCGCAGACGCCCTAAGCCGGAAGTCACTAGGCAGTTTATCCCATATAGCAGCAGAGCGGAGACCAGTTGTGATGGAGCTTTATAAGCTCTTTGACGAGGGATTACAGCTAGAGTTGTCTGGTACAGGTGCGTTGATAGCACAGATGAGAGTGACACCTGTGTTTCTGGAGCAGATAGCTCAGAAACAGCATGAGGACCCTGAGTTGATGAAAATTGCCAGGACTGTTCAGTCAGGCAATAGTGGAGAGTTCAGATTTGACAGCAAAGGGATCCTTCGCTATGGGAGTCGACTTTGTGTACCAGATAGGGGCAGTGTGAAGGAAGACATTATGAGGGAAGCTCATAATGCGAGGTATAGTGTTCACCCAGGAACCACCAAGATGTATCAGGATCTGAAAAGGGTCTATTGGTGGCCAGCCATGAAGAAAGAAGTGGCGCAGTTTGTGACAGCCTATGAGGTTTGTCAGAGGGTGAAATTAGAGCATCAGAAACCAGCCGGAATGCTTAACCCATTACCGATTCCAGAGTGGAAATGGGAGAACATAGCCATGGATTTTGTAGTGGGATTACCAGTAGCGTCCAACAGGATAGACTCGATATGGGTGATTGTGGACAGACTCACGAAATCTGCTCATTTTCTTCCAGTACGGAGTAACTATTCTGTGGATAAGTTGGCACAAGTCTATCTGGATGAGATAGTGAGATTACATGGAGTTCCAGTGTCTATAGTTTCAGACAGAGGACCTCAGTTTACCTCCCGCTTTTGGCGGAGTCTGCAGAGTGCGATGGGCACGAGATTGGATTTTAGTACTGCTTTCCACCCACAGACTGATGGACAGTCAGAAAGGACCATCCAGACCATAGAGGATATGCTTCGACTATGTGTGTTAGACTTTGGCGGTTCGTGGAGGCAGCATCTACCTTTGGTGGAGTTTGCCTACAATAACAGTCATCATGCTAGCATTGGGATGGCTCCTTATGAAGCTTTGTATGGGAGGAAATGCAGATCCCCTGTTTGCTGGGAAGAGGTAGGAGAGAAGGCTCTTGCAGGGCCAGAGTTAGTAGACATTACCAGTAGAATGGTGCCCATGATCAGAGAGAGAATCAGAACAGCTCAGAGTAGACAGAAAAGTTATGCAGACGTTCGCAGGAAGCAGTTAGAGTTTCAAGAGGGTAATTGGGTATTGCTGAAAGTGTCTCCAATGAAAGGAGTGGTTCGTTTTGGGAAGAAAGGTAAATTAGCTCCACGGTACATTGGACCCTTTGAGGTGTTGCAGAGGATCGAAAATGTGTCGTATAAGCTGGATTTACCTGCTTCTATGGAGAGGATTCACCCGGTATTTCATGTTTCTATGCTACGACAGTTTGTGTCAGATCCGAATCAGGTTCTGAGTGAACCTGAGGTGGAGATTCATACGGATCTCACCTATATAGAGCAGCCAGTGCGGATTCTGGACACGCAGATCAGACAGCTAAGGAACAAGGAGATTCCGATGGTGAAAGTTCTATGGAACCACCATAATCTAGAAGAGTGCACCTGGGAGACGCGGGAGTCTATGCTCCAGCAGTATCCATATTTGTTTTGAGGTTAGTTTTCTCCGTTTCATGTGTTAGTTGTGTGTTTTAGGAACATCCGAGGACGAATGTTCTTAAGGAGGGGAGAATGTAATACCCGGCTAGAATCCGGCACCGGAATTCCTGTTGTCTGATGGAATCCGGGGTGTTGGGATTCTATCTAAGGGTAGGAGTTGTGTTTTCTAAGTGTTATGAGGTGTTTTATGGTTTACAGTTTTATAGTTCTGAGTTGAAATGAACCAAGGCAGAGGAGCCAAGTTCGGCCGCCGAAGATAAGTTCGGCCGCCGAAAGTGCTCCATGTTCGGCTTTCAAGTTTGGTCCCCGAACGTTGCATGGTCTTGCATGTGATTGGGCAGCCGACGATGAGTTGGCCAGCCAGCTGAGTCATGGCTTTTGACAGATGTTGGCCTCAGATTCTTGCCATGAATTAGCCACGTCTTCTATGACTCATCTGCAAGTGTTTTGAGCAGCTCATGCAGGAGTTTGCTCATTTACCACGTTTTGAAGGGTTTGAAGCAAAAAGTGAGTTTGAGAGAGTTTGAGAGTGTGAGAAGAGGTGATCCGTTTTCCTTAGGTCAGAGTGTTCATCTTCTTGTTACAGGAGGTAAGTGATGCTTTTGACCATGGTATATGTTTCTGCAGGTTTTATGGGAGTTGGGGAGAGAGAGATGCATGTTGAGGTTTTAAATGGGAGTTTTGATGATTTATGCATGTATACATGATTATGTGTTATGTTTGTTTTGTTGTTTGGGGTTATTAGATAGTTTTGGACCCCTGTGACCATATACTTGAGTATATGTGAGTTGAGTAGAGGAGGTAGGCATGTTTGGAGAGATTGAAGGGAAGAAGGAGATGGTTTGCCGTTGAAGCTGAGTTCTGGATGAACTCAGGTTCGGCAGCCGAAGGTTCATTCGGCCGCCGAACCTCTTGCATGGTGGCTTAGGCTGCCACAGCTTGCCCCCGAGTGTTTTGCATGTTCGGCTCTGTTTGGGGGATTCGGCTGCCGAAGGTGCCGCCGAAGGTGCTTGAGTTTCGTCTCTGGAGAGGACATTCGGCCGCCGAACCTGCCGCCGAAAGTGTCCTGTCCAGCTTTCTTTTGCATGCTTTGCATGGATAGTTGAGTGAGTTTAAGGGGATTCTTAGGAAGTTTAATAGAGGTATTGATACGTTAGTTTGGTCCCTCATTGAAGTCCATCTGTATAGGTACAGACCAGAGGAACCAGAGAGAGCAGCAGTGAGTACTGCTCCAGAGGTTCAGAGCCTGCAGAGTCAGTCAGTCCAGAGCCAGAGGTGAGTGGAACTAAAATTATGACTTTTAATTGAACCACATACTGCTTTTAGCATATCTCATGCATCATGTTTATGCCATAGGTTGATTGCATTAGTATTCACGAATATGTTGCATTGCATTGTTATTTGGTGATGTGAGTGAATGCTGAATGATCCAATAGTCTCAGACAGGAAGTCCAGGAGCCTTTGACTACGCCCTGGCAGGTATAGTGAAGTCCAGGAGCCTTTGACTACGCCCTGGCAGGTATAGCAAAGTCCAGGAGCCTTTGACTACGCCCTGGCAATGGTAAGTACACAGGTGTTATATACACATATACATATATGACAGGAAGACCAGGTGCTCGATTCTACGCCCTGGCACAGAGTTACTGGGACTATGTGGTGACAGGTTTACTCTTGATGTGGCTTGTCTGTGATATGGTGCATTCCATAAGATCATATTTTACTGAGATGTTTTACTGTTCTACTCACTGGGCTATAGAGCTCATCCCACTCCCTTAACCCCAGTTTTGCAGGTTCAGTGTACAGTGTACAGGGACAGTCCAGCAGAGTACAGGAAAAGTAAAGAGATCTGTAATAACTTAGAGTGGACATGTAATATTAAAGAGATATAATAGTTGTTGCTTGACCTAGTGATGTATGTTTTGTACATGATCTGTATATGTATATATGTTTTCCTGTATGTGAAAACCAGGCTTAACAGGTATGAGTTAACCCATCTAGAGCAAGCTCTAGTCAGGGATACAGAGTACAGAGTACATGAGTACAGAGTACAGAGATAGTGCATGCACAGGTTAAGCCTTGGTTCAGAAAAGAGTTTTATTTTCACAGAAAATGTATGATCATGTATGAGTTTTACAGGTACACAGAGTATAGCAGGCTTGCTACGGGTTCTGGCGGCCTTAAGCCGACCTGAATCCTAGCGCCGGTGACGGTCCTTTTTGGGGTCGTTACACGTACCTACAAACCTGGGGGATTAGGGAGAGGGGTGAGCTACTAGAGCCCAGTGAGCAGAATAATAAAACATTATTTACTTTAAAACATAAGGAGTTATTCCACTCACCTCTGGATAGCTCTGACCAGACATTGGAGCAGCCGACTCACTGCTGGGGTTCTCGGTTCCTCGGGTCCGAACCTACACAGGTGGACTCAAATGAGGGACCAAACATACATGAACATAACTCTAAACTACTCCCCAAAAACCCCCTAGAACATCATGAAACAATCATAGAAAAACATGCAAAGGAAGGCTGGACAGGGCACTTTCGGCGGCAGGTTCGGCGGCCGAAAGTCCCTCCAGAGCTGAAAGTCAAGCAGGTTCGGCGGCACCTTCGGCGGCCGAAACTCCCAGACAGAGAAGAAACTCATGCATGTTCGGCGGTACTTTCGGAGGCTGAAACTGTCCCCCAGAGATGAAAGTCCTCTTTCGGGGGCAGGCTTCAGCAGCCGAAGGCTGCCTCCACAAGCGGGTTCGGCGGCCGAAAGTTCCTTCGGCGGCCGAACCTGAGTTTCTCCAAAGTGGCAGAAACTCAGCTCCAACATGCACAAACGCCTCCCAAACCTTTCAAACATGCATAAACCTATTCTACAACACTCCCAATCATATACAATGAAGCATACAAGTTCATAGGGGTCTCAAACTAGCCTAAATCCCAACTTCAACACATCAAACATACCCACATAGCTCATGAACACACATTAAACCCATAAACTCAAATCAACCTAAACATGCATTTCTACTCCATAAACTTGTATAAAACTTGTTTAAAACACATCAAAAGCTAGAGATCGACTCTTACCTCTTGAAGATCGAAAGTAGAGGCGATCTAACTTGGAGTTGGGAGAGATTTAGCTCCTTGGGTCTCCAAGCTCAAAAACTTGTTCTTTTGCTCAAAAATCTTCAAAACAAAGTGAAAACTAGTGAAAATCGTAAAAGATTTGAAGAAAGAAACTCAAGATCGGTGAGGGGCGGCAGAGAGCTCACCTTGGCCGAAAATGGGGGAAAAGCTCGCCCGTTTTCGGCTAAGGGACCCCTTTATAGGTGGCTGGCCAGGCCACATTCGGGAGCCGAACGTGCCTCCGCATGCATGCCATGTTCGGCGGCCGAACATAAGGTTCGGCGGCCGAACCTGGACTTCCCTCACTTATGCTTTCGGGGGCCTAATAGCGCTCCCGAAGGCATGCATGTTCGGCGGCCGAACCTGAGTTTTCCTCCAAGGCTATTTTCATGCAAAAGCTCATTTCTTTCTTGATTAAAAACATAAAACACATTAAAACATTTTATAAAAACATAGTTTTACCCTTCTAGAGGTCTCCGACACCCGAGATTCTACCGGACGGTAGGAATTCCGATACCGGAGTCTAGCCGGGTATTACATTCGGCCAAAAAGAGGAGGTGGAAGAAGTTGCAGTTTTTCTCTCCTTTTTCTCACTTATGTAGCTGTATCTATTGAGCCACGGATCAGGTTTTTATTTTCCCTTTATAGTCACTCAAATTCAGCCTCAATGAGTAGAAAAGCCGAAGAGCAAATTTGATTAAATTTGAATTCAAATCCAATTAGATATTGGCATTTAATTTAAAATAAACTTCCTTAAAATAAGCTATAATCCTATTAGGACACTCTCTCTCTTTTAACTAATTAATTAAACTTTTTAATTAACTAATTATATAAGACCTTAAGCCATATTAAGTCTAGAAATGTGTGTTGAAATTCATATGAGCCCATTGATAATGTTTTAAATAAAGTACTTATTAATGGCTTGATAAGAAAAAGACCAAAGTACCCTTTGTCCAAATTTTATCGTGTGCAATCCTGTAGGACTATTCAATGTTGGCAATGGATTTTTAAGCTTCATAAATTATAATTGGTCTCTAGCAAGACATTATAATTACCCAAATTGAATATGCAACGACTCAGAAACCGGACCGCTACCGGCGCTAGGATCCAGATCGGCATAATGCCGCCGGGACCCGTAGCAAGCCTAACATACATCCTGTATACCTGTTAAATCCCATACATGATCAAACATATACATAAAAACTTTAAACTTTCTCTTTCATTTACCAAGCTTAACCTGTGCATGCACAAACTCATAAACATAAAACCCCACACTGGAGCCCTCATCAAATGCTCCAATGGGACAACATATCATACATTAAGCTTGGCTTACATAAACATCAATAAAAAATTTCATTAAAAGATCATGTACCAAAAAGGGATTAACATACACTAGGGCCAAGCACAATTCTATCCTCAATACAATTCTTTATATTACATCACATTATAACATTTTACAATACATGTCCACATCTAACTATTACATAAAACATGACTCCTTTACTCTTGTTGACTTCCTGATCTATCCCGTACCTGCAAACCTGGGGGTTAAGGGAATGGGGTGAGCTACTAGAGCCCAGTGAGCAGAATAGTAAAAACATTATATTAAAATTCATGCTTTCATGAAATGCATCACATCACAAACAAATCACATCAAGGATGGACTTGTCACCAATAGCCCTCTACACATTCCAATAGTGCTAGGAGCGTAGAATGGGCCTCACTGGTCTTTCTCTTACATAATATAACATTCCAATGTGTCAGGGGTATAGAATGTGCCTCACTAGTCTTTCTCTTACATAGTACCAGGGGCGTAGAATGGGCCTCACTGGTCTTACATACCATACCATATCATATCATATCATGTCATCATACGAGGGCTAATGGATCATTCAACACCCATCCACATCAACATTATATTATGCAATGCAACATATTAGTGAATTCTAGTGCAAACAACGTAATATATCACATGGCATTCGTGATGCATGAACATGCTTGAAATTTATTTGCTTTGAAACGTAAAGATCCATTCTACTCACCTCAGGCTAGCTCTGAAAAGACACTGAAGCAGCTATCTCACTGCTAGGGTCCTCGGTTCCTCGGGTCCGAACCTACACAGGTGGACTCAAATGAGGGACCAAACATACATGAACATGACTCTAAACTATTCCCCAAAAACCCCCTAAAACACCTTAAAACAATCATAGAAAACATGCAAAGGAAGGCTGAACAGGGCACCTTCGGCAGCCGAACCCTCCTCCAGATCCGAAAGTCATGTACTTTCGGCGGCACCTTCGGCGGCCGAACCCTCCTTCAGATCCAAAAGTCATGCATGTTCAGCGGCAGGTTCGGCGGTCGAAACTCCCATCCAGAGCCGAAAGTCCAATTTTTGGGGACAGGGTTCGGCAGCCAAAGCATGCCACCACAAGCAGGTTCGGCGGCCGAAAGTGCCTTCGGCTGCCGAACCTGAGTTCTTCCAAAGTGGCAGAACTCAGCCTCCTCATGCACATTTTGCCTCCCAAACCTTTCAAACATGCATTTAGCTATTCTACAACATGCAAACAAGCATATAGGGGTCTCAAACTATCCTAAACCCCAACAACAACACAAAGCAACTCATACCACATTCATTACCCATAACTCAACATTAACCCTAACATTAAGCATTTACTCTAAAACATGCATCAACCCTCTTAAAACCCCTCAAAACTTTTACAAAATATACAAGAAAGGTAGGATCCGAGCTTACCTCTTGAAGACCGAGAGGGGAGGCGATCCCTAACTTGGAGATGAGAGAAATCAAGCTCCTTGGATCTCCAAGTTCCAAAACTCCGTTTTTAACTCAAAAATCTTCAAAACAAGATGAAAGCTTGTCAAAACTTGAAAGATTTAAAGGAAATCATTGAAACTAACCATGGGAGGGCATGGACTCATCGTTGACCGAAAATAGGGGAGAAAGCTCGCCCATTTTCGGCCATGGGGCCTTTTATAGGTGGCTGGCCAGGCCACCTTCGGAAGCCGAAGGTGACTCCAAAACTCATACATGTTCGGCGGCCGAACATGAGGTTCGGCGGCCGAACATGAGGTTCGGCGGCCGAACCTGGATTTCCCTCTATGGTCTTTTTCATTCAAAACTCAATTTCTTTCTTACTTAAAACCATAAAATACATGAAAATATTTTATAAAAACATGTTTTTACCCTTCTAGAGGTTTTCGACATCCGAGATTCCACCGGACGGTAAGAATTCCGATATCGGAGTCTAGCTGGGTATTACATTCTCCCCCCCTTAAGAACATTCGTCCCCGAATGTTCATTAAACAAATATACATAGCATAAAACATAAACATACATACAAAACACATAACACTCACCTTAGAAGAGATAAGGATATTGCTGGAGCATAGACTACCGTGTCTCCCAGGTACACTCTTCGATGTTGTGGTGATTCCAAAGGACTTTCACCATCGGGATTTCCTTGTTCCTTAGCTTTCTGATCTGGGTGTTTAGGATCCGTACTGGCTGCTCAACATAGGTGAAATCTCCAAGGATCTCCACATCAGGCTCACTAAGAACTTTGCCCGGATCCAACACGAACTTTCGTAACATGGAAACATGGAAAACCGGATGGATTCTCTCCATTGAAGCAGGTAAGTCCAACTTGTACGATACATTCCCAACCTTTTGCAAGATTTCAAAGGGTTCGATGTACCGTGGAGCTAACTTACCCTTCTTCCCAAACCGAATCACCCCCTGAAACTCCACATGCTTCCTGCGGACATCTGCATAGCTCTTTTGCATGCTCACAGCAGTTTTGATCCTTTCTCTGATTATGGGCACTACTCTGCTAGTGATCTCCACTAGCTCAGGCCCTGCTAAGGCCCTTTCTCCAACTTCCTCCCAACAGACAGGTGACCTGCACTTTCTTCCATACAAAGCTTCATATGGAGCCATCCCTATGCTAGCATGATAGCTGTTATTGTAGGAAAACTCCACCAAAGGTAGATGCTACCTCCAAGAACTGCCAAAATCTAGCACACACATTCTGAGCATATCTTCTATCGTCTGGATGGTCCTCTCTGATTGTCCGTCCGTCTGAGGATGGAAAGCAGTGCTGAAATCTAACCTGGTGCCATTAGCATTCTGCAAACTCCGCCAAAACCTGGAGGTGAACTGGGGTCCTTTATCAGACACTATTGAAACAGGAGCCCCATGCAGCCTGACCACTTCATCAACAAACACCTGCGCCAATTTGTCCACAGAATAGCTACTCCTGACAGGGATGAAGTGAGCAGATTTGGTCAGTCTGTCCACAATCACCCATATGAAGTCCAATCTGTTGGACGTCGCCGGTAACCCCACCACGAAGTCCATAGCGATATTCTCCCATTTCCACTCTGGAATCGGCAGTGGGTTAAGCATTCCAGCCGGCTTCTGATGTTCCAGCTTCACCCTCTGACATACTTCGCAGGCGGACACGAACTGTGCGACTTCTCTCTTCATAGCTGGCCACCAATAAACTCTTTTCAGATCCTGGTACATTTTGGTGGCTCCAGGGTGAATACTGTATCTAACATTATGAGCTTCCCTTATAATGTCACCTTTCAGACCCACGTCATTTGGTACGCATAATCTGTTCCCATAGCGGAGGATCCCCTTGCTGTCAAATCTGAACTCATCATTCTTGCCTGACTGAACAGTCCTGGCAATCTTCACTAACTTTGGGTCCTCGTGCTGTTTCTGAGCCACCTACTCTAGCAACACGGGTGTAACTCTCATCTGGGCTATCAAAGCACCTGTACCAGACAACTCCAACTGCAAACCTTCATTAATGAGCTTATGAAACTCTTTCACCACCGGTCTCCTCTCTGCTGTGATATGGGATAGACTGCCAAGTGATTTCCGGCTTAAGGCGTCTGCCACAATATTCGCCTTACCCGGATGGTACTGAATCTTGCAATCATAGTCACTAAGCAGTTCTACCCATCTTCTTTGTCTCAAGTTCAACTCTCTCTGACTCAGGATGTACTGCAGGCTTTTATGATCTGTGAAGATCTCACATTTAACCCCATAAAGGTAATGCCTCCACATCTTGAGTGCAAAGATCACAGCTGCCATCTCTAGGTCATGTGTAGGATAATTCAACTCATGCTTCTTCAGCTGTCTAGAAGCATAAGCAATTACCCTTTCATTTTGCATCAACACACAACCTAGTCCGACACGGGACGCATCACAAAACACTGTGAAGTCTTCATTACTGGTAGGCAGAGCTAACACCGGTGCCGACGTCAACCTTTCCTTCAGCTCTTCGAAACTCTCTTCACACTGATCAGTCCACACAAACCTCTTATTCTTCTTAGTCAGTCTGGTCATAGGAGCTGCAATCTTAGAGAAGTCCTTAACGAACCTTCTATAGTAACCTGCCAAACCCAAAAAACTCTTGATCTCTGTCACTGTAGTGGGTCTAGGTCAGTTAGCTACAGCTTCTACCTTCTTGGGGTCCACTTCAATTCCATTTTCTAACACAACATGCCCCAAGAATGAAATGCTCCTCAACCAGAACTCAAACGTGGAGAACTTGGCATACAAGCCGTGTTCCCTCAAGGTCTGCAAGATTAACCTCAGATGATGGGCATGCTCCTCTGCATTCCTGGAATACACTAAGATATCATCTATGAAGATAATAACAAAGTGATCCAGATACTGACTGAAAACTCTGTTCATGAGGTCCATGAATGCTGCAGGGGCATTAGTTAACCCGAACGGCATCACAAGGAACTCATAGTGCCCATATCTGGTTCTGAACGCCGTCTTCGGCACATCCTCTTCTCTTATTCTTAGCTGATGGTACCCGGATCTCAGATCTATCTTGGAGAAACAATCTGCTCCTGCTAGCTGGTCGAATAGATCGTCGATCTTGGGTAACGGGTACTTATTCTTGGTAGTGACTTTGTTCAACTGCCTGTTGTAACGACCCAAAAATCGGACCGCTACCGGCGCTAGGATCCAGATCGGCTTAAGGCCGCCGGGACCCGTAGCAACCCTAACATACATCCTGTATACCTGTTTAATTCCATACATGATCAGCATTTGCATAAAAACTTTAAACTTTCTTTCTTTCATTCACCAAGCTTAACCTGTGCATGCACAACTCATAATCATAAACATTAAACCCCACACTGGAGCCCTCATCAAATGCTCCAATGGGTTAACATATCATACATTATGTAACGACTCGAAAATCGGACCGCTACCGGCGCTAGGATCCAGATCGGCTTAAGGCCGCCGGGACCCGTAGCAAGCCTGACATACAACCTGTAAACCTGTGTAATCCCATACATGATCATACAAATACATAAACATGTAAACTTTTTCTTTCATAAATCAAGCTTAACCTGTGCATGCACACTAACATAATCATAAACCTCACACTGGAGCCCTCATCACATGCTCCAATGGGGTATCAATAAGATACATTAAGCTTGATTACTCATCTCATCAATAATAATAGTGATCATGCATTAAAAGGGATACTATACACATAGGGTCAAGCACAACCTCTAATCCTCAATATCATTATTACATATCATGACTACATAAGACATTACATTACAATTTTATCATGTCCACAACTTCTAACTATAACATGAAAACAGACTTTACTCCTGCCGATCTCCTGGTCTACCCTGTACCTGCAAACCTGGGGGATAAGGGGAAAGGAGTGAGCTACAAGAGCCCAGTGAGCAGAATAATATAACATTCAATTTATTTTTCATGCTTTCATGAAATGCAACATATCACAATCAGTTCACGTCAAGGATGAACTTGTCACCAATAGCCCACTACTGAATCCAATAGTGCCAGGGGCGTAGTGCAGGCCACATCTGGTCTTTCTCTTATACATAACATAACATAACATATCCAATAGTGCCGGGGGCGTAGTGCAGGCCACTTCCGGTTTTTCTCTTACATAGTGCCAGGGGCGTAGTGCAGGCCACATCTGGTCTTTCCACATCATATCATAACGTAGTACGGCTAGAGGATCATTCAACATTCATCCACATCAACAACATATTATGCAATGCAACATATTCGTGATTTCTAATGCAAACAACCTAAAATATCACATGGCATCCGTGATGCATGATTCATGCTAAGATTTTCATTTATTTAAAACATAAAAGTTTATTCTACTCACCTCAGCTAGCTCTGACAAAGACTGAAGCAGCTGACTCACTGCTGGGGTCCTCGGTTCCTCGGGTCCGAACCTACACAGGTGGACTCAAGTGAGGGACCAAACATACTAGAACATGACTCTAAAACATCCCCCAAAAACCCCCTTAAAACACCACAAAACATCCATGAAAAGCATACAAAGGAAGGCTGAACAGGGCACTTTCGGCGGCAGGTTCGGCGGCCGAAAGTCCCTCCAGAGCCGAAAGTCAGGCAGGTTCGGCGGCACCTTCGGCGGCTGAAACTCCCAGACAGAGACAAAACTCATGCATGTTCGGCGGCACTTTCGGCGGCCGAAACTGCCCTCCAGAGACGAAAGTCCTCTTTCGGGGGCAGGCTTCGGCAGCCGAAGGCTGCTTCCACAAGAGGGTTCGGCGGCCGAAAGTTCCTTCGGCGGCCGAACCTGAGTTTCTCCAAAATGGCAGAAACTCAGCTCCAACATGCACAAACGCCTCCCAAACCCTTCAAACATGCAAAAACCTATTCTACAACAATCCCAATCATACACAACCAAGCATACAAGTTCATAGGGGTCTCAACTAGCCTAAACCCCAACTACAACACATCAAACATATCCACATTGCTCAAAAACACATATTAAACCCATAACTCAAAACAACCTAAGCATGCATTTCTACTCCATACTCTTGTATAAAACTTGTTTAAAACATATAGAGAGCTCAAGATCGGCCCTCACCTCTTGTAGATCGAGAGGAAAATGACCCTAGCTCGGAGATGGGAGAGATTGGGTTTTTTGAACCTCAAAGCTCCAAAACTTGCTTTATACTTGAAAATCTTCAAAACAAAGTGAAAACTTGTGAAAATCGTGAAAGATTTGAAGGAAGAAACTCAAGATCGGTGAGGGACGGCGGAGAGCTCACCTTGGCCGACAATGGGGAGAAAAGCTCGCCCATTTCGGCTAAGGGACCCCTTTATAGGTGGCTGGCCAGGTCACATTCGGGAGCCGAACGTGCCTCCGCATGCATGCCATGTTCGGCGGCCGAACCTGGACTTCCCTCACTTATGCCTTCGGGGGCCTAAAGCACTCCCGAAGCGCATGCATGTTCGGCGGCCGAACTTGAGGTTCGGCGGCCGAACCTGGGTCTTCCTCCAAGACTATTTTCATGCAAAAACTCATTTTCCTTTTTACTTAAAATCATGAAACACATTAAAACATTTTATAAAAACATGGTTTTACCCTTCTAGAGGTCTCCGACACCCGAGATTCCATCGGACGGTAGAAATTCCGATACCGGAGTCTAGCCGGGTATTACACATTAAGCTTGGTATACATAAACATCATTAACACATTACATAGATCATGTATATGCAAAGGGATTAACCATACATGCTAGGGTCAAGCACAACTCTAAACTTCAATAAACATCATTACATTACATGACGGTTCAATACTATTCATTACATCATATTCTTTCTCATGTCCACTTACTAGCTATTACATACATAAAACTTCCTACTCCAGCTGACTTCCCGGACTGCCTCGTACCTGCAAACCTGGGGGATTAAGGGAATGGGGTGAGCTACTAGAGCCTAGTGAGCAGAATAGTAAAACATTAAATTTAACATTCATGCTTTTATGAAATGCATCACAACACAAACAATTCATATCACGGATGGACTTGCCACCAATAACCCTCTCCATAATCCAATTGTGCTAGGAGCGTAGTGCAGGCCACACCTGGTCTTTCTCTTACATATACATATCATAACATCTCCATTCGTGCCGGGGGCGTAGTGCATGCCACACCCGGTCTTTCTCTTACATATTGCCAGGGGCGTAGTGCAGGCCACACCTGGACTTCCACATCATAACATAGCATATCATATCGAGGGCTAGTGGGTCATCCAATATCCATCCACACCAACAGCAAATTATGCAATGCATCATATTTGTGAATTCTAATGCAACAACCTATAAACATGGCAATCATGATGCATGGACATGCTTAAGAGTTTAGTTACTTTAAAATAATAAATTAGTTTAGTTCTACTCACCTCAGGCTAGCTCTGACAAGACACTGAAGCAGCTATCTCACTGCTGCCTCGGTTCCTTGGGTTTGAACCTACACAGGTGGACGCAAATGAGGGACCAAACATATACTAACATGACTCTAAACTACTCCCCAAAAACCCCTTAAAACATCACAAACATGCATAGAAAATCATGCAAAGAAAGGCTGAACAGGGCACTTTCGGCGGCCGAAAGTCCCTCCAGAGCCGAAAGTCATGCACCTTCGGCAGCACTTTCGGCGGCCGAAGGTTCCTTCCAGATCCGAAACTCATGCATGTTTGGCGGCACCTTCGGCGGCCGAAACTCCCTTCCAGAGTCGAAAGTTCAACTTTCGGGGGCAGGGTTCAGCAGCTGAAAGCTTGCCTCCATTGGCAGGTTCGGTGGCCGAAAGTCCTTCGGCTGCCGAACCTGAGTTCTTCCAAATGGCAGAACTCAGCCTCATCATGCACATTTTTGCCTCCCAAACCATTCAAACATGCATTTAGCTATTCTACAACATGCATACCCAAGCAAGGAAGCATTTAGGGGTCTCAAACTATCCTAAACCCCAACACAAAGACATAAAGCAACTCAAACGACATACATTACCCAAAAATTCAACATTTACACTAACAACAAACAACTAACTTACACATGCATTTCTACCCCATAAACTTTCATAAAACTCATTTAAAACATGAAATGAGCTAAGGATCTACTCTTACCTCTTGAAAATCGAGAGGGGAGGCGATCTAAACTTGGAGGTGGGAGAAATCTAGCTTCTTGGGTCTCCAAGCTCCAAAACTTGATCTTAGCTCCAAAACTCTTCAAAACCAAGTTAGAACTCATTAAAACTTGAAAGATTTGAGGGAAATCACCAAAACCAACCATGGGAGAGCATGGACTCACCGTTGGCCAAAAATAGGGGAGAAAGCTCGCCCGTTTTTGGCCATGGGGCCTTTTATAGGGGCTAGCTAGACCACCTTCGGAAGCCTAAAGTGCCTCCAAAACTCATGCAAGTTCGGCGGCCGAACATGAGATTCGACGGCCGAACCTGGGCCACTTTCGGAAGCCTAACTTGCCCCCCTAAACTATCCCATATTCAGTGGCCGAACTTGAGGTTCGGCGGCCGAACCTGAAAATGCCTCCATGGTCTTTTTCATTCAAAACTCAGTTTCTTTCTTACTTAAAATCATATAATACATGAAGACATTTTATAAAAATATGATTTTACCCTTCTAGAGGTCTCCGACATCTGAGATTCCACTGGACGGTAGGAATTCCGATACCAGAGTCTAGCCGGATATTACAATCTCCCCTCTTAAGAACATTCGTCCCCGAATGTTCACCAAACAAGCATGCGTAGCATAAAACATGAACATACATACAAATCACATAACACTAACCTTAGAAGAGATGAGGATACTGCTGGAGCAAGGACTCCCGTGTCTCCCAGGTACACTCCTCGATGTTATGGTGATTCCAAAGGACTTTCACCATCGGGATTTCCTTGTTTCTCAACTTTCTAATCTGGGTGTCTAGGATCCGTATTGGCTGCTCAACATAGGTGAGATCTTCTAGGATCTCCACATCAGGCTCACTAAGAACCTTGCCCGGATCTGACACAAACTTCCTCAACATGGAAACATGAAAAACTGGATGGATTCTCTCCATTGAAGCAGGTAAGTCCAACTTGTACGATACATTCCCAATCTTTTGCAAGATCTCAAAGGGTCCGATGTACCGTGGAGCTAGCTTACCTTTCTTCCCAAACCGAATCACCCCTTTCATAGGAGACACTTTGAGCAATACTAAATCCCCCTCCTGAAACTCTACTTGCCTTCTGCAGATATCTGCATAACTCTTTTGCCTGCTCACAACAGTCTTGATCCTTTCTTTGATTATGGGCACCACTCTGCTGGTGATCTCTACTAACTCAGGCCCTGCCAAGGCCCTTTCTCCAACTTCTTCTCAACAGACAGGCGACCTGCACTTCCTTCCATACAAAGCTTCATATGGAGCCATCCCTATGCTAGCATGATGGCTGTTATTGTAGGCAAACTCCACCAAAGGTAGATGCTGCCTCCAAGAACCGCCAAAATCTAGCACACACATTCTGAGCATATCCTCTATTGTCTGGATAGTCCTCTCTGACTGTTCGTCAGTCTGTGGATGGAAAGCAGTGCTAAAGTCCAACCTGGTACCCATAGCGTTCTGCAGACTCTGCCAAAACCTGGAGGAGAACTGGGGTCCTCTATCAGACACTATTGAAATAGGAATGAAGTCCATAGCTATATTCTCCCATTTCCACTCTGGAATCGGTAGTGGGTTAAGCATCCCAGCCGGCTTCTGATGTTCCAGCTTCACCCTCTGACATACCTTGCAGGCTGACACGAACTGTGCCACTTCTCTTTTCATGGCTGGCCACCAATAAACTCTCTTCAGATCTTGATACATTTTGGTGGCTCCAGGGTGAACACTGTATCTGGCATTATGAGCTTCCCTCATAATGTCTCCCTTCAGACACACGTCATTTGGTACACACAATCTATTCCCATAGCGGAGGATCCCCTTGCTGTCAAATCTGTACTCTTCGTTCTTGCCTGACTGAATAGTCCTGGCAATCTTTACTAACTTTGGGTCCTCGTGCTGTTTCTGAGCCACATGCTCCAGAAACACAGGTGTCACTCTCATCTGGGCTATCAAAGCACCCGTACCAGACAACCCTAACTGTAGACCTTCATTAATGAGCTTGTGAAACTCCCTTACCATTGGCCTTTTCTTTGCTGTGATATGGGATAGACTGCCAAGTGATTTCCGGCTTAAGGCGTCTGCCACAACATTCGCCTTACCCGGATGGTACTGAATCTTGCAATCATAGTCACTAAGCAACTCTACCCATCTTTTCTGCCTCAAATTCAGCTCTCTCTGACTCAGGATGTACTGCAGGCTCTTATGATCTGTAAAGATCTCACATTTAACCCTATAAAGGTAAAGCCTCCACATCTTGAGTGCAAAGATTACAGCTGCCATCTCTAGGTCATGTGTAGGGTAATTCAACTCGTGCTTCTTCAACTGCCTAGAAGCATAAGCAATCACCCTTTCATTCTGCATCAACACACAACCCAGTCCCATACGGGACGCATCACATAACACTGTGAAGTCTTCATTACTAGCTGGCAGAGCTAACACCGGTGCTGAAGTCAACCTCCTCTTTAGCTCTTCAAAGCTCTCTTCACACTGGTCAGTCCAGACAAACCTCTGATTCTTCTTAGTCAATCTGGTCACAGGAGCTGCAATCTTAGAGAAGTCCTGAACGAACCTCCTGTAGTAACTTGCCAAACCTAAGAAGCTCTTGATCTCTGTCATTGTAGTGGGTCTAGGCCAGTTAGCTACAACTTCTACCTTCTTGGGGTCTACTTCGATTCCATTTTCTGACACAACATGCCCCAAGAATGAAATGCTCCTCAGCCAGAACTCACACTTGGAGAATTTGGCATACAAGCCATGTTCCCTCAAGGTCTGCAGAACTATCCTCAGATGATGGACATGCTCCTCTGCATTCCTGGAATACACTAAGATATCATCAATGAAGACAATAACAAAGTGATCCAGATACTGACTGTAAACTTTGTTCATGAGATCCATGAATGCTGCAGGGGCATTGGTTAACCCGAACGGCATCACAAGGAACTCATAGTGCCCATATCTGGTCCTGAATGTCGTCTTCGGCACATCTTCTTCTCTTATTCTCAGCTGATGGTACCCGGATCTCAAATCTATTTTGGAGAAACAACCTGCTCCTGCTAGCTGGTCGAAAAGATCGTCGATCCTAGGCAACGGATACTTGTTCTTGGTAGTGACTTTGTTCAACTGCCTGTAGTCGATACAAAGTCTAAGGGATCCATCCTGCTTTTTCACAAACAAAACTGGTGCACCCCAAGGTGAGGTACTCGGTCGGATGAAGCCCTTATCTACCAGCTCTTGCAACTGCTCCTTAAGCTCCTTCCATTATGCTGGTGCCATCCTGTAGGGAGGGATATAGATCGGTCTGGTTCCAGGCATCAATTCAATTTTGAACTCTATCTCCCTAGTAGGTGGTAAACCTGGCAGCTCGTCTGGGAAGCCATCTAAAAACTCTCTGACCACGGGCACTGAGGCGGGCTCTCTAACATGACTATCCAGCTCCCTCACATGAGCTAGAAAACCTTGACAACCCCTCCTGAGCAACCTACGAGCCTATAGGGCTGATATCAAACCTCTAGGTGTACCCCTCCTGTCTCCTCTGAAGACAACCTCTGACCCATCCTGACCTTTGAACCTGACTACCTTGTCTCTGCAGTCCAAGGTAACACCATGGGTAGATAGCCAATCCATCCCTAGAATGACGTCAAAATCTGTCAAATCTAGAACCACAAGGTCGGTTGAAAGGCATCTCCCCTCCATAAAAACTGTACTACACTGGCAGACTGACTCTGCCACTGACGGGTCACACTTGGGTCCACTGACCCATAGGGACACTCTAACCCAGAGACCATCAAACCCAACCTCTCGACGGCTCTCGGAGCAATAAAAGAATGAGATGCACCAGGGACCATTAAGGCATAAACATCTGAACAACCAATGATGAGATTACCTGACACCACGGTGTTTGATGCATTTGTCTCCTGCTGAGTCATGGTGAAGATCCGTGCTGGAGCTGATGGACCTTCACCCCTAAAACCCGCTGAAGAAGAGGCTGCCCCTCTCCCTCTGCCTCTGCCACTGGCCTACGTTGCGGTTGGAGCTACTGGCTGAGCCACACTACCAGAAGCTGTCTGCTGGGACTGTGCCATATAAGCTGCTCTAGGACACACCCATGCCATGTGTCCCTCCTGCCCACATCTGAAGCAGGCTGTCGTCCCAAACTGACATACTCCCTTGTGCGGCTTCCCACACTTCATACATACTGCATTATCTGCACCTGAGCTCGAGCCACTCCCTAATCCCAAACCTGACTTGATCTTGTTCCAGAACTTGTTCTTCTTGGACTTCCTGAGGCCTCTGTCCCACTTTTTCTTTCCACCTGAAGCTGCTGCATTCAGAGAAGAGGAGTCTAACCTTCCCCCGCCGGGGGTCTTGGAACCCGAAGACTGAGCCACTGACTGTTTAACTTTTCCTTTGATTATTGCACTAGCCTCCATCTTCCGGGCCATATCCACTATGGCATGGAAGCTCTCCCTTTCCGCTGACTGAATCAAGGAGGAATACCTGGAATGAAGCCTCATGATATACCTCCTAGCCTTCTTCTGATCTGTGTCCAGATTTTGCCCTGCAAACGGCAACAGCTCTAATAACCTATCTGTGTACTCATCTACACTCATTTCCTCCGTCTGCCTCAACTGCTCAAACTCGATCATTTTCAGCTCCCTTGAGCTATCAGGGAAAGCCCATCCAGCAAATTCATTAGCAAACTCCTCCCATGATAGACTATCCACCCTCGGGTTCACATAATTTTTAAACCACTCTCGGGCGTTCTTACACTTCAGTGTGAACCGAGCCATCTGAATGGCTCTACTATCATCTGCTCCTAACTCATCTGTTATCATCTTGACTGTCCTGAGGTACTCAAATGGGTCATCACCTGTTTCATACTTAGGAGCATCCAACTTCAAGTAGTCGGTCATCTTAACCTTGCTCCCTCCAGATGAGCTAGGTTTAGGTACTTGGGCTTCTGAGACCATAGGTTCTGCTGGTGGTAGAGGAGGTGCAACATTTCCTGGGTTAGGGTTTGCTGTACCTGGATAGAAAGATGGGGGTGGGTACATAAGGTACTGTGGGTATGGTGGGTAGAAAGGTGGGTATGGCATGTGAGGAGGATAAGGGCAAAAACTGGGGTAATCCGATGTACCTCCCATCGAACACCCGGGGTTCTGCGAAAAGGGTGGGTACTGGGGTGGCTGAACAAACCCCGAGGCCTGAGTGCCTCCTTGAGACTCTCCCATGCCCTCTTCAGACATGCTCACACCAAGACTGCCATCCCTCATCTGATCCACATCCGTATCATCCCCCACATCTTCTGACATTCCACCTTGAACTATTCCCCTTCTGCTCACATCAAAAGACCTTCTAGGGTCCCTTGATATTCTCTCCCTGCTAGACCTGCAGGACATTGCCCTTGGCAATGCAGGAGGACGGGCATCCATGCCCTCACTTTCTGGTGGGACTCCAGTCAATCGTGCAGATCGACGAGTTCCTCTCATCTTGCTTTACTGAAAAAAACAGCACACATCATGTAAAACATCAGCATCAAATGGTTCATGTGAAAACACATGAACCCGCATCACATACATCACATATATAGCATATCATCAATGCACATGCATAAAATCATGGCATTCCACATCAGACAGGACTCTACATCCTATCCTAGTGGACATGATTTTCCTATTGTGCTTGACCTTCTATAAAACCTATGAGCCTGACACACTATAGGTCCGACCATATGAACCTAGGGCTCTGATACCAATCTGTAACGACCCGAAAATCGGACAGCTACCGGTGCTAGGATCCAAATCGGCTTAAGGCCGCCGGGACCTGTAGCAAGCCTAACATACATCCTGTATACCTGTTTAATCCCATACATGATCAGCATTTACATAAAAACTTTAAACTTTCTTTCTTTCATTCACCAAGCTTAATCTGTGCATTTACAACTCATAATCATAAACATTAAACCCCACACTGGAGCCCTCATCAAATGCTCCAATGGGGTAACATATCATACATTAAGCTTGGTTTACATAAACATCATTAACACATTACATAGATCATGTATACGCAAAGGGATTAACCATACATGCTAGGGTCAAGCACAACTCTAAACTTCAATAAACATCATTACATTACATGACGGTTCAATACTATTCATTACATCATATTCTTGCTCATGTCCACTTACTAGCTATTGTATACATAAAACTTCCTACTCTAGCTAACTTCCCGGACTGCCTCGTACCTGCAAACATGGGGGATTAAGGGAATGGGATGAGCTACTAGAGCCTAGTGAGCAGAATAGTAAAACATTAAATTTAACATTCATGCTTTTATGAAATGCATCACAACACAAACAATTCACATCACGGATGGACTTGTCACCAATAACCCTCTCCATAATCCAATTGTGCCAGGGACGTAGTGCAGGCCACACCTGGTCTTTCTCTTACATATACATATCATAACATCTCCATTCGTGCCGGGGGCGTAGTGCAGGCCACACCCGGTCTTTCTCTTACATATTGCCAGGGGTGTAGTGCAGGCCACACCTGGACTTCCACATCATAACATAGCATATCATATCGAGGGCTAGTGGGTCATCCAATATCCATCCACACCAACAGCAAATTATGCAATGCATCATATTCATGAATTCTAATGCAAAAACCTATAAACATGGCAATCATGATGCATGGACATGCTTAAGAGTTTAGTTACTTTAAAACAATAAATTAGTTTAGTTCTACTCCCCTCAGGCTAGCTCTGACAAGACACTGAAGCAACTATCTCACTGCTGGGGTCCTCGGTTCCTTGGGTCTGAACCTACACAGGTGGACACAAATGAGGGACCAAACATATACTAACATGACTCTAAACTACTCCCCAAAAACCCCCTAAAACATCACAAATGTAATACCCGGCTAGACTCCAGTATCGAAATTCCTATCGTCCGGTGGAATCTCGGATGTCAGAAACCTCTAGAAGGGTAAAATCATGTTTTTATAAAATGTTTTAATGTATTTGATGGTTTTAAGTAAGAAAGGAATTAAGTTTTTGAATGAAAAAGACCATGGAGGCATTTCCAGGTTTGGCCGCCCAACCTCAAGTTCGGCCGCCGAACATTGGATAGTTTAGGGGGGCCAGTTAGCCTTTCGAAAGTGGTTCAGGTTCGGCCGCCGAACCTCATGTTCGGTCGCCGAACTTGCATGAGTTTTGGAGGCACTTTAGGCTGCCGAAGGGTGGTCTGGCTAGCCCCTATATAAGGGCTCCATGGCCGAAACGGGCGAGTTTTCTCCCATTTTCGGCCAACGGTGAGTCCATGCTCTCCTATTATCGTTTTTGATGTTTTTCCTCCAATCTTTCATGTTTTAACAAGTTTTATTTTGGTTTGAAGATATTTGAGCAAAAAGAGCAAGTTTTGGAACTTGGAGAACCAAGGAGCGAGATCTTCCCCATCTTCGAGTTGGATCGTCTTCCCTCTCGATCTTCAAGAGGTAAGAGTAGATCCTCACTTCTTTTCATGTTTTGGTTAAGTTTCATGAAGTTTCTTAGGGTAGAAAAGCATGTTTAGGTTTATAATGAGTTTTTGGTTAATGTTGAGTATTTGGACAATGTGTGTTGTATATGTATGTTGGATGTGTTTGTGTTGGGGTTTAGGATAGTTTGAGACCCTTAAATGCTTATGTGCTTATGTATGCTTGTTGTAGAATAGGTAAATGCATGATTGAATGGGTTGGGAGGCATTTGTGCATGAAAGAGGCTGAGTTCTGCCCTTTGGAAGAACTCAGGTTTGGCAGCCGAAGGGACTTTCGGCCGCCGAACCTGCCTGTGGAGGCAATCCTTTGGCTGCCGAACCCTGCCCCCGAAAGCTGACTTTCGGCTCTGGAAGGGAGTTTCGGCCGCCGAAGGTGCCGCCGAACATGCATGAGTTTCGTCTCTATAGGGAACCTTCGGCCGCCGAAAGTGCCGCCGAAGGTGCATGACTTTCGGCTCTGGAGGGCCTTTCGGCCACCGAACCTGCCGCCGAAAGTGCCCTATCCAGCCTTCCTTTGCATGATTTCTATTATTGTTTTAAGGTGTTTTAGGGGGGTTTTTGGGGAGTATTTTAGAGTCATGTTCATGTATGTTTGGTCCCTCATTTGAGTCCACCTGTGTAGGTTCGGACCCGAGGAACCGAGGACCCCAGCAGTGAGTCAGCTGCTTCAGTGTCTTGTCAGAGCTAGCCGGAGGTGAGTAGAATGACTCTTTATGTTTTAAAGCAAACAAATGAAAGTTTTAGCATGATTCACGCATCATAAATGCCATGAGTTATAGTAGGGTGCTTGCATTAGAATTCACGAATATGTTGCATTGCATAATATGTTGATGATGTGGATGAATGTTGGATGATCCTTTAGCCCTGACTATGACATGATATGTTATGAGATGGTAATGATACGGTGTGAAAGACCAGTGAGGCCCATTCTACGCCCCTGGCACTATATAAGAGAAAGACCAGTGAGGCCCATTCTACGCCCCTGGCACTAATGGAATGTTATTTTACGTTATGCTATGTAAGAGAAAGACCAGTGAGGCCCATTCTACGCCCCTGGCACTTTTGGAATGTGTAGAGGGCTATTGGTGACAAATTTATCCTTGATGTGATTTGTAATACCCGGCTAGACTCCGGTATCGGAATTCCTACTGTCCGGTGGAATCTCGAATGTCGGAAGCCTCTAGTAGGGTAGAAACATGTTTTCATAAAATGTTTTAAGGTATTTCATGGTTTTAAGTAAAATGGAAATGAGTTTTTGCATTTAAAACAACCTTGGAGGAAAACTCAGGTTCGGCCGCCGAACCTCAAGTTCGGCCGCCGAACATGCATGCCTTCGGGTGTGCCTTTAGGCCCTCGAAAGCACAAGTGAGGGAAGTCCAGGTTCGGCCGCCGAACCTCAAGTTCAGCCGCCGAACCTCAAGTTCGGCCGCCGAACATGGCATGCATGCGGAGGCACGTTCGGCCCCCGAACGTGGCCTGGCCAGCCACTATAAAAGGGTCCCTTAGCCGAAAACGGGCGAGCTTTTCCCCATTTTCGGCCAAGGTGAGCTTTCCGCCGCCCCTCACCGATCTTTGATGTTTTTCCTCTAGATCTTTCAAGTTTTTCACTTGTTTTAACTTCGTTTTGAAGATTTGAGCTTTAGAGCAAAGTTTTGGAGCTTTGAGGTTCAAGAACTCGAATCTCTTCCAACTCCAAGTTTGGTCGCCTCTACTCTCGATCTTCAAGAGGTAAGAGTTGATCTCTAGCTTATAGTATGTTTTAAGTAAGTTTTATGAGGTTCATGGGGGTAGAATGCATGTTTAGGTCATAGTTATGTTTATGGGTTTTATATGTGTTTTTGAGCAATGTGAGTTGCTTGTGTGTTGTAGTTGGGGTTTTTGATGGTTTGATGCCCCTAGGAACTTGTATGTTTGCTTGTGTATGATTGAGGAATGTTGTAGAATAGGTTTATGCATGATTGGTTAGTTTTGGAGGCACAAATGCATGGGGGAGCTGAGTTTCTGCCATTCTGGGAGAAACCAGGTTCGGCAGCCGAACATGCTTGTGGAGGCAGCCTTCGGCTGCCGAAGCGTGCCCCTGAAAGGAGACTTTCGTCTCTGTCTGGCACTTTCGGCCGCCGAACATGCATGAGTTTTGCCTCTGTCTGGGAGTTTCGGCCGCCGAAGGTGCCGCCGAACCTGCCTGACTTTCGGCTCTAGAGGGACTTTCGGCCGCTGAACCTGCCACCGAAAGTGCCCTGTTCAGCCATTTCTTGCATGTCTTTCTATGATTATTCTATGATGTTTTAGGGGGTTTTTGGGGAATAGCTTAGAGTTATGTTCATGTATGTTTGGTCCCTCATTTGAGTCCACCTGTGTAGGTTCGGACCCGAGGAACCGAAGACCCCAGCAGTGAGGTTGTTGCCCCAGTGTCTGGTCAGAGCTAACCAGAGGTGAGTGGAATATCTCATTATGTTTTAAAGCAAATGATGAACTTTTTTTAGCATGATTCACGCATCATGAATGCCATGTGATGAATTAGGTTGCTTGCATTAGAATTCACGAATATGTTGCATTGCATATGTTAAATGTTGATGTGGATGAATGTTGGATGATCCATAGCCCTCGATCTATGATATGACGATGTGATATGTACGGTACGGAAAGTAAGACCAGTGGGACCCATTCTACGTTCGCTGGCACTATGTAAGAGAAAGACCAGGACCCATTCTACGTTCTGGCACAGTTGGACACTGTTATGCTATGATATGTAAGGGAAAGACCATGACCCATTCTACGTTCTGGCACAGTTGGACCATGTAGAGGGCTATTGGTGACAAGTTCATCCTTGATGTGATTAGCTGTGATGTGATGCATTTCATGTTATCATATATTTTAAATGTTTTATTATTCTGCTCACTGGGCTCTAGTAGCTCACCCCTCTCCCTTTTCCCCAGGATTGCAGGTACAGGGTAGACCAGGGAGTTTACAAGAGTAATAAAGTCTTATGTATGTAATAGATAGTGTGGACATGATAAATGTATTAATGTTATGTAAAAGTACAGTTTCAGTCATGTATTGATATTGAGGATTAGATATTGTGCTTGACATTTTGTATGAGGTATCCCTTTTTATTACATGATCAAAAATGTTTTATAATGTTCATGAAAGCCAACTCATCTTATGATGTATCGCCCATTGGGCCATTGATGAGATCCCACAGAGGGATCATGATTATGATCATGACTATGTACATGTATGTTCAGGTTGAGTTGGATGTTTGAAGGAAAAGTTTAAAATTTTTATGTATGTTGTTGATCATGTATGGGATTAAACAGGTTTTCAGGATGTATGTTAGGCTTGCTACGGGTCCCGGCGGCCTTAAGCTGACCTGGATCCTAGCGCCGGTAGCGGTCCGATTTTCAGGTCGTTACAGAATGGTATCAGAGCCAGGTTCATAGGATCGGACCTAGAGTGTCGGGCTCATAGATGTTCTAGAAGGTCAAGCACAATAGGAAGATCATGTCCACTAGGATAGGATGTGGAGTCCTGTCTTGTATGATGATGTGAAATGCCATGATTATATACATGTGCATTGATGCTATGATATGAATGATGTATATGTGATGAGGGTTCATGTGTGCCCACATGAACCATATGATGCTAATGTTTGTATGATGTGTACTGTTTTTCAGAAAACAGGATGAGAGGAACCCGTCGATCGGCAAGATTGACTGGAGTACCACCTGAGGATGAGGGCACGAGCGCCCGTCCTCCTACGTTGCCTAGGGCAATGTCTTGTAGAGCCAACAGAGAAAGAGTGTCAAGGGACCCTAGAAGGTCTTTTGATGCTAGCAGAAGGGGGACATATAGAGGAGGAAGTTCTTCAGATGTGAGGGAGGTTACAGAAGAGGATCAGAGGAGGGATGGGAACCTGGATGTGAGCATGGAGGAAGAGGGGACAGGGGAGTCTCAGGGAGGCGTTCAGGCCTCGGGGTATGGTTTTCCACCCCATTATCCACCCTTTCCACAGGGTTCAGGGTATCCGATGGGAGGTACATCTGACTATTCCAGCTGTCACCCCTACCCTACCTACATGCCCTATCCACCTTTCTATCCACCTTACACACAGTACCCAGCTTATCCACCCTCACCTTTCTATCCAAACCCGGCAAACCCCACCTCGGGGAATGCTGCACCCCCACCTCCACCACCTACAGAACCAGCAGCCCCAGTTACTCAACCTCCCAGACCTAGCTCAGCTGATGGGAGCAAAGTAAAGATGACAGATTACCTTAAGCTGGATGCTCCCAAATACAAGTCAGGGGATGACCCCTTTGAGTATCTGAGAGTGGTGAAGACAATAACTGATGAGCTAGGGGCGGATGATAGTAGGGCCATTCAGATGGCAGGGTTCACCTTAAAGTGCAAGAAGGCACGGGAATGGTTCAAGTGTTATGTGGACCCGGGTGCATCTCATTCATTTATTGCTCCGAGAGCCGTTGAGAGGTTGGGTCTGATAGTCTCTGGGTTAGAGTGTCCCCTATGGGTCAGTGGACCCAAGTGTGACCCGTCAGTGGCAGTGTCAGTCTGCCAGTACAGTCCAGTTTTTATTGAGGGAAGATGCCTCTCCGCTGACCTTGTGGTTCTAGATTTGACAGACTTTGACGTCATTCTGGGGATGGATTGGCTATCTACCCATGGTGCTACCTTGGACTGCAGGGACAAGGTAGTCAGGTTCAGAGATCAAAACGGGTCAGAGGTCGTCTTCAGAGGAGACAAGAGGGGTACACCTAGAGGTCTGATATCAGCTCTTCAGGCTCGTAGGTTGCTTAGGAAGGGATGTCAGGGGTACTTAGCTCATGTGAGAGAGCTAGACAGTCAGGTCAGGGAGCCAGCCTCGGTGCCAGTTGTCAGAGAGTTTCAGGATGTCTTCCCAGATGAGCTTCCAGGTTTACCACCTGCTAAGGAGATAGAGTTCGAGATAGAGTTGGTGCCTGGAGCTAGACCAATCTCTATCCCTCCCTACAAGATGGCCCCAGCCGAGTTGAAGGAGTTGAAAGAGCAATTGCAAGAGCTGGTAGAAAAGGGTTTCATCTGACAGAGTACCTCACCTTGGGGTGCTCCAGTCTTGTTTGTGAGGAAGAAGGATGGATCCCTTAGACTTTGTATCGACTACAGGCAGTTGAACAAAGTCACTACCAAAAATAGGTACCCTCTGCCAAGGATCGATGATCTATTCGACCAGCTAGCAGGAGCGGGTTGTTTCTCCAAAATAGATCTAAGATCGGGGTACCATCAGCTAAGGATAAGGGATGGAGATGTGCCAAAGACAGCTTTCAGGACCAGATATGGGCATTTTGAGTTCCTTGTGATGCCGTTCGGGTTAACTAACGCCCCTGCAGCATTCATGGACCTCATGAACAGAGTTTTTAGTCAGTACCTGGATCACTTCGTTATTGTCTTCATAGATGATATCTTAGTGTATTCCAGGAATGCAGAGGAGCATGCCCATCATCTGCGGTTGGTCTTGCAGACCTTGAGGGAACATGGCTTGTATGCCAAGTTCTCCAAGTGTGAGTTATGGCTGAGGAGCATTTCGTTCTTGGGGCATGTGGTGTCAGAAAATGGTATAGAGGTAGACCCCAAGAAGACAGAAACTGTGGCTAACTGGCCTAGATCCACTTCAGTGACAGAGATTAGAAGTTTCTTGGGTTTGGCAGGTTACTACAGGAGGTTCGTTCAGGACTTCTCAAAGATAGCAGCTCCTCTGACCAGACTAACCAGGAAGAATCAGAAGTTTCTGTGGACCGACCAGTGCGAGGAGAGTTTTGAAGAGCTTAAGAAGAGGTTGACTTCAGCACCAGTTTTAGCTCTGCCATCTAGTGATGAGGACTTTACAGTCTTTTGTGATGCGTCCCGTGTGGGACTGGGTTGTGTACTAATGCAGAACGAGAGGGTGATTGCTTATGCTTCTAGGCAGCTGAAGAAGCATGAGTTGAATTACCCCACGCATGACCTGGAGATGGCAGCAGTAATCTTTGCACTCAAGATGTGGAGGCACTACCTCTATGGGGTAAAATGTGAGATCTTCACAGATCATAAAAGCCTGCAGTACATCCTGAGTCAAAGTGATTTGAACTTGAGACAGAGGAGATGGGTAGAGCTGCTGAGTGACTATGATTGCAAGATTCAGTACCATCCGGGTAAGGCGAATGTCGTGGCAGACGCCCTAAGCTGGAAGTCACTAGGCAGTTTATCCCACATATCGGCAAAGAGGAGGCCAGTGGTGAAGGAGTTTTACAAGCTCATTGAGGAAGGTCTACAGATGGAGTTGTCTGGTACAGGTGCCTTGGTGGCCCAGATGAGAGTGGCACCCGTGTTTCTGGAGCAGGTGGCTCAGAAACAGCATGAGGACCCGGAGTTAGTGAAGATTGCCAGGACTGTTCAGTCAGGCAATGACAGTGAGTTTAGATTCGACAGCAAGGGGATCCTCCGCTATGGGAGCAGACTATGTGTACCAGATGACATAGGGCTAAAAGGAGACATTATGAGAGAGGCTCATAATGCAAGATACAGCATTCACCCCGGAGCCACCAAGATGTATCAAGATTTAAAGAAGGTTTATTGGTGGCCAGCTATGAAGAAAGAAGTGGCACAGTTTGTGTCAGCCTGCGAAGTGTGTCAGAGGGTGAAGCTGGAACATCAGAAGCCGGCTGGAATGCTTAACCTGCTACCTATTCCAAAGTGGAAATGGGAAAATATAGCTATGGACTTCGTAGTGGGGTTACCGGCGGCGTCCAACAGAGTGGACTCCATATGGGTGATTGTGGACAGACTCACCAAATCTGCTCACTTCATCCCTGTCAGGAGTGGCTATTCTGTGGACAAGTTGGCGCAGGTGTATATCGATGAGATCGTCAGACTACATGGGGTTCTTGTTTCGATAGTGTCAGATAGAGGGCCCCAGTTCACCTCCAGATTTTGGCGGAGTCTGCAGAATGCCATGGGTACTAGGTTGGATTTCAGTACTGCCTTCCACCCACAGACAGACGGACAATCAGAAAGGACCATCCAGACCATAGAGGATATGCTCAGAATGTGTGTGCTGGACTTTGGCGGTTCTTGGAGGCAGCATCTACCTTTAGTGGAGTTTGCCTACAATAACAGCCATCATGCTAGCATCGGGATGGCTCCATATGAAGCTTTATATGGAAGGAAGTGCAGATCACCTGTTTGCTGGGAAGAAGTTGGAGAAAAGGCCTTGGCTGGGCCTGAGTTAGTAGAGATTACCAGTAGGGTAGTACCCATAATCAGAGAAAGGATCAAGACTGCTGCAAGCAGGCAGAAGAGTTATGCAGACATCCGCAGAAGGCAGTTAGAGTTTCAGGAGGGGGATCTGGTATTGCTTAAGGTGTCTCCTATGAAAGGAGTGGTTCGCTTCGGAAAGAAGGGTAAACTAGCCCCACGATACATCGGACCCTTCGAAATCTTGCAAAGGATTGGGAATGTGTCGTACAAGCTGGATTTACCTGCTTCAATGGAAAGAATCCAGCCGGTTTTCCATGTTTCGATGTTGAGGAAGTTTGTGTCTGATCCGAGTAAGGTTCTTAGTGAGCCGGATGTGGAGGTCCAAGAGGATCTCACCTATGTTGAACAGCCAGTACGGATCATAGACACCCAGATCAGAAAGCTAAGGAATAAGGAAATCCCGATGGTGAAAGTCCTGTGGAACCACCACAATTTGGAGGAATGCACTTGGGAGACACGGGAGTCTATGCTCCAGCAGTACCCTCATCTCTTTTAAGGTTAGATCTCTATGTGTTTATGTGTTATGTATGTATGTTATGTTTTATGTCATGCTATGTGTGCTAGTTGAGGTACATTCGGGGACGAATGTTCTTAAGGGGGGGAGAATGTAATACCCGGCTAGACTCCGGTATCGGAATTCCTACTGTCCGGTGGAATCTCGGATGTCGGAAGCCTCTAGTAGGGTAGAAACATGTTTTCATAAAATGTTTTAAGGTATTTCATGGTTCTAAGTAAAATGGAAATGAGTTTTTGCATTTAAAACAACCTTGGAGGAAAACTCAGGTTCGGCCGCCGAACCTCAAGTTCGGCCGCCGAACATGCATGCCTTCGGGTGCGCCTTTAGGCCCCCGAAAGCACAAGTGAGGGAAGTCCAGGTTCGGCCGCCGAACCTCAAGTTCGGCCGCCGAACATGGCATGCATGCGGAGGCACGTTCGGCCCCCGAACGTGGCCTGGCCAGCCACTATAAAAGGGTCCCTTAGCCGAAAACGGGCGAGCTTTTCCCCATTTTCGGCCAAGGTGAGCTTTCCGCCGCCCCTCACCGATCTTTGATGTTTTTCCTCTAGATCTTTCAAGTTTTTCACTTGTTTTAACTTCGTTTTGAAGATTTGAGCTTTTGAGCAAAGTTTTGGAGCTTTGAGGTTCAAGAACTCGAATCTCTTCCAACTCCAAGTTTGGTCGCCTCTACTCTCGATCTTCAAGAGGTAAGAGTCGATCTCTAGCTTATAGTATGTTTTAAGTAAGTTTTATGAGGTTCATGGGGGTAGAATGCATGTTTAGGTCATAGTTATGTTTATGGATTTTATATGTGTTTTTTAGCAATGTGAGTTGCTTGTGTGTTGTAGTTGGGGTTTTTGATGGTTTGATGCCCCTAGGAACTTGTATGTTTGCTTGTGTATGATTGAGGAATGTTGTAGAATAGGTTTATGCATGATTGGTTAGTTTTGGAGGCACAAATGCATAGGGGAGCTGAGTTTCTGCCATTCTGGGAGAAACCAGGTTCGGCAGCCGAAGGGACTTTCGGCCGCCGAACATGCTTGTGGAGGCAGCCTTCGGCTGCCGAAGCTTGCCCCCGAAAGGAGACTTTCGTCTCTGTCTGGCACTTTCGGCCGCCGAACATGCATGAGTTTTGCCTCTGTTTGGGAGTTTCGGCCGCCGAAGGTGCCGCCGAACCTGCCTGACTTTCGGCTCTGGAGGGACTTTTGGCCGCCGAACCTGCCGCCGAAAGTGCCCTGTTCAGCCATTTCTTGCATGTCTTTCTATGATTATTCTATGATGTTTTAGGGGGTTTTTGGGGAATAGCTTAGAGTTATGTTCATGTATGTTTGGTCCCTCATTTGAGTCCACCTGTGTAGGTTCAGACCCGAGGAACCGAGGACCCCAGCAGTGAGTCTGTTGCCCCAGTGTCTGGTCAGAGCTACCCAGAGGTGAGTGGAATATCTCATTATGTTTTAAAGCAAATGATGAACTTTTTTTAGCATGATTCACGCATCATGAATGCCATGTGATGAATTAGGTTGCTTGCATTAGAATTCACGAATATGTTGCATTGCATATGTTAAATGTTGATGTGGATGAATGTTGGATGATCCATAGCCCTCGATCTATGATATGACGATGTGATATGTACGGTACGGAAAGTAAGACCAGTGGGACCCATTCTACGTTCGCTGGCACTATGTAAGAGAAAGACCATGACCCATTCTACGTTCTGGCACAGTTGGACACTGTTATGCTATGATATGTAAGGGAAAGACCAGGACCCATTCTACGTTCTGGCACAGTTGGACCATGTAGAGGGCTATTGGTGACAAGTTCATCCTTGATGTGATTAGCTGTGATGTGATGCATTTCATGTTATCATATATTTTAAATGTTTTATTATTCTGCTCACTGGGCTCTAGTAGCTCACCCCTCTCCCTTTTCCCCAGGATTGCAGGTACAGGGTAGACCAGGGAGTTTACAAGAGTAATAAATTCTGATGTATGTAATAGATAGTGTGGACATGATAAATGTATTAATGTTATGTAAAAGTACAGTTTCAGTCATGTATTGATATTGAGGATTAGATATTGTGCTTGACATTTTGTATGAGGTATCCCTTTTTATTACATGATCAAAAATGTTTTATAATGTTCATGAAAGCCAACTCATCTTATGATGTATCGCCCATTGGGCCATTGATGAGATCCCACAGAGGGATCATGATTATGATCATGACTATGTACATGTATGTTCAGGTTGAGTTGGATGTTTGAAGGAAAAGTTTAAAATTTTTATGTATGTTGTTGATCATGTATGGGATTAAACAGGTTTTTAGGATGTATGTTAGGCTTGCTACGGGTCCCGGCGGCCTTAAGCTGACCTGGATCCTAGCGCCGGTAGCGGTCCGATTTTCGGGTCGTTACATGATTTGTCTGGGATGTGATGTATTCCATGATATCATATGTTTTAAATATAATGTTTTATTATTATGCTCACTGGGCTCTAGTAGCTCACCCCATTTCCCTAATCCCCCAGGTATGCAGGTACGGGATAGATCAAGAAGTCAGCTAGAGTAAAGTCATGGTTATGTAATAGCAAGTGGTGGACATGATGAATATTGAAATGTAATGAATAGTATTAAACACTTATGCAATGTAATGATGTTATTGAGGATTAGAGTTGTGCTTGACTCCAGTATGTTGTTAATCCCTTTTGTTATATTGTAACGACCCGGAAATCGGACCACTACCGGCGCTAGGATCCAGATCAGCTTAAGGCCGTCGGGACTCGTAGCAAGCCAAACATACATCCTGTATACCTGTTTAATCCCATACATGATCAACAATTACATAAAAATTTAAAACTTTCTCATTTATTCTTTCATTCATTCATTCATTCATTCATTCATTCATTCATTTACTCATTCATTCACCAAGCTTAACCTGTGCATGCACAAATCATAACATAAAACCTCTCACTGGAGTCCTCAACAAATACTCCAATGGGTCACATAACATACATTAAGCTTGGTTTACAATAATCATCATTAAACATTTAAGATCATGTACCAGAAAGGGATCAACATAATACTATGGTCAAGCACAACTCTAAACTTCCATAAGCATCAATACATTACATTTCTATACTATACTTTTACATTATCATATTCATGTCCACATCTAGCTATTACATAAAACATGACTCTACTCCTGCTGACCTCCTGGTCTACCCTGTACCTACAAATCTGGGGGTTAAGGGAGAGGGGTGAGCTATAAAGCCCAGTGAGCAGAATAAATAAACATTCAATTTAAATTTCATGCTTTCATGAAATGCAACACATCACAAACAAATCACATCAAGGATGGTATTGTCACCAATAGTCCTCTACATTCCAAGGTGCCGGGACGTAGAATGGGTCAACCGGACTTTCTCTTAAACATAACATATCATAACATTCCAACGTGCCGGAACGTAGAATGGGTCAACCGGTCTTTCTCTTACATAGTGTCGGGACGTAGAATGGGTCAACCGGTCTTTCTCTTACATAGTGTCGGGACGTAGAATGGGTCAACCGGACTTCCATACCATACTATACCGTATCATATTATATCGTATCATATTGAGGACTAAGGATCATCCAACATCCATCCACATCATCATCAAATTATGCAATGCAACATATTCGTGAATTCTAATACAAACAACCTAGAATATCACATGGCATTCGTGATGCATGAACATGCTCAAATCCATATTTATTTGCTTTAAAACATAAGTGTTTATTCTACTCACCTCAGGTTAGCTCTGACAAAACACTGAAGCAGCTGTCTTACTGCTGGGGTCCTCGGTTCCTTGGGTCCAAACCTACACAGGTGGACTCAAATGAGGGACCAAACATCTATGAACATGACTCTAAAATACTCCCCAAAAACCCCCTAAAACACCTTAAAACAATCACATAAATCATGTAAAGGAAGGCTGAACAGGGCACTTTCGGCTGCAGGTTAGGCGGCCAAAAGTCCCTCCAGAGCCGAAAGTCATGCACCTTCAACGGCACTTTCGGCGGCCGAAGGTTCCCTCCAGAGACGAAACTCATGCATGTTCGGCGGCACCTTCGGCGGCCGAAATTCCCTTCCAGAGCCGAAAGTCCACTTTCGGGGGCAGGGTTCGGCAGCCAAAAGTTGGCCTCCACAGGCAGGTTCGGCGGCCGAAAGTCCCTTCGGCTGCCGAACCTAAGTTCTTCCAAAGGGCAGAACTCAGCCTCTTTCATGCACAAATGCCTCCAATCCATTCCATCATGCATTTACCTAGTCTACAACATGCAAACTCAAGCCAACCAGCACATAGGGGTCTCAAACTAACTTAAACCCCAACCAAAACACATCAAACAACCCACATTGCTCAAAAAATCAACATAAACCAATAAAACCAACAATAACCTAAACATTCATTTCTACCCCACAAAACTCATAAAACTTGTTTAAAACATACTAGAATGGCAGAATCGAAGCTTACCTCTAGAAGATCTAGAGGAGAAACGATCCTAACTTGGAGATGGGGGAGATCTCAACTCTTTGGTCTCCAAGCTCCAAAACTTGCTCTTTTGCTCAAATATCTTCAAATCAAGATAAAACTCGTTAAAACTCTAAAGATCGGATGAAAAACATAAAAAACGAACATGGGAGAGCAGGGACTCACCGTGGCCGAAAATGGAGAGAAAACTCGCCCGTTTCGACCATGGAGCCCTTTTATAGGGGCTGCCAGACCACCTTTCAACAGCCTAAAGTGCCTCCAAAACTCATGCAAGTTCGGCGGCCGAACATGAGGTTCGGCGGCCGAACCTTTGAAACTTTCGGAAGCCTAACTTGCCCCCCCAAACTAGCCAATGTTCGGCGGCCGAACTTGAGGTTTGGCGGCCGAACCTGGAAATGCCTCCTTGGTCTTTTTCATTCAAAACTCAATTTCCTTTCTTGCTTAAAATCATAAAATACATTAAAACATTTTATAAAAACATAGTTTTACCCTTCTAGAGGTTTCCGACATCCGAGATTCCACCAGACGGTAGGAATTCTGATACCGGAGTCTAGCTGGGTATTACATTCTTCCCCCCTTAAGAACATTCGTTCCCGAATGTTCACCAAACAAACATAGCATGGCATAAAACATAAACATTCACACAAAACACATAACACTTACTTTAAAAGAGATGAGGATATTGCTGAAGCATGGACTCCCGTGTCTCCCAGGTACACTCCTCAATGTTGTGGTGATTCCAAAGGACTTTCACCATCGGGATTGCCTTGTTTCTCAACTTTCTAATCTGGGTGTCTATGATCCGCACTGGCTGCTCAACATAGGTGAGATCTTCTTGGATCTCCACATCAGGCTCACTAAGAACCTTGCTCGGATCTGACACGAACTTTCTTAACATGGAAACATGGAAAACCGGATGGATTCTCTCCATAGAAGCAGGTAAGTCCAACTTATACGATACATTCTCGATCTTTTGCAATATTTAAAAGGGTCCGATGTACCGTGGAGCTAGCTTACCTTTCTTCCCGAACCGAATCACCCCTTTCATTGGAGACACTTTGAGCAATACCAAATCCCCCTCCTGAAACTCTACTAGCCTTCTGCGGACATCTGCATAACTCTTTTGCCTGCTTGCAGCAGTCTTGATCCTTTCTCTGATTATGGGCACCACTCTGCTGGTGATCTCTACTAGCTCAGGACCTGCCAAGGCCCTTTCTCCAACTTCCTCCCAACAGACAGGCGATCTGCACTTCCTTCCATACAAAGCTTCATATGGAGCCATCCCTATGCTAGCATGATGCCTGTTATTGTAGGCAAACTCCACCAGAGGTAGATGCTGCCTCCAAGAACCGCCAAAATCCAGCACACACATTCTAAGCATATCCTCTATTGTCTGGATGGTCCTCTCTGACTGTCCGTCCGTCTGAGGATGGAAAGCAGTGCTAAAATCCAACCTGGTACCCATAGCATTCTGTAGACTCCGCCAAAACCTGGAGGTGAACTGGGGTCCTCTATCAGACACTATTGAAACAGGAACCCCATGCAGCCTGACAACCTCATCTACATACACCTGCGCCAACTTGTCCACAGAATAGCCACTCCTGACAGGGATGAAGTGAGCAGATTTGGTCAGTCTGTCCACAATCACCCATATGGAGTCCAATCTGTTGGACGCCGCCGGTAGCCCCACCACGAAGTCTATAGCTATATTCTCCCATTTCCACTCTGGAATAGGTAGTGGGTTAAGCATTCCAGCCGGCTTCTGATATTCCAGCTTCACCCTCTGACATATTTCGCAGGCTGACACAAACTGTGCCACTTCTCTCTTCATAGCTGGCCACCAATACACTCTCTTCAGATCTTAATACATTTTGGTGGCTCCAGGGTGAACACTGTATCTGGCATTATGAGCTTCCCTCATAATGTCTCCCTTCAGTTCCACGTCATCTGGTACACACAATCTGTTCCCATAGCGGAGGATCCCCTTACTGTCAAATCTGAACTCTTCGTTCTTGCCTGACTGAACAGTCCTGGCAATCTTCACTAACTCTGCGTCCTCATGCTGTTTCTGAGCCACCTGCTCCAGAAACATGGGTGCCACTCTCATCTGGGCTATCAAAGCACCTGTACCAGACAACTCCAACTGTAGACCTTCATTGATGAGCTCGAAGAACTCCCTCACTACTGGCCTCCTCTCTGTTGAAATATGGGACAAACTGCCAAGTGATTTCCGGCTTAAGGCGTCTGCCACAACATTCACCTTACCCGGATGGTACTGGATCTTGCAATCATAGTCACTGAGCAGTTCTACCCATCTTCTCTGCCTGAAATTCAGCTCTCTCTGACTCAGGATGTACTGCAGGCTTTTATGATCTGTGAAGATCTCACATTTTACCCCATAAAGGTAATGCCTCCACATCTTGAGTGCAAAGATTACCGCTGCCATCTCTAGGTCATGTGTAGGGTAATTCAACTCGTGCTTCTTCAGCTGCCTAGAAGCATAAGCAATCACCCTTTCATTCTGCATTAGCACACAACCCAGTCCCACACGGGACGCATCACAATACACTCAGAAGTCTTCATTACTAGTTGGTAGAGCTAACACTAGTGCTGAAGTCAACCTCTTCTTGAGCTCCTTAAAGCTTTCTTCACACTGGTCAGTCCACACAAACCTCTGGTTCTTCTTAGTCAGTCTGGTCATAGGAGCTGCAATCTTAGAGAAGTCCTGGATGAACCTCCTGTAGTAGCCTGCCAAACCCAAGAAGCTCTTGATCTCTGTTACTGTAGTGGGTCTAGGCCAGTTAGCTACAGCTTCCACTTTCTTGGGGTCTACCTCGATTCCATTTTTTGACACAATGTGCCCCAAGAATGAAATGCTCCTCAACCAGAACTCACACTTGGAGAACTTGGCATACAAGCCATGTTCCCTCAAGGTCTGCAGAACTAACCTCAGATGATGGGCATGCTCCTCTGCTTTCCTGGAATACACTAAGATATCATCTATGAAGACAATAACAAAGTGATCCAGGTACTAGCTAAATACTCTGTTCATGAGATCCATGAATGCTGCAGGGGCATTGGTTAACCCGAACGGCATCACCAGGAACTTATAGTGCCCATATATAGTCCTGAATGCTATTTTCGGCACATCCTATTCTCTTATCCTCAGCTGATGGTACCCAGATCGCAGATCTATCTTGGAGAAACAACCTGCTCCTGCTAGCTGGTCGAATAGATCGTCGATCCTTGGCAACGCGTACTTATTCTTGGTAGTGACCTTGTTCAACTGCCTGTAGTCGATACAAAGTCTGAGGGATCCATCCTTCTTTTTCACAAATAGCACTGGAGCACCCCAAGGCGAGGTACTCGGTCGGATGAAGCCTCTATCTACCAACTCTTGCAACTGCTCCTTAAGCTCCTTCAATTCTGCTGGCATCATCCTGTAGGGAGGGATAGAGATCGGTCTGGTTCCAGGCATCAATTCAATTTCGAACTCTATTTCCCTAGCAGGTGGTAAACTTGGCAGCTCGTCTGGGAAAACGTCTGAAAACTCACTGACCACGGGCACTGAGGCGGGCTCTCTGACATGACTATCTAGCTCTCTCACATGAGCTAGAAAACCCTAACAACCCCTCTTGAGTAGCCTACGAGCCTGTAGGACTGATATCAAACCTCTAGGTGTACTCCCCCTGTCTCCACTGAAGACAACCTCTGACCCATCCCGACTTCTGAACTTGACTACCTTGTCTCTGCAGTCCAAGGTAGCACCATGGGTAGATAGCCAATCCATCCCTAGAATGACGTCAAAATCTATCAAATCTAGAACCACAAGGTCGGCTGAAAGGCATCTTCCCTCAACAAAAACTGGGCTATATTGGCAGACTGACTCTGCCACTGATGGGTCGCACTTGGGTCCACTGACCCATAGGGGACACTCTAACCCAGAGACCATCAATCCCAACCTCTTGACGGCCCTCGGAGCAATGAAAGAATGAGATGCACCAGGGTCCATTAAGGCATAAACATCCGAGCAACCAATGATGAGATTACCTGCCACCACGGTGTTCGATGCATTTGCCTCCTTCTGTGTCATGGTGAAGATCCGTGCTGGAGCTGATGGACCTTCACCTCTGAAACCCGCTGAAGAAGAGGCTGCCCCTCTCCCTCTGCCTCTGCCACTAGCCTGAGTCGCGGCTGGAGCTACTGGCTGAGCCACACTACCAGAAGCTGTCTGCTGAGACTGTGCCATAAAAGCTGCTCTGGGACACTCCCGAGCTATGTGTCCCTCCAGCCCACATCTGAAGCAGGCTGTCGTCCCAACCAGACATACACCCTTGTGCGGCTTCCCACACTTCCGACATACTGCTTTATCTACACCTGAGCTCGAGCCACTTCCCAATCCCAGACCTGACTTGATCTTACTCCAGAACTTGTTCTTCTTTGGCTTCCTGGTGGTGTTGCCCCACCTCTTACTGCCTGAACTCAAAGAAGAAGGGTCTAACTTTGCCCCACCTGGGGTCTTGGAACCAGAAGGCTGTGCCACTGACTGCTTGACTTTCCCTTCGATGATTGCACTAGCCTCCATCCTCCGAGCCATATCCACTATGGCATGGAAACTCTCCCTCTCGGCTGACTGGATCAAGGAGGAATACCTGGAATGAAGCCTCATGATATACCTCCTAGACTTCTTCTGATCCGTGTCAAGATTTTGCCTAGCAAATGGCAACAGCTCCAAGAATCTGTCTGTATACTAATCCACACTCATCTCATCTGACTGCCTCAACTGCTCAAATTCGATCATCTTCAACTCCCTTGAACTGTTAGGGAAAGCCCATCCTGCAAACTCATTTGTAAACTCCTCCCATGATAGGCTGTCCAACCTCGGGTTCACATAGTTCTTAAACCACTCTCGGGCCTTCTTGCACTTCAGTGTGAACCCAGCCATCTGAATGGCTCTACTGTCATCAGCTCCTATCTCATCTGTAATCGTTCTGACCCTCTCAAGATACACAAACAGGTCATCATCGGTTTCGTACTGGGGAGCACCCAGCTTCATATAGTCGGTCATCTTGACCTTGCTCCCTCCAGATGAGCTAGGTTTAGGCATTTGGGTTTCTGGGACAGTAGGTGCTGCTGGTGGTGGAGGAGGTGCAGCATCCCCTGGGGTAGGGTTTGCTGTACTTGGGTAGAAGGACGGGGGTGGGTAGAAAGGTGGGTATGGCATGTGTGAGTGGTAAGGGCTAAAGCTGGGGTAATCCAATGTACCTCCCATCGCATACCCGGGATTCTGAGAAAAGGGTGGGTACTGGGGTGGCTAAACAAATCCCTAGGCCTGAGTGCCTCCTTGGGACTCTCCCATACCCTCCTCCGACATACTCACTCCAAGACTGCCATCCCTCCTCTGATCCACATCAACATCCATATCATCCCCCACATTCTCTGACATTCCTCCTTGCACTGTTCCCCTTACTGATCTGCTTCTGTTCATATCCAAAGACCTTCTAGGGTCTCTCACTGCTCTTTCCCTGCTAGACCTGCTAGACATTGCCCTTGGCAATGCAGGGGGACGGGCACTCATGCCCTCATCCTCCGGTGGTACTCCAGTCAATCGTGCAGATCGACGAGTTCCTCTCATCCTGTTTACTGAAAAACAGCACACATCACATAAACATTAACATCAAATGGTTCATGTGTAAATACATGAACCCGCATCACATACATCACATACATAGCATATCATTAATGCACATGCATATAATCATGGCATTTCACATCATCATTCAAGACAGGACTCTACATCCTATCCTAGTGGACATGATTTTCCTATTGTGCTTGACCTTCTAGAACATCTATGAGCCCGACACTCTAGGTCCGACCATATGAACCTAGGGCTCTGATACCAATCTATAACGACCCGGAAATCGGACCGCTACCGGCGCTAGGATCCAGATCAGCTTAAGGCCGCCGGGACCCGTAGCAAGCCAAACATACATCCTGATACCTGTTTAATCCCATACATGATCAACAATTACATAAAAATTTAAAACTTTCTCATTTATTCATTCATTCATTCATTCATTCATTCATTCATTCATTCATTCATTTACTCATTCATTTACTCATTCATTCACCAAGCTTAACCTGTGCATGCACAAATCATAACATAAAACCTCTCACTGGAGTCCTCAACAAATACTCCAATGGGTCACATAACATACATTAAGCTTGGTTTACAATAATCATCATTAAACATTTAAGATCATGTACTAGAAAGGGATCAACATAATACTATGGTCAATGACAGAGCGGTTGTCGAACCCGGTCAAAATAATCAATTCATTTATCAACAATATAAATACTGTAGATAGTGGTGAAAGGATCGAATCCACAGGGAATTGATACTTACCTATCTTTCTTGTCAAGACCAAATAAACAAACAGAAAATAAATAGACAATGAAAATAAAGTGCAAGTAAAGTAAAAAAAGGGGTTTTGAGATTGATTCAATTAATCTAATGGTGAAAGCAAATAAATAAAGCAAATAAAAATAAAGAGGAAACAATAATGATAAAAGCTCTAGTTGAAGATTCAGATTCACTTTAGTTGATAGGATTGATCATTGACTCATATGTTCCTTTGTTGATTCAATAAATTGGCCATGGAGATTGAAGAAGCTTCTCACATCCATTATCTCTCTTTAAGATTAAATCAATTAGGGAAAGTCCTCCAATTAATTACTAATTAACAATTGTCAAAGAACGTCTTTGAGCCACAGGCCTTATACAATAGTCAATCGCATAAAGAAATAGAGAGAACCAATTCTAGTCACCCACATGCATGGAGACAACACTAGATCATGCGATTTCCTTGGTGATGCACCAAGTGTTCTTATGGTTGAATAAATCAAGCAATTTCGGACTTAAAATCACTCAAACCAACAATATATTACCTTGCAACAAAGAATCAATGGAGATCTTAAATAACAAAGCAATAATGTCCTTAAGCATGAAATCACAAGAATACTGAATAACAAAAGATAAACAATGTAGTCCAAGTCTCTCAATCCACAATACAACTAAAGCTTCACTTGTTCTTCAACTAGAAAAGAGGTTTCAGCCTCTCATGGCTGAAACAAAAACTAAAAATAAAAGAAAAGAAGAAATATAGAAGAAAAGATGTGAATTTCGTAGGTGTCTCCCAAGGGGAGCTTCCGGGCCTTGTAGAGGCTTCTTATGTGGCTTTTTATAGTTGAAAAGTGTTGCCCTAGGTCATACTTACTGCCCAAGAGGTATTTTCTGCCCAAGATGTGTCTGAAAAGGAAAGAATCGCGCTTTTCGGCTTCAGAAGGAAGGCTGCGCGAAAATGCACTGCGAAAGGAAGTTGATGCGCGCGGTTTGGTCTCAGAAAGGGAAGGAGGCGCAGATTGTGCTTCCTAAATAAGTTTAGATGCTGACCTTGCTTCCTAATTAGTGTAGAGGCTGCCCAAGTTGCTGCCCAAACTCAACTTGCTGCCCAAGTTGTTGCAGAAGAGGAAAGAATCGTAGTGCATGCACTTCAGAAGGCAGGTGCGCGCAGATGGCTTTCAGAATAGGAAAGGAGCGTACCTTGTGTCTGAAAAGGAAGGAAGAGCGATCCAAGGATGCCAATAGAGGAAGAAAAGTCGTGGCTTGCTCTGCAGGAGAGAGGCATGCGCGCGGATAGCACTGAAAGGGAAGGAGGCGCGCGGATCAGGCTTTGCAGAAGAGGTAGGCGCGCGGACAGCACTGTATAGGAAATATTTGCTGTCCAAACTTCCTATTTAGATGGATCCTCTATTGAATTATGAATCTGGACTGTATGAAGGCCAAGTGCATAGAGATCTCCTTCCTGAATAGGGAGTGGCGCGCAGATTGTGTTGCAAGAGGCAAGTGGTGCGCAGTCATTGAATGCAGAAGGGAAAGTGGATCTGCCAAGTCTTTCCTTTTTAGGTGGAGCCTTCGTTTGAATTTTAAACGTTGAACGCAGAAGAGGAAAGTGTGCCTTCATGAGATCTCGCTGCCTAAATTGGAAGATATGACTGCTGCAGTATGTGCACATCTTTGAATAAGGAAAGAAATATCTGCGATTTGAATTTTAAATAATCCTCTGACCGAGCTTTCCTTATTTGCTTTTGCCTCTGCACTTTCCTCATTTGAAGACTTTCCTTTTCTGAAAACTTGCCTTATTTGAAGACTTTCCTTTCTTGGCACACGTTCTAAACAAGGCAGGAAGGATTCTGCAGTTCGAATTTCGGACAGTTTGCTGGCTGCGCTCTTTGACTCTTTCCTTGTTTGGCACTTTCCATATATGAAACTTTCCTTATTTGGAACTTTCCATATATGAAAACTTTCCTTTTCTGGAACTTTCCATATTTGGCACTTTTTGGCAGTTTTAAGAGCATTTTCTCCAGATTGTCTTTTCACACCTAGTTTCTGCAAAACATGAACAAAACCACAAAATTAGGTAGAAAAGGTGTAAATAAACATCAAGATTATCATGATAAAGTGGGCTAAATTATGCTCTGTCAAATACCCCCACACCTAGCCTTTTGCTTGTCCTCAAGCAAACAAACACAGTTGAACAAACTCTCTTCACTTAGATCCTTTATGTCTACTTGAGCTCTTACTCTAGACCCCTACTTTGAATCATTGCAATAAAGAATGTATGCATCAAGGTTACTTACCTCTTTCCTTGTTTCCCTTTACTTACCATGGTTAGGATTGGTTTTCCTCAAGAGAGAGATCATACATGCATTAGTTCTTGTTCATTCAAAGACTTAATCTAGCTTTCAGAGTGACTTGCCCTTACCTTGAAGTACTTAATTCAGCCTTTTTGCACTTTAAACTTGCTTGGAAAAGTCACCAACCTTTTGACGTGAAGGTACATATTGGTGATACCCACCCCCAGTTACTCAGTTGGTCACCTATCCAAGTGGCTACTAACTCTGTTCATAGTCTGTTGACCATTGGAACAGTTTTCACATTGTGCTTATGAAGTCTAGGCCTTTTCTGAATTTCTTTTCTCAATGATTTGGGCAAATCAACACCAATTGCTAACAAGTCACATTAAGTTCATTCACACAATTTCAATTTATTCTCATCAGTTGAGGGTCATCAGTATGTTTTTCACCATGGCAAGCTCAAGTATTCAATTCAAAAGCAATTCCCAAACATGAATACATCTTATTGCAATTGATTCAACCTAGGTTTAAAGAGTCATCACATCAATGGGGCCATGGAGAGAAAGTTCATTCAACATAGTTTGTCAGTTCGAGTAAAGCAAATCAGAAAGAAGAAGACCATGGTTGATCAAACACAAACTGAAAGGAAAACTGAAAAGAAAATGCAAACTAAAAGAAAAAACTGAAAGGAAAATGCAAACTGAAAGGAAAAATGTGTCTAAAGCAAAAATTAAAAATTTCAGAGATCCGCACCCCCACACCTAAATCATGCATTGTCCTCAATGTATAGAAAACATAAAAGAACAAAGGAAACTGAGTACTCCCCTGGTGTGGTGTTGTATGGTGCGATCCACTTGGCAAGTTGCCTCAAGTAATTGGGGGAGGAAAAAGGGTCCCAACAGAATTAAGTGAATAGTGTAGCATGCCTTTTGATTTAGTCATAACCCATCTTATTTCTTTCATGTACTCGTGAAGTAACATGATCAGTTTCTCCTCTTTCAGATGAGGTGTGCCTCTAGCCCTTATGTTTGCATTTTTTAGCACTTCGAGCTTCAATTGATATTTCTCCATATGTAGCTGCAGTTTAGCATTGAGTTCGGGCAAAACAAATTCTACCTTATCTGGAGGCTTGGGCAAGCATAGATCTGCATGCTCCTTTGGTTTGGGTGCTTGGAATACCATTTGTTCCTTGTGAGCCTGGGCTGTTTGCATTGGAAGGCTGAAAGGAGTTTCAGATTCTTCTTTCTGCGCAGAACTTACCTGAAAGGGAGGCGGAAGACCACTGATCTGCGATTGAAGCTGAAAGGACACAACTGAAAGGCTTTCAGGTACTCCTTCTTGCGCAAGGTTGGTCTGCAATGGGAGGCTGGAAGGAGTTTCATGCGATGGAAGCTGAAGAAGTGTGACTGGAAGTGTTGCAGGACTGTCCTGCGCAAGGTTGATCTGCGCACCAAGCTGAAGTGGTGCGATCTGCTTCTGTTCATTCTGCGCATGGCTGCAGTCCACCTGTTGGATGCAACAGTCAGTTTCTTTCAGTTCTGGCTCTTTCTGGCTCTCTTTCCTGCAAGGATCATCATTTAGCATATCATTTTGATTTACATAAAAAACATCTTGGCTCATAAAATCAATGATATCTAAAGCAACAAGTTCTGTTTGATCAGTTTGATTGGACAAACTATCTTCTGGTTGGGTTTCTTCAGCAACTTGTTCTTGTACTTGCCATCTTTCATCATCAGCTTGACGCTCTTCCTCTTTTCTTACCATGTCTTCTCTCCATTTGGCGGCTACTCGATCCACTTCCTGTTGGAAATTGTGCAAAGTCTCCAACATCTTATAAAGATTAGTTCTGGTATCTTCAGGTATTGCATATCTCGGCTGTCCATAGAATCTTTCACATGCATGTACTTGTTGGAGTTGTTGTTCTTCAAAAGCTTGTTCAGCTTGGTCTATAACAAAACTTCTCATAGCAGCGATTTGTTCATAAAGTTCCACAAGGCGGAAAGGTGTACTTACCGCGTCTTGTTCTATGGTTAAATCCTTCAATAAAGATGTTAGAAAAGAAAGATCAGATCTACTTACCTCATCCATGATTCAGATGTGCGATTGAGATGTTTCAGAAGATGGTCTGCGATGACGTGCTCTCTTTTTTTTTTTTTTTTAAATTTGGTCCTGAAAGAAAAACAAATAAGTTAAATCAACTCCCCGGCAACGGCGCCAATTTTGACAAAGCGGTTGTCGAAGCCGGTCAAAATAAATAACCTTTTTAACTACCAACAATATTAAAACTGTAGACAGTGGTAAAAGGATCGTATCCACAGGGAATTGATAGTTATTTACCTTCCTTGAGTAGACCAAATGAACAAACAGAAAATAAATAAACAATGAAAATAAATTGCGAGTAAAGTAAATAAGGGGGGTTTGAGATTGATTTGATTAAACTAATGGTGGAAACAATAAAGTAAAGCAAATAACAAAAATAAAGAGAAAACAAATAAGAGAAAAGCTCTAGTTGAAGATTCAGATTCACTTTAGTTGATAGGATTGATCATTGACTCATATGTTCCTTTGTTGATTCAATAAATTGGCCATGGAGATTGAAGAAGCTTCTCACATCCATTATCTCTCTTTAAGATTAAATCAATTAGGGAAAGTCCTCCAATTAATTACTAATTAACAATTGTCAAAGAACGTCTTTGAGCCACAGGCCTTATACAATAGTCAATCGCATAAAGAAATAGAGAGAACCAATTCTAGTCACCCACATGCATGGAGACAACACTAGATCATGCGATTTCCTTGGTGATGCACCAAGTGTTCTTATGGTTGAATAAATCAAGCAATTTCGGACTTAAAATCACTCAAACCAACAATATATTACCTTGCAACAAAGAATCAATGGAGATCTTAAATAACAAAGCAATAATGTCCTTAAGCATGAAATCACAAGAATACTGAATAACAAAAGATAAACAATGTAGTCCAAGTCTCTCAATCCACAATACAACTAAAGCTTCACTTGTTCTTCAACTAGAAAAGAGGTTTCAGCCTCTCATGGCTGAAACAAAAACTAAAAATAAAAGAAAAGAAGAAATATAGAAGAAAAGATGTGAATTTCGTAGGTGTCTCCCAAGGGGAGCTTCCGGGCCTTGTAGAGGCTTCTTATGTGGCTTTTTATAGTTGAAAAGTGTTGCCCTAGGTCATACTTACTGCCCAAGAGGTATTTTCTGCCCAAGATGTGTCTGAAAAGGAAAGAATCGCGCTTTTCGGCTTCAGAAGGAAGGCTGCGCGAAAATGCACTGCGAAAGGAAGTTGATGCGCGCGGTTTGGTCTCAGAAAGGGAAGGAGGCGCAGATTGTGCTTCCTAAATAAGTTTAGATGCTGACCTTGCTTCCTAATTAGTGTAGAGGCTGCCCAAGTTGCTGCCCAAACTCAACTTGCTGCCCAAGTTGTTGCAGAAGAGGAAAGAATCGTAGTGCATGCACTTCAGAAGGCAGGTGCGCGCAGATGGCTTTCAGAATAGGAAAGGAGCGTACCTTGTGTCTGAAAAGGAAGGAAGAGCGATCCAAGGATGCCAATAGAGGAAGAAAAGTCGTGGCTTGCTCTGCAGGAGAGAGGCATGCGCGCGGATAGCACTGAAAGGGAAGGAGGCGCGCGGATCAGGCTTTGCAGAAGAGGTAGGCGCGCGGACAGCACTGTATAGGAAATATTTGCTGTCCAAACTTCCTATTTAGATGGATCCTCTATTGAATTATGAATCTGGACTGTATGAAGGCCAAGTGCATAGAGATCTCCTTCCTGAATAGGGAGTGGCGCGCAGATTGTGTTGCAAGAGGCAAGTGGTGCGCAGTCATTGAATGCAGAAGGGAAAGTGGATCTGCCAAGTCTTTCCTTTTTAGGTGGAGCCTTCGTTTGAATTTTAAACGTTGAACGCAGAAGAGGAAAGTGTGCCTTCATGAGATCTCGCTGCCTAAATTGGAAGATATGACTGCTGCAGTATGTGCACATCTTTGAATAAGGAAAGAAATATCTGCGATTTGAATTTTAAATAATCCTCTGACCGAGCTTTCCTTATTTGCTTTTGCCTCTGCACTTTCCTCATTTGAAGACTTTCCTTTTCTGAAAACTTGCCTTATTTGAAGACTTTCCTTTCTTGGCACACGTTCTAAACAAGGCAGGAAGGATTCTGCAGTTCGAATTTCGGACAGTTTGCTGGCTGCGCTCTTTGACTCTTTCCTTGTTTGGCACTTTCCATATATGAAACTTTCCTTATTTGGAACTTTCCATATATGAAAACTTTCCTTTTCTGGAACTTTCCATATTTGGCACTTTTTGGCAGTTTTAAGAGCATTTTCTCCAGATTGTCTTTTCACACCTAGTTTCTGCAAAACATGAACAAAACCACAAAATTAGGTAGAAAAGGTGTAAATAAACATCAAGATTATCATGATAAAGTGGGCTAAATTATGCTCTGTCAAATACCCCCACACCTAGCCTTTTGCTTGTCCTCAAGCAAACAAACACAGTTGAACAAACTCTCTTCACTTAGATCCTTTATGTCTACTTGAGCTCTTACTCTAGACCCCTACTTTGAATCATTGCAATAAAGAATGTATGCATCAAGGTTACTTACCTCTTTCCTTGTTTCCCTTTACTTACCATGGTTAGGATTGGTTTTCCTCAAGAGAGAGATCATACATGCATTAGTTCTTGTTCATTCAAAGACTTAATCTAGCTTTCAGAGTGACTTGCCCTTACCTTGAAGTACTTAATTCAGCCTTTTTGCACTTTAAACTTGCTTGGAAAAGTCACCAACCTTTTGACGTGAAGGTACATATTGGTGATACCCACCCCCAGTTACTCAGTTGGTCACCTATCCAAGTGGCTACTAACTCTGTTCATAGTCTGTTGACCATTGGAACAGTTTTCACATTGTGCTTATGAAGTCTAGGCCTTTTCTGAATTTCTTTTCTCAATGATTTGGGCAAATCAACACCAATTGCTAACAAGTCACATTAAGTTCATTCACACAATTTCAATTTATTCTCATCAGTTGAGGGTCATCAGTATGTTTTTCACCATGGCAAGCTCAAGTATTCAATTCAAAAGCAATTCCCAAACATGAATACATCTTATTGCAATTGATTCAACCTAGGTTTAAAGAGTCATCACATCAATGGGGCCATGGAGAGAAAGTTCATTCAACATAGTTTGTCAGTTCGAGTAAAGCAAATCAGAAAGAAGAAGACCATGGTTGATCAAACACAAACTGAAAGGAAAACTGAAAAGAAAATGCAAACTAAAAGAAAAAACTGAAAGGAAAATGCAAACTGAAAGGAAAAATGTGTCTAAAGCAAAAATTAAAAATTTCAGAGATCCGCACCCCCACACCTAAATCATGCATTGTCCTCAATGTATAGAAAACATAAAAGAACAAAGGAAACTGAGTACTCCCCTGGTGTGGTGTTGTATGGTGCGATCCACTTGGCAAGTTGCCTCAAGTAATTGGGGGAGGAAAAAGGGTCCCAACAGAATTAAGTGAATAGTGTAGCATGCCTTTTGATTTAGTCATAACCCATCTTATTTCTTTCATGTACTCGTGAAGTAACATGATCAGTTTCTCCTCTTTCAGATGAGGTGTGCCTCTAGCCCTTATGTTTGCATTTTTTAGCACTTCGAGCTTCAATTGATATTTCTCCATATGTAGCTGCAGTTTAGCATTGAGTTCGGGCAAAACAAATTCTACCTTATCTGGAGGCTTGGGCAAGCATAGATCTGCATGCTCCTTTGGTTTGGGTGCTTGGAATACCATTTGTTCCTTGTGAGCCTGGGCTGTTTGCATTGGAAGGCTGAAAGGAGTTTCAGATTCTTCTTTCTGCGCAGAACTTACCTGAAAGGGAGGCGGAAGACCACTGATCTGCGATTGAAGCTGAAAGGACACAACTGAAAGGCTTTCAGGTACTCCTTCTTGCGCAAGGTTGGTCTGCAATGGGAGGCTGGAAGGAGTTTCATGCGATGGAAGCTGAAGAAGTGTGACTGGAAGTGTTGCAGGACTGTCCTGCGCAAGGTTGATCTGCGCACCAAGCTGAAGTGGTGCGATCTGCTTCTGTTCATTCTGCGCATGGCTGCAGTCCACCTGTTGGATGCAACAGTCAGTTTCTTTCAGTTCTGGCTCTTTCTGGCTCTCTTTCCTGCAAGGATCATCATTTAGCATATCATTTTGATTTACATAAAAAACATCTTGGCTCATAAAATCAATGATATCTAAAGCAACAAGTTCTGTTTGATCAGTTTGATTGGACAAACTATCTTCTGGTTGGGTTTCTTCAGCAACTTGTTCTTGTACTTGCCATCTTTCATCATCAGCTTGACGCTCTTCCTCTTTTCTTACCATGTCTTCTCTCCATTTGGCGGCTACTCGATCCACTTCCTGTTGGAAATTGTGCAAAGTCTCCAACATCTTATAAAGATTAGTTCTGGTATCTTCAGGTATTGCATATCTCGGCTGTCCATAGAATCTTTCACATGCATGTACTTGTTGGAGTTGTTGTTCTTCAAAAGCTTGTTCAGCTTGGTCTATAACAAAACTTCTCATAGCAGCGATTTGTTCATAAAGTTCCACAAGGCGGAAAGGTGTACTTACCGCGTCTTGTTCTATGGTTAAATCCTTCAATAAAGATGTTAGAAAAGAAAGATCAGATCTACTTACCTCATCCATGATTCAGATGTGCGATTGAGATGTTTCAGAAGATGGTCTGCGATGACGTGCTCTCTTTTTTTTTTTTTTTTAAATTTGGTCCTGAAAGAAAAACAAATAAGTTAAATCAACTCCCCGGCAACGGCGCCAATTTTGACAAAGCGGTTGTCGAAGCCGGTCAAAATAAATAACCTTTTTAACTACCAACAATATTAAAACTGTAGACAGTGGTAAAAGGATCGTATCCACAGGGAATTGATAGTTATTTACCTTCCTTGAGTAGACCAAATGAACAAACAGAAAATAAATAAACAATGAAAATAAATTGCGAGTAAAGTAAATAAGGGGGGTTTGAGATTGATTTGATTAAACTAATGGTGGAAACAATAAAGTAAAGCAAATAACAAAAATAAAGAGAAAACAAATAAGAGAAAAGCTCTAGTTGAAGATTCAGATTCACTTTAGTTGATAGGATTGATCATTGACTCATATGTTCCTTTGTTGATTCAATAAATTGGCCATGGAGATTGAAGAAGCTTCTCACATCCATTATCTCTCTTTAAGATTAAATCAATTAGGGAAAGTCCTCCAATTAATTACTAATTAACAATTGTCAAAGAACGTCTTTGAGCCACAGGCCTTATACAATAGTCAATCGCATAAAGAAATAGAGAGAACCAATTCTAGTCACCCACATGCATGGAGACAACACTAGATCATGCGATTTCCTTGGTGATGCACCAAGTGTTCTTATGGTTGAATAAATCAAGCAATTTCGGACTTAAAATCACTCAAACCAACAATATATTACCTTGCAACAAAGAATCAATGGAGATCTTAAATAACAAAGCAATAATGTCCTTAAGCATGAAATCACAAGAATACTGAATAACAAAAGATAAACAATGTAGTCCAAGTCTCTCAATCCACAATACAACTAAAGCTTCACTTGTTCTTCAACTAGAAAAGAGGTTTCAGCCTCTCATGGCTGAAACAAAAACTAAAAATAAAAGAAAAGAAGAAATATAGAAGAAGAGATGTGAATTTCGTAGGTGTCTCCCAAGGGGAGCTTCCGGGCCTTGTAGAGGCTTCTTATGTGGCTTTTTATAGTTGAAAAGTGTTGCCCTAGGTCATACTTACTGCCCAAGAGGTATTTTCTGCCCAAGATGTGTCTGAAAAGGAAAGAATCGCGCTTTTCGGCTTCAGAAGGAAGGCTGCGCGAAAATGCACTGCGAAAGGAAGTTGATGCGCGCGGTTTGGTCTCAGAAAGGGAAGGAGGCGCAGATTGTGCCTCCTAAATAAGTTTAGATGCTGACCTTGCTTCCTAATTAGTGTAGAGGCTGCCCAAGTTGCTGCCCAAACTCAACTTGCTGCCCAAGTTGTTGCAGAAGAGGAAAGAATCGTAGTGCATGCACTTCAGAAGGCAGGTGCGCGCAGATGGCTTTCAGAATAGGAAAGGAGCGTACCTTGTGTCTGAAAAGGAAGGAAGAGCGATCCAAGGATGCCAATAGAGGAAGAAAAGTCGTGGCTTGCTCTGCAGGAGAGAGGCATGCGCGCGGATAGCACTGAAAGGGAAGGAGGCGCGCGGATCAGGCTTTGCAGAAGAGGTAGGCGCGCGGACAGCACTGTATAGGAAATATTTGCTGTCCAAACTTCCTATTTAGATGGATCCTCTATTGAATTATGAATCTGGACTGTATGAAGGCCAAGTGCATAGAGATCTCCTTCCTGAATAGGGAGTGGCGCGCAGATTGTGTTGCAAGAGGCAAGTGGTGCGCAGTCATTGAATGCAGAAGGGAAAGTGGATCTGCCAAGTCTTTCCTTTTTAGGTGGAGCCTTCGTTTGAATTTTAAACGTTGAACGCAGAAGAGGCAAGTGTGCCTTCATGAGATCTCGCTGCCTAAATTGGAAGATATGACTGCTGCAGTATGTGCACATCTTTGAATAAGGAAAGAAATATCTGCGATTTGAATTTTAAATAATCCTCTGACCGAGCTTTCCTTATTTGCTTTTGCCTCTGCACTTTCCTCATTTGAAGACTTTCCTTTTCTGAAAACTTGCCTTATTTGAAGACTTTCCTTTCTTGGCACACGTTCTAAACAAGGCAGGAAGGATTCTGCAGTTCGAATTTCGGACAGTTTGCTGGCTGCGCTCTTTGACTCTTTCCTTGTTTGGCACTTTCCATATATGAAACTTTCCTTATTTGGAACTTTCCATATATGAAAACTTTCCTTTTCTGGAACTTTCCATATTTGGCACTTTTTGGCAGTTTTAAGAGCATTTTCTCCAGATTGTCTTTTCACACCTAGTTTCTGCAAAACATGAACAAAACCACAAAATTAGGTAGAAAAGGTGTAAATAAACATCAAGATTATCATGATAAAGTGGGCTAAATTATGCTCTGTCAGTCAAGCACAACTCTAAACTTCCATAAGCATCAATACATTACATTTCTATACTATACTTTTACATTACATCATATTCATGTCCACATCTAGCTATTACATAAAACATGACTCTACTCCTGCTGACCTCCTGGTCTACCCTGTACCTGCAAATTTGGGGGTTAAGGGACAGGGGTGAGCTATAAAGCCCAGTGAGCAGAATAAATAAACATTCAATTTAAATTTCATGCTTTCATGAAATGCAACACATCACAAACAAATCACATCAAGGATGGTATTGTCACCAATAGTCCTCTACATTCCAAGGTGCCGAGACGTAGAATGGGTCAACCGGACTTTCTCTTAAACATAACATATCATAACATTCCAACGTGCCGGGACGTAGAATGGGTCAATCGGTCTTTCTCTTACATAGTGCCGGGACGTAGAATGGGTCAACCGGACTTCCATACCATACTATACCGTATCATATTACATCGTATCATATTGAGGACTAAGGATCATCAAACATCCATCCACATCATCATCAAATTATGCAATGCAATATATTCGTGAATTCTAATGCAAACAACCTAGAATATCACATGGCATTCGTGATGCATGAACATGCTCAAATCCATATTTATTTGCTTTAAAACATAAGTGTTTATTCTACTCACCTCAGGTTAGTTTTGACAAAACACTGAAGCAGCTGTCTCACTGCTGGGGTCCTCGGTTCCTCAAGTCCAAACCTACACAGGTGGACTCAAATGAGGGACCAAACATCCATGAACATGACTCTAAAATACTCCCCAAAAACCCCCTAAAACACTTTAAAACAATCACATAAATCATGCAAAGGAAGGCTGAACAGGGCACTTTCGGCGGCAGGTTCGGCGGCCGAAAGTCCCTCTAGAGCCGAAAGTCATGCACCTTCGGCAGCACTTTCGGCGGCCGAAGGTTCCCTCCAGAGACGAAACTCATGCATGTTCGGCGGCACCTTCGGCGGCCGAAACTCCCTTCCAGAGCCGAAAGTCCACTTTCGGGAGCAGGGTTCGGTAGCCAAAAGTTGGCCTCCACAAGCAGGTTCGACGGTCAAAAGTCCCTTCGGTTGCCGAACCTGAGTTCTTGCAAAGGGCAGAACTCAGCCTCTTTCATGTACAAATGCCTCCAATCCATTCCATCATGCATTTACCTACTCTACAACATGCAAACTCAAGCCAACAAGCACATAGGGGTCTCAAACTAACTTAAACCCCAACCAAAACACATCAAACAACCCACATTGCTCAAAAACTCAACATAAACCCATAAAACCAACAATAACCTAAACATGCATTTCTACCCCACAAAACTCATAAAACTTGTTTAAAACATACTAGAATGGCAGGATCGAAGCTTACCTCTTGAAGATCTAGAGGAGAAATGATCCTAACTTGGAGATGGGGGAGATCTCAACTCTTTGGTCTCCAAGCTCCAAAACTTGCTCTTTTGCTCAAATATCTTCAAATCAAGATAAAACTCGTTAAAACTCTAAAGATCGGAGGAAAAACATACAAAACGAACCATGGGAGAGCAGGGACTCACCGTGGCCGAAAATGGGGAGAAAACTCGCCCGTTTCGGCCATGGAGCCCTTTTATAGGAGCTGCCAGACCACCTTTCGGCAGCCTAAAGTACCTCCAAAACTCATGCAAGTTTGGCGGCCGAACATGAGGTTCGGCGGCCAAACCTTTGAAACTTTCGGAAGCCTAACTTGCCCCCCTAAACTATCCAATGTTCGGCGGCCGAACCTGGAAATGCCTCCTTGGTCTTTTTCATTCAAAACTCAATTTCCTTTCTTGCTTAAAATCATAAAATACATTAAAATATTTTATAAAAACATGGTTTTACCCTTCTAGAGGTTTTCGACATCCGAGATTCTACTGGACGGTAGGAATTTCGATACCGGAGTCTAGCCGGGTATTACATACATGATCTTTCAAATGTAATGGTTTAATGATGTTTTATGTAGACCAAACTCATTATATGCTATGTTACCCTATTGGAGTAATTGTTGAGGACTCCAGTGTGGGGTTTGATGCTTATGATCATAAGTTGTGCATGCATAGGTTGAGTTTGGTGATTGAATGTGAAAGTTCAAAATTTTTATGTATGTGTTGGTCATGTATGGGATTAAACAGGTATGCAGGATGTATGTTAGGCTTGCTACGGGTCCCGGCGGCCTTAAGCTGATCTGGATCCTAGCGCCGATAGCGGTCCGATTTTCGGGTCGTTACAACAAACATGCATAGAAAATCATGCAAAGGAAGACTAAACAGGGCACTTTCGGCGGCTGGTTCGGCGGCCGAAAGTCCCTCCAGAGCCAAAAGTCATGCACCTTTGGCGGCACTTTCGGTGGCCGAAGGTTCCTTCCAGATCCGAAACTCATGCATGTTCGGCGGCACCTTCGGCGACCGAAACTCCCTTCCAGAGCCGAAAGTCCAACTTTCGGGGGCAGGATTCGGCAGCCGAAAGCTTGCCTCCACAGGCAGGTTCGGCGGCCGAAAGTCCTTCGGCTGCCGAACCTGAGTTCTTCCAAATGGCAGAACTCAGCCTCATCATGCACATTTTTGCCTCCCAAACCATTCAAACATGCATTTAGCTATTCTACAACATGCATACCCAAGCAAGGAAGCATTTAGGGGTCTCAAACTATCCTAAACCCCAACACAAACACATAAAGCAACTCAAACAACATACATTACCCAAAAATTCAACATTTACCCTAACAACAAACAACTAACTTACACATGCATTTCTACCCCATAAACTTTCATAAAACTCGTTTAAAACATGAAATGAGCTAAGGATCTACTCTTACATCTTGAAGATCGAGAGGGGAGGCGATCTAAACTTGGAGGTGGGAGAAATCTAGCTCATTGGGTCTCCAAGCTCCAAAACTTGATCTTAGCTCCAAAACTCTTCAAAACCAAGTTAGAACTCGTTAACACTTGAAAGATTTGAGGGAAATCACCAAAACCAACCATGGGAGAGCATGGACTCACCGTTGGCCGAAAATAGGGGAGAAAGCTCTCCCATTTTTTGCCATGGGGCCTTTTATAGGGGCTGGCCAGACCACCTTCGGAACCCTAAAGTGCCTCCAAAACTCATGCAAGTTCGGCGGCCGAACCTGGGCCACTTTCGGAAGCCTAACTTGCCCCCCTAAACTATCCCATGTTCGGCGGCCGAACCTGGAAATGCCTCCATGGTCTTTTTCATTCAAAACTCAGTTTCTTTCTTACTTAAAACCATATAATACATGAAGACATTTTATAAAAATATGATTTTACCCTTCTAGAGGTCTCCGACATCCGAGATTCCACTGAACGGTAGGAATTCCGATACCGGAGTCTAGCCGGGTATTACACCTGTAGTCGATACAAAGTCTAAGGGATCCATCCTTCTTTTTCACAAACAGCACTGGAGCACCCCAAGGTGAGGTACTCGGTCGGATGAAGCCCTTATCTACCAGCTCTTGCAACTGTTCTTTCAACTCTTTCAACTCAGCTGGTATCATCCTGTAGGGAGGGATAGAGATTGGTCTGGTTCCAGGCATCAATTCTATTTCAAACTCTATCTCCCTAGCAGGTGGTAAACCTGGCAGCTCGTCTAGGAAAACATCTAAAAACTCTCTGACCACGGGCACTGAGGCGGGCTCCCTAACCTGACTATCCAGCTCTCTCACATGAGCTAGAAAATCCTGACAACCCCTCTTGAGCAACCTACGAGCCTGTAGGGCTGATATCAAATCTCTAGGTGTACCCCTCCTGTCTCCTCTGAAGACAACCTCTGACCCATCCTGACCTCTAAACCTGACTACCTTGTCTCTGCAGTCCAAGGTAGCATGATGGGTAGATAGCCAATTTGTAATACCCGGCTAGATTCAGACATCAGAATTCCTACCGTCCGGTGGAATGCGAGGATGTCAGAGGTTTCTAGAAGGGTAAGAGAAAGGTTTTCTAAAATGTTTTCGAGTATTTTAAAGGTTTAGAATGGAAATGGATTAAGTTTTGAAGAGAAAAGGCCAAGGAGGCATTTTGCCATGTTCGGCCGCCGAAGGTAAAGTTCGGCCGCCGAAAGTGCCCAAGATTCAGCCCCCGAAAGTCTAAGTTCGGCCGCCGAACGTTGCATGGTTTTGCATACGATTCGGCTGCCGAAGTTGAGGCGGTTGTTCATCTATAAAGGGCACCGAGTCTAGAAAAAAGGAGGAGGATTCTTCTCTCTTTCTGGCCTAGGTGAGTTCTTGATCTCCTTGGATTGTTTCCATGGTCTTTCATCAAATCTTTCAAAGTTAAACAAGTTTTAAGTAAGTTTTATGTGTTTTTGAAGAGGTTGAAAGCTTGGAGGAGTTTGGAGCTTGGATCTCCATATCTTCGAGTTTAGATCACACCAGCCTTTGTTCTTCAAGAGGTAAGTGGAGATCCTTGGTTTTTATACTGTTTTCTCTGAGTTTTATGAAGGGAAAAGGGAGTTTATGTATGAGTTTGCATGGTTGTGCATATTAGGGTTTATGGACCCTTTATGCTTTATGTTTGCTTGCTGAGCTTGTTTGTTGGAGTTTAAGTTGTCTTCAGCTCCTATATGCTTGTTGTTTTGAGATATGGATGAGTTAGACAAGTTGGATGCATGTTGGGAAGGATTGGAAGGAGTGGGAGGCGTGTTTATGCATGAAGCTGAGTTCTGGATGAACTCAGGTTCGGCAGCCGAAGGAGGATTCGGCCGCCGAACATGCCCGACTTTCGTCTCTGGAGGAGACATTCGGCCGCCGAAGGTGCTACCGAAGGTGCCCTGTCCAACCGTCCTTTGCTTGTTTTGCATGCATGTTTTGAGGTGTTCTAGAGGGGTTTTGGGGAGTTGTTTATCAGTTGCATAGAGTATGTTTGGTGCCTCATTTGCGTCCTCCATTGTAGGATTGGACCCGAGGAACCGAGGTGTTTTGTAGTAATAGCTGCTTCAGAGTTAGAGGTAGCCCAGAGTTAGCCAAGCAGTGGCTACAGATGAGTGGAACTAAACTTAATATTTTACTTGAGAAATGACACGTTTCTAGCATGATCCATGCATCATAAAATGCCATGTTTATGTATTAGGTTGTGTTGCATTAGAATTCACGAATATGATGCATTGCATAAGATGTTGTTCATGTGGATGAATGTTGGATGATCCTTAGATATGAGATCAGAGATTATGAGTTGAGATATGGCATGAGATAGCCATACCAGGTCGCTCCTGGATAGTCCAAGTCGCTCCTGGTACTATGAGTTAGACAGACAGCCTGTCAGATCAGAGATCAGAGAAGTCCAGGTGATGACCTAGTCTCCTTGGCACAGTGGGACATATTATGACATGTAGTTGAGGGCTAGTGGTGACAAGTTCATCCTTGAGATGATATGTTTGTGATGTGATGCATTCCATGAGAGCATGTAATGAATGAACTGTTTTATTGTTCCTACTCACTGGGCTATAGAGCTCATCCCACTCCCTTAACCCCAGTTTTGCAGGTTCCGAGATAGCTATGGGAAGTCAAAGTCAACAAGAATAAAGAAAGCTATGCATGAATGTATGTTTGTAATAGCGTAGTGGACATGATGTAAATAAAAGATTAGTTGTAATGTAATGTATAGATATGTACTGTCATATACTGGATAAACTTGTGCTTTCCCTAGTGTCTTTGCTTTAGTGTGATGTATGATTAATCCCTTGTACATGAATCCTATTTTACGTTTCTTGATGAGAAATGTGTGTATCAGGCTTAATGTATGGCTTTGATGCGATACCAGTGGATTGTGTTACAGATTAAAAGGGTTTCAATCCCTTGACCCACAGCAGATAGTAGTCACTGGTATAGGCCCTGAGGGCCATTTCAGATTTTGCATATCTGAGTAGCAGTAGTTAAGCCTGGAGAGTTTTACAGGATTGTTGAGTATTTTTTATCATGTATGGGATTTATCAGGTACACAGAGAGTATAGTCGGCTTGCTACGGGTCTCGGCGGCCTTAAGCCGATCTGGATCCTAGTGCCAGTGATGGTTCGGACCGTCACAGAGGGGTACCGGTTTCCGGGCTGTTACACAATCCATCCCTAGAATGACATCAAAATCCGTCAAATCTAGAACCACAAGGTCGGCTGAAAGGCATCTACTCTCCATAAACACTGGACTAAACCGACAGACTGACTCTGCCACTGACGGGTCACACTTGGGTCCACTGACCCATAGGGGACACTCTAACCCAGAGACCATCAAACCCAACCTCTCAACGGCTCTCGGAGCAACAAAAGAATGAGATGCACCAGGGTCCATTAAGGCATAAACATCCGAACAACCAATGATGAGATTACCTGACACCATGGTGTTTGATGCATTTGCCTCCTGCTGTGTCATAGTGAAGATCCGCGCTGGAGCTGATGGACCTTCACCCCTGAAGCCAGCTGAAGAAGAGGCTGCCCCTCTCCCTCTGCCTCTGCCACTGGCCTGAGTCGCGGCTGGAGCTACTGGCTGAGCCACACTACCAGAAGCTGTCTGCTGTGACTATGCCATATAAGCTGCTCTAGGACACTCCCGTGCCATGTGTCCCTCCTGCCCACATCTGAAGCAGGCTGTCGTCCCAAACTGACATACTCCCTTGTGCGGCTTCCCACACTTCATACATACTGCACTGTCTGCACCTGAGCTCGAGCCACCTCCTAATCCCAGACCTGACTTTATCTTGTTTCAGAACTTGTTCTTCTTTGACTTTTTGGTGGTACTGCCCCACCTCTTACTGCCTGAAGCTGCTGAACTCAAAGAAGAAGGGTCTAACTTTCCCCTACCTGGGGTCTTAGAACCAGAAGACTGTGCCACAGACTGTTTCACTTTCCCTTCAATTATTGCACTAGCCTCCATTCTCCGGGCCATATCCACTATGGCATGGAAACCCTGCCTCTCTGCTGACTGGATCAAGGAGGAATACCTGGAATGAAGCCTCATGATATACCTCCTAGCCTTCTTCTGATCTGTGTCAAGATTTTGCCTGGCAAACGGCAACAGCTCCAAGAACCTATCTGTGTACTCCTCTACACTCATCTCCTCCGTCTGCCTTAGCTGTTCAAACTCAATCATCTTCAACTCCCTTGAGCTATCAGGGAAAGCCTATCCTGCAAACTCATTAGCAAACTCCTCCCATGATAGGCTATCCAACCTCGGGTTCACATAGTTTTTAAACCACTCTCGGGCCTTTTTGCACTTTAGTGTGAACCCAGCCATCTGAATGGCTCTACTATCATCTGCTCCTAACTCATCTGTTATTATCTTCACCGTCCTGAGGTACTCAAACGGATCATCACCCGTTTCATACTTAGGAGCATCCAACTTCAAATAGTCAGTCATCTTGACCTTGCTCCCTCCAGATGAGCTAGGTTTAGGTGCTTGGGCTTCTGGGACCATAGGTTCTGCTGGGGGTGGAGGAGGTGAAACATCCCCTAGATTAGGATTTGCTGTACCTGGATAAAAGGATGGGGGTAGGTATATAGGGTACTGTGAGTATGGTGGGTAGAAAGGTGGGTATGGCATGTAAGAAGGATAAGGGTTAAAACTGGGGTAATCCGATGTACCTCCCATCGAATATCCGGGATTCTGTGAAAAGGGTGGGTATTGGGGTGGTTGAACAAACTCCGAGGCCTGAGTGCCTCCCTGAGACTCTCCCATGCCCTCTTCCGACATGCTCACACCAAGACTGCCATCCCTCCTCTGATCCACATCCATACCATCCCCCACATCTTCTTACACTCCATCTTGAATTGTTCCTCTTCTGCTCATATCAAAAGACCTTCTAGAGTCCCTTGACACTCTCTCCCTACTAGACTTGTAGGACATTGCAGAAGGACAGGCATCCGTGCCCTCATCCTGAGGTGGTACTCCAGTCAATCGTGCAGATCGACAAGTTCCTCTCATCTTGCTTTCTGAAAAATAGCACACATCACATAAAATATTAGCATCATATGGTTCATGTGGAAACACATGAACCCGCATCACATACATCACATACATAGCATATCATCAATGCACATGCATAAAATCATGGCATTTCACATCATTATTCAAGACAGGACTCTACATCCTAACCTAGTGGACATGATTTTCCTATTGTGTTTGCCCTTCTATAACCTCTATGAGCCCAACACACTATAGGTCCGACCATATGAACCTAGGGCTCTGATACCAATCTGTAACGATCCGGAAACTGGACTGCTACCGGCGCTAGGATCCAGATCGGCATAAGGGCGTCGGGACCCATAGCAAGCCTAACATACATCCTGTATACCTGTTAAATCCCATACATGATCAAACATATACATAAAAACTTTAAACTTTCTCTTTCATTTACCAAGCTTAACCTGTGCATGCACAAAATCATAAACATAAAACCCCACACTGGAGCCCTCATCAAATGCTCCAATGGGGCAACATATCATACATTAAGCTTGGCTTACATAAACATCAATAAAACATTTCATTAAAAGATCATGTACCAAAAAGGGATTAACATACACTAGGGCCAAGCACAATTCTATCCTCAATACAATTCTTTACATTACATCACATTATAACATTTTACAACACATGTCCACATCTAACTATTACATAAAACATGACTCCTTTACTCTTGTTGACTTCCTGGTCTATTCCGTACCTGCAAACCTGGGGGTTAAGGGAATGGGGTGAGCTACTAGAGCCCAGTGAGCAGAATAGTAAAAACGTTATATTAAAATTCATGCTTTCATGAAATGCATCATATCACAAACAAATCACATCAAGGATGGACTTGTCACCAATAGCCCTCTACACATTCCAATAGTGCCAGGGGCGTAGAATGGGCCTCACTGGTCTTTCTCTTACATAACATAACATTCCAATGTGCCAGGGGCGTAGAATGGGCTTCACTGTTCTTTCTCTTACATCGTACCAGGGGCATAGAATGGGCCTCACTGGTCTTACATACCATACCATATCATATCATATCATGTCATCATACGAGGGCTAATGGATCATTCAACACCCATCCACATCAACATTATATTATGCAATGCAACATATTCGTGAATTCTAGTGCAAACAACCTAATATATCACATGGCATTCGTGATGCATGAACATGCTTGAAATTTATTTTCTTTGAAATGTAAAGATCCATTCTACTCACCTCAGGCTAGCTCTGAAAAGATACTGAAGCAGCTATCTCACTGCTAGGGTCCTCGGTTCCTCGGGTCCGAACCGACACAGGTGGACTCAAATGAGGGACCAAACATACATGAACATGACTCTAAACTATTCCCCAAATACCCCCTAAAACACCTTAAAACAATCATAGAAAACATGCAAAGGAAGGCTGAACAGGGCACCTTTGGCGGCCGAACCCTCCTCCAGATCCGAAAGTCATGCACTTTCGGCGACACCTTCGACGGCCGAACCCTCCTCCAGATCCGAAAGTTATGCATGTTCGGCGGCAGGTTCAGTGGCCGAAACTCCCATCCAGAGCCGAAAGTCCAACTTTCGGGAGCAGGGTTCGACAGCCAAAGCATGCCACCACAATCAGGTTCGACGGCCGAAAGTGCCTTCGGCTGCCGAACCTGAGTTTTTCCAAAGTGGCAGAACTCAGCCTCCTCATGCACATTTTGCCTCCCAAACCTTTCAAACATGCATTTAGCTATTCTACAATATGCAAACAAGCATATAGGGGTCTCAAACTATCCTAAACCCCAACAACAACACAAAGCAACTCATACCACATACATTACCCATAACTCAACATTAACCCTAACATTAAGCATTTACTTTAAAACATGCATCAACCCTCTTAAAACCCCTCAAAACTTTTACAAAACATACAAGAAAGGTAGGATCCGAGCTTACCTCTTGAAGACCGAGAGGGGAGGCGATTCTTAACTTGGAGATGGGAGAAATCAAGCTCCTTGGATCTCCAAGTTCCAAAACTCCATTTTTAACTCAAAAATCTTCAAAACAAGATGAAAGCTTGTCAAAACTTGAAAGATTTAAAGGAAATCATTGAAACTAACCATGGGAGGGCATGGACTCACCGTTGACCGAAAATAGGGGAGAAAGCTCGCCCATTTTCGGCCATGGGGCCTTTTGTAGGTGGCTGGCCAGGCCACCTTCGGAAGCCGAAGGTGACTCCAAAACTCATGCATGTTCGGCAGCCGAACATGAGGTTCGGCAGCCGAACCTGAATTTCCCTCTATGGTCTTTTTCATTCAAAACTCAATTTCTTTCTTACTTAAAACCATAAAATACATGAAAATATTTTATAAAAACATGTTTTTACCCTTTTAGAGGTTTCCGACATCCGAGATTCCACCGGACGGTAGGAATTCCGATACCGGAGTCTAGCCGGGTATTACAGAATAGTTTTAAATTTATTCATAAAATCACCCAACTAGTGAACTAGTACAATCCTTTGCCATAAGATATCATGATTTGTATAAGGTATAGAATAAGCCATTCTTACTCATTGCTAAATCATTTTTCTTAACCTATTAGTGATATTGAATCAATCAAGTTAATGATAACTCTTTTCATACAACTTGGGTGTGGCCACACTCTTCTCAGTTTCACTAATCAAGTGGCCGATGATATTTTCTCTTTCTTCGAGAGAGGCAATCCCTTTACTTCTCTCATGTTGCTTAGCATAAATCGTGGTATACCCAATCATACCCGTACTTGCCAACCTATTTATGAGCATGTTAGGTGTAAGTCAAAGCATATGAGGACTTATATAGGCATCCATAGAGATTTCCAGTCTAAGGACTTCTAGTACAAGTATCACTAGAGAGACACTTATGACTTTCAACCATGTAGTGTTCTCGTAAGTGGATCGTTTCCAAATACAACATTCTTAATTTGTATTTATTTCTCTTATTGATATCCAATATCCTATGGCCCATAAAACATGATCATCTCACAAAAACCATACTAGCCTTAGTTCAATGTCACTCTCATGACAATGATTGACTAAAAAAGTTTAGAATGTTGTTCTTTAAAGTTCTAAGGTTTTACTACCAAGTGCCTCTCACTTGATAGCTTAAATAAACCCAACATTCAAGGATGTTTTATTAATTTAATATGCACAGTAATAAACAAAGTGATAAAACAAATGTCTCATCTTTATTTATCATAGATAAAATGTCTTTACAATGTACATAGGACTAGGGCTTACACTAACAATCTCCCACTAGAACTAGTCCCAATCAGGCATAGGTCTAAGCCCGAATGATCTAACATGTCCCTCATGTTTGTCTCTGGCTAACTACTTAGTTAGAGGATCAGCTACATTGTCTTGACTTGCAATCTTGCTTATCTTGACGATCCCTTCTCCGGCGATCTCTCGGATGAGGGGTATCCTAAGGAAATCAAAGGATACTATTTCTATATTCTCTCAAAGAAAAAAGTGTTTGTTGTTCGAAATGGTACCTTTTTAGAAAAGAAATTTATCTCTCAGAGAATCAGTGGGAGTACAGTGCAACTTAAAGAATCTCAAGCATTACAAGAGAGCATTGAACCTCCAGTAGAACCACTTCCAGAACCACAAACAGTTGTGGAAGCTGAAAGGATGATAAAAGTCCCATGTGGATCTGATAGAACGCGTTATTAGCCTAAGAGATATGGATTTCTCATGACTGATAGTCGTGAAGTTTTGCTCATTGATCAAGATGAGCCTACAACCTATCAAGAAGCTATGTCAAGTCTAGATTCTGAGAAATGGCTTTGTGCCATGAAATTTGAAATACAATCCATGTATGACAATCAAGTTTAGTCATTAATTGATCCCCATGAGGGTGTTAAGACCATTGGTTGCAAATGGGTTTTCAAGAAGAAAACTGACATGGATGGAAATGTGTATACCTACAAGATAACTCTTGTTGCAAAAGGTTTCAAACAAACTCATGGTATAGACTATGATGAGACCTTTTCACTAGTTGCAATGCTTAAGTCGGTTAGAATTCTCATTGCCATTGCTGCGTAATATGATTACAAGATATGGCAAATGGATGTCAAAATAGCTTTCCTTAATGGAAACTTGCTTGAGGATGTGTACATGACACAAGTTAAGGGTTTTGTAATCCCTGAGAATTCGAAAAAGATTTGTAAGCTTCAAAGACCCATTTATGGATTGAAGCAAGCATTTTAGAGCTGGAATCTTCATTTTGATGAGAGATTTAGAGACTTTGGATTCATCAGATATGAAGATGAACCTTGTGTTTACAAGATGGTTAGTGGGATGCAGTTGTATTTCTAGTCCTATATGTGGATGACATATTACTCATTGGAAATGATATCCCTACCTTGCAAAAAGTTAAGACTTGGTTAGGGAATTCTTTTCAATCAAGGACTTAGGTGAGGCTGTATATATCCTTGGTAGTAAGATCTATAGGGATAGATCTAAGAGGATAATCGGTTTGAGTCAAAGTACTTATATTGACAAAGTGCTGAAAAGGTTCAGCATACGAGATTCCAAAAGAGGATTCTTGCTCATGTCTCATGGTATTCATCTCGGCAAGAATCAATGTTCTATGATGTCTGATGAGCGAGAACAGATGAATAAGATTCCTTATGCTTCTGCTATTGGATCTATCATGTATGTCATGTTATGTAATAGACCAGACGTCTCGTGTGCATTAAGCATAACAAGCAGATATCAAGCAGATCCTGGTGAAAGTCATTGGATAGCTGTTAAGAATATCCTAAAGTACCTTAGAAGGAATGAGGATGCATTCTTAGTTTATGGAGATTTGGAAGACGAGCTAGTTGTAAAAGGTTACACAGATGCTAGTTTTCAAACCGACATAGATGACTTTAGATCGCAGTCAGGATTTGTATTCACTTTAAATGATGGAGCTATTAGTTGGAAAAGTTTCAAGCAAAACACTGTAGTAGATTCTACAACAGAAGCTGAGTATATAACAGCATCAAATGTAGCTAAGGAGGCAGTCTGGTTGAAGAAATTCATCACAGGGGTGGGAATGGCTCCTAGCATTGCAAATCCTATAGACCTTTAGTGTGATAATAATGGTACCATAGCACAAGCAAAGGAGCCTAGATCTCATCAGAGATCTAAGCATATACTCAGGCGATTTCACCTTATTCGAGAGATCATTGATAGAGGAGATATCAAGATATGCAAGGTAGACACAAATGACAACATTGCAGATCCACTGACCAAGTCTCTCTCACGCGTCAAGCATGATCAGTACACTAGGTCTATGGGTATTAGATATTTGTATGATTAGGCCTAGTGCAAGTGGGAGATTGTTAGTGTATTTGTCCTAGGCCATTATCTTAAACCTTTTGTATGTCATTTTATTTATTAATAAAAGATATATTATTATCATTATTATTTGTTTTCATATTACATAATAATGATTAATATCCTTGGTTACTTGTTATTATAATGATAATAATAAAATATGACTAGTATGATTATTGATTGATAATCATGAGATGATTATGTGTATATTGATATAAATCAATAATCATAGATACTTGTGATAATCATGAGACGATTATGTGTATGTTGATATAAATTAATAATCATAGATACTTGTTAGATAACAAAGTATTAAAGGGACCCACATTGAGATCACTATATGGATTATTGTCATAAGTAAATATCAAGATAGTTTTATTTTAATCCTTTGACTTGAGATTATCATAGTTTTCAACATAAGCATTGTTATATTTTGACATAACCAAACATTGCCTTTAATCGGATAATCATAAAGGTTATGATTGAGTATAATAGAAATTATGTGGAGGATATTGAACAATCAAGATAAAATTTATTCCTCTCTTTGAGAGAGATATCTTTTGGGCTCCTCGATAAGTGAGACTGAGAAATACATGGTCATGCTCAAATGAATTGATAATATGATCAATATCATTTGGTTTTATCAGTCTACTTAGAGATCGAGAAATCATAAATTTGAACATTATAAGTTTGACATTAACCATGACTTACATTCAAACTAGATATCGTGTGACAAATGGATTAATATATGTTCTATTTATTAGGTTTTATCGGACTATCGATCCTCATATTAATTGGATAGACATAACATCTTGCTAAAGGCCGCTTATAATTTATGGGCCTTGTTGGACTGAGCCTATTGCCAATTAATGTGAGTCTATTGGGTCACACACAAAGGAACGTCATTGAAGTGTTATGCCATATTAATGGACTAAGAGCCCATTAGTATAATTAATGATAATATTAATAAAGATATTATTATTATTAATATTAATTATTTGTGATTATTATAAGGTAATAATATTTTGAAAGATCTGCAGCCTATCTGTAATGATTACAGATAAAAAATCTTTTTGTTTCCTTTTGAAAAGTACTTATCGCATAAATATATTGATATTTACGATTCTATACCTGTTACGATTGTAATACCCGGCTAGACTTCGGTATCGGAATTCCTACCGTCCGGTGGAATCTCGGATGTCGGAGACCTCTAGAAGGGTAGAATCATGTTATTATGAAATGTTTTTATGTTTTAAATGATTTTAAGTGTGAATTAAATGAGTTTTTGCATGAAAATAGCTTTGGAGGAAAACCCAGGTTCGGCCGCCGAAAGTCAAGTTCGGCCGCCGAACATTTGCTTGGATGCGGAGGCACATTCGGCCCCCGAACGTGGCCTGGCCAGCCACCTATAAAAGGGTCCCTTAGCCGAAAATGGGCGAGCTTTTTCTCCCCATTTCGGCCAAGGTGAGCATTCCACCATCCTTCCCCAATCTTGAGTCTTTCCTTCCTTTTTCCATGATCTTTACAAGTTTATAACTTTGTTTTTTGAAGATCTTTGAGCTTAGAACGAGTTTTGGAGCTTGGAGACCAAAAGTTGGAACTTCTCCCATCTCCAAGTTTAGATCTCCTCAACCCTCGATCTTCAAGAGGTAAGAGCCGATCTTAAGCTCAATGTATGATTTAAACAAGTTTTATGAAGTTTTAAGGGGTAGATTGCATGTTAGGGTATATGTTGAACCTATGGGTTTTGATGACTTTTTGAACAATGTAGCTTGTTTGTGTGTGATTGAAGTGTTGTAGATGGGGTATATGTATGTTTGAGGCCCCTAGGAACTTGTATGCATGCTTTAGTTGAAAAATATGCATGTTTGGAAGATTTGGAGGCGAAATGTGCTAAGGGAGCCAAGTTTCTGCCCTTTGGCAGAAACCAGGTTCGGCAGCCGAAGGTACTTTCGGCCGCCGAACATGGCTGGGGAGGCAGGCCTTTCGGCTGCCGAAGTTGCCCCCGAAAAGAGACTTTCGTCTCTGTTTGGGACTTTCGGCCGCCGAAGGTGCCGCCGAACCTGCCTGAGTTTCGTCTCTGTCCAGGACTTTCGGCCGCCGAAGGTGCCGCCGAAAGTGCACTATTCAGCCATTTCATGCATATCTCTATGTGATATTTTCAGGATGTTGTAGGGGGTTTTTGGGGAGTATATTAGAGTTGTAATTACGTATGTTTGGTCCCTCATTTGAGTCCACCTGTGTAGGTTCGGACCCGAGGAACCGAGGACCCCAGCAGTGAGTTCAGCTGCTTCGGTGTGGTCAGAGTCAGCCAGAGGTGAGTGGAACTAAACTTAATCTTTTAAATTAAATGTTTTATCATGTATCATGCATCATGATTATGCAATAGGATGATTGCATTAGTTTTCACGAATATGCCGCATCGCATAAATTGTTGTTGATGTGGGTGAATGTTGGATGACCCAATTAGTCCAAGACAGGAAGACCAGGACCCCATGCTACGGCCTGGCACAGAGTAAGAAAGACCAGGCCCCAGTCTACAGGCCTGGCACAGAGTAAGGCACGGTTATGGGACTCGAAGACCAGGAGCCCAGAGGAGGCCCTGGAAAATGGTAAGTAATGTATGTATGACAGGAAGACCAGGACCCCATGCTACGGCCTGGCACAGAGTTAACTTGGACTATTTGGTGACAAGTTCACCCAACCCTTATGTGAATTGTTTGTGTTATGATGCATTTCATTGGAGCATAGTATTAAAATGTTTTATAGTCCTGCTCACTGGGGTTTTAGCTCATCCCTCTCCCTTTTCCCCCAGGCTTGCAGGTACAGTATAGTGCGGGAGTCCGGATAGAGTAAAGAAGTCATGTTTATGTAATAGATAGCAATGGACATGATCAAATTGTAATGTAAAAGTACAGTATAGTTATGTAATGAGTTTTATGGGTGTTAGTGTGTGCTTGACCATAGAATGTTGTATCCCTTTTTATACATGATCTTAGAGATTTTGATGATGTTTATGTAAACCAGCTCAACACAGGTTATGTTACCCTTTGAGGGCACAGATGAGATCCCACAGAGGGATCAAAGTTATGTTCATATTTATGCACAGGTTGAGCTTGGTTGATGTTTATGAAGAGGAAAGTTTTAATTTTTATGCATATTGATGATCATGTATGGGATTATACAGGTTTACAGGTCTTATGTCAGGCTTGCTACGGGTCCCGGCGGCCTTAAGTCGACCCGGATCCTAGCGCCGGTAGCGGTCCGATTTTCGGGTCGTTACAGAATGGTATCAGAGCCCTAGGTTCATATGGTCGGACCTAGAGTGTCGGGCTCATAGATGTTATAGAAGGTCAAGCACAATAGGAAAAGATCATGTCCACTAGGATAGGATGTGGAGTCCTGTCTTACATGATGATGTGAAATGCCATGATTTTATGCATGTGCATTAATGATATGCTATGATATGTGATGTATGTGATGAGGGTTCATGTGTGCCCACATGAACCATATGATGCTAATGCTTGCTTGATGTGTACTGTTTTTCAGAAAACAGGATGAGAGGAACTCGTCGATCAGCAAGATTGACTGGAGTACCACCTGAGGATGAGGGCATAAGCGCCCGTCCTCCTACATTGCCTAGGGCAATGTCAAGCAGGTCCAACAGGGACAGAGTAGCAAGAGACCCTAGAAGGTCTTTGGATCTGGGTAGAAGCAGATCAGTCAGAGGAACAGTTCAGGGAGGAGCGTCAGAGGATATGGGGGATGATATGGACGTAGAACAGAGGAGGGATGGCGGTTTGGGAGTCAGTATGTCAGAAGAAGGAATGGGAGAATCCCAAGGAGGCACTCAGGCCTCGGGATTTGTACAGCCACCTCACTACCCACATTTCTCACAACATCCCGGGTATTCGATGGGAGGTACATCGGATTACCCTAGTTTCACCCCTTATCCCACACAGATGCCATACCCACCATACTACCCACCATACTCTCAGTACCCAATGTACCCACCTCCACCCTATTATCCAAATCCAGCAAACCCTACCTCAGAAAATGTTGCACCACCTCCACCACCTGCAGAACCAGCAGCCCCAGTTGCTCAACCTCCTAGACCTAGCTCAGCCAGTGGGAGCAAGGTCAAGATGACAGACTATATGAAGCTGGGTGCTCCCCAGTTTGAAACCGGTGATGATCCGTTCGTGTATTTGGAGCGGGTCAAGGCAATTACAGACGAGATAGGGGCGGATGACAGTAGAGCCATTAAGATGGCCGGGTTCACGCTTAAGTGCAAAAAGGCACGGGAGTGGTTCAAGAATTATGTGAACCCGAGAGTGGACAGCATGACTTGGGAAGAGTTTGCAAATGAGTTTGCAGGATGGGCTTTCCCTGATAGTTCAAGGGAATTGAAGATGATAGAATTCGAGCAGTTGAGGCAAACTGATGACATGAGTGTAGACGAATATACCGACAGGTTTATGGAGTTGCTGCCATTTGCAGGGCAAGACCTTAGCACAGACCAGAAGAAGTCGAGGAGGTATATCATGAAGCTCCATCCCAGGTATTCCTCCTTGGTACAGTCAGCAGATAGAGAGAGTTTTCATGCCATAGTAGACATGGCTAGGAGAATGGAGGCTAGTGCCATCATTCAGGGGACAGTCAAGCAGTCAGTGGCACAGTCTTCCGGTTCTAAAACTCCGGGTGGGGGAAGGTTAGATCCCTCTACCTTGAGTGCAGCAGCTTCAGGTAGTAAGAGATGGAGTAAACCCAAGGGTAAGAAGAATAAGTTCTGGAACAAGGTCAAGTCTAGTCTGGGATTTGGGAGTGGCTCAAGCTCTGGTGCGGATAATGCAGTATGTGCGAGGTGTGGTAGGCCACACAAGGGAGTATGTCGGTTTGGGACAAACACCTGCTTCAGATGTGGTCAGGAGGGGCATATAGCTCGAGATTGTCCAAGAGCGGCCCCGATGGCTCAGTCCCAGCAGACAGCTTCAGGCAGTGTAGCGCAGCCAGCAGCTCCAGCCATGACTCAGGCCAGTGGCAGAGGCAGAGGGAGAGGAGCAGCCTCTTCTTCAGCGGGTTTCAGAGGTGAAGGTCCATCAGCCCCAGCACGGATCTTCACAATGACACAGCAGGAGGCAGACGCATCCAACACCGTGGTGGCAGGTAATCTCGTCATTGGATGTTCGGATGTATATGCTTTGATGGACCCTGGTGCATCTCATTCTTTTATTGCTCCGAGGGCCGTAGAGAGGTTGGGATTGATGATCTCTGGGTTAGAGTGTCCTCTCTGGGTCAGTGGACCCAAGTGTGATCCATCAGTGGCAGAGTCAGTCTGTCAGTGTAGTCCAGTTTTTGTTGAGGGGAGATGCATGTCCGCCGACCTAGTGGTTCTAGATTTGACAGATTTTGACGTCATTCTAGGGATGGACTGGTTATCTACCCATGGTGCTACCTTGGACTGCAGGGACAAGGTAGTCAGGTTCAGAGGTCAGGATGGATCAGAGGTTGTCTTCAGAGGAGACAGGAGGGGTACACCTAGAGGTATGATCTCGGCTCTTCAGGCTCGTAGGTTGCTTAGGAGGGGATGTCAGGGGTATTTGGCTCATGTGAGGGAGCTTAATAGTCAGGTTAGAGAGCCCGCCTCAGTGCCAGTGGTTAGAGAGTTCTTAGATGTGTTCCCAGACGAGCTGCCAGGTTTACCACCTGCTAGGGAGATAGAGTTCGAGATTGAACTGATGCCTGGAACCAGACCGATCTCTATCCCTCCCTACAGGATGGCGCCAGCAGAATTGAAAGAGTTGAAGGAGCAGTTACAGGAACTGGTAGACAAGGGCTTCATCCGACCGAGTACCTCACCCTGGGGTGCTCCAGTGCTGTTTGTGAAAAAGAAGGATGGATCTCTTAGACTTTGTATCGACTACAGGCAGTTGAACAAAGTCACTACCAAGAACAAGTACCCATTGCCAAGGATCGACGATCTATTCGACCAGCTAGCAGGAGCGGGTTGTTTCTCCAAAATAGATCTGAGGTCCGGATATCATCAGTTGAGGATCAGGGAAGAGGATGTGCCAAAGACGGCTTTCAGGACCAGATATGGGCATTTTGAGTTCCTTGTGATGCCGTTCGGGTTAACTAACGCCCCTGCAGCATTCATGGATCTCATGAACAGAGTGTTTAGCCAGTACCTGGATCACTTTGTTATTGTCTTTATAGATGATATCTTAGTGTATTCCAGGAATGCAGAGGAGCATGCCCATCATCTGCGGTTAGTTTTGCAGACCTTGAGAGAACATGGCTTGTATGCCAAGTTCTCCAAGTGTGAGTTCTGGCTGAGGAGCATTTCATTCTTGGGGCATGTAGTGTCAGAGAATGGAATAGAGGTAGACCCCAAGAAGACAGAGACTGTGGCTAACTGGCCTAGACCCACTTCAGTGACAGAGATCAGGAGTTTCTTGGGTTTGGCAGGTTACTACAGGAGGTTCGTTCAGGACTTCTCAAAGATAGCAGCTCCTCTGACCAGACTAACCAGGAAGAATTAGAAGTTTCTGTGGACCGACCAGTGCGAAGAGAGTTTTGAAGAGCTCAAGAAGAGGTTGACTTCAGCACCAGTTTTAGCTCTGCCATCTAGTGGAGAGGACTTTACAGTCTTTTGTGATGCGTCCCGTGTGGGACTGGGTTGTGTACTGATGCAGAATGAGAGGGTGATTGCTTATGCTTCTAGGCAGCTGAAGAAGCATGAGTTGAATTACCCCACACATGACCTTGAGATGGCAGCAGTAATCTTTGCACTCAAGATGTGGAGGCATTACCTCTATGGGGTAAAATGTGAGATCTTCACAGATCATAAAAGCCTGCAGTACATCCTGAGTCAAAGAGACTTGAATTTGAGACAGAGGAGATGGGTAAAGTTGCTGAGTGACTATGATTGCAAGATTCAGTATCATCCGGGTAAGGCGAATGTTGTGGCTGACGCCCTAAGCCGGAAGTCACTAGGCAGTCTATCCCACATCACGGTAGAGAGAAGACCAGTGGTGAAGGAGTTTTACAAGCTCATTGAGGAAGGTCTACAGATGGAGTTATCTGGTACAGGTGCCTTGGTCGCTCAAATGAAAGTGACACCCGTGTTTCTGGAGCAAGTGGCTCAGAAACAGCATGAGGACCCAGAGTTAGTAAAGATTGCCAGGACTGTTCAGTCAGGCAAGGACAGTGAGTTCAGATTTGACAGTAAGGGGATCCTCCGCTATGGGAGTCGTTTATGTGTACCAGATGACATAAGGCTAAAAGGAGACATTATGAGAGAGGCTCATAATGCAAGATACAGCATTCACCCCGGAGCCACCAAGATGTATCAGGATCTAAAGAAGGTTTATTGGTGGCCAGCTATGAAGAGAGAAGTGGCACAGTTTGTGTCAGCCTGCGAAATATGTCAGAGGGTGAAGCTGGAACATCAGAAGCCGGCTGGAATGCTTAACCCGCTACCTATTCCAGAGTGGAAATGGGAAAATATAGCTATGGACTTCGTAGTGGGGTTACCGGCGACGTCCAACAGATTGGACTCCATATGGGTGATTGTGGACAGACTCACCAAATCTGCTCACTTCATCCCTGTCAGGAGTGGCTATTCTGTGGACAAGTTGGCGCAGGTGTATGTTGATGAGATAGTCAGACTGCATGGGGTTCCTGTTTCTATAGTGTCAGATAGAGGGCCCCAGTTCACCTCCAGGTTTTGGCGGAGTCTGCAGAATGCTATGGGTACTAGGTTGGATTTCAGCACTGCCTTCCATCCACAGACAGACGGACAGTCAGAGAGGACCATCCAGACCATAGAAGATATGCTGAGAATGTGTGTGCTGGACTTTGGCGGTTCTTGGAGGCAGCATCTACCTTTGGTGGAGTTTGCCTACAATAACAGCCATCATGCTAGCATCGGGATGGCTCCATATGAAGCTTTATATGGAAGGAAGTGCAGATCACCTGTTTGCTGGGAAGAGGTAGGAGAGAGGTCCTTAGCAGGACCCGAACTAGTAGAGATCACCAGCAGGGTGGTACCCTTAATCAGAGAGAGAATCAAGACTGCTGCAAGCAGGCAGAAGAGTTATGCAGACATCCGCAGAAGACTAGTAGAGTTTCAGGAGGGGGATCTGGTATTGCTTAAGGTGTCTCCAATGAAAGGAGTGGTTCGGTTCGGGAAGAAGGGTAAGCTGGCTCCGCGGTACATCGGACCCTTCGAAGTCTTGCAAAAGATTGGGAATGTATCGTACAAGCTAGATTTACCTGCTTCAATGGAGAGAATCCATCCGGTTTTCCATGTTTCTATGTTAAGAAAGTTCGTGTCAGATCCGGGCAAAGTTCTTAGTGAGCCTGATGTGGAGATCCAAGAGGACCTCACCTATGTTGAGCAGCCAGTACGGATCCTAGACACCCAGATCAGGAAGCTGAGAAACAAGGAAATCCCGATGGTGAAAGTCCTGTGGAACCACCACAATATGGAAGAATGCACTTGGGAGACACGGGAGTCCATGCTCCGGCAATATCCTCATCTCTTTTAAGGTTAGTCTCTATGTGTTTTATGTGTAGGTTGTGTTGTTTACCTTGCATGTACTAGTCGAGGAACATTCGGGGACGAATGTTCTTAAGGGGGGGAGAATGTAATACCCGGCTAGACTTCGGTATCGGAATTCCTACCGTCCGGTGGAATCTCGGATGTCGGAGACCTCTAGAAGGGTAGAATCATGTTATTATGAAATGTTTTTATGTTTTAAATGATTTTAAGTGTGAATTAAATGAGTTTTTGCATGAAAATAGCTTTGGAGGAAAACCCAGGTTCGGCCGCCGAAAGTCAAGTTCGGCCGCCGAACGTGCATGCATTTTGGAGGCACGTTAGGCCCCCGAAAGCATGAGTGAGGGCAGTCAAGGTTCGGCCGCCGAAAGTCAAGTTCGGCCGCCGAACATTTGCTTGGATGCGGAGGCACATTCGGCCCCCGAACGTGGCCTGGCCAGCCACCTATAAAAGGGTCCCTTAGCCGAAAATGGGCGAGCTTTTTCTCCCCATTTCGGCCAAGGTGAGCATTCCACCATCCTTCCCCAATCTTGAGTTTTTCCTTCCTTTTTCCATGATCTTTACAAGTTTATAACTTTGTTTTTGAAGATCTTTGAGCTTAGAACGAGTTTTGGAGCTTGGAGACCAAAAGTTGGAACTTCTCCCATCTCCAAGTTTAGATCTCCTCAACCCTCGATCTTCAAGAGGTAAGAGCCGATCTTAAGCTCAATGTATGATTTAAACAAGTTTTATGAAGTTTTAAGGGGTAGATTGCATGTTAGGGTATATGTTGAACCTATGGGTTTTGATGACTTTTTGAACAATGTAGCTTGTTTGTGTGTGATTGAAGTGTTGTAGATGGGGTATATGTATGTTTGAGGCCCCTAGGAACTTGTATGCATGCTTTAGTTGAAAAATATGCATGTTTGGAAGATTTGGAGGCGAAATGTGCTAAGGGAGCCAAGTTTCTGCCCTTTGGCAGAAACCAGGTTCGGCAGCCGAAGGTACTTTCGGCCGCCGAACATGGCTGGGGAGGCAGGCCTTTCGGCTGCCGAAGTTGCCCCCGAAAAGAGACTTTCGTCTCTGTCTGGGACTTTCGGCCGCCGAAGGTGCCGCCGAACCTGCCTGAGTTTCGTCTCTGTCCAGGACTTTCGGCCGCCGAAGGTGCCGCCGAAAGTGCACTATTCAGCCATTTCATGCATATCTCTATGTGATATTTTCAGGATGTTGTAGGGGGTTTTTGGGGAGTATATTAGAGTTGTAATTACGTATGTTTGGTCCCTCATTTGAGTCCACCTGTGTAGGTTCGGACCCGAGGAACCGAGGACCCCAGCAGTGAGTTCAGCTGCTTCGGTGTGGTCAGAGTCAGCCAGAGGTGAGTGGAACTAAACTTAATCTTTTAAATTAAATGTTTTATCATGTATCATGCATCATGATTATGCAATAGGATGATTGCATTAGTTTTCACGAATATGCCGCATCGCATAAATTGTTGTTGATGTGGGTGAATGTTGGATGACCCAATTAGTCCAAGACAGGAAGACCAGGACCCCATGCTACGGCCTGGCACAGAGTAAGAAAGACCAGGCCCCAGTCTACAGGCCTGGCACAGAGTAAGGCACGGTTATGGGACTCGAAGACCAGGAGCCCAGAGGAGGCCCTGGAAAATGGTAAGTAATGTATGTATGACAGGAAGACCAGGACCCCATGCTACGGCCTGGCACAGAGTTAACTTGGACTATTTGGTGACAAGTTCACCCAACCCTTATGTGAATTGTTTGTGTTATGATGCATTTCATTGGAGCATAGTATTAAAATGTTTTATAGTCCTGCTCACTGGGCTTTTAGCTCATCCCTCTCCCTTTTCCCCCAGGCTTGCAGGTACAGTATAGTGCGGGAGTCCGGATAGAGTAAAGAAGTCATGTTTATGTAATAGATAGCAATGGACATGATCAAATTGTAATGTAAAAGTACAGTATAGTTATGTAATGAGTTTTATGGGTGTTAGTGTGTGCTTGACCATAGAATGTTGTATCCCTTTTTATACATGATCTTAGAGATTTTGATGATGTTTATGTAAACCAGCTCAACACAGGTTATGTTACCCTTTGAGGGCACAGATGAGATCCCACAGAGGGATCAAAGTTATGTTCATATTTATGCACAGGTTGAGCTTGGTTGATGTTTATGAAGAGGAAAGTTTTAATTTTTATGCATATTGATGATCATGTATGGGATTATACAGGTTTACAGGTCTTATGTCAGGCTTGCTACGGGTCCCGGCGGCCTTAAGTCGACCCGGATCCTAGCGCCGGTAGCGGTCCGATTTTCGGGTCGTTACAACGATGATCACAACTCTTTTACGAAAAGAAGAGTTTGAAAACAAAAAGATTGAGAGAAAAACGAGTGAACAAAAAACACCTTCTTTGAGAGCTTTACAAAAGCGTGAGGAGGGTTTTTGTAATCGTTTTCTATGTTACAAATTTGGAGCACATAGCTAATCCATCTGTTTAGAGAGCTAGCAACTCCTAACGGAAACGTTCGTGTGTATACCATTGAGAGTGTTCGTTTCAGAAGCAGCACCATCAATCTAGAATAGTTTCTTTTCGTCAAAAAAAAATGTAAAGTTACAGTTTTGCTAGGATTTTCAAAATCTAAAAGGTTAGTTTCTTTATTCTTCCTTTCGAATTAAATGAAGCACTCAGATCTTGAAAGGGAAAACATAGATCTTTTTTTTTTCACTGCATAGTTTTGGATTGCAGTGATCTCTGGGCTTCTTTACAGTATTCACTATTGGAGGAAATGTTGTAAGCTGGAAGTCAGGTCTGCAGCATGTCATAGCTCTTTCGACAACAAAGGCCAAGTATATGGCATTAACGAAAGCCATTAAAGAGGGAATATGGTTAAAAGGTCTGATGAAGGATCTCAGGTTCAAATAAGAGATAGTGGAGGTGCTTTGTGATTCTTAGAGTGCCATCAGTTTGTCAAAGAACAATGTGCATCATGAAGGAACCAAACACATGGATATCAGATTCCACTTCATTGGAGATTTTATATCTAAATGCATTGTCAAGGTTTTGAAGATCTACACAAAAGAAAACTGTAATACCCGGCTAGACTCCGATATCAAAATTTCTACCGTCCGGTGGAATCTCGGATGTCGGAAACCTCTAGAAGGGTAAAAAGCATGTTTTTATAAAATGTTTTCATGTATTTCATGGTTTTAAGTAAGAAAGAAATTGAGTTTTGAATGAAAAAGACCATAGAGGGAAATCCAGGTTTGGCCGCCGAACCTCATGTTTGGCCGCCGAACATGCATGAGTTTTGGAGTCACCTTCGGCTTCCGAAGGTGGCCTGGCCAGCCACCTATAAAAGGCCCCATGGCCGAAAATGGGCGAGCTTTCTCCCTTATTTTCGGCCAACGGTGAGTCCATGCCCTCCCATGGTTGGTTTTGATGATTTTCCTCAAATCTTTCAAGTTTTAACAAGTTTTAACTTGGTTTTGAAGATTTTTGAAGCTAAGATCAGGTTTTGGAGCTTGGAGACCCAAGGAGCTAGATTTCTCCCATCTCCAAGTTAGGATCGTCTCTCCTCTCGATTTTCAAGAGGTACCCTGAGATCCTACCTTTCTTGTATGTTTTAAACAAGTTTTGAGGGGTTATGGGGTAGAAATGCATGTTTAGGTTAATGTTGAGTTTATGGATAATGTGTGTTGTGTGAGTTGTTATATGTGTTTGTGTTGGAGTTTAGGTTAGTTTGAGACCCCTATATGCTTATTTGCTTGTGTATGCATGTTGTAGAATAGCTAAATGCATGTTTGAATGGTTTGGGAGGCAAAATATGCATGAGGAGGCTGAGTTCTGCCACTTTGGGAGAACTCAGGTTCAGCAGTCGAAGGACTTTCGGCCGCCGAACCTGCCTGTAACGACCAGGAAATCAGACCGCTACCGGCGCTAGGATCCAGATCGGCTTAAGGCCGCCGGGACCCGTAGCAAGCCTAACATACATCCTGTATACCTGTTTAATCCCATACATGATCAATATATACATAAAAATTTTAAACTTTCACATTCATTTACCAAACTTAACCTGTGCATGCACAACACATAAATATAGACATCAATCCCCACACTGGATTCCTCATCAAATGCTCCTATGGGGTAACATAACATACCTTAAGTTTGGTTTACATAAACATTGATAAAACATTTTATAGATCATGTACAAAGGGATTAACCAACATACTAGGGTCAAGCACAACTCTAAACCTCATTAAACATCATTACATTACATTATTGTACTATACTTTACATTACATCATTTTCATGTCCACATCTAGCTATTACATAAAACATGACTTCTTATTCTTGCTGACCTCCTGATTCTATCCCGTACCTGCAACTTAGGGGATTAAGGGAATGGGGTGAGCTACTAGAGCCCAATGAGTAGAATAGTAAAATATTTAAAACATATGCTATCATGGAATGCATCAGATCACAGACAAATCACATTAAGGATGAACTTGTCACCAATAGCCCACTACACATTTCAATAGTGCCAGGGGCATAGAATGGGCCTCACTGGTCTTTCTCTTACATTAACATAACATAACATTCCAATATGCCAGGGGCGTAGAATGGGCCTCACTGGTCTTTCATACCGTATCATCGCTATCTCATATCATATCATATCATAGTGCGGGCTAAGGGATCATCCAACATTCATCCACATCAATAACATAATATGCAATGCAACATATTCGTGAATTCTAACGCAAGCACCCTAATATATCTCATGGCATTCATGATGCGTGAATTATGCTAAAACTTTCATTATTTACTTGAAATATAAAGAGTCATTCTACTCACCTCTGGCTAGCTCTAACAAGACACTGAAGCAGCTGACTCACTGCTGGGGTCCTCGGTTCCTCGGGTTCGAGCCTACACAGGTGGACTCAAATGAGGGACCAAACATACATGAACATGACTCTAAAATACTCCCTAAAAACCCCCCCCAAAACACCTTAAAACAATCATAGGAATCATGCAAAGGAAGGCTGAACAGGGCACTTTCGGCGGCAGGTTCAGAGGTCGAAAGTCCCTCCAGAGTCGAAACTCAGCCACTTTCGACGGCACCTTCGGCGGCCGAATCTCCTCTTCAGAGCCGAAAGTCCACTTTCGGGGGCAAGGTTCGGTAGCCAAAGGCTGGCCTCCATAGGTAGGTTCGGCGGCCGAAAGTCCTTCGGCTGCCGAACCTGAGTTCTTCCAAAGGGCAGAACTCAGCCTCCACGTGCACATTTTGTCTCCCAAACCATTCAAACATGCACTTACCTATTCTACAACATGCATACACAAGCAAATCAGCATTTAGGGGTCTCAAACTATCCTAAACCCCAACTCAAACAACATACATTACTTATAAACTCAACATTAACCCTAACATACAATCAACTAACTTACATATGCATTTCTACCCCATAAACTTCATAAAACTTGTTTAAAACATACAAGAAAGGTAGGATCTAGGCTTACCTCTTAAAGATCGAGAGGAAAGACGATCCTAACTTGGAGATGGGAGAAATCTAGCTCCTTGGACTTCCAAGCTCCAAAACTTGCTCTAAGCTTCAAAAATCTTCAAAACCAAGTTAAAACTTGTTAAAACTCGAAGGATTTGAGGAAGAACATCAAAACCAACCATGGGAGAGCATGGACTCACCATTGGCCGAAAATAGGGGAGAAAGCTCGCCCATTTTCGGCCATGGGTCCTTTTATAGGTGGCAAGCCAGGCCACCTTCGGAAGCCGAAGGTGACTCCAAAACGCATGTATGTTCGGCGGCTGAACATGAGGTTCGGCGGCCGAACATGAGCCACATTCGGAAGCCTAACGTGCCCCCCCTAAACTATCCCACGTTCGGCGGCCGAACCTGGAAATGCCTCCACGGTCTTTTTCATTCAAAACTCAATTTCTTTCTTACTTAAAATCTTAAAATACATTAAAACATCTTATGAAAACATGATTTTACCCTTCTAGAGGTTTCCGACATCCGAGATTCCACCGGACGGTAGGAATTCCGATACCGGAGTCTAGCCGGGTATTACATTCTCCCCCCCTTAAGAACATTCGTCCCCGAATGTTCCTCAACTAGCACATGCATAGCATAAAACATAGGCATACACATAAAACACAGAACACTAACCTTAGAAAAGATGAGGATATTGCTGGAGCATAGACTCTCGTGTCTCTCAGGTACATTCTTCGATATTGTGGTGATTCCAAAGGACTTTCACCATCGGGATTTCCTTGTTTCTTAGCTTTTTGATCTGGGTGTCTAAGATCCGCACCGGTTGCTCAACATAGGTGAGATCTCCAAGGATCTCCACATCAGGCTCACTAAGAACCTTGCCCGGATCCAACACGAACTTTCGTAACATGGAAACATGGAAAACCGGATGGATTCTCTCCATTGAAGCAGGTAAGTCCAACTTGTACGATACATTCCCAATCTTTTGCAAGATTTCGAAGGGCCCGATGTACCGTGGAGCTAGCTTACCTTTCTTCCCGAACCGAATCACCCCTTTCATTGGAGACACCTTGAGCAATACCAAATCCCCCTCTTGAAACTCTACTTGCCTTTTGCGAATATCTGCATAACTCTTTTGCCTGCTCACAGCAGTCTTGATCCTTTCTCTGATTATTGGTACCACTCTGCTGGTAATCTCTACTAGCTCAGGCCCTGCTAAGGCTCTTTCTCCAACTTCCTCCCAGCAGACAGGTGACCTGCACTTCCTTCCATACAAAGCCTCATAGGGAGCCATTCCTATGCTAGCATGATGGTTGTTATTGTAGGTAAACTCCACCAAAGGTAGATGCTGCCTCCAAGAACCGCCAAAATCTAGCATACACATTCTGAGCATATCTTCTATTGTCTGGATGGTCCTGTCTGATTGTCCGTCCGTCTGTGAATAGAAAGCAGTGCTAAAATCCAACCTGGTACCCATAGCACTTTGCAGACTCCGCCAAAACCTGGAGGTGAATTGGGGTCCTCTATCAGACATTATTGAAACAGGAGCCCCATGCAACCTGACCACTTCATCAACAAACACCTGCGCCAACTTGTCCACAGAATAGCCACTCCTGACAGGGATGAAGTGAGCAGATTTGGTCAGTCTGTCCACAATCACCCATATGGAGTCCAATCTGTTGGACATTGCCGGTAACCCCACCACGAAGTCCATAGCTATATTCTCCCATTTCCACTCTGGAATCGGCAGTGGGTTAAGCATTCCAGCCGGCTTCTGATGTTCCAGCTTCACCCTCTGGCATATTTAGCAGGCTGACACGAACTGTGCCACTTCTCTCTTCATAGCTGGCCACCAATAAACTCTTTTCAGATCTTGATACATTTTGGTGGCTCTAGGGTGAACACTGTATCTGGCATTATGAGCTTCCCTCTTAATGTCTCCCTTTAAACCTACATCATCTGGTACACACAAACTATTCCCATAGCGGAGGATCCCCTTGCTGTCAAATCTAAACTCCTCATTCTTGCCTGACTGGACAGTCCTGGCAATCTTTACTAACTCTGGGTCCTCATGCTGTTTCTGAGCCACCTGCTCCAGAAACACAGGTATCACTCTCATCTGGGCTATCAAAGCACCTGTACCAGACAACTCCAATTGCAAACCTTCATTAATGAGCTTAAGAAACTCTTTCACCACTGGTCTCCTCTCTGCCGTGATATGGAACAAACTGCCAAGTGATTTCCGGCTTAGGGCGTCTGCCACAACATTCGCCTTACCCGGATGGTACTGAATCTTGCAATCATAGTCACTAAGCAGTTCTACCCATCTTCTCTGCCTCAGATTCAACTCTCTCTGACTTAAGATGTACTGCAGGCTCTTGTGATCTGTGAAAATCTCACATTTCACCCCATAAAGGTAATGCCTCCACATCTTGAGTGCAAAGATCACCGCAGCCATTTCTAGGTCATGTGTAGGGTAATTCGACTCGTGCTTCTTCAGCTGCCTAGAAGCATAAGCAATCACCCTTTCATTCTGCATCAGCACACAACCCAGTCCCACACAGGACGCATCACAGAAAACCGTGAAGTCTTCATTACTAGTTGGCAGAGCTAACACTGGTGCCGACGTCAACCTCTTCTTTAGCTCTTCAAAGCTCTCTTCACACTGGTCGGTCCATACAAACCTCTGGTTCTTCTTAGTCAGTCTGGTCATAGGAGTTGCAATCTTAGAGAAGTCCTGAACGAACCTCCTGTAGTAACTGCCAAACCCAAGAAGCTCTTGATCTTTGTCACTGTAGTGGGTCTAGGCCAGTTAGCTACAGCTTCCACTTTCTTGGGGTCCACTTCGATTCCATTTTCTGACACAACATGCCCCAAGAATGAAATGCTCCTTAACCAGAACTCACACTTGGAGAACTTGGCATACAAGCCATGCTCTCTCAGGGTCTGCAAGACTAACCTCAGATGATGGGCATGCTCCTCTGTATTCCTGGAATACACTAAGATATCATCTATGAAGACAATAATGAAGTGATCCAGATACTGACTGAAAACTCGGTTCATGAGATCCATGAATGCTGCAGGGGCATTGGTTAACACAAACGGCATCACAAGGAACTCATAGTGCCCATATCTGATTTTGAACGTCGTCTTCGGCACATCTTCTTCTCTTATTCTCAGCTGATGGTACCCGGATCTCAAATCTATCTTGGAGAAACAACCTGCTCCTACTAGCTGGTCGAATAGATTGTCGATCCTAGGCAACGGGTACTTGTTCTTGGTAGTGACTTTGTTCAACTGCCTGTAGTCGATACAAAGTCTGAGGGATCCATCCTTCTTCCTCACAAACAGCACTAGAGCACCCCAACGTGAGGTACTCGGTCGGATGAAACCCTTGTCTACCAGCTCTTGCAACTGCTCCTTAAGCTCCTTCAATTCTATTGGTGCCATCCTGTAGGGAGGGATAGAGATCGGTGTGGTTCCAGGCATCAACTCAATTTCGAACTCTATCTCCCTAGCAGGTGGTAAACCTGGCAGCTCGTCTGGGAAGACATCTAAAAACTCACTGACCACGGGCACTGAGGCGGGCTCTCTGACATGACTATCCAGCTCTCTCACATGAGCTAGAAAACCCTGACAACCCCTCCTGAGCAACCTACGAGCCTGTAGGGCTGATATCAAACCTCTAGGTGTACCCCTCCTGTCTCCTCTGAAGACAACCTCTGACCCATCCTGACCTCTGAACCTGACTACCTTGTCTCTGCAGTCCAAGGTAGCACCATGGGTAGATAGCTAATCCATCCCTAGAATGATGTCAAAATCTGTCAAATCTAGAACCACAAGGTCGGCTGGAAGGCATCTACCCTCCACAAACACTGGACATAACCGGCAGACTGACTCTGCCACTGACGGGTCACACTTGGGTCCACTGACCCATAGGGGAAACTGTAACCCAGAGACCATCAAACCCAACCTCTCGACGGCCCTCAGAGCCATGAAAGAATGAGATGCACCAGGGTCCATTAAGGCATAAACATCTGAACAACCAATGATGAGATTACCTAACACCACGGTGTTTGATGCATTTGCCTCCTGCTGTGTCCTAGTGAAGATCCGTGCTGGAGCTGATGGACCTTCACCCCTGAAACCCGCTGAAGAAGAGGCTGCCCCTCTCCCTCGGCCTCTGCCACTGGCCTGAGTTGCAGCTGGAGCTGCTGGCTGAGCCATACTACCTGAAGCTGTCTGCTGGGACTGTGCCACAGAAGCTGCTCTAGGACACTCCCGTGCCATGTGTCCCTCCTGCCCACATCTGAAGCAGGCTGTCGTCCCAAACCGACATACTCCTTTGTGCGGCTTCCCACACTTCATACATACTGCATTGCCTGCACCTGAGCTCGAGCCACTTCCTAATCCCAGACCTGACTTTATCTTATTCCAGAACTTGTTCTTCTTTTGACTTTTTGGTGGTACTGCTCCACCTCTTACTACCTGAACTCAAAGAAGAAGGGTCTAACCTTCCCCCACCTATGGTCTTGGAACTAGAAGGCTGTGCCACTGACTGTTTAACTTTTCCCTCGATTATTGCATTAGCCTCCATTCTCCGAGCCATATCCACTATGGCATGGAAACTCTCCCTCTCTGCTGACTGGATCAAGGAGGAATACCTGGAATGAAGCCTCATGATATACCTCCTAGCCTTCTTCTGATCTGTGTCCAGATTTTGCCCGGCAAACGGCAACAGTTCCAAAAACCTATCAGTATACTCATCCACACTCATCTCCTCTGTCTGCCTCAACTGCTCAAATTCAATCATCTTCAACTCCCTTGAACTGTCAGGGAAAGCCCATCCTGCAAACTCATTGGCAAACTCTTCCCATGATAGGCTATCCAACCTCGGGTTCACATAGTTTTTAAACCACTCTCGGGCCTTCTTGCACTTCAGTGTGAACCCAACCATCTGAATGGCTCTACCGTCATCAGCTCCTATCTCATCTGTAATCATCTTGACCCTCCCAAGGTACTCAAACGGGTCATCACCTGTTTCATACTGGGGAGCACCCAGCTTCATGTAATCGGTCATCTTGACCTTGCTCCCTCCAGATGAGCTAGGCTTAGGTACTTGGGTTTCTAGGACAGTAGGTTCTGCTGGTGGAGGAGGAGGTGCAACATTCTCTGGGTTAGGGTTTGATGTACCCGGAAAGAAAGATGGGGGTGGGTACATAGGGTACTGCGGGTATGGTGGGTAGAAAGGTGGGTATGGCATGTAAGAAGGGTAAGGGTTAAAGCTGGGGTAATCCGATGTACCTCCCATCGAATACCTGGGATTCTGCGAAAAGGGTGGGTATTGGGGTGGCTGAACAAACCCCGAGGCCTGAGTGCCTCCTTGAGACTCTCCCATGCCCTCTTCAGACATGCTCACACCAAGACTGCCATCCCTCCTCTGATCCACATCCATATCATCCCCCACATCTTCTGACACTCCACCTTGAACTGTTCCCCTTCTGCTCACATCAAAAGACCTTCTAGGGTCCCTTGATGTTCTCTCCCTGCTAGACCTGCAGGACATTGCCCTAGGCAATGCTGAAGGACGGGCATCCATGCCCTCATCCTGAGGTGGTACTCCAGTCAATCGTGCAGATCGACGAGTTCCTCTCATCTCGCTTACTGAAAAACAGCACACAACACATAAAACATTAGCATTAAATGGTTCATGTGCAAACACATGAACCCGCATCATATACATCACATACATAGCATATCATCAATGCACATGCATAAAGTCATGGCATTTCACATCATCATTCAAGACAGGACTCTACATCCTATCCTAGTGGACATGATTTTCCTATTGTGCTTGACCTTCTAGAACATCTACGAGCCCGACACTCTCTAGGTCCGACCATGTGAACCTAGGGCTCTGATACCAATCTGCAACGACCCGGAAATCAGACCGCTACCGGCGCTAGGATCCAAATCGGCTTAAGGCCGCCAGGACCCGTAGCAAGCCTAACATACATCCTGTATACCTGTTTAATCCCATACATGATCAATATATACATAAAAATTTTGAACTTTCTCATTCATTTACCAAACTTAACCTGTGCATGCACAACACATAAGTATAGACATCAATCCCCACACTAGATTCCTCATCAAATGCTCCAATGGGGTAACATAACATACCTTAAGTTTGGTTTACATAAACATATATAAAACATTTTATAGATCATGTACAAAGGGATTAACCAACATACTAGGGTCAAGCACAACTCTAAACCTCATTAAACATCATTACATTACATTACTGTACTATACTTTACATTACATCATTTTCATGTCCACATCTAGCTATTACATAAAACATGACTTCTTATTCTTGCTGACCTCCTAATTCTATCCCACACCTGCAACCTGGGGGATTAAGGGAATAGGGTGAGCTACTAGAGCCCAATGAGCAGAATAGTAAAACATTTAAAACATATGCTATCATGGAATGCATCACATCACAGACAAATCACATTAAGGATGAACTTGTCATCAATAGCCCACTACACATTCCAATAGTGCTAGGGGCGTAGAATGGGCCTCACTGGTCTTTCTCTTACATTAACATAACATAACATTCCAATATGTCAGGGGCGTAGAATGGGCCTCACTGTTCTTTCTCTTACATAGTGCCAGGGGCGTAAAATGGGCCTCACTGGTCTTTCATACCGTATCATCGCTATCTCATATCATATCATATCATAGTGCGGGCTAAAGGATCATCTAACATTCATCCACATCAACAACATAATATGCAATGCAACATATTCGTGAATTCTAATGCAAGCACCCTAATATATCTCATGGTATTCATGATGCGTGAATTATGCTAAAACTTTTATTATTTACTTGAAATGTAAAGAGTCATTCTACTCACCTCTGGATAGCTCTGACAAGACACTGAAGCAGCTAACTCACTGCTGGGGTCCTCGATTCCTCGGGTCCGAACCTACACAGGTGGACTCAAATGAGGGACCAAACATACATGAACATGACTCTAAAATACTCCCTAACCCCCCCCCCCAAAACACCTTAAAACAATCATAGGAATCATGCAAAGGAAGGCTGAACAGGGCACTTTCGGCGGCAGGTTCGACGGCCGAAAGTCCCTCTAGAGCCAAAACTCAGCCATTTTCGGCAGCACCTTCGGTAGCCGAATCTCCCCTCCAGAGCCGAAAGTCCACTTTCGAGGGCAGAATTCGGCAGCCAAAGGCTAGCCTCCACAGGCAGGTTCGGCAGCCGAAAGTCCTTCGGCTGCCGAACCTGAGTTCTTCCAAAAGGCAGAACTCAGCCTCCACATGCACATTTTGTCTCCCAAACCATTCAAACATGCACTTACCTATTCTACAACATGCATACACAAGCAAATCAGCATTTAGGGGTCTCAAACTATCCTAAACCCCAACACAAACACAAAAGGCAACTCAAACAACATACATTACTCATAAACTCAACATTAACCCTAACATACAATCAACTAACTTACACATGCATTTCTACCCCATAAACTTCATAAAACTTGTTTAAAACATACAAGAAAGGTAAGATCTAGGCTTACCTCTTGAAGATCGAGAGGAAAGACGATCCTAACTTGGAGATGGGAGAAATCTAGCTCCTTGGACCTCCAAGCTCCAAAACTTACTCTAAGCTTCAAAAATCTTCAAAACCAAGTTAAAACTTGTTAAAACTTGAAGGATTTGAGGAAGAACATCAAAACCAACCATGGGAGAGCATGGACTCACCGTTGGCCGAAAATAGGGGAGAAAGCTCGCCCATTTTCGGCCATGGGTCCTTTTATAGGTGGCAAGCTAGGCCACCTTCGGAAGCCGAAGGCGACTCCAAAACGCATGCATGTTTGGCGGCCGAACATGAGCCACATTTGGAAGCCTAACGTGCCCCCCCTAAACTATCCCACATTCGGCGGCCGAACTTGAGGTTCGGCCGCCGAACCTGGAAATGCCTCCATGGTCTTTTTCATTCAAAACTCAATTTCTTTCTTACTTAAAATCTTAAAATACATTAAAACATCTTATGAAAATATGATTTTACCCTTCTAGAGGTTTTCGACATCCGAGATTCCACCAGACGGTAGGAATTCCGATACCGGAGTCTAGCCGGGTATTACACTGCCTGTGGAGGCAAGCCTTTGGCTGCCGAACCCTGTCCCCGAAAGTTGGACTTTCGGCTCTGGAGGGGAGTTTCGACCGTCGAAGGTGCCACCGAACATGCACGAGTTTCGGCTCTGGAACCACTTTCGGCCGCCGAAGGTGCTGCCGAAAGTGGCTGAGTTTCGACTCTTGAGGGACTTTCGGCCGTCGAACCTGCCGCCGAAAGTGCCCTGTTCAGCCTTCCTTTGCATGATTTCTATGATTGTTTTAAGGTGTTTTAGGGGGTTTTTGGGGAGATGTTTAGAGTCATGTTCATGTATGTTTGGTCCCTCATTTGAGTCCACCTGTGTAGATTCGGACCCGAGAAACCGAGGACCCCAGCAGTGAGATAGCTGCTACAGTGTCTTTTCAGAGCTAGCTTGAGGTGAGTAGAATGAATCTTTATGTTTCAAAACAAATAAATCAATTTGGAGCATGTTCATGCATCACGATTGCCATGAGATATATTAGGTTGTTTGCATTAGAATTCACGAATATGTTGCATTACATAATATGATGTTGTTGTGGATGAACATTGGATGATCCATTAGCCCTCGTATGAAATGATATGGTATGATATGATGATGATACGGTACGGAAGTCCAGGAAGACCCATTCTACGTCCCTGGCACCTTGAAATGTTATGATATGTTATGTAAGAGAAAGACCAGGACCCATTCCACGTTCTGGCACTATTGGAAATGTAAAGGGCTATTGGTGACAAGTTCATCTTTAATGTGAATTGTTTGTGATGTGATGCATTTCATGAAAGCATGAATTTTAATATAATGTTTTATTATTCTGCTCACTGGGCTCTAGTAGCTCACCCCATTCCCTTAACCCCCAGGTTTGCAGGTACGGGCTAGATCAGGAAGTCAGCAAGAGTAAAGAAGTCATGTTGTATGTAATAGTTAGATGTGGACATGTAATGTAAAGTATAGTAATGTAATGTAATGTAATGATGTATATTGAGGTTTAGAGTTGTGCTTGACCCTAGTATGTAAAGTTAATCCCTTTTTCACATGATCTATGAAATGTTTTAATGATGATTTATATAAACCAAGCTTAATGTATGATATGCTACCCCATTGGAGCATTTGATGAGGGCTCCAGTGTGGGGGTTTTATGTTTATGGTTATGTGTATGTACAGGTTAAGCTTGGTAAATGAAAGAAACAGTTTAAAATTTTTATGTATATGATTGATCATGTATGGGATTTAACAGGTGTACAGGATGTATGTTAGGCTTGCTACGGGTCCCGGCGGCCTTAAGCCTATCTGGATCCTAGCGCCGGTAGCGGTCTGATTTTCGGGTCGTTACAAAAACCCTGTCGATGCACTCACTAAGACTTTATCGGTTGACAAGTTCAAAAGGATGTTGATCTTGTTAAGGCTGGCTGAAGAAAGAAAAAGGTCAAATCGAAGAAGGGATGAGGATTCACATGAATTGAAGAAGTTCAAGCAAGGTAGAGAATTGTAGGACTGATGCTCGACTTCTTCAAAAGAGCATGGAACTTCTGGGTAAAAACAAAAAGAGAAATCAGACGACCAGTAGATGGCCTGGCAGATGATAAGACAAGGTGACGACCTATGACAAGGTGTGACGACCTATTGACGGGTTGTTTTACTGAAGGGCCGACCTGCCTAATGGAAGCAGGTCTGAGTAAGGTAGACCTGATGAGAGAAGGGCTAGAGTGCCCGAGATGCTCGCAGGGCTAGTGGAGCCTAGATACTCGTCAAGGCAGGCCTATTGTCTAATTGTCCAGAAGCTCGAATGCTCGGAAGCTTGCAAGGCAGAAAGGAAAGTTTGGAGGCTCGAAGATTCACTCAGGCTTGAGAACTCGGAAGCCCGGATGGCTAGAGGGCAAGAGCAGCCTAGAAGCCTGAGGACTCGTTAGGCAAGAGCAGTCCGAATGCAAAAATTTAGAATGCCCGAAAGGTCACACACATGGATCCCTCAAAGTGCTCGAAAGATCTGACATGCGAATTTTCTAAAGAAGTTGGAACGTCTGTGTAACAACCCGGAAACCGGACCGCTACCGGCGCTAGGATCTAAATCGGCTTAAGACCGCCGGGACACGTAACAAGCCTAACATACATCCTGTATACCTGATAAATCCCATACATGATCAACATATACATGAAATTGTAAACTTTTTCCTTCCTTTACCAAGCTTAACATGTGCATGCACATAATCATAAACATAAACCACACACTGGAGCCCTCATCAAATGCTCCAATGGGGTATCATAACATATATTAAGCTTGGTTAAACATGAACATCATAAAAACATTTTATAGATCATGTATCAAAGGGGATACCATACATATAGGGTCAAGCACAATTCTAATCCTCAATATCATTATTACATGACTATTCAATACTTTACAATTCATCATGTCCACATCTAACTATTACATAAACATAACTTTACTCTTCTTGACCTCCTGGCCTATCCCGTACCTGCATACTTGGGGGATTAGGGAAATGGGGTGAGCTACTAGAGCCCAGTGAGCATAATAATAAAACATTTAAAACATATGCTATAATGGAATGCATCACATCACAGACAAATCACATCAAGGATGGTTTTGTTACCAATAGTCCTCTACATATCCAATAGTGCCAGGGGCGTAGAATGGGCCTCGACCTGGTCTTTCTCTTAACATAACATACATAACATAACATTCCTATAATGCCAAGGGCGTAGAATGGGCCTCGACCTGGTCTTTCTCTTAACATAGTGCCAGGGGCGTAGAATGGGCCTCGACCTGGACTTCCATACTGTAACGACCCGAAAATCGGACCGCTACCGGCGCTAGGATCCAGATCGGCTTAAGGCCGCCGGGACCCGTAGCAAGCCTGACATGCAACCTGTAAACCTGTTTAATCCCATACATGATCAACAACATACATAAAAATTAAAACTTTTCTTTCATACATTCTCTCATACACCAAACTCAACCTGTGCATGCACTGAACATTTCCATAATCATAAACTTGACCCCTCTGTGGGATCTCATCAATGCCCCCAATGGGTGGCATAACAAGTGTTGAGTTGGCTAAACATAGTCATCAATAAACATTAAGATCATGTATCAAAAGGGATTACAATATACTATGGTCAAGCACACTTCTAACCTTATTATCGTTACATTTCATATCTAAATATCATTATACAATCTGTCATGTCCACATTCTAACTATTACATACATAAGACTTCATTACTCTTCTTGACTTCTCTGTCTAACCCGTACCTGCAAACCTGGGGAATTTGGGAGAGGGGTGAGCTACTAGAGCCCAGTGAGCAGAATAGTAAAGCATTTAAAACACATGCTATCATGAAATGCATCACATCACAACTAATCATATCAAGGATGAACTTGTCATCATTTAGCCCTCTACATAATCCAATCATGCCAGGGGCGTAGTGCAGGCCACACCTGGTCTTTCTCTTATACATAACATAACATATCATACATAATCCATGGTGCCGGGGGCGTAGTGCAGGCCACGTCCGGTCTTTCTCTTACATAGTGCCAGGGGCGTAGTGCAGGCCACATCTGGACTTCCATATCATATCATCATGTCATAACATATGAGGGCTAATGGATCATTCAACATTCATCCACATCAGCAACATATTATGCAATGCAACATATTCGTAATTTCTAATGCAAACAACCTAAAATATCACATGGCATCCGTGATGCATGAACATGCTCAAAACTGATTTATTTATTTAAAAGCATAAGAGTCATTCCACTCACCTCTGGCTAGCTCTGACACTGACTGAAGCAGCTGACTCACTGCTGAGGTCCTCGGTTCCTCGGGTCCGAACCTACACAGGTGGACTCAAATGAGGGACCAACATACTATAACATAACTCTAAAAACATCCCCCAAAAACCCTCTAAAACTCCTCAAAACATTCATGCAAAACATGCAAAGGAAGGCTGGACAGGGCACTTTCGGCGGCAGGTTCGGCGGCCGAAAGTCCCTCCAGAGCTGAAAGTCAGGCAGGTTCGGCGGCACCTTCGGCGGCCGAAACTCCCAGACAGAGGCGAAACTCATGCATGTTCGGCGGCACTTTCGGCGGCCGAAACTGCCAGACAGAGACGAAAGTCTCCTTTCGGGGGCAGGCTTCGGCTGCCGAACCTGGTTTCTGCCAAAGGGCAGAAACTTGGCTCCTTTTGCACATTTCGCCTCCAAACCTTCCAAACATGCATCAAACCTATTCTACAACACACAAACACAAGCATACATGTTCCTAGGGGCCATAAATCATCATAAACCCCATCTACAACACATCAAGCATCCACATTGTTCATGAGCATACATTTATACCCATAAACATAACTATAACCTAAACATGCATTCTACCCCCATAGATCTACTTAAAACTTACTTAAAACATACAATGAGCTTAAAATCGGCTCTTACCTCTTGAAGATCGAGAGAGAGACGACCTAAAACTCGGAGGTGGGAGAGATTGGGTTCTTGAACCTCCAAGCTCCAAAACTTTGCTCAAAAGCTCAAATCTTCAAAACAAAGTTAAAACAAATGAAAAACTTGAAAGATCTAGAGGAAAAACATCAAAGATAGGTGAGGGACGGCGAAGAGCTCACCTTGGCCGAAAATGGGGAAAAAGCTCGCCCGTTTTCGGCTAAGGGACCCTTTTATAGTGGCTATCCAGACCACGTTCGGGGGCCGAATGTGTCTCCGCATGCATGCCATGTTCGGCGGCCGAACTTGAGTTTCAACGGCCGAACCTGGGCTCCCCTCATTTATGCCTTCGGGGGCCTAAGGCTCACCCGAAATGCTTGCATGTTCGGCGGCCGAACTTTGAGTTTCGGCGGCCGAACCTGGGTTTTCCTCCAACGTTGTTTTCATGTAAAAACTCATTTCCTTTTCGCTTAAAACCATGAAAGACATTAAAACATTTTATGAAAACATGTTTCTACCCTACTAGAGGCTTCCGACATCCGAGATTCCACCGGACGGTAGGAATTCCGATACCGGAGTCTAGCCGGGTATTACATTCTCTCCCCCTTAAGAACATTCGTCCCCGAATGTTCCTCAACTAGCACATAGCATGGCATACAACATAACATACACATAAAACACATGAAACATATAAGAAACTAACCTTAGAAAAGATAAGGGTATTGCTGGAGCATGGACTCCCGTGTCTCCCAGGTGCACTCTTCCATATTGTGGTGGTTCCATAGGACTTTCACCATTGGGATTTCCTTGTTTCTTAGCTTTCTGATCTGGGTGTCTAAGATCCGTACTGGCTGTTCAACATAGGTGAGATCCTCTTGGACCTCCACATCAGGCTCACTAAGAACCTTGCTCGGATCTGACACAAATTTCCTCAACATTGAAACATGGAAAACCGGATGGATTCTTTCCATTGAAGTAGGTAAGTCCAGCTTGTACGACACATTCCCAATCTTTTGCAAGATCTCAAAGGGTCCGATGTATCGTGGGGCTAGTTTACCTTTCCTACCAAAGCGAACCACTCCTTTCATTGGAGACACCTTGAGCAATACCAGATCCCCCTCCTGAAACTCTACCTGCCTTCTGCGGACGTCTGCATAACTCTTCTGTCTGCTTGCAGCAGTCTTGATTCTCTCTCTGATTATGGATACCACCCTGCTGGTGATCTCTACTAGCTCAGGCCCTGCCACGGCCTTTTCTCCAACTTCCTCCCAGCAAACAGGTGACCTGCACTTCCTCCCATACAAAGCTTCATATGGAGCCATCCCGATGCTAGCATGATGGTTGTTATTGTAGGCAAACTCCACCAAGGGTAGATGCTGCCTCCAAGAACCGCCAAAGTCCAGCACACACATTCTAAGCATATCCTCGATAGTCTGGATGGTCCTTTCGGACTGTCCGTCCGTCTGGGGGTGGAAGGCAGTACTGAAATCCAATCTAGTACCCATGGCATTCTGCAGACTCCGCCAAAACCTGGAGGTGAACTGGGGCCCTCTATCTGACACTATTGAAATAGGAACCCCATGCAGCCTGACGATCTCATCAACATACACCTGCGCCAACTTGTCCACAGAGTAGCCACTCCTGACAGGGATGAAGTGAGCAGATTTGGTGAGTCTGTCCACAATCACCCATATGGAGTCCAATCTGTTGGACGTCGCCGGTAACCCCACTACGAAGTCCATAGCTATATTCTCCCATTTCCATTCTGAAATAGGTAGCGGGTTAAGCATTCCAGCCGGCTTCTGATGTTCCAGCTTCACCCTCTGACACACTTTGCAGGCTGACACAAACTGTGCCACTTCTTTCTTCATCGCTGGCCACCAATAAACTTTCTTCAAATCTTGATACATCTTGGTGGCTCCGGGGTGAACGTTGTATCTTGCATTATGAGCCTCTCTCATAATGTCTCCTTTTAGCCCTATGTCATCTGGTACACACAATCGACTCCCGTAGCGGAGGATCCCCTTACTGTCAAATCTGAACTCACTGTCCTTGCCTGACTGAACAGTCCTGGCAATCTTCACTAACTCTGGGTCCTCATGCTGTTTCTGAGCCACTTGCTCCAGAAACACAAGTGTCACTCTCATCTGGGCCACTAAAGCACCGGTACCAGACAACTCCAACTGTAGACCTTCATCAATGAGCTTGTAAAACTCCTTCACCACTGGTCTCCTCTCTGCCGTGATGTGGGATAGACTGCCTAGTGACTTCCGGCTTAGGGCGTTTGCCACGACATTCGCCTTACCCGGATGATACTGAATCTTGCAATCATAGTCACTCAGCAGCTCTTCCCATCTCCTCTGTCTCAAGTTCAAATATCTTTGACTCAGGATGTACTGCAGGCTTTTATAATCTGTGAAGATCTCACATTTTACCCCATAGAGGTAGTGCCTCCACATCTTGAGTGCAAAGATTACTGCTGCCATCTCAAGGTCATGTGTGGGGTAATTCAACTCATGCTTCTTCAGCTGCCTAGAATCATAACCAATTACCCTCTCATTCTGCATCAGTACACAACCCAGTCCCACACGGGACGCATCACAAAAGACTTTAAAGTCCTCATCACTAGATGGCAGAGCTAACACTGGTGCTGAAGTCAACCTTTTCTTAAGCTCTTCAAAACTCTCTTCGCACTGGTCGGTCCACAGAAACTTCTGATTCTTCCTGGTTAGTCTGGTCAGAGGAGCTGCTATTTTCGAGAAGTCCTGAACGAACCTCCTGTAGTAACCTGCCAAACCCAAGAAACTCCTGATCTTCGTCACTGAAGTGGGTCTAGGCCAGTTAGCCACAATTTCTGTCTTCTTGGGGTCCACCTCTATCCCATTCTCTGACACTACATGCCCCAAGAACGAAATGTTCCTCAGCCAGAACTCACACTTAGAGAACTTGGCATACAAGCCATGTTCCCTCAAGGTCTGCAGAACCAACCTCATATGATGGGCATGCTCCTCTGCATTCCGGGAATACACTAAGATATCATCTATGAAGACAATAACAAAGTGATCCAGGTATTGACTAAACACTCTGTTCATGAGGTCCATGAATGCTGCAGGGGCGTTAGTTAACCCGAACGGCATTACAAGGAACTCAAAATGCCCATATCTGGTCCTGAAAGCCGTCTTTGGCACATCCTCATCTCTGATCCTTAGCTGATGGTACCCAGATCTCAGATCTATTTTGGAGAAACAACCCGCTCCTGCTAGCTGGTCGAATAGATCGTCGATCCTTGGCAAGGGGTACTTGTTCTTGGTAGTGACTTTGTTCAACTGTCTGTAGTCGATACAAAGTCTAAGGGATCCATCCTTCTTTCTGACAAACAAGACTGGAGCACCCCAGGGTGAGGTACTCGGTCGGATGAAGCCCTTGTCTACCAGCTCTTGCAACTGTTCTTTCAATTCCTTCAACTCCGCTGGAGCCATCCTGTAGGGAGGGATAGAGATCGGTCGGGTTTCAGGCATCAATTCTATCTCGAACTCTATCTCCCTAGCAGGTGGTAAACCTGGCAACTCGTCTGGGAAGACGTCTAGAAACTCTCTAACCACTGGCACCGAGGCGGGCTCTCTAACCTGACTGCTAAGCTCTCTCACATGAGCCAAATACCCCTGACATCCCCTCCTAAGCAACCTACGAGCCTGAAGAGCCGATATCAGACCTCTAGGTGTACCCCTCCTGTTTCCTCTGAAGACAACCTCAGACCCATCCTGACCTCTGAACCTGACTACCTTGTCCCTGCAGTCCAAGGTAGCACCATGGGTAGATAACCAGTCCATCCCTAGAATGACGTCAAAATCTGTCAAGTCTAGAACCACAAGGTCGGCTGACAAGCATCTTCCCTCAACAAACACAGGACTACACTGGCAGACTAACTCTGCCACTGATGGATCACACTTGGGTCCACTGACCCAGAGAGGACACTCTAACTCAGAGATCATCAACCCTAACCTCTGGACGGCTCTCGGAGCAATAAAAGAATGAGATGCACCAGGGTCCATCAAGGCATACACATCTGAACAACCAATGACTAAGTTACCTGCCGCCACGGTGTTAGATGCGTCTGCCTCCTGCTGAGTCATCGTGAAGATCCGTGCTGGAGCTGATGGACCTTCACCTCTGAAACCCGCTGAAGAAGAGGCTGTCCCTCTCCCTCTACCTCTGCCACTGGCCTGAGTCATGGCTGGAGCTGCTGGCTGCGCTACACTGCCTGAAGCTGTCTGCTGGGACTGAGCCATCAGGACTGCTCTTGGACATTCTCGGGCCATATGCCCCTCCTGACCACATCTGAAACAAGCGTTCGTCCCAAACCGACATACTCCCTTGTGTGGCTTACCACACCTTGCACAAACTGCATTATCCGCACCAGAGCTTGAGCCACTCCCTAGTCCCAGACTGGACTTAACCTTGTTCCAAAACTTGTTCTTCTTAGACTTCCTGGGACCTCTGTCCCACTTCTTGCTTCCTGAAGCTGCTGCACTCATTGAAGAAGAGCCTGGGGTCTTAGAACCAGAAGGCTGTGCCACTGACTGTTTAACTGTCCCCTAGACGATGGCACTGGCCTCCATTTTCCGGGCCATATCCACTATGGCATGGAAGCTCTCCCTATCTGCTGACTGGATCAAGGAGGAATATCTGGAGTGGAGTTTCATGATATACCTCCTTGACCTTTTCTGGTCTGAATCAAGGTTTTGCCCTGCAAATGGCAACAACTCCAAGAACCTGTCTGTGAACTCCTCTACACCCATCTCATCAGTCTGCCTCAACTGCTCAAACTCTATCATCTTCAGCTCTCTTGAACTATCTGGGAAAGCCCATCCTGCAAACTCGTTTGCAAATTCCTCCCAAGACATGCTGTCCACTTTCGGGTTCACATAATTCTTGAACCACTCTCGTGCCTTCTTGCACTTAAGTGTGAACCCAGCCATCTGAATGGCTCTACTATCATCAGCCCCAATCTCATCTGTGATCACCTTGACCCTCTCAAGATACACAAACGGGTCATCCCCTTTTTCATACTGGGGAGCACCCAACTTCATGTAGTCGGTCATCTTGACCTTGCTCCCACTGGCTGAGCTAGGTCTAGAAGGTTGAGCAACTGGGGCTGCTGGTTCTGCTGGAGGAGGAGGAGGTGCAGCATCCCCTGGGGTAGGGTTTGCTGGATTTGGATAGTAGGGTGGGGGTGGATACATTGGGTATTGTGAATATGGTGGGTAGTAGGGTGGGTATGGCATCTGTGTGGGATAAGGGCTAAAGCTATGGTAATCCGATGTGCCTCCCATCGAATACTCAGGGTTTTGTGAGAAGGGTGGGTAGTAAGGTGGCTGAACAAATCCCGAGGCCTAAGTGCCTCCTTGGGATTCTCCCATTCCTTCTTCTGACATGCTAACTCCAAGACTGCCATCCCTCCTCTGCTCTACATCCATATCATCCCCTAAGTCCTCTGACGCTCCTCCCTGAACTGTTCCTCTGACTGATCTGCTTCTACCCAGATCCAAAGACCTTCTAGGGTCTCTTACTGCTCTTTCTCTGCTAGACCTACTAGACATTGCCCTAGGCAATGTAGGAGGACGGGCGCTCATGCCCTCATCCTCAAGTGGCACTCCAGTCAATCTTGCTGATCGACGAGTTCCTCTCATCCTGTTTTCTGAAAAACAGTTCACATCATAAGCAACATTAGCATCATATGGTTCATGTGGGCACACATGAACCCGCATCACATACATCACATATCATAGCATATCATTAATGCACATGCATATAATCATGGCATTTCACATCATCATGCAAGACAGGACTCCACATCCTATCCTAGTGGACATGATCTTCCTATTGTGCTTGACCTTCTATAACATCTATAAGCCCGACACTCTAGGTCCGACCATATGAACCTAGGGCTCTGATACAATTCTGTAACGACCCGAAAATCGAACCGCTACCGGCGCTAGGATCCAGATCGGCTTAAGGCCGCCGGGACCCGTAGCAAGCCTGACATGCAACCTGTAAACCTGTTTAATCCCATACATGATCAACAACATACATAAAAATTAAAACTTTTCTTTCATACATTCTCTCATACACCAAACTCAACCTGTGCATGCACTGAACATTTCCATAATCATAAACTTGACCCCTCTGTGGGATCTCATCAATGCCCCCAATGGGTGGCATAACAAGTGTTGAGTTGGCTAAACATAGTCATCAATAAACATTAAGATCATGTATCAAAAGGGATTACAATATACTATGGTCAAGCACACTTCTAACCTTATTATCGTTACATTTCATATCTAAACATCATTATACAATCTGTCATGTCCACATTCTAACTATTACATACATAAGACTTCATTACTCTTCTTGACTTCTCTGTCTAACCCGTACCTGCAAACCTGGGGAATTTGGGAGAGGGGTGAGCTACTAGAGCCCAGTGAGCAGAATAGTAAAGCATTTAAAACACATGCTATCATGAAATGCATCACATCACAACTAATCATATCAAGGATGAACTTGTCACCATTTAGCCCTCTACATAATCCAATCATGCCAGGGGCGTAGTGCAGGCCACACCTGGTATTTCTCTTATACATAACATAACATATCATACATAATCCATGGTGCCGGGGGCGTAGTGCAGGCCACGTCCGGTCTTTCTCTTACATAGTGCCAGGGGCTTAATGCAGGCCACATCTAGACTTCCATATCATATCATCATGTCATAACATATGAGGGCTAATGGATCATTCAACATTCATCCACATCAGCAACATATTATGCAATGCAACATATTCGTGATTTCTAATGCAAACAACCTAAAATATCACATGGCATCCGTGATGCATGAACATGCTCAAAACTGATTTATTTATTTAAAAGCATAAGAGTCATTCCATTCACCTCTGGCTAGCTCTGACACTGACTGAAGCAGCTGACTCACTGCTGAGGTCCTCGGTTCCTCGGGTCCGAACCTACACAGGTGGACTCAAATGAGGGACCAACATACTATAACATAACTCTAAAAACATCCCCCAAAAACCCTCTAAAACTCCTCAAAACATTCATGCAAAACATGCAAAGGAAGGCTGGACAGGGCACTTTCGGCGGCAGGTTCGGCGGCCGAAAGTCCCTCCAGAGCCGAAAGTCAGGCAGGTTCGGCGGCACCTTCGGCGGCCGAAACTCCCAGACAGAGGCGAAACTCATGCATGTTCAGCGGCACTTTCGGCGGCCGAAACTGCCAGACAGAGACGAAAGTCTCCTTTCGGGGGCAGGCTTCGGCAGCCGAAAGGCGTGCCTCCCCAGCCATGTTCGGCGGCCGAAAGTCCTTCGGCTGCCGAACCTGGTTTCTGCCAAAGGGCACAAACTTGGCTCCTTTTGCACATTTCGCCTCCAAACCTTCCAAACATGCATCAAACCTATTCTACAACACACAAACACAAGCATACATGTTCCTAGGGGCCATAAATCATCATAAACCCCATCTACAACACATCAAGCATCCACATTATTCATGAGCATACATTTATACCCATAAACATAACTATAACCTAAACATGCATTCTACCCCCATAGATCTACTTAAAACTTACTTAAAACATACAATGAGCTTAAGATCAGCTCTTACCTCTTGAAGATCGAGAGAGAGACGACCTAAAACTCGGAGGTGGGAGAGATTGGGTTCTTGAACCTCCAAGCTCCAAAACTTTGCTCAAAAGCTCAAATCTTCAAAACAAAGTTAAAACAAATGAAAAACTTGAAAGATCTAGAGGAAAAACATCAAAGATCGGTGAGGGACGGCGGAGAGCTCACCTTGGCCGAAAATGGGGAAAAAGCTCGCCCGTTTTCGGCTAAGGGACCCTTTTATAGTGGCTGTCCAGGCCACGTTCGGGGGCCGAATGTGCCTCCGCATGCATGCCATGTTCGGCGGCCGAACTTGAGGTTCGGCGGCCGAACCTGGGCTCCTCTCATTTATGCCTTCGGGGGCCTAAGGCTCACCCGAAATGCATGCATGTTCGGCGGCTGAACTTTGAGTTTCGGCGGCCGAACCTGGGTTTTCCTCCAACGTTGTTTTCATGTAAAAACTCATTTCCTTTTCGCTTAAAACCATGAAAAACATTAAAACATTTTATGAAAACATGTTTCTACCCTACTAGAGGCTTCCGACATCCGAGATTCCACCGGACGGTAGGAATTCCGATACCGGAGTCTGGCCGGGTATTACACATACCATACCATATCATATCATATCACATCATATCATACGAGGACTAAAGGATCATCCAACACCCATCCACATCATCATCAGATTATGCAATGCAACATATTCGTGAATTCTAATGCAAACAACCTAATATATCTCATGGCATTCGTGATGCATGAACATGCTCTAAAACTGATTTATTTACTTTGAAATATAAAGAGTTATTCTACTCACCTCAGGCTAGCTTTGAAAAGACTCGGAAGCAGCTAACTCACTGCTGGGGTCCTCGGTTTTTCGGGTCCGAACCTACACAGGTGGACTCAAATGAGGGACCAAACATACAAGAACATGACTCTAAAGAATTCTCCAAAAACCCCCTAAAACACCTTAAAACATTTCATAAAAACATGATTTTACCCTTCTAGAGGTTTCCGACATCCGAGATCCCACCGGACGGTAGGAATTCTGATACCGGAGTCTAGCCGGGTATTACAGTCTGAGAGGATTAAAAGGAATAATAACATTTTGTTTTCTCGCCTCCATTTAAAAGAATTGAGGAGTTTTTCAGTCTTTTACATTAGAAGCCAAGGTAGTTGAGTTTGTTATTTAATGAGTAGACATCCCTCTGTTTTGTGTGTGAAAAGTGCAGAAAAAGTGTGAGAAAGTGTGTGAAAGATGTGCAAAGAGAAAAGCACTGTGATTATTATTTTTCTCTGCCATTGTTGATTTATAATCGAGTTTATACTCATGTGTGGTTGTTCTCTCTGTAATTCTTCGTGAATAAGAATTTCCTCATTCGAGACGTAGCACGATCCATAAAGATCGATTCAAACTCATAAAACTCTTTGTATTTTTTCTTTTTTTCTTTATTTTCTTATTTTTTTTATTTTCTATTACGTCGCTTACTGAAGATCAGAGTTACGGTATTAAAGTAACTATAATTATATTGAAATTCAAGGATTAAAATGTATTTTATCCTAAAATTTAAAAGGGAATAACAAATTTGTAAATAAAGTTTAAACGTCATTTTTGATACTCGTAGTAGAGTTTACAACTAATAATGGCAAACTAATAAATAAAGTGGTGAATTTGTAATTGTATAATATAAGGAGTGGTTTACGAGCATAAATATTTCTTTCTTAAAATATGTGAAACATCAAGGAGCTATACTCTTAAAACTTATCTTAAGCGGCCTGTAAGTATTTGGGCTTGTCAGGGTACAAAATTAAAAGGAATAAAATTTCCAGTTGAATAAGGACTTGCAAAATGGTAAGGATTTGATGACTTTTTTTTTTGTCTAAAGATTGGTGATTTCACCTAAACAAAATTCAGGAATTACAAGTTTAAAATAAAAAGGTTCTATGGCTCAAGCTCAATAAAATATATATATATATATATATACAAGGCCCACAACCCAATAAGAGAAACCTTAGAGATAAGAGAAGAAGTAAAGCTCAGAGGTATTGTTGCCGCCAGACCATCTCTGCCACTATAGAATACTATCATCCTCTATAACTATTACTGAAAAAAAGGCCAATCGAAGAATAAGGCAATCAGAGGAGAAGATACACTGTTGCTTCAACAAAACCTAAAACTTCTTGAAAAAGCCATAAACTTAAAAAAAGATCACCCCGCCATCATCCTTTGCATCCAAGCTAAACATGAAGCACAGAAAGAAGAAGATCCACTTAAAATCAACATATCTAAGATATCCAGCAGGGATGGGCACATGCAGATCTAGATTTATTTATAGAGAGAAAGATTGCAACAACCGAAGAAGGAAAGAAACCAAGGAACCACATGTTGAGAGGGTAGTGGCCAGCGCTTCTACTACCGATTTGTGTTTCTTGAGATTATAGGAAAAAACTGTTTTTATTTTCTTACCTCTTGTGTAGTAAGTTACAAAGTTTATATAGTACATGATATGAACAATTAGACCTTTGATTGAGCCCTCAATTATGTCCTAGAATCGTGCTATGCTAAATATGGTAAGATTTGATCACTGACTGATTTACAATCATGACAGAGGATCACTGATTGATTTACAATCATGGCAGAGGATTCTTTCCAACAACTGATTGATTTACAATCATGGCAGAGGATTCTTTCCAACACTCCCCCTCAAGTTGGTTCATGTGGATCTAGCATACCCAACTTGCCCAAAACCTCATGGAATATTCGTCCAGCTACTGCTTTGGTTAGGATGTCCGCCCATTGATCCTCTGATCGAACAAATGGTAAAGATATCAGACCACTGTCCAACTTTTCTTTGATGAAATGTCGGTCTATTTCAATATGTTTTGTTCGATCATGCTGAACTGGATTTTCAGAAATGCTTATTGCCGCCTTGTTGTCACAACGGAGTTCAGCTGCATCCTTTGATGGGAATCCAAGCTCAAACATCAACTTTCTGATCCATAGGAGTTCTGCCAGTCCTTTTGCTATTCCCCTAAATTCTGCTTCAGCACTTGACAGTGCCACCACCTTCTGTTTCTTACTTTTCCACGTTACCAAATTTCCTTCGACAAAGGTAAAGTATCCTGAAGTAGATCGTCTGTCAGAGAGATCTCCTGTAACACCCCGGAAACCGGTACCTTTCGGAGGCAACCTTAGGCAGCCGAAACTACCTCCTCAAGGGATTCGGCCGCCGAACCTCTTGTGGAGTAGAGTTAGTGCTTGGCAGGCTTGTTCATGCACAAAGCTGAGTTCTGGATGAACTCAGGTTCGGCCGCCGAAGGAAAGATTCGGCCCCCGAACCCCTTGAGGAGGTAGTTTCGGCTGCCTAAGGTTGCCTCCGAAAGAATGGACTTTCGGATCTGTCATGCACATTCGGCCGCCGAAGGTGCCGCCGAACATGCATGAGTTTCGGCTCATGCATATATTCATGGCATATCACATCATCCTCAAAACAAAACTTAACTTTCTTATCCTAGTGGACATGAGTTTACTTATTGTGCTTGCCTTCCTAGAACATCTAAACCAACCTCTTTCCGATGTGGGATATCTCCAATCCTTGAACAAAAATGCTCAACACACCGTACTTAGGAGGCCCTATGCTCTGATACCATCTGTAACACCCCGGAAACCGGTACCTCTCTGTAACGGCCCAAAGTGCTCGGCACTAGGATCCAGATCGGCTTAAGGCCGCCTAGACCCGTAGTAAGCCTGCTATGAACTCTGTGCACCTGATAAAATCCCATACATGATCCAACTCGACTACTCATTTTTCATTAAAATTACCAGACTTAACCTTTTAAAATTGTACTGTAGGTCCCATCATATGAACCCAAAGCTCAGATATACTAATCTGAACTAGCCCTTAGAGCTATCTGTAATACACCAGTGATACTCTACCAAGTAACCTCCATGCACTATGCACTGTGTCATAGAACCCACTCTGTAAGGGTCAGCATATCATAAGTTAACTTGGCTACCTTAGAGTCACAGGAATCAAACCTGGTCTTCTCTATTGGCCTCTCTATGGATCACAGGAATTAAACCTGGTCTTTCCTCTGCACTGGTCTTGGGTCAAAGGAATTATTCCCTGTCTTCCCTCACAGTTATACTTCACTGGGTTTTCGAAACACAACATCTATTAAGTCTAGCTTGACTCATTTCTCATTAAGAAACATAAAACAGGATACATGTATACACTAGGGATTAAAACATACTGTAGGCAAAGCACACACTAAACCATAAGCACATTAACTGACTATCTTTTACATCTGTAACAAATATCTCTTTAATTTACATCATGTCCACACTAAACTATTACACAAGCATACTGGAGCCAACACTCTGATGCTTCTGACTTCCCAGCTAACCCTGTACCTACAAAACTGGGATAAAGGGAATGGGATGAGCTTCTAAAGCCCAGTGAGTAGAAACACTGAAAATAGTTCATAAAATACACTCTGTCATGAAATGCGTCACAACACAAACATTCCACACCTTGGATTAGACATGACCTCAAAACTCCCTCGACGGGCTATTGATGTCGCCTTGGTCCAATCCTCATTATCAATGTATAATGCAATGCACCACCTTCGTGATTCTAATGCAATCACCCTAGTATATACCATAGCATACATGATGCATGAACTATGCTGAAAAGCATTCTGTTTCTTTAATAAAAAGATTAAGTTTAGTTCTACTCACCTCTGCTCCTCAAGCAGGAACCTGACTGACTCTGCAACTGCTAATCCTGACGACCTCCCTGAACTGTCGGGTCCAATCCTACACAAATGGACTCGAATGAGGTGTCAAACATACTCTTATTAACTCTTACACAATCCCCTATAATCCCCTCTGAACCTTTGAAAACAATCACCTAAATCATGCAAAAGAAGGCTGGACAGAACACATTCGGCGGCAGGTTCGGCGGCCGAATGCCCTGTCCAGAGCCGAAACTCATGCATGTTCGGCGGCACCTTCGGCGGCCGAATGTGCATGACAGATCCGAAAGTCCATTCTTTCGGAGGTAACCTTAGGCAGCCGAAACTACCTCCTCAAGGGGTTCGGCGGCCGAATCTTCCCTTCGGCGGCCGAACCTGAGTTCATCCAGAACTCAGCTTTGTGCATGAACAAGCCTGCCAAGCACTAACTCTACTCCACAAGAGGTTCGGCGGCCGAATCTTCACTTCGGCGGCCGAAGCTGGGTTCTCCAGAAGGTAGAACCTTGCTTCCTCTCATGCTCAACTTCTCCAACACCCTCTAACATGCATAACTCCAATCCTCAACTTACATATACACAGGTATATGAACAAAAGGGTCCAAAACTACCTAAGCATGCAACTCTACATAAACTCCCATAACCTCGTTAAAAAGCTGTTAAAAATCATTAAAACAAACTTAAAGACTTCCCTTACCTCCTGAAACTAAAAGAGGAACAACTTGAACTCAGCAAATCCCCTTCACAAGCTTCAAACCACCAAAACCTCTCTTTTCTCTCAAACCCTTCAAAACTCTTTGAAACACAACCAAACCTTTTGCATGGGCTGATAAAAGCTTGCAGATGAGTCAAGGGAGACGTGGCCTAACCTCTGGTCATGATCTGGAGGTGAACACCTGGCCAAACCACGGACTGAGGAGTGTGCACAACTAACCGACCACCTCAGCTTCGGCTGTCGAAACTGCATGCAAAACCATGCAACTTTCAGGGGCCGAACTTAACCTTCGGGGGCCGAACATGACAGAAACTCCTTTGGCTAATTCTCCACAAAACTCAACTCTTTTCTAGTTCAATCCTTAAAAATACTTAAAACAATCATCCTTAAAAAAATCTTTTAGAAAACCTTCACTCTACCCTTCTAGAAACCTCTGACATCCTTGAATTCCACCGGACGATAGGAATTCCGATGCCTGATTTAGCCGGGTATTACATCTCCTGCCCAACTTGCGTCCGTATATCCACTGATACTGAAATGACCATTCTTTTTGAACAACATGCCCATCCCAGCTGTTCCTTTCAAATATCGAACGATTCTTAATGCTGCCTCCATATGGTCTTGTTTTGGATCATGCATGAACTGACTTACCAAACTCACAGCATATGCCACGTCTGGTCTGGTGTGTGATAAATAAATCAGTTTTCCTACCAGTCTCTGGTACCTCCCCCTGTCTGTGGGTCCTTCTTTTGAGTCCTTGCTCAACTCGTGATTGACCATTACCGGAGTATCGACTGGTTTGCAATCTATCATTCCTGTTTCAGTTAACAGATCAAGAATGTACTTTCTCTGTGATATTAGAATTCCCTGGTTTGATCTGAGAACTTCGATTCCAAGAAAATATTTTAGCATCCCCAGGTCTTTCATCTCAAATTCTTGGAATAAGTTGTCCCTCAGTTGTTTGATTTCGTCCACATCATCTCCAGTTATAATCATGTCATCCACGTATATAATCAAACACGTGATCTTCCTTCCTTGCCTCTTCAAGAATAGAGTGTGATCGGAGTTACTCTGTCGATATCCATTTTTCTTCATTGCTTGAGTAAATCTCCCAAACCATGCTCTGGGTGACTGTTTCAACCCATACAAGGCTCGCCTCAATCGACACACTTCTCCCTTTCTATATCCACTCATGAACCCTGGTGGAGCATCCATGTATACTTCCTCCTCCAGATCACCATGTAAGAAAGCATTTTTCACATCAAATTGGTGAAGTGGCCAGTCTAGGTTTGCAGCTAGAGAGAATAGGACCCGTATTGTATCAATTTTTGCTACTGGAGAGAATATTTCAGAATAGTCAACTCCATAAGTCTGAGTATATCCTTTTGCTACAAGTCTAGCTTTATATCTGTCCACCGTTCCGTCTGACTTATACTTTATGGTAAACACCCATTTGCATCCCACTGGTCGTTTTCCCTTGGGTAGCCAGCATTTTTCCCAGGTCTTGTTTTTCTCCAGGGCATCCATCTCGGTCTCCATCGCCTCAACCCATCTTTTGTCCTTCTGGGCCTCTGTGGCATCCTTTGGTATCCATTCTAAGCAAATGTTTTTCTGTAGGTTGACCAACTGAGGTGATAGTCTTTCTCCTCTAGTAACATTTGCCACAGGGTATCTGGACCTGGCTGCCTCGAATTCTGGATCATATCTCCTGGGTGGAATTCCTCTATTATTCCGAGGGGGTAGGACATATTGGCCTGTTTCAGAAACCTCAAGGGAAATGGGTTCAGTAGTAAGGTTATTAGAACCAGGGGAAAGTTCAGATTCACATACCTCAGTTGTGTGTTCCTCAGGATATTCTACGGTGTCAAGTTCTGGTTGTGACGTTGAGACCGAGGACTGTACTAGATGGTCAGTGTCTCCCAGTTCTGGTGTAGACTCAGGAAGAGAAGAATGATCAAGTTCTGGCCCCTCCTGACTAAGCCAATTTGGCAGTGGTGGTGATTGTGCCGTTGTCTCCCCCTCACTGCTAGTTGGCGAGGGAAAAAAATATTCCTCTTCCAGAAAAGTGCAGTCCATGGTAGTGAAGAGCCGTTTAGAGATTGGGTCAAAACACCGATAGCCCTTTTTATGGACACCATAACCAAAGAAAACACACTTAAGAGCACATGGATCAAGTTTAGTGCGGTGTGTTTTAGGAATGTGAACATAAACTGTACAGCCAAAGATTTTAGGTGGAAGGTTGAGAAAGGAAGGGATGGTGTGATGAGAGGACAAGGTATGCAAGGGAGATTGGAAATTAAGGACGCGAGACGGAAGTCGATTGATGAGGTAAATGGATGTGGCAACTGCTTCAGACCAAAACTTAGGAGGAACTTGTGCTTCAAACAATAGGGCTCGGGCAGTCTCAAGGATATGTTGATTTTTCCTTTCAGCAACCCCATTTTGCTGTGGTGTATAAGGACAAGTAGTTTGGTGAAGGATCCCATTATCCCGGAAAAAGGTTTGGAGATGGTTATTGACAAATTCCCCCCCATTGTCAGATCGGAGGACTTGAATGGTCTTGTGAAATTGGGTTTTAATCATGCGGAAAAAATCACAGAATTTCTCAGCCACTTCACTTTTTTGTCTTAACAGGTAAACCCAAGTAACACGAGTGCAATCATCAATAAAAGTCACAAAGTATCTATAATCAGGGGAGACAGTTTCCGGGGCAGGCCCCCATACATCAGAGTGTATTATTGAGAAGGGAGTATCAGATTTATTTGTGGATATATGATAAGTACTCTTATGACTCTTAGCAAGCACACATGAAGAACAAACTGGAATGTCAATGGATTTAAACTCAGGAAATAAAGTACGAAGATAATCACTTGAGGGATGGCCGTAGCGCCGGTGCCAGAGCCATAACTGTCGGGTTGAGGATCCTTGAGCTAAATGAGCTGACCCAGTACTTGAGATCTCCTCCACATAGTACAGTCCATCTTTCTCAGTACCACGGCCCAGTACCGTGCCCGTATGAATATCCTGCAAAACACAAAAATGAGGATACATGAGTACTCAGCAATTTAACTGTTTGGTGATCTGACTGACAGAGAGTAATTTGCAAGATAAGGAAGGTACATAGAGGCTGTTGGAGACATTTAAAGTGGGGGTTATAGAAACGGTACCACCACCGATGACCGGGAAAGAGCCACCGGTAGCGTTTAGAATATTGGATTTTGAGGGTGGGGCTGACACAATAAAATCTGAAGAATCATTAGTCATAGTGTCTGTGGCTCCTGAATCAAATATCCACCCACTAGTATTTTGTACCTTGTTAGAATTAAAACAAGCAGAGGCACATTTAGATTTATTTAAAGAGACAGGGGTAGAAAGGTCATTTGCCCTCCTTTCTAACCCTAAAATACCTCCTTTCCGATCATAAGGAACACCCGTGCCTCCTCCTTTCGCGGCTCCTTGTAGTGCCGTGATAAACATCTCCATCATCTTTGCCCATACAACATAATTGGAATCATTCAATTTTATGTCGGACGGTGGCTGTGCTGAATTAAGAGTGAATTGGTTCACTGATTTCTGATTTCCATCTTGGCTATTCTGAATTAACTGGAATAGTTTTTGTGACAGGTCTGCTATTGGATCAATTATTGCCTGGGATTGGTCAACCGGGCTGGGGAGGTCGGCCATTGTTGTTTCGGTGAGAGAAAGAAGTTGGGAAGGGTATCTGGTAAAGGATTATTGCAGGATAGCTATATTTTTAGACCGATAGCTATATTTTTAGACCGAAACCTGCTCTGATACCATCTTGAGATTATAGGGAAAAACTGTTTTTATTTTCTTACCTCTTGTGTAGTAAGTTACAAAGTTTATATAGTACATGATATGAACAATTAGACCTTTGATTGAGCCCTCAATTATGTCCTAGAATCGTGCTATGCTAAATATGGTAAGATTTGATCACTGACTGATTTACAATCATGACAGAGGATCACTGATTGATTTACAATCATGGCAGAGGATTCTTTCCAACAACTGATTGATTTACAATCATGGCAGAGGATTCTTTCCAACAGTGTTGAGAGTCACCAAAGCAAGAATGCCAATATCGACCGTAGGAGATAACCACCGCTAAAATGAAGCCTTCTCTACGATCTCTTTACCTCCCTAGCAAAAATAAATATATAGGAACTCGATAAATCCTTCTACAAAGAATGCTTGCAAAACAAAACAAATAAAACAAACAAAAACACATATATATACACCCCACTGATACGGATCCAATAGGACAAATTTCTAACAATGGTGTGGAACAAACTTATATCATTCCAATGGATCCAAGAGTAGTTCAAGATCATATTCATATAATCCATATATATTTGGGGCGTGCTTTAACTCATATGGGACAGATTTGGTGCAACACTTGCAATCATAGGCTGAGGGAGCCTAATCAAACCTATGGGCTAAAACTACATAAAGGAAAGCCTAAAGTGAAGATCAAGTAAGGCTTTTGTGAAGATTCAACTTTGTTATGATGGGTTTGCTAGTTTTATTTTAGTTTTGTTTGGGCTTGTATTCTGGCCATATTTTATCTTTTAAGTTTTAGAGTGTTGGGCCATGTTGTGGGCTTATATTTTAATACTTATGTGTTATTTTAGTGTATGATTGGGCTTGGCCCTTAGGTGTTTAAGTCAGACCCAAGAAGAGTGTTTAGGGTTTTATTTGTTTTTCTCCTTACTATATAAGGATAAGAAACAATTGTAAGAGGAAGCTTTTAATCAAAATTTCAGAATTCTTTTCTATGCCTTTGGCGTGTATTGCTTTGAGTGAGAGTGAGGATTTGCTTTCATCAATTGCACCAGGAATCTTGGCTAACTTATCAACTATTCGTTGTGGCGTTTGTCAGATTCTCATCTAAATCCTTCAATCATTGGTGTTTCAGCTTCTCTAAGTGTGGGGTGCCATAGGAGGTGGGTTTATCAAATCTTTGGATTCCATATCTACTTGTGCGTGTGGGTTTGAGGCTTGTGCCATAGGGTTCCGCGTCAGTTGGTATCAGAGCCAAAGTGAGGTAAATTCTGATTTATCTTAGGATCTAGGGTTTTTGAGTTTTCCTTTTCTTCCTTGTTCTTTTCGGTGAAAGCTTGTGTGTCCATGGCTGCACCTTCTTGATTATTAGTTGTAAAAAAAAAAATCAAAAAAATCAAAAATCGCCTTTACCTTATTTATCTTGATCTGGCCGATATTGTGGTATGTTTCCTTTTTCGTCCATATTGCCTTACCTATCTCAATTGATTGCTGTAATTTGTGGGAATCAATTTTGAATTTTGAATTTGGTTGAATCCAGATTAGGAGATAAAAGAATTTCTGCCTATTTCCTAAAGTGCACATTTAAGGCAATTGGATCTAAATCGATTTGGTGTCAAATCCTTTTTTTTAATGCCCATTTTCGTCCATATTTATGATCTGAAAGAAATTTATATATATATTTTTTTATTTTATTTTTGGTGTTTTGATACTTGCCTTTTTTGGGTAGATTTAAATAGATCCATATTTAATTTGCATTGAAGTGAATTAAATTCAAACTTTTGTCCAGATTCGTCTTTATTTCAATTCAAAGTTTCTTTTTGGTTTAAGCTTGCTTTTACTTCCTTGACATTGCTGGAGTATTGTTTGCTTGTGGCTATACTCTAGGTAATACTTTTCAAGTAGCACAAAACCTAGTTCATGTGTTACTTTTCAAATTGTCAGTGTCTTCTTTCTAGTTTTTGCGCGCTTCGTTCTTTCTTTAGGTTTTCTTTTTTTTGTTTCATTAAACGCACCTTGTGGTTAGTTGGTTGACCTTAGTTTCTGAAGTGCAATTGAAGAATCAGCAAAAGAGTGGTAAGTGTGCAAACACTTGAGTTCTTTCTTTTCTAACACAATATTTGCTAGTTCTCTTTGTTCTTTGTTGATTCAAGGTAGGATGAGTAAAGATCAGAATATCTCACCAGCGTCCAATTCTACAAGAATACCTCAAAGAACTCATAATTGCAATAATGACTGTGATGATTCGGATGTGTCTGTTAATAATGTGTTGCTTGCTGCACATTGTGAGATGCTTGTTGCTAGGCGTGCTCTGAATATGCAGGTTAAGGAAGAAAGCCTGGAACAACGGGAAAACATATTTCACACTAGGTGTTTGGTTAATGGAAAAGTGTGTACTGTCATTATTGATGGAGGTAGTTGTGCAAATGTGGCTAGTGTGTATATGGTGGAGAAATTGGGCTTGGCTACCATTAAACACCCTAAGCCATACAGATTGCAATGGTTGAACGATTGTGGTGAGGTCAGAGTTACACGCCAGGTGGTTATACCATTTTCTATTGGTAGGTATAAGGATGAGATCTTGTGCGATGTGGTACCTATGCAGGCAAGCCATATATTGTTGGGTAGGCCGTGGCAATATGATAGAAAGGTGCAACATGATGGGCTCAAAAATAAGTACTCATTCACTCATGAAGGATAGAAGCTTATACTCGCTCCTTTATCACCTCAAGAGGTATATGCCGATCACATAAAAATGCTGGAGAGGGAGAGGGAGGCTTTGGCCTTGGCTACAAAGGAGAGTGAGAGCTTGAGTTCTGTGGAAAAAATGAGAGAAAAGAGTGAGTTTGAGGGTAACGAGGCTGGAAAAGAATCAAGACTAGTTCAAGGAGGGAAGATGGAGAAAGAAAAGGAGAAAGAAGAGGCTAAAGTTCCAATGTCAACTTCCATAGAGATTCAAATTGAAGAGGAAGTTGTAATGCAATCATCTAATGTAGTTGTTCTTGAAAATTCCATTAATGAGCTTATAGAAGAGGTTGTGAATGATGGTGGACATGGGGAGCACATGATTGATGAGGTGGAGGAGGTGAATAAGACTGTTTTGGAAGTTGTAGAGGAGAATGGGTCACATCCACATGATCTTTCTATGACTAATATTTTTATGTCTAGTTCATTTGTTCTTGATGTGCAGGTTGTTGATGAAAACATCCATGATGAAAGTTTTATACTATTTCCACCTATTCAAAAGGAGGTCTTTGAAGATACATGGGTGCCTAAAGCTTTCCTTCTTGACATAAATATCAGCAAGATTCGAGGACGAATCTTTTCTAAAGAAGGAGGGAATGATACGGATCCAATAGGACAAATTTCTAACAATGGTGTGGAACAAACTTATATCATTCCAATGGATCCAAGAGTAGTTCAAGATCATATTCATATAATCCATATATATTTGGGGCGTGCTTTAACTCATATGGGACAGATTTGGTGCAACACTTGCAATCATAGGCTGAGGGAGCCTAATCAAACCTATGGGCTAAAACTACATAAAGGAAAGCCTAAAGTGAAGATCAAGTAAGGCTTTTGTGAAGATTCAACTTTGTTATGATGGGTTTGCTAGTTTTATTTTAGTTTTGTTTGGGCTTGTATTCTGGCCATATTTTATCTTTTAAGTTTTAGAGTGTTGGGCCATGTTGTGGGCTTATATTTTAATACTTATGTGTTATTTTAGTGTATGATTGGGCTTGGCCCTTAGGTGTTTAAGTCAGACCCAAGAAGAGTGTTTAGGGTTTTATTTGTTTTTCTCCTTACTATATAAGGATAAGAAACAATTGTAAGAGGAAGCTTTTAATCAAAATTTCAGAATTCTTTTCTATGCCTTTGGCGTGTATTGCTTTGAGTGAGAGTGAGGATTTGCTTTCATCAATTGCACCAGGAATCTTGGCTAACTTATCAACTATTCGTTGTGGCGTTTGTCAGATTTTCATCTAAATCCTTCAATCATTGGTGTTTCAGCTTCTCTAAGTGTGGGGTGCCATAGGAGGTGGGTTTATCAAATCTTTGGATTCCATATCTACTTGTGCGTGTGGGTTTGAGGCTTGTGCCATAGGGTTCCGCGTCAGTACTCTCAAGTTATTTAAGAGTTTATTTGGCACTGAGTTTGAAGATTAGAAGAGTATATTTTCGAAAAAGTACCATATTAGATGTTAGAAAAAACAATTTGAAAAAGACTCTTGTGTTATTTTGGTATTTTTATAATTAAATTATGTCGAAAATAATTTTAAAATATTTTTCATATTTTCTAAATAATATTTTCAAGAAAAATATTCTTTTAATAATAATTCTAACAACAATACTAAACAAGTCCTAACTCGGCCCATTCTTGTAAAAATAGAAATTACAACAGTCAAACTTTTGCTCCTAAATTATAAAAAATAATGGCAGGAATTGGTCTCCGGAACAAACACATATAAGATGGTGCAAAAATAAAATTGTACTTGAAAAAATGTCCTAATAAAAGTATGGATAATCAAATATATATTTTTTTAAAGTAATTCTTACACACACTTAAATACATACATTTGATCAATAAAAAATATATATTAATTAAAATTGGGAAGTAGCTTTTTATGGACAACTATTCAATTACTCTGAATATTAAATTAACACTAAACACTAACTCATGAGGGGCTGCTGAAGCGGTTCTTTGAAGTCCTTGAACTTGCTTTTCCTTAAAACTTTGACTATTAAGGCTAGGAAACAATAGTAATGTTTTGTTTGGAGGGAAGAAAATAAGGAAAAAAGAAAAGAAAAAATATAGAATTTTGTAAAATTATCGAGTTTGACATTAAATAAAAAAGAAAAAAAAAATAGAATGAAAAGAGGAGAAATTATTTTTCTCAGCTCCTCATATTTAATTCAAAATATTTCTTTCTGTTGGTGAAAAATGGAGAGAAATGAATATTAATTATATTAAAGTATTTAAGATATATTGGGAAAAAAAATTAAATTTTTATTACTTTTTACATTTATATTTTAATTTTAAAATTTAGACAATAGAACCACTTTTACCCCAATTTTAGCCATTTATTTTAATTAATTTTAATAAAAAATTATTTAGTTATTATAACACATATGATTACTCCTTAAAAATTCTATTAAATAAAAAAATTAAAATAATTACGTTAATTTATATTTATATTTTAAATTTTAAATTTTGAATAATACAATTAAAATTTTTTCATTTTATTTCAATTATAACCAAGAAAAATAAATTAAATATAAAAAGTGGTTAAAAATTATAATATAATCCCTAAAAGTTTATTTAACTAATAAAATAGTCATTAAAATATTTTTTTATTTCAATAATATTTTTTTTATTAATCTCATTATTTACTTATCATTTTCATTTATATATATATATATATATATATATATTGTAGTTTAATAAAAATTTAAAATATAAAAAAATTATAATATAAAATATATAATATTTTATTTTATTTAATATTATTGATATAAAATATAGTTTTTGTTGGATCAATTAATAAATTAATATATATCATAAGTATAATTGTTATATAGGTGAGTAAAATAAAAACATTGAATATCTAAAATAACTTAGCAGAAAAATAATTAACATATTTAAATTTTTATAAAAATCATAAAAAAAATTTAAATAATAAACTATGTATATTTAATATTATTAATGTAAAATATAAATTTTTATATATATTAAAAATATGTATATAATTTATAATAGTAAATATAAACTTTCAATAAAATATTTTAATATACTTATATGTGTGATATTTTATATAGTGAAAATTTATTTGTAATAAATATTTATTTAATATTACATATAATAAATATAAAGTAAATTTATTTTTAATATAAAATTTAAATTAAAATATTATATATTTATTAATATAAAACTTTAAAAATTATATTATAATTTGCCATTAATTTTTTAAATTTAATTTAGTCCTTTTAATTATAATCGTGACAAATTAAGAAATATTTAATTTTATTATATAAAATTTAAAATTTTGAATATAAATATGAATTAACGTAAATATTTAAATTTTTTTATCGAATAAATTTTTTGAAAAAAATAACCGTATATGACTTAACATGACACGTAAATTATAAATTTTTTTGTTAAAATTAATTAAAATTGAGGTAAATATAAAAAAAAATTAATTTTATTATTTAAAATTTTAAAATTAGAATATAAATATGAAAAGTGATAAATATTTATATTATTTGTTATATAGGCTAATATTTAAATACAGTTATTAATTTTTTTTATGGTCCTTTTTTTTTACTCAGTAATTATTTATAACATATTTTTATTTAAAAGAGAAATTATATTTCTCCCCTATTTTACAAGTTTATCTAAATAAAGTAAAGTAATTTAAATTTTTATTCTATTTTTTCTCTTTATTTCTTTTTTTATCTTTTTTTTTCAATTTTTTTTCTTTTCAAATAAGTATCTAAACAGAGAGTAAAGCTCTATATACATATATTATTTGTGGTGTATGAAAAAAATTTATAATAAGGGGAAGATTAAGTTAATTTAAAATAGAAACAACTTAAACAAAAAATTTTATTAACACCATAAATTCTTTTTTATATAAATTATATATATTAACAATTTTTTTTAACCATCGGAACCTAAATATTCTTTTTCTTGGTTCACTAGGAAGTGGGGGATATATCCTTTATAATGTGGAGTCGGTGGATGCCACCACTAAAAGCCCAAAAGTTTTGTGAAGAAAATGATGCTATTATCTTGTTTTGATTTTCAAGAGATTAGACGGATAGAATTTGGTTTAAATTGAAATTAAATTGATTAATGATGATAGTACATTATTTTTTAATAATATAAATAGATTAGATTATAATTAAAATTAAATATTTTTAATTAAATTTTAAAATATTAAAAATATTATATAAAAAATAAAAAATTTATTAAAAAATCTAGTAAATCAATTTGAATCGAATTGAATTAAATTAAATCAATTCGATTTAAATTAATTTCTATTTGAAATTAATTTTTTTATTTTTAAAAATATTAAAATTTCAATTTTCATTTTAAACTAAATTGATTTAATACTCATTTTTATTTGAAATTAATTCTTATGATGTCGATACAAATTCCGTTTGGATAAATAAATTTTATACCCTCGCGTTGCCACATATCCAACAAACCTTCCCACTTCTTTCACATTTCAATACATTTTCTCAGCTTGAATTGTTATATTCGACTGTTTGTACATACTACTTTCATATTAGGATGGATTCTTATGTGGTTTTATTTGTGTCAATCCGATATCATTTGTGAGTTTGGCTGAATTAATAATGACAATTTGATACTCATTAATTAATCTCTTTAAAAACAAATAAAATAAATAATACCTAAGAGTAATCATTTTGATATTTAAATTAATAAAAATTAAAAAATTTTTAGATATTTAAATAGTCTTTAAGAGCTTATATTATCGATACATATGAACGTGATATGCATCAAATTTCTTGTTTATATAGTATAAAACAATTACCGTTGGTACAAATTTAAAAATAACAATATATTTGAGGGTACTTTTTTAAATGCAGAACTAATGTAGTTAATATCAACTAGTTGCTTATTTTAAATTCAAATATAATTAGGTAAATCATCCTTTAAACTAGTCAAAATAGTTAAAAACTGACTTGATAACAAGTGTCAACTTAGATGATAAGTACCGCAATTTAATGTGAGCTTCTGACGTAATTTCTTATCCTAGTTTTTTTTTTTTTTTTTTTTTGGGACAAATTCTGCAGTTGGAATATTGAAAGTGGCTTTTATGCATGCCATGATAAGCTGCTGGAAGAGAAAAAGAATAGACACAGATCTAAGCAAAGGTCCATGATGCCCCATAGCCCAACATGATTTTTTTAAAATATTTTATGATTTAGTTGATTCCTTTTACCATCAAGTTTGATTGATTCTTATGGGTGTGCATTAATCCGTTGTTTTGTAGTCCATCAGCCTTTTTTTGGGTTTTGATCCTAAGTGAAAGTCTATCAAACTTATGCTTTTTGAGGACAATAAAATTAATTTATCGGTGAATTTAAATAAATTTTTGTAAAATTTTTTATAAAATAAATTAAGTTCTTTTATCGATTAGATTGGAAGGAATCGACTAGAAGATGAGGCTTGCAAGAACATGCATGACTCACTAGCATCAGGTGGACAGGTTTTGTCACTGTGCTTTAAAAAAAATCCACGTTGGAGTTATGAGGCATTAGATGTTTGGATTCTGTTGAAATGAGCTCCTACGCTGTCGTCTTTTGAACCAAAAAAATAAAATAAAACAATTAGAACAAAGTGAAAACAGCCAAATTTAAAAGCGGCAAAATTTAGCATTCTCTGCATGATTTTACCTTATCTTCCAGCAATGCTTTTTAACATTTACAATTCCTTAATACCCTTTAAAATAAATTTGAGCAGAAATTGATTATATATAATTGAAAATCAAATTGAATATCTTTTATAATCAATTTAGTTTTGGTTATTAATCTTTGATTCTTTTTTATTTTTCAATTTAATAATTAAAATTTTAAAACTGAATAATTGATACAAACCAAACAGAACATACCATTCATTTTCTCTCCAATTTAGAGAATAAGTGGAAGCAAAGTATAAAAAATATTTAAAATAACTAGTATACCTACATTTATAGTGTTCTAATTTCTATTTGAAAATGTGGGAATAATGTGATAATAAATTAAAGTGATTTTTCCTCTGCATATTTTCCATTCTATATTCAAATATGTGAAGGAAATTTTGTTTTTCTCTTACCATTGATGTGCGCTTCATTTTCTTCTTTTTATTTCCTTCCTTCAATCCAAACATAGTGTTGATAGTTTAAAAATAAATATCTTACATTTTTAATAATATTAAAGAAAAAATAAGTCCATTTTATTTTCTTTACCGTAAATATCCGCAAACCATCAATCCATAACTAACCCATATTCATTAAAGTCAATTCTAAAATCTTAGAATCATTCTAAGCGTTTTAATAAAAAAAAATTTTGAATGCTCACTCTCTGTTTTTTCTATAAATTCTGGAGGCATTTATATTTTCTGACAGAAAACACAGACTCTCATAAAATGTCTTTTTATACTAAAATTTAAAATTTCAGTATTATTTATTTATTTAACTAATTAAATAAATAAATTATAACTATATTCATACTTTTAATAAATAAACTATATAAATTTTAGACAATTTTAATTAAGTCCTTATTTAATTAGTTAGATCAAAATCGTAATTCATTCAAATTATAATTTTATCCTAACATAAATTTATATGTAATCAAATTTTATTTGATTTAACTTCTCGTTTTATTTTTTTTCATGCAATTATTTATTTATATGACCTATTAGATTGTTTAAATTATAAATATGTTAGCAACAAATATAATTAACTAACTAATTAATTTAAAGATCAATAATATTCTCTAACAATCTCTTAAAAACTATTCAAATGTTTGAAATGTCAAAAGTGGTTTAATTTAGCATTTCATGCATATACATAATTTGTTACTGTGATTAATATTATTTCATCACAAAATATTTCGATTTAACATTTAATATATGAAATGTATATGTAATTAATGTTAAATCATATAATTCTCATTTATTAGCTATTTGACCAATTAAATGAACTTTCAAATCTCATTTGTTAATTTCATTTTAACTTACTCAAAAATTTTATGATTAATACTAGCAAAAACAAATAAAATATTTTTTAATTTAATTTAGGGCGATATATAATATCTCAATTACATAAACACTTTCATACAGTTCTTAATATATTCAATTTATTTTTATTTGTTACTCATAAATCAAGTACGTGTAAAATGAATCAAAATATAAAAGTAATTATAAGATTATTTATTGTTTTTAAGTCAAATGAAGAATTAATTCTAAATATGTCATATATTTAAATTTATAAGAACAATTATTTGCTCTACAAATAAAAAATATAATATATATCAATCTCAACGAATTCAATTACTGTCTAATTAAAAATATTTAAAAATATTATTTAAATTTAATAGAAATCTCACCATTATAACTAAATTATAATTTTCTTTACTGTATTTTATTTTTATTCAAAATTTAATTAAATTAACACTAAATATAAATAATAGTGTTTATAAAATATGTTTAAATATTTAAAAAATATAAAAATAATATTCAACTACCATTGTCATTATGACATATTATTAACAAAATAAATAAAAATTAGTTGCTTTCAATATAAATTTTCTTTATTACCATATACAAGTCAAATGGAAAGTTAAATTAATACGTTATTTCTGTAATTTATTGAAAAAAAAAAACTCTTGATTAATGATTTTAATGAATAATATTATACGGATTTTCAAGATTATAAAAATTTTGAGTTGAATATTCAATAAAAATCAATTAATTATACTGAAAAAAAATCTCTTATATCTATCATTGACTTAAAAAGAAATTGTTTTTCATATTCTATGTTCAAAAATTATTACTTCTTCATTTATCAAGCTTTTGTTTCCATTTTAAAAAGGTTTAGTTTTTTATTTTTTTTTTTTTTACTATTCTGTGAATTTTCTGTTGATTAAAAATCCTTTGAATAACAGTTTACAATCTTGAATTAAAAAGTCAAAAAATGATCAATCATCCAACAAAACACAATTAACTGACATCACAAGTCACAAATATTTTTAGTTTATTCCTTCTCATCCAACGCTGCTCAATCAATAATATTATTATTATTGACTATTTTTATATAAATTTATATAAATTTATAATATAAATATAATAGATTTTATGTAAATTTTACTGTTATTTTATATTAAATGTTCATATGAATTCATCTAAGTTTTTTCTGATATTATCGTTATTTTTTAGTCCATATAAATTAATATTAATATTAACGAATATTAATTAGTAATTTTGTAATTGAACCATAAGGTTTATATAATATTGCATATTTTTTTAAAAAATTCTATTGAATATGCAATCTAATAATTGTGTGAGCAAAGATAATTAAAATTAAAAATTATTAATTATTTTTGCTTTTTGAAACTGCTTGTAATTTATTTTTTAGAAATTTTAATCTTCAAAGTATTTAAATAAAAATTTAACTAATTAGTACTCCATCAGTAAAATAAATTTTTTTTTTTTTAAAAAATTGCCTATTTAATATAGGAAAGGCAAATAGTCCATTCCTATTAGGGAGTACACAGGACCCCTTAAAATTTGAAAATCCCATTAAAAACATAATTACAGTAATTAATTATTTTTTCTTTTAAAAAAATCTAAAAAATAATAAGAAGAAAAAATCGCCACCGTCCAATTGATTCCCTTGTTGAATAGAATCTGATCTCTATCCCTATATAAATACATGCGCTCCACATCTCTCTCCTTCGCTGCCAAGTAACGCAAGCTAATACACTCGATTCTTTTCTGCACAGCAACGAGCAACCAAATCAAGATGGCGGCAACTGTGTCTTCTCCTTGGGGCAAGCCTGGCGCTTGGGCTCTCGACTCTGAAGAACACGAGGAAGAGCTCCGTCGACAAGAACCCCAAAAGACCGATGCTTCTGGTGAGTCTGAATTTCCTTCTCTAGCCGCCGCCGCCGCCAACAAACAGCCTAAGAAGAAGAAGAATCAAACCATATCTCTAGCTGAATTCGCCAGCTATGGCTCCGCCAAGTCGTCTCAACCCACCCAATCCAGAGGCCCTACTCATGAAGATCTCCTCAATCTCCCTACTGGACCCCGCCAGCGGTCTGCTGAAGAGCTCGAACGCTCTAGGCTAGGCGGTGGCTTCAAATCGTATGGTATGGGCAGCCGTAACGGTGACGATTCGTCGAATTCGAGATGGAGTGGTGGTAATTCTAGGGTTTCTAGTAGGGACAGGGATGTGAACAGAGATTTAGCGCCTTCGCGTGCTGATGAGACCGATGATTGGTCTAAATCGAAGAAATCACCGGTGGGCAATGGCTATGAAAGGAGAGAGAGGGGCTCTTTTTTCGATTCTCAACCAAAAGCCGACGAATTAGACAGCTGGGTATCTAATAAGCCAACAGAGACAAGGAGATTTGGTGCCACTAACGGTGGATTTGAGAGGAGGGGCAGTTTCGATTCTCTATCCAGAGATAGAAGCGGGTTTAATAGCGGCGGTGGCAGTGCAGCAGATTCCGATAACTGGGGAAGGAAGAAAGAGGAGGTTTATGTAACAGGAAGTGCAAGGCCAAAGCTTGTATTGCGGCCTCGTACAGTGCCTGTAAGTAACGAGAATGGCACAGCAGCGAAACCCAAAGGCTCGAACCCATTTGGAGAGGCGAGGCCGAGAGAGGAGGTGTTAGCTGAGAAGGGAAAGGACTGGAAAGAGATTGACGAGAAACTGCATTCTGTGAAGATCGATGGCAATAAAGAAAAAGGTGAGAGAGGTAATTCTTCATCATTCGGGCGGTGGAGCTTTGGGAATGGGCGTGCGGGTTCTGGTGTTGAGCGGAGCTGGAGGAAGCCTGATGTAGATGATTCCAGTTCTCGCCCTCAGAGGTTTGTTTTAATGCTCTTTGATTGATTATCTGGTTAACTAGTGAGCATATAGAGGATATATTTTGCTCAGTTATATCTATGTTCTGTGATCAGGAGGATGTGTTGATTGTTATCATGTAATTCTTTTGATACTCAATTACTGCCTGTCTTGTTAACTCTATTTGGTAGGGGGTTCTGTTAGCTCTATGGGATACTGTTGTTTTTGGTCCCAGTTCTTGAGGGTTCTTCAAGATACTCGAGTTTCTGTAGAGAAGTATGCTATGTCAATTGGGTCAGTTTAGAGGTGTGTTCTATTGATTGTCTTTTCTTGCATCCTTGTCGACTCTCTGTTCTGGGATTCCTGTGGTTATATTTATGCTACAGTGTTTGGTTTAAAATCATTTCTTATCTTGGTTTATACAAATCCATGAGACCATTTCGTTATTTGAATTAGTCCCCAGCTTCCTTTATGAGTATTCTTGTATCATTCTTCTTGTGGGATTGTGTGAAGCAAGTGCCTATGCTAATTTTGATTTTCATCACATGGCCCACATAGTTAGATTTGGGCTCAACACTGAATTGAATCTGTTTGTGAGTGGATATAATAAAAACTTTATTGAGGTGGTGCTACATTCGGGGTGGGTTTCTGTATTTAACTATTTATATTATGGCTCAATCTAGATCATCTAGTCAGGTACGGTATACTCAGATTGGATTTGGACTTCTAACATTACTGTGAATATCCTGATTACTAGTATAATTTTCATGCAAAAAGAACCCCTTTGCTCCTGTTATACGCTGTTTCTGCTTTTCTTTTCTTTTTCTTTTCTTTTTTTTTATTTCTCCCTTTTCTATTTGTTACATCTTGGGGCATCTTAGATTGCTACTATGTGAAGTTATTTCACCAAGAAATTAGTTTTGATGCGTGGCTATTTGTGATTTATGTATGTTCTGTTGTGAAATTGAGATGTGCTGCTAAAGTTGGTGAAATCAATGTTTCCTCTGGGTGCAGTGCTGAGACAAATGAGAATGATGATGCCTCTGAAAATGGCCATTCTGCTGAGGAAGGACCTGCTGAAGGAAACTGAAGTTGGGGTCTTACTCATGGGATGAAGAGGATTGAGAAAAAGAAATAGTGGAGAGCATTTGAATTTGTTGTTAATCAAAGTCGTTTAGTTTTATTATTTATTTGTACTGAGTTTTGCCATAAACTGTTATGATTGTTGAACATGGGTCGGAACAATTTTGTTAGGCCTTAAAAAGTAATTAGCACTGATTTAGCCTTGATGATTTTGTTTTGTAGCTGGAGTTGGAATTTCTGAGATGTCTTTGTTGTTTTTTCACAAGTTTTGTCATCTTCAATTTTGTCCGTCTCACATCAATGAGGGATTTTGCATTTTTGATCGCTGAAACCTTATATCTATAATAAAGTTGTTTATTAGTTGTGCATAATATTTCTCTTGGAATTGTTCTTATTTGTTCAGAAATGAATCCCGTCGCTTGAAACCGAATGCTCCATCGTTCACTAGGAACATTTCCACCTCAACGAATTGTGTGACATAGATTTAAAAATTTATTTGTGCGAAATTTTGTTTTTACCATGTAAATAAGATTTGTATTTTCAAGGTACGAATCGCAATTGAAGTTAAATACAGAACCAAAGAGGGATCAACAAGTCCAATTCAAGAGCTTAACGATTAAGTTAGACTAGCCGAAGCAAAAACACAACCACAACCCAATTCAGCCCACAATCCAAACCTCACTGAATGCCAAATGACAACCCAAGTCAGCCCACAATCCAAACCATCCTCATATTATGCAGCACATACAACACCATCCACATCACTTCCTTCATCGAAGAGCAGATCAGAAAAAAGTACAACCTATAAACAGCGGCATCTCAATCCCAACACCACGACAAAGAAATCACAGCAACAAGAGGCGTGCATGGAATCAGAACAAATATGAGAAGGCTCACAGTTGGATGAAACAACCCGGAAGGAAGAATAAGTATTGCAAAAGGTGACAGCAGAGTGCCAAGTCGATCAGCGGCTTGATGGGAACATGACTTACCGAATGTAGCGGTATAGTACTTAGAGATGCAAACATGGCACAGAGAAACCTCCTCGAAACCAGATGAACCAAGCCAACCACCTTAAAAAACAGGTTTGAAAACTAGCCTGTCCATATCAATCGCTGAAGACCTGCAAAGAAACTAAAAGAGAAAAGAGAAAAACACAACAAAAGGGAAAGCCAGCATCCTTAGCATGGGCAATTAAGAAGGTGGAGGAAAAAACAGAAACAAAGAGATTTTAGGTAGGGGAAAATGAAATCAAACCAAAAAACGCGAAACAGCAACCATCGGATCACCACAACAAATAGATCAAACTCGAGAATCTTCAAACAAATCCCAAACTCGTTCCTCTACCCTTTCACACACTCTCTTTCCTTTCTCTCTTATTTGTACAAAATTGATTATGATTAAATTTATTTCTTTATCAAATGTGATAGAATTGAAAAAAATACAATATTTTTAGATTAAGATGTCGATATTATAAAATTACCTTACCTCTCCTTTACCATGCTTGTTTGAATCATTGTACATTCAAGCAGTAGCACTAACATGTATATACGTATATATTGAATTTCTTTCTGTGACGATTATTGCTAAAAAATACATGCCTAACAATGTTCCCCCGTCCAAACTCCAGAACAAACAACTGAAACAAGAGCACTACATCTTCAGAGCAGCATAAACCGAACCCAGCTTGTGGAGGAAACAGGTCCTTAGCCAAGTATAGCTTCCCCTGTGCCTTGGATTTCTAGACACCCCTCTGTTAATGGCAGTGGTGGCTGGCTTTTAACTACACGAGGTGACATAAAGACCATCTCACTCCAGACTGTTCAAGCTCTTTAAGAGCTATTTGAAGCATCACCCCTCCATGATCATCTTAATGAAAATCAAGATTCCATTTGTTTTATCGAACATTCTTTCTTAGTCTTTGAAATCATTTATTAACTAATGAAAAATATTTTATAAGAGTTAATGGCAAATAAAAATTTATACTTTTGATTTTATTATAATTGTTCTCTATATTTTTTATTAATTAAAACAGATCTTTTAAAATTATTTTAATTATACTCTTTATTTATGTGTTAAAAAATTAACAAAATTGTCATGTTCTTGTCACCTCAATGCTATATCACCATGTCACGTTAGCAAAATTTAGAATTAATCATAAAAAAAATTCTATACTTTACTTTTTGTTGCCATCCCACTTTATACCTTTATTTTTTTTCATTAAACTCTGTTTCTTTTAATATCTGATTAAATATACTCTACCGTTATTTATATAGTTCAAAATTTACAAAATTATCGAGTTACTCCTTTTTACTATTAAATATTTTTAAAAATTATTATTATTATTATTCAATTTTTTTAAATTGTATTAATAATTTTATAATAATAATTTAAAAATAAAATTATTATTAACCAATTTTTTTTAAATCTCTATAATATATTTAGTATTTAGCATTATTTTTAAAACTATCATTAAAAAAATAATTTTATTAAATACATTAGTCATGACGTATTTAAAAATTAATTCAAAATAATATTTAACATAATTGAGTTTGAAAATATTAAACATAAAAATTATGTTTTGTTTTTAATTATTCTTTTAACTATCAATAACTAATGTATCATTTTTATTTAAATTGTATTATTAAAGTGAATTTAAAAAAAATAAAATAAATAATTACCAAACAATTTTATAATTTTAATTTTATTGTAATTTTACTTTAAAATTTTAAATTATTATCAATTTCACTTTAAAATTTGCTCATTTAGTATTGACATAACGATTGACATGATAATTTTGTTAATTTTTAATAGCACAAATAACGATAAATATAATTGAAATGATTTTAAAAGATTATATTTTAATTAACAAAAAATAAATATAGGTATAATTATAATAATTTCTTTTAAATATTATTTTTTTTGCCATTACCTTTTTTCTAATTATATAAATTATTAAACCATTTTTAAAGAAAATGACTCATTTTTTTTTAAAATAGAATTTTATTTTTTTTATAATTTTTTAATTTTAAAAATCTTATTAACACTATAAAGTTTTTACTTATATATATAATTTATTTTTTATTATTTGATTATAAAATTAAAACATAAAGGGCTTAATAAAATTTATTGAATAAGATTCTCAAATTAGAGAAAATATAAAAAAATTTAAGTAAATTCTTACAAAATTATTCACAAATTTATTTTCATATATAATAAAAAATTTTCAAGTTAAAATTTTTTAAATTCTTTTATTCTAAATCTCTCATTCGAAATTAATAATTTCATAAGAATTTAATTCAATAAATTTCTCCACTAGCAATTATTTTATTTAAAATAAAAAAATTCAATCATTTTTACCTTAAAAAGTTTTTTTATCATATTCCAGGATAAATTTATGCATAATTTTATAAAATTTAATTTTAAAAAATTATTTATACTAAATAAATAAAATAAAAATTTTGTAAAACAAAAAATTCAATTCAATTAATATAATTTATATACAACATTGTGTTTTGTTTGGGCGTCTTTTGTAGACATTTTGGAGCCTATGAAATCCAATAAAGGCTGGAAAGTAGTAGCCATTAGCCAATGTAGAAATTAGGAGGCATCCCTTGTTTGGAACTGGATTGGTGAATGAGATGATGATGATAATAGGCTCTGGACCACGGGCCCATCCTCTAATGCTTTGAGTTGAAATCCAAGAAATGCCCGCTTTATCCGTCTTATACACATTTACCATATAATTTTTTTTTAAAAAAATTTTAATTATTTTTTACATTTTAATTTCATTCACTCTTTAAATAATATTAAATTATTTTGTTAATGTAATTGTTATTCAGAATTTTTCATTAATATTATATTTACTTGTATGATAATAATTTAGATACTTAATATATTTTATTTACTCAGTCTACATATATAGTATTTTTAAATTAAATATTTATATTAAAATTCATATATATATAATTCATCATGAATATAAAAATTTTGATATAAATATTTAATATAAAAAATTCTTAAATATATTTTTATATGAAATTAAATTTATAAGTTTCTATGTATAAATCTGTTATATTTGTAAGGAGCAAAAATCAAATACTCGTACTATGCATGATACTAATATATATTTGTACTTGAATTTATTTTGAAATTTATTTAATTTTTAAATAATAATAATTATTATTAAATTTTTTTAATTTAATTAATTGGGTTAAATTATGATAATGTCTAATTCAATAAAATTATAAAGTTGAACTGTTTTAAAATTTAATTTATTAATTTAATAATTTTTTTAGAATTTATCACTATTTAAATATTTTTTCATTTAAAAAACTTTTTTCATTCTTTAAATTTCTGAAAATTATTCTTTTGTGAGATTTTTTGAAAATTATTTTTTACATGTGAAAATAAATATTTTTTATATAAATTTTAAAAAATTTGTAATGTATGTATTGATATATTATTTTAAATATCAAATATAATCAAATACTCATTGAAAATTATGATAAATATAAAAAGTAATATTTTATAATATCAATATATTAAATTTATATTTATATATAATAACAATCTATTAATAATTTTAAAATATTACTATGAATAAATATTAGTAATAATAATTTAAATTGCGTATTTTTATTTCTAATTAAATGAAAATAATTATAAATAATTAAAATTATTAAAATAATAATAAAAGTGATAATAAATATAATTTAATTTAATTAAAAGAGTTGCACAAATTACTTCTCAATTATTAGGAGATGCCACGTGTTAATATATTGCAAATAAAGAGTTTCACATTTCACTCGTCAATTGCTAGAAAATGCTGCAGGTTAACCATATATATATTTTTTAGTCGAAGAGGTTAGTCCATGAGCTTTTATTCTTAGTGATTAGCCTGACATGGTACATCAAGATTAGGAAATCTAAACTACTTTGGAATGGAAAATTTTGTAATAATTTAATTTAATTAATTTTTTAATCAATTTTTTCATTTAAAATAAAAGAAATTATTTTTTATTTAAAATATTTTCTTTTTAAAAAGCAATCGATTTTTTTAAAATAAATTGTTAGCTGTAGTAAAAATGTTTATGTTGCGAAAAAAATCAAAGAAATGCATATCCAGTATTATGGATTACTCTCGCTCTTCCTTAGCGACTCAATTTTCTTTTTCTCTCTTTCTTGCTTTCTCTTCTAGGGTTTCTCTCTTTCTTGCTTTCTCTTCTAGGGTAACGTATATTTGTCTGTCATTATTTGTGTAGTCTTCCCTCCCCTTCTAGGCGGGGAGTCATTTTTCTCCCAATTTGACAATGGGTTTTACCCTTTTGACAGCCAGGTTGAGTGTAAATATTATTTTTATTATTATTTTGATAGATTGAGCTTATATGGAGAGGATGCCTTTGAAGACCTGTTTATTCTTGTTTTTGCTATCTTCCATCTTCTGGGGCCTAATCGATACACTATTTGATTGTTGGCTTTAGGAAGGTTCTAGATCTAGTTCAAAACCTTAACATCTCTAGGGTGTTTTAGTCAATTTGTTATCTGGATGGCTGATTTTAAATCGTGTAAATCTATGTTAGTGACTGGCTTCTTTCCTTTTCAGAATATAGACAACATCAGGCTTGGGTGCTTCTATGGTTTTGACCTCCAAACTGCACCTTAGTGACTTGGATTGATGCTTGGTAGTTCTTTCTCTATGCTCCCCAATATGTGTTTAGCCTTGTTTGGCTCTAGCAATGAGATTTCTTCTTCTTCTTCTTCTTTTTTTTTTTTTTTTCATATTGCTGGATGCTTTTGTGAGCAGTTTGGACAATGCATGTCTTTTCCTTAGTGTTTGGTCATTTTTCCAGAGTAGTTTTTGGTTTGTGTTGGCTTCTGAAGCCTCTTCCGTTGAGCCTGTTGATCGAAGAAGAGCCAGAGGTGGCACTGAGATGATGAGATCTCATATCTCTCTTCCTTTGGGCGTTAGAGTTTCAATAGGTATGGGTCATGTGCTTGGGCTTTGTGTATTGGGCTTTGGTTGCTTAGTTTTATTTTTTCAACCTACTTTGATAGCTGCCATGGGCTGTTTATTGTATTTGGACTGAGCTCTTCTTTTAATAGAGTTCTATCTATCTCTCGATAAAAGAAAAAAAAGATATTCTAGATTGAAGGAGAATGCATTTAAAATAAATAGATAAGAGGTCTTAGTTCAATAAAAAAAAAATCACTTCTAGGCATCCATTGATTAGATATCTTATTAATCAGGGTGCGAGAAAAAAAAGTTGTGAATAATATTAATCGTCCGGAAAAGGCAGAAATTACATAGCAATGTAATTTCATGTCAATAAACCAATAACTAATTTTCATATAAGCAAATACAATTATTTAAAAAAATAAAAAAAATTATTGATTAATTATTTTTTATGGTAGCCCTTGTACTATAATAATTTTATTAAAAAAAAAACTCAATAGTCATTTAACATTTTCATGGTTAATATTTAATGCACACGTGGCCCTTATAAATGTATAATTGTTTAATCTCTAAACTTTATAAAATAAGTAATTATTTAAATCTTAAAAATTCAGAACATATCACTCATATCTGCACATTAAAGTAAATGGTTATACACTTTTATAACTTTTTTGTATTAAATTTTAATAATGAGCTATAAACCAATATAATCTCACGTTGAAACGAAATTAACAAGAAGCATTCATCTCTTGTGATATAGCTCAAGACAACATTACAATTGCATATGAAAGCCTTTTGTAACATGATATCTTGTAAGAGCAAATAATTCATAGCTTGGCTATGAAGCTACACATGCATAATGCATATAATAAGCTAGATTAAGATTTATTTAGCCAGTTTTATCCAAGTTAGAGTTAGGGTTTGCTACATTATAAAAAAATTGTGAAATAACAATTAAAATTTTGGTCGTTAAATGGCAGAAATTGGTCACTATTCATAAATAACGACTAATTGGCGGCCATAAAAGAGTGGTCAGTGTTTAATTTGTAGCTAATTATTTAGCGACCAAATTCATTTTGGTCGCTATTTAGCAACCAAGTATAGCAACCAAATATTGGTTGTTAATCTCGCCTAAACAAAGTTGACAACGGAAAATTTGGTTGCTAAATTCATCGCAACTGGGTTGTTGACTAGTGAGCGCAAATTGATTACTATTTGGTAGTTATTTTAGTCGCTATGTCATTGCTAATTGATAGTAAAGTAAAAGAAAATTTAGTTGTCATTTATAATTTGGTCACTGATATGGACATTTGTGTGCTAAATTGATTGCAAAATTATAGTTAATTGATCGTTAATGGCTCCATTTAAAGCTAATTTGTCTCCTTTTTTTCTATTGTATTCCTAAACCCGTTGTAATAACATGTACACATATATTTCAATTCATAATTCTACAATCTAAAATATTAAAATACACTAATATAGTCTAATATTGAAACTATAAATACGAAAAATATATAATCGTTTGCAACTATATCAGGATGTTTAAGTATTAAAGTAGTTTAAAATGTAAAACAATTAAATAACATATTCATATTATGAAACATATGAAGCTAGCTAGAAACAGGTCTCATCCTAATCCATTTGTGAATCATCTGAGAACCCATCGATTGGATGGACATTAAATGAGTAATTATGTTATCCCATTTTCGATATATTTAGTTCTTCACGCATTTCAATTATCATATAAATTTGATCCTCCACAAGTTTATGCAAACTATTATACTTTTCTTTCATTTCCTTCTTCAATTCTGATGAGTGGGATGATGACATATTTGTTGATGTCCCCCCTGATTCTATCTGGGAGAAGGCAGAAGAGGCAACACTGCCTAACTCATAAACTCGGCTTCCTTGCCGCTCTCTTACTGCTTCAATAAACAACTCATTCTCAGTAACAGTTCTTCCACCTTCTTCCACATCTGATGCCACATGCTAGCTTGTATGTTGTCCTTTTAATTTCAAATAATTTTCCTATAAAATCACACAATAATATATCAATTTAAATATGAAAGTAAGAAAATATACTAATATCTGCAAGACACCACAATCATAATACATGCAAGATACAATAATTATAATACTTTTAAGATATCATAATAGCAAAATTTCAAAGTGCAATGTAGAATTCTTAAGCAGCAGGGCTATCTCTTAACAAACATCAAATGAATATTTAATAACATAACAATAATTACCTGAAATGTCAACATACAATAATTGAATTGAAGGATCATCATCTAAATCCTAAAAGTAGCAACTCAAGTCTAATTGCATAGACCAAATCACAAAGTGCATTATTTTATATCTCTAAAATGCAGCTTCAAGTACTAATCAAATGCATATAACCCGAAATTGATCATATAACCCGATAATCACAAAACAATATCAAATAAATAAGTTTGATTGCTTTCAAAGATAACTTATTTAAATAGAAACTTACATAAACAATTTCATATCGTTTACAATAAATTTATTACGATCACTTTTCTTTGTATGCATATGGAGAAACAACTCAGTTGCTGTTGGAGGAACTTTTTCTGCCGAAGCATTTTCCATGGCCTAGCATGCTTCTTATGTGTAATGGACCCGCCTATATGTTTAAAAGGACCAGCTCCATCACCTCCCTTCTCTGTTAGGTGATTCTTCAAATACTTCATTGACTTTGCCACATATTCGAGAGTGCTCCAGTCTAAGTTCCATTTATCCCATACTTCAACCGATATATAAGCACTCCTCTTTTCTTTTTCTCTTTTTTTCATTTGTCAAAAAATCTTTATAACGGGTAGCTGCTTTTCTTGTAAAAGAATACGGATACAAACACGTTTATGGTAAATGGAACAAAACACTATCAATTAACTTATCCTAATACACAATCCAAGCTAACGATTTAATTCAAGAAATAACCAATATCACTTATGAACTTTATAACGAGTGCAAATGAGAATATGTTGCATAAAAATGTAATACCCGGCTAGAGTCCGGCGTCGGAAGTCTTGTAGTCCAGTGGAATTTCTGATGCCGGAATCCTCTAGAAGGGTACGGATTATGTTTTCCTATGTTTTGAAAGCGTTTTCATGTTTTAAAGTGTTAAAGAAGTAAGGGTTTGCAAGAAAAGCACCAAGGCAGAAAAGCCAAGGTTCGGCCGCCGAAGGTGACTTTCGGCCGCCGAACGTGCATGGCATTCGGGTTCTCATTCGGCCGCCGTAGTTGGTCTGGCCAGCCAACTATAAAAGGCCCTAGGTCGGTCAAATGGATAAGATTTTCTTTCCATTTGCACGAGCTGAGGTGAGTCTTGATCTTCCTTGAGTGATTTATGTGTTTTCTCAAATCTTTCATGGTTTTGATGGATTTTCATGTGTTTTTGAAGTTTTTGAGCCAAAGAGTAAGTTTGGAAGCTTGGAGAGTTTGAGAGAGGATTTCTCCATATCTCCACGTAGGAATTGTTCAATCTCTTGTTTGGAAGAGGTAAGTGAAGATCCTGAACTTCCTTTCTTGATTTTGAAGGTTTTATGGGAGTTGTTTGGGTAGTTATGCATGTTTAGGTTAAGGGAGGTTTTTGAGGATTTTGGTGTCTCAGCATGGTTAAGTGTTGTTTGATATGTTTGTTGGAGATCTTAGGAGAGGTTTAGATCTCTTTATGCATGTTATATGGTATATGCTAGTTGGGAGTAGTTACTATGCATGTTGGATAGGTTTTGGGTGAAGTTTGCATGAAACAGAGTAGGTTTCTGCCCAACGGGCAAAACCAGGTTCGGCCGCCGAAGGAAGGTTCGGCCGCCGAACCCCTTGTGGAGGCAGTTTCGGCTGCCAAAGCTTGCCCCCGAACATTTGGACTTTCGTCTTTAGAGGCAAGGTTCGGCCGCCGAAAGTGCCGCCGAAGGTTGAGTTTCGTCTCTGGACGAGACTTTCGGCTGCCGAAGGTGCCGCCGAACATGCATGAGTTTCGTCTCTGGAGGGGAGTTTCGGCCACCGAACCTGCCGCCGAAAGTGCCCTGTCCAGCTTTCTTTTGCATGTTTTATGTGATTGTTCTAGGATGCTTTAGAGGGTTTTTGGGGAGTTTCTTTGAGTTAGTTTGGTCCCTCATTTTAGTCCACCTGTGTAGGAACAGACCAGAGGAACTAAGGAGTTCAGCAGTGACCACTGCTTCAGAACCTGCAGAGTCAGTACAGAGTCAGCCAGAGGTGAGTGGAACTGAACTAAAGCTTTGAATATGAGAACTCAAACATTTTTAGCATGTTTCATGCATCATTTATGCCATGGGTATAGTATTGCATTAGTGAGCACGAAGATGTTGCATTAATCAGTGCATGTACAGATCGGGTGTAACTTGGATTCATTAGCCCCCTAAATGAAGACCTGAGGAGCCCTGAAAGGGCCAGGCACACGGTACCATAGGGTGCTGAATGAAGACCTGAGGAGCTCCTTCGCGGGCCGGGCAATGTGGGGGAATTTTGAATTAGTCCGTCTGAGATTATGTGATTTACTTGTGTTGTGATGCACTCCATGAGATCATGTGTTATAACATGTTTTATATGTACTACTCACTGGGCTAGTATAGCTCACCCTCTCCCTTAACCCCAGTCTTGCAGGTTCAGTGTAACGCCCCAAAAATGGACCGTCACCGGCGCTAGGATTCAGGTCGGCTTAAGGCCGCCAGAACCCGTAGCAAGCCTACTATACTCTCTGTGTACCTGTAAACCTCATACATGATCATACATTTTCTGTGAAAATAAAACTCTTTGCTGAACCAAGGCTTAACCTGTGCATGCACTATCTCTGTATTCTGTACTCATGTACTCTGTACTCTGTATCCCTGACTAGAGCTTGCTCTAGATGGGTAACTCATACCTGTTAAGCCTGGTTTTCACATACAGGAAAACATATATACATATACAGATCATGTACAAAACATACATCACTAGGTCAAGCAACAACTATTACATCTCGTTAATATTACATGTCCACTCTAAGCTATTACAGATCTCTTTACTTTTTCCTGTCCTCTGCTGGACTGTCCCTGTACACTGTATACTGAACCTGCAAAACTGGGGTTAAGGGAGTGGGATGAGCTCTATAGCCCAGTGAGTAGAACAGTAAAACATCTCAGTAAAATATGATCTCATGAAATGCACCATATCACAGACAAGCCACATCAAGAGTAAACCTGTCACCACATAGTCCCAGTAACTCTGTGCCAGGGCGTAGAATCGAGCACCTGGTCTTCCTGTCATATATGTATATGTGTATATAACACCTGTGAACTTACCATTGCCAGGGCGTAGTCAAAGGCTCCTGGACTTTGCTATACCTGCCAGGGCGTAGTCAAAGGCTCCTGGACTTCACTATACCTGCCAGGGCGTAGTCAAAGGCTCCTGGACTTCCTGTCTGAGACTATTGGATCATTCAGCATTCACTCACATCACCAAATAACAATGCAATGCAACATATTCGTGAATACTAATGCAATCAACCTATGGCATAAACATGATGCATGAGATATGCTAAAAGCAGTATGTGGTTCAATTAAAAGTCATAATTTTAGTTCCACTCACCTCTGGCTATCTGGACTGACTGACTCTGCAGGCTCTGAAACTCTGGAGCAGTACTCACTGCTGCTCTCTCTGGTTCCTCTGGTCTGTACCTATACAGATGGACTCAAATGAGGGACCAAACTAACGTATCAATACCTCTATAAACTTCCCAAGACTCCCCTTAAACTCACTCAACTATCCATGCAAAGCATGCAAAAGAAAGCTGGACAGGACACTTTCGGCGGCAGGTTCGGCGGCCGAATGTCCTCTCCAGAGACGAAACTCAAGCACCTTCGGCGGCACCTTCGGCGGCCGAATCCCCCAAACAGAGCCGAACATGTAAAACACTCGGGGGCAAGCTGTGGTAACCAAGTCACCATGCAGGAGGTTCGGCGGCCGAATGAACTTTCGGCTGCCGAACCTGAGTTCATCCAGAACTCAGCTTCAATGGCAACCCATCTTCGCCTTCCCCTTCAATCACTCAAACCATATATACATCAACTCCTCAACACACATATACTCAGGTATATGGTCACAGGGGTCCAAAACTATCTAATAACCCCAAACAACAAAACAAACATAACACATCAACATGTATACATGCATAAATCATCAAATCTCCCATTTAAAACCTCAACATGCATCTCTCTCTCCCCAACTCCCATAAAACCTTCAGAAAACATAAAAACATGTTCAAGAGCATCACTTACCTCCTGTACCAAGAAGATGAACACTCTGAACTAAGGACAACAGTCCAACTCTCCTCAAACTCTCAAACTCACACAAACGGAGCTTTTTGCTTCCAAACCTTGTGATGCATGAGCTGCTCAAACGCAGCAAATAAACCAGGGGAGACGTGGCCAAGCTTCTGGCAACAAGGTGGACATAACACCTGTCCAAAATGCTGACTAAGGATGCCCAAAAGCTGGCTGGCCAACTCAATTTCGGCTGCCCAATCGCATGCAAACTCATGCAACCTTCGGGGGCCGAACTTCCCTTCGGAAGCCAAACACTTTCGGCGGCCGAACTCATCTTCGGCGGCCGAACTTGGCTCCTCTGCCTTGGTTTATTTCAACTCAAAACTCACTTCTCTTAACCTTAACACATCAACACACATCACACCACGTAGTACAACAAATATCCTACCCTTTTATCGAATCCCAGCACCCCGGATCCTACCAGACAATAGGAATGCCGGTGCCGGATTCTAGCCGGGTATTACATTCAGAGTCCAAAGAAGTCAGCAGGGTACAGATAAAGAGAAGAGTTATGTAATAGCTAGTGTGGACATGTAATTGTAAAAGATAGTTTATGTTGTTTAGATGATGCTTGACCATATGAGTTGTAATCCTTTTGGTATATACATGGTCTGTTATGAAAATGATTTTATTGTATATAAAAAACCAAGCTTAACATTATATGAGTTGACCCGCCTAGAGCAAAGATGAGAGCTCTAGCAGGAGTTTTACAGACCAGAGATAGAGTATGCACAGGTTAAGCCTTGGAACAGAGAAAGGTTTTAATGTTTACTGAAAATGTATGATCATGTATGGGATTTCACAGGTACACAGAGTTCACAGCAGGCTTGCTACGGGTCCCGGCGGCCTTAAGCCGATCTAGATCCTAGCGCCGGTAGCAGTTCGGTTTTCGAGCTGTTACAAAAAAAGTCATGAATTTTATTGAAACCATGAATTTTATTGAAACCATGAATCCAAACACAACTTAAGACCAAATGCATTTCACTGCCAAGCACAATATAGTTCACTCAACACTTCTTTTTCATGGTTCTATAGGGAGGTTTAACTTCGAGTAGTCCTCAATTATTCTACCTTATAATATAGCTCCATCAGTTATCAACCCAAGAACCACTTAAACTGAGTAAAGGAGCAATTATTCACATTATTAGTCTACTAATGGATATTTTTGTATAAATCTGTAGAGTCTCAATCAATAAACATTGGGAGAAACCCAGAACCCACATTTATATGTAAAATTATCCATTTCTTAAATGCTGATAGCAAACCCATTTTAACAAGAAACCTAAGCTTACAATTAATGATTCTATAGACCAATATATTTCTTAAAAATACACACCCATTAACCAATTAGAAAATGCAACCGCAGTTAAAGTAGGGTCTAATCAAACAAAATCCATAAAGGATACTAAGATTGTATATGCTGATAAACAACTCATCCCAACAGATCTGAACAAGTTCATCAAATACGCAATAAAATTCGAGTTAACAATTACCACTTGATAAGTCTCAAAAGCAAAATATACCCAATTCATAAAAGCAAAATTTAAGCAAAATAAACCAAGAAAATTCTACAAACTGAGCTCCCTAAGCATAAAGCTCAAAACCTGAGCTTGGTAAAGAACTACTTATTCTTGCCCGTCTTGAATTTCTCCTCAAACCTCGCCTTAGTGTCCTTGCAAGCTGTAACCTTCTTATGCTTGCTCTGTAATGCGTCGACGGATACAACGTCCTTGAGGTCGACATCGAGGGTGTAGCGGGTGGACATCAAGTGTTGGTAGTTGACAAGCTTAACGAAGTATTTAACATGAGACTTCTTGGCCGTCTTCTTGGCATAATCCTTTTTGATAACCTTGCTTGGGTATTTCTTTATCCCTGCAACCAAGCAATGGCCATTGGGTCGATCGCATGTTCCCTCATCGAAGGACTTGATGATCATCACCTTGCGACCAGCATAGCAGCCTTGAGGATGATAACCACCTTGTTTGGCTTCAAAAACTTCACTGCCTTGGATGTAGCAGAAGTGATGGAGCTTTTTCATGGGTGAGGGCGACAGCACGATGGGGCCTTACGTGTTCTCAGGCGACAGTAGTAGGAGGCAACAATTTTAAAAGAAAACAACGGGAAGGACGTGGGATTAGGTTAGGTATCTCTCCCAATATCAAAATGATATCGTTTTAATAAGTTCTATACAGTTAAAGACAAAACTTTAGCGACCAAATATTAGTTGCTAATTAGACAATCCCAAAACGACGCCATTTTGATGATTTCCATACAATTCAAAAAAATACTTTAGTGACCAAATATTAATCGCTAATTAGTCGGTACAAGTCGACTACAATATTGGTCGCTATTAAAAACAATGTCGTTTTAATTATTTATTCATGGTTTGAAAAAGCATCAGCAACCAAATTTTATTCGTTAAATGTCGATAAGATAGTCGCTAATTGGTCGGTATTAAAGTTTCATATTCCTATCACAAAAACATAGCAATATAGTTGCTAATGTTGTTGCTGGCATTGCACACCATTTCTTCTCGCCAAAATTAGTGACTATTTACTATTTGGTCGCTATTTAACGATTACATGGTGACCAACTTTTGGTCGTTATTTAGCGACCACACAGTGACCAATTTTTGGTCACTAATTTTTTTGCTGAGTGAAAATTTCCTCTTTTTCATATTATAGCAGAATGGTCGCTAATTGGTCGATATATAGCAACCAAAATATTTTAGTCACTAATTTTGATTGCTATTTCACAATTTTTTATAGTGTCTGTTTATAGATAACAGAGTGATGCGATGTGTTGGCTAATAAGATTTCAATTTTAGGCTCTATTTGTTTTACGAAAAATATTTTTCATATTTTTTAACATTTGAGTCACTCAAAAAAATTAATCATCGAAAAAATTTTTTTATAAAAAATAAAATTAAATTATTTAAAAAAGCTTACTCTTTTCAACAAAAAATATTTTATACACTTTGAACATATTATTGATATTTTTACATATAAATTTATCAATATATTTTATTTTTAAATTATTTTTTATGAAAAATGCTTCCACAAAAATATTTTCATGAAATTTTTTTTTAAATATAAATTAGTTTTTTTTTTTTTGCAAACTAAGGAGACCTTAATAATTGCACCTCTTCTTCCTTGATCTCTTGCAGCCTTCAACAAAGTGATCATTAGTTGAAATTAGATGACAAGTACTCAATGATTGATCAACATGTAGATTTAAGGGAGCAAGTTATGGATGCAACAGTTAGATTTATGTGTTAATTTATATTTCACTCGCGATTTAATTAAGTTTCTGTTTATTTACAAAAAAATTATTTATTTGTATTTGAAAAATATTTTTGATAGAAAATATTACCGAAAATATGAAAAATATTTTCTGTGAAAAATATTTTTAATAAAATAATTTATTTTTTATATTTAAATTTTAATTTAAAAAATAAAATATATTAATAAATTTATATATAAAGATCGTTTTTAAAAGGCAGAAAATGACTTTCTATTTTAAGAAAAATAATAATTTTCTTTTAAAATAGTTTATTTTTTAATTAAGAAAACATTTATTATTAATAAAATTTTCTGAATAACCAACGTAAGAAATGTGAGAAAAATTTTCTTGAAAAATACTTTCTGTGAAAAAAAAAGAAAGCCTCAAGTCTTATTCAAATTTCTTTTTCATTACTTAAAAAGAAAGTAAGGGACACTAATTTTTCAGTTCAATTGGGTCAAAGAAAAACCTTTTAAGTTTGTAGACCCTGTTTATATAAGATTATCATAGTAGTAATTATAAAATTATTAACTTAAAAAGGGTAAAAATTTAATTATATCATATATCTTTATGATCATTATTTTAGACATATTTTTTTAGTACCGAGAAATGTAGTATATTGAATTTTCTTATTTAAATAAAAATCAATTTTCTAAAAAATTGTTAGAATTTTCTTTGGAGGAGCCAAATATATGAGAGTTTTTTAAAACATTTCTATATTCAAACTAGTCACATTTTAAAATTAAAATTTATTTCTATACTCAAACCAGTCACATTTTAAAATTAAAATTTTGGGAGCAAAAGCCATGCTGATTCTACTGGTAAATGCAACATTTAGACCAAGAGGATCGTGATAGAAGTTTTCTAGTCACAAGAGACATTGATCATCAACACAACGTTATGGTCTTCTCAATGGCTAGTCCACGTCCCGAGCCTTTTCCTCTTCCTCTAGCTATTTTTACTAGATAGGAGAATAATTTGCAGAAAAAGGAGAAAATGTTAGACAACATCAAATAAGGAACAAGTGTTTGGATTTTTCCTGATATAAGGCTTGAAAATTTCATTCATGAGAGACTGAAATATTGAGGGAGCATTTGAAAGTACAAAAGGCATTATTAGAAATTCATAGTGGTCATGAATTTAGCTATTAAGTTGCTATTCTTTAACTGTATTCTTGCTATTTTTCAGTTATTTAGCTGCTATTCGTTAGCTTAAGAGTTTGAACACCGAATCACAAACAACTCTTAAACTAACAAATAGCAGCTAAATAACTGAAAAGTAGCATGAAATCAGCTAAAGGATAACAACTGAATAGCTAAGGATAACAGCTGAATAGCTAATATTAAGCCTTATTATCTGAACTGTTTTGACTAACTCAAAACAGAGAATTCAAAATATTATCAAAAAGTGCAGACATATGACATTCCTTCCCTCTTGGAAAAGAATCCTTATCCTTAAGGATAATCAAGAGCCAAAAAATTTTCCTTAAAAGAACTTTCCTCTTCCCACATAGCTTCTATTGCTGGAAGACCTTGCCATTGCACAAGTAAGTCATGTTTTTTTTCCCTTTGTGTGATAGTCTAAAATTTTCACAGGTGGAGGATGTAGCTTGCTGGAGTCGTGTAACATAATTGGTAAATAAGGGTCTGTCTGATTCCTTGCAGATAATTTCTTCTTTAAGAGGGAAACATGAAACACTGAATGAACTTTACTTACAGCAGAAAGGTCCAAGCGGTAGGCAACTAGTCCAATACGCTCCAACACTCGATATGACCCATAAAATCAAGGTGAGAGCTTGTGCGACTTTCGTAATGCCAAAGAAGTTTGTTTGTATGGCTGCAAACGCAAATATACCCAGTCTCCAACAAAAAATTCTCTTTATACTCTTCCCTATTCATAAGCATACTTCATTCGAGCTTGTGCTTATTGTAACTGAGACCTAAGTTCCTGCAGAATGTGATCACGTTCTTGCAAAGTCTGATTAACAGCCTCAACTTTAGCAGTTCCTGGTATATAGCTGAGCAAGCTAGGAGCTGCTCTTCCATATATTACTTCAAAAGGAGTTTTTCTGGTGGAAGTATGTAAGCTGGTGTTGTAACAAAATTTAGCCCAAGGTAACCATTGAAACCATTCTTGAGGCTTAGAGTTGGTGTAGCAATGCAGGTACATCTCCAATGTTCTATTCATTGCTTTAGAAACGTCCGTCTGTTTGGGGATGGTAAGAGGAGCTGTAATTAAAATGAGTGCCCTGCAAATTGAATAGTTTCTTCCAAAAAGCACTAAGAAAGACAGAGTCTCTATCACATACTATAGAACTTGGCGTACCATGGAGTTTAAAAATATTCTCAAAAAGTGCTTGTGCCACTTTAGTTGTTGTATATGGATGTGATAATGGAATAAAGTGCGCATATTTGGATAACCTATCCATCGATAAAATCCATGGATATATCAGTCCATTCCTGCATAGGAATGGATAGAGGATGAAGAAAATTAGGCAAGGCTAATATCAGTGCCTTAGTCATGGCTATTTTGAGTAATTCAAAGGCTTTTATAGAATTTTCAGTCCATAAAAAACATTTTTTCGTAACATCAAAGTCAAGGGAGCTGCAATTCCTCCATATCCTACAATGAACTTGCAGAAGTAACCAGTTAATCCCAATAAAACCTCTCAAAGCTTTCACAGTAGTTAGTTTTGGCCATTCCGCCTTTCCTTTGATTTTGTCAGGATCCACTTTTACTCCATTCTCATCAATAATGTTGACGCGAAACCCCAGCCTATTAGAGACTGAAACGACACATACTCTAGTAAAAAGAACTTAATTCAGAAAATAATTCCCCAATCTAAAGCACCCTTAATTAACATGCAATTAAGAACACTTATAATAGATTGATTTTAAGAGCAGCAAGAATAAGAAACATACAAGTTAGTATCAAACCTTATTCGTGATGCAATGTCAAGAACCAAGATCTCTCTTAAGCTCTCAAAGAAGAATCGCATAAAGCAATTGTATTGAATAATTGATAATCTGTGTGTACAATATAGAAAAAGAGATGCTTTATATAGCCTAAATAAAGACCCATGATCTTTGCCACTTCCCACTACTATATATGGACCCATGGTCTTTGCCACTTCCCACAACTATGCATGGACCCATGATCTTTGCCACTATCCACTACTAGATAACTACCCACTACCAAATAACTACCCACTACTGGTTAACTATCAACTACTAAATAACTACCCACTATAAATACAAAATTTGAATTGTCAATAAGGACACATTTGGCCTAATTGACTTGGAATAGCCAGATTGTTCTTCAACTTCAAAATGAAATTGCAAAGCTTCAACATATTCCTTCATAAATCCTTGAAGTGCTTCCTTCAACCTCTTGGATCTCAGCCTTGTAATTGGTCCTTGAGGCAATGCTAGCTCATCATTTTTGGTGTTGTTGGTTGTGCTTACATCATCCCCTCCCTCTTGAAAAGGATTCGTCCTCGAATCTGTACCAAAATCAAAAGGAGACAAATCAAAAGCATTAAAGGTAGCACTTACACCAAACTCACCTGGCAGATCAATTATGTATGCGCTATCATTGATTCGTTTCAGCACTTGATATGGTCCATCCCCTCGTGCATCAAGTTTTGATTTCCTTTGATTCGGAAACCTCTCCTTTCGCATATGGATCCAAACCCAATCACCTGGTCTGAATACAACTTTCTTGCGACCCTTATTGGCCTATTTCTCATACATTTTGTTGCGCTTCTCAATATGCTCACGCGCTTTCATGTGTATTGATTTAACCATTTCAGCCTTCGCTTTTCCATCTAAATTAGACAGCTCGTTCAAAGGTAAAGGCATTAAATCTAATACAGTTGATGGATTAAAACCATACACAATCTCAAAAGGTGAATAACCAGTAGAAGAATGGACAGCGCGATTATAAGCAAATTCAACATATGGCAAACATTCTTCCCAAGTTTTCAAGTTCCTACCCACAATAGCACGAAGCATAGTTCCTAAAATCTTATTAACAACTTCAGTTTGACCATCTGTTTGTAGATGACAAGTAGTAGAAAATAAAAGTTTAGTACCCAATTTCCCCCACAAAACACGCCAGAAATGACTAAGGAACTTAGAATCTCTATCAGAAACAATAGTCCTAGGTATACCATGCAAACGGACTACTTCCCTGAAAAACAAATCAGATACGTTCGTTGCATCATCAGTTTTATGACATGGAATAAAATCCATCTTGCTAAAGCGATCTACAATAACAAACACTGAATCTCTACCTCTTTTTGTCCTAGGTAAACCTATCACAAAATCCATAGATATATCAGTCCAAGGTTCAGTAGGTACAGGCAAAGGAGTATACAACTCATGTGGCAAGGACTTAGATTTAGCCTGTTTACATGCAAAGCATTGAGCACAAATTTTCTCTACATATTTTCGCATGTTAGGCCAATAAAAGTGTTCATTCAACATGTCTAAAGTCTTTTGCACACCAAAATGTCCCATTAATCCTCCTGAATGTGATTCTCTAACAAGCAACTCACGCACTGAACAATTAGGTATGCATATTTGTTTTCCCCTAAAGAGAAACCCATCATGCAAATAAAACTTTTTAAATGCCCCATGTTCACATGCCTTAAATACATCAGAAAAATCAGTATCATTCTCATACATATCTTTCAAATGCTCAAATCCTAACAACTTATTCCTAGCCAACAAACTGTTCAAATAACGTCTTTGGGATCTTAATTTATTAACTATTTTAAGTTTTGAAGAGATTTAATTCTAACTGACTAGCCGCGTGGTGAGTTTGAGTTAGATTATGCAAATTCTTATTTGTTACACTGATTGTTACTTGTGTTTGAATAATCTAAGCAATTACGGACTTCAAGCATTCAAACTAACAATATACTTGTATTACCCGGCTAGACGCCGGCATCGGAATGCTTACTTTCCGGCGGGATTTCCGTTGGAATCTGGAATTCGAGGATGTCGGAGGTTCCTAGAAGGGTAAAAGAGAAGGTTTTCAAAAAGATTTTTAAGTGTTTTATGGTTTGAATGCAAAGGATTTGAGTTTTGAAAGAAAAGACCAAGGAGGCATTTGCCAGGTTCGGCCGCCGAAAGTGAAGTTCGGCCGCCGAACGGTGTATGGTTTTGCTGCCTCCGAAGTCCATGTTCGGCCGCCAAACGTGGTGGAGGTTTGCATGCAGGTTTGGCCGCCGGAAATGGTTGACCAAGCTGCCTATAAAAGGCACCTTGTCTGGAAAAAGGGGGAGTTTTCTCTCCATTCTTGGGCTAAGGTGAGTTCATGCTCTCCTTGGGTTGTTTTCATGGTTTTTCTTCAAATCCTTCAAGGTTTTCATGAGTTTTCTCCTTGTGTTGAAGAGTTGTGAGCTTGGAGCAAGGAGGTGGAGCTTGGAGACTTTTGGAGCTTGGATCTCTAGATCTTCAAGTTTGGGTCGCACCAACTCTTGATCTTCAAGAGGTAAGTGTAGATCCTTGGCTTTTATGGGGTTTTAAGTGAGTTTTATGAAGGGAAAAGGGTTAGGATTGCATGAGTTGCATGGTTATGCATGGTTTTGGCTTATGTTGATCATGAGCTATTTGTATGCTAGATGTGTTGTTTGTTGGAGTTTAAGCTTATTTTAAGCTCCTTTATGCATGTTTTAGAGAGGTTGGATGCATGTTTTGGGTGTTTGGAAGGTTTGGGAGGCTTGTATGCATGAGAGGCTGAGTTCTGGGCGAACTCAGGTTCGGCCGCCGAAGCTGCCTGTGGATGCATGGTTTGGCCGCCTAACCTTGCCTCCGAAAGTTGAGTTTCAGCTTTGAAGCAGACTTTCGGCCGCCGAAAGAAGGTTCGGCCACCGAAGATGCCTGCCTTTCGGATCTGGAGAGGGGGTTCGGCTGCCGAAGGTACCGCCGAAAGTGCCTGCCTTTCAAATCTGGAGAGGGGGTTCGGCCGCCGAAGGTGCCCTGTCCAGCCTTCCTTTGCTTGTTTTTCCATGCATGCTTGAGGTGTTTTAGGGGGTTTTAGGGGGAATGTTAAGAGCTATGATAGAGTTGTTTGATCCCTCATTTGAGTCCACCTGTCTAGGATCGGACCTGAGGAATCGAGGTGTTTAGCAGTGTTAGCTGCTTCAGAGTGAGTCCAGAGTTAGCCCAACAGTTGCTAGAGGTAAGTAGAACCGAACTATATTTTTAAATAAATGAATGTTTTAGCATGTTCCATGCATCACGAATGCCATGTCTATAGTAGGTTGTATTGCATTAGTAACCACGAAGATGACGCATTGCATTGTTTATTGTGGATGTGGATGGACAACAGGACGACTCATTAGCCCTCTAATTTTTATTGCATGTAACAGAAGTCCTGAGGAGCTCCTTTGAGGGCCGGGCACAGAGTAGAGGGAGTTGTGAGTCAGTCCATCCTTGATGTGATTTATTGTGATGTGATGCATTCCATGATGGCATATGTTTTACTGTTTTTATTGTTCTGTTCACTGGGCTTTATAGCTCACCCCATTCCTTTAACCCCATATTTTCAGGGCCAGAGAAGTCAGAGTCAGCAAGAGTAGAGTATGAGCATGGCTATGGGTATGTTTATGTAATAGAAGTGTTGTGGACATGATGCAAAGTAAAGTTATGTTATGTACAGACATGTTATGACATGTAATAGTACTGTGCTTGGCCCTAGTGTATGGATAATCCTTTTGTACATGGAACTTTTATATGTTTTATGATGAAATGTGTTGACCCAGGCTTAACATATGATATGTTAACCCAACTGGAGCATTTGATGAGGGCTCCAGTAAGGGGTTTTTATGTTTATAGTTACAGAGTGGTACCAGAGCAGGTATCCATAACAGAGTATGCTCAGGTTACGCCTAGTATATAGAGAAAAGTTTTAAATGAAAAGTTCAAAGTTTTTATGGAACTGTTTGATCATGTATGGGATTTATCAGGTACACATAGTGTATAGTAGGCTTGCTACGGGTTCCGGTGACCTTAAGTCGATCTGAATCCTAGCGCCGGTAGCGGTCCGGTTTCCGGGTCGTTACAATACTACTTTGAAATCAAGAACAATGGGCCCTATTAATCCAATGACAAAACAATAATAGCATGAAGAATAAAATTTACATAAATATTGAAGAATAAAAGATGAACAATGAAGTTTAGATCCCCCAATTCATATACAAACCAAAACTTCAACTAGAAATAAAATATTTAGCCACTCATGAAATACAAAGAAAATACAAAAGATAAAGCAGATTCGGTGCTGGAGAGAGTATTGTTCTGCGGCTGTCCTCAATGTTTATATAGGCATTAAACCCTAGCAAAATCCCTTTTGGAATGGTAATTCTTCTTTAATTTGATTTAGGATTCCTTCTTTTAATATATTTTTTCATGAATATAATTCCTTGATTTGAGGAAAACTTTGTAGCACATGTTTGAGGAGATTTCGCGTGGGTCTTGTGGCTTTAATGAGAAAACCAAGTCTCTTAATTTTCAAATCTAGAATTTTTCTGTCTGCTGTTGATTCTGTACAATCTGTCGATTTGCTCAATTGGTTTGAGCAAATCGTTTGAGCAAATTACTGTCTAAAAATGTTATGCAGGTCTAGACAGTTCTGGGTTTCTATGCAATCCCAACTTCTGTGCAGTACAATGAAAGGTTTGTCTAAATTGATTGGTCAAGTCAGTTTCCACACTTTTAAACCGTTTTTCATCAAATCTACTTTTTTTTATACTTTTCTGCAATACATGACCAAATTTATAAAATTTGCTAGAAAAATACTTGATTAAGTACTAAGAACCGTAGGAAAAAAATATCTAAATTATATTTGATCAATTATCTCTGGACATATGTTTACTCAGTGACGGATGCAAAAATTTAAATCAAGAGGCTCAATTTTATCTTTTCAGTGACAACTTCAATTTCACTTAATTTATAAAAAATACTTATTTACATGCATAAAGTTCTTAAAGTAAAATTAAATTTTAAGTAAAGAAAAAAAAATCACATGTATAAAATTTTATAAATTAAATTAATTTGGTCACATTAAATATTGAATATGAGTTTTTAAAATTTTTTAATATGAGTTGTCCAAATTATTATTTATTAAAAAATATTATTTAATTTTAATGTTTGGATTTATATTTAAGATTTTTTAAATTTTAAATATAATTGTGAATATTAAATTTATTTTTTATTTATACTAAATAGTGGTGGTGTTAATTGTACTAAACGATAAAATTATTATCATTTAATTTTATCAAATTATTATCGTTTAATTTTGTCAATTCATAAAAAATTAAAATATAATTAATAAATTTAAAACACAATTAATAATATACATGATCAATTTAATATTTTTTTAATAAATGGGTATTTAATTATCATAATTTTTATAATTTCAAGTATTTAATGGGTTAATTTCAATCATTATGAGATTTAAGTATATATTAAGTCAATAAATTAAATAATCACTGAATAATTTACTTTATAAATATTTAAAAAAATTAAATAGTAAAATTAAAATCTCAAAAATTAAACGTAAATTTTTTTAATTGAAAAAAATAGATAAGAAAATAAATATAAATTAAGATGACAACTTTAAAATTATATTGGTATTGGAGACTTTATTTATAAGTGAATTATTATTAGATTTCTGAATTTTTAAAAAATTAATTAAATAAATATAAATTAAGATGACAACTTTAAAATTATACTAGTATTTGAGACTTTATTTATAAGTGAATTATTATTAAATTTTTAAATTTTTAAAAATTTTATTAATTTTCATCTTTATAAAAATCACTCGATTTTTATGTATTTTATGAAATTAAATTATTTAATTTATTTATTAAAATAACTGTTAGTCAATTTATTTTATTTTTTATTAAAGAAAATAAATAGTATAAATATTTAAATATATATGTACTAAATGATATATATAATTAAAATGATATAAATTTAATAATATAAATATTAAGACATGTTAATGAATTTATAAAAATTAAAAATTTATTTTATAAAATACAAAAATATTTTAATTGAATAATTTTCAAGTGGAATAAATTAATAATTTTTTTTAAAAATTTAAAGATTGAATAATAATTTTTCTTCAATTAATAAAAATTATATAAATACTTTATTAAATTTTAAAAAAATTCAGGTAACCATGGCTCCCTCGTCCTAAGTGGGTCCGCCACTGCCTCCAATTCCCCCTCTTCTATTGCTTCAATGAAGAACAATTTTTTACACTTGTGTCCAAATGTATATTTCTCATCAGAATTATAACACAGTCCTTGTTCTCGTCTTTTTTGAAGTCTTGCCGCAGAAAGCTTGTGTACTGGCATGGGACAATCAAGAGTGGTGCGTTTAGAGCCTCCCGAAGCCGTCGCACTCCATTAGGTGGTAGAGTTGCGATTTCGAGAAGAAAAAATTAGGCTGGTTAGGCATTTCACTTCTTGGCTTTTAATTTTAAGTTCGGGCTAACCCAATTGCTGCAGTCAAATTTTATGGATTTTGAATTCGTACATCCGCTTGCAACCCATCTTTGAGCCCACTTATAAAGCATTCAGCTTCTTGCTGATCTGTTAAAGTACCATACATTGTATGATGAAACCTTTCAAATTGAGTTTGATAATCAGCAGTTGTTTCCGTTGAAAAAATAGGATAAAAGTAATAAAATTTAAATTGTGTTAAATACTGTTTTTAAAATTTTATTTTATAATCTTTTACGATAAAACAAATTTTTTTAAAATTTAATTTCAGAATCAGAACAACAAAAATTTATTTTTAATTTATAACTCAGAAAAAATATAAAGAAGAAAAATAATAAAATAAAAAATTAGAATGTCTTTATTTGTAAAGAGGAAAACTATTTATAGTACAAAATATATGTATAGTCAACGGTTATAAATATTTTGAAATAATATAATAAAATCAGGGTAAGATTTAATATTAAATTTAAATATTAAATTTGTAACACTTAAAAATTTTCGCAAATAAAACTTTTTATGACTATAAAATTTTTTAAAATTTAAACTAATTTTACAATGGTTTCAACTTGCACTAATTCACTAAAGAAATCTACATCTTCAGTTACTGCAAAACGCTCCAGCAGTCCAGCTTCCATTCCATCCCAAGTGACAAAGTGCCCTAGGTTTTTGCAGCACTGGTACCATAACTGAGCATCTTTCTCCAAATGATAAGCTGCCAATCTCACTTGATCATGGGGACCAGTCCCTTTAAATTCATAAAATTGGTCTGCTCCACATATCCACAATGTGGGATCTTCTGTACCATCAAACCGTGGAAAATCAAGTTTGGCAAGCTTTGGTATGACCAATTCACCTACTTCTCCGGCACCACCCTGTCCAAGTGGTCCCCGATTCCTATTGACGAACCCTTCTTCCGACACATTTAACCGGGAGTTCATTGCCATCACCAACTCTTCCATCTGCTTAAGGAGTCACTTCCTGACTAGAACTCAAGTTCTCTACTTGATTTTCTAGTTGCAAGAGACATCGACCGTGGGCTATTGTGGCTCTGATATCAAAATGTTATGGTTTTGCATAATAGTTATTTTATTAAATAAATCATTAATTAACTTGTTTTGACTTTAATTAAAAAAATAAATACATAAATATTTAAAATTATAGAAAATATGTATAAAATTACAAGATTTAAATAATATAAATATTCAATATAGTTGATAATTTCTTTAATAAAACAAGCTAAAAAGTTTAATTTTATAAAATATTGAAACATTTAAAACAAACAAGTAAATTATCTAAAAATCTAATAATAATTTTCTCTTTAATTTATAAAATTTAAAAAATAAGTGATAAAATTTAGAAATGAAATGGTAAACTTCCCTAGTTTTCATAATTCAGTTGAATATGGACGAAATGAGTTGTTGTAATCCTCTCATAAATGAATGCCTTTAACGTCTAACTAACAATCTCTCCACCGCCAAAAGTTTGAAGCCATTACGAATAACGGCCACCGAGCTATCCAGACTCTTAGTTACATTCTGCCATGACGTTCACGAGACGGCTATTTAATTTTTCCAATTATTTAATTAGTATTGCCATATTTTATCCCATTTCACATCTAACTTCAAATTGTTATGTATCCTTTTAAAGGCCCTTGGCAGCTGTGTTCATTAATGGGATTTCCTTGTATCTTTTCTTTGAATATTGTTGTGTGGAAGCAATACACTTTCAGCTCTGGAATATTGATGTACTTTTTAATAATTATTTCTTAAAGATTGAATTAATGTCATTTTCCATCTGCAATTACTTGAAAGGTTTTGCTTTAAAAAAAATTGATAACTAGGAAATTAATTTAATTTAATTTTTTGATAATTCATGATTCTAAACAAGGAAAAATTGTTGGGATTTTCTTAAGTCACTGTCTTTATTTAATGATATGAAAATTAAGATTAATATTACCCTTATATTTATTGATAAAGTTTAGTTTAGTCTTTTAGCTTTTTGTTCAAATTAATCAAGAAATGTCAATTTAAGACCTTTTTATCCCAAATATCAAAACTGAGTTTCTTGATTTTTGGACTAAATCAAGAATTAGCCCAAAAATCAGTAAATTGAACTTTAAAAAAAAAAATTCTAAATCAATAAATTTAGCATAGAAAATTTTTAATTTTAGCTAAATTTGGGTTTTAAGTCGAAACTTCTGAGTTAATGTAGATAAAAACTTGAAAATGTAGGGTGAAGTTGATAATTTAACCATATTAATATTGATATTTTTATTCTTTAAAAGTTCCAAAAATACAATAAAAAAAGGAAACTACTAAACTTTCTAAAAAATTACAAATTATCCTAAACTATATATAAAACTCCAATTAAACTAGATCTTTTGGGGAATATTATTATTGTATCCTACAGTCAGTTTCCCATTATTTTTTAAAAAATCAAATATATTTTAGTCATTTAGAAAAATGATTAACAATTAGATAGTATATTTAGAAAATCATTAAAATTCAGAATTTAATAACTAATTTCTATAGTTTAAAGTAGAAAGGAAAAGATTTTTTAAAAAAGAAACTTCACATTTTTTTTAATAATTTACCCTAGAAGCTAGAGGTAGATTTGTTTATGAATATGAATTCCAATTTCATTTTTATAAATTGTTGATCCTGATACTTAATATTTTGCAAAGTGTGTTAAACATTGTGTAAATTAATTATGTGATATTGACAATTAGATAGTATAATATCAGTCCTTAATTTGGGATGAAATTTTGAGTTTACATTTTTTGGTTCTCAAAAATAATAAATTAAATAATTAAAAAAAGACAAAAAAAAAACAGCTAGTGTATCAAATAAATAGTGGACCTACCCACACATAACGCAAGGATCATTTATTATCCTCTCTTAAATGAATTCCCCAACAACCATTTATATGTTTCCTAAATGCTGAAAAAATAAAAAATAAAAAATAAATAAACCCATAAAAATCACAAAATTATATAAAAATAAATTTAATAATAATTACATTCATATATTTAATTTAATTCATCTGAATAAATACAAAAAATTTTAGATTTTACTCGCTCGATCCTCAATTTTTCGATTAAAAAAAATTTAATAATCGTCAAATTTAATATTTTCATGTAAATTTTGTATTTATTAGATATATTTTTATTATTATACATAAATTTTAATATAAATATTTAATCTAATATATTAAACTCGTTCCATATGTAGTAATTTATATTGGACACTCATAAAATAAAAATATATATTTTTCATTACTTTTTCAGCACATCATAAATAAAGGCAGTTGGGAGTTAATTAATTATAAAGACCACTTCTATTTTTTTTGACTAATTTGTAAAGTGTTCACATCCATGGAGCCCTTTTTAATCTGCCTGCTCTATGTCCTTGGCTGACAACTGCAACAACATGGGTCATTGGTCACAACACAAGCTCCATTTCTTGGCCTTTCTCATTCTTGCTTCTGCCATTGATGAAGCTCTTGGAGATGCTATGGTCAGTGGCTCTGTCTTCTGTGACCAATGCAAGGATGGCCAATTATCTCTCTTCGACTATCCCATTTCTGGTTAGATCCTTAGCCATTTTCTTCATTTTCTGTCTGGATATCACCCTTTTATTTTTATTTATTTTGTTAGTCGGTCCGATTAAGGTTTTAACTCAGACGACTACAGTATCATTAAGCTAAACTGTAGTATTAAAATTGTTGCAGGAATCAAAGTCACAATGACCTGCGAAGATAGTAATGGCCAAATCACAACGTCAAGAGAAGAGACCACAGACTGGTTTGGAAAATATGCAATGAGGTTCGATGGTGCCCCAGATTTGAGCAACTGTTATGCTCAGGTTTCAAGCAATGGTCAGGGTTCAAATGGGTGTGGTGCAGTAGCTGGTCCTGCACAAAAGCTCAGTCTAATGTTCAGGATGTTTGATATGGAAATTTACAATGTGGATTCTTTGCTTTCTCAGCCTGCTCAGCCTATGTCATTTTGTCCAAGGTCCAAAAAACCAGTGCCGGCACCTGTAAATCCTGTAAGGCCTCCGGTGCCTGTATCACCTGTGACGCCGCCGCCTCCACATTTCAAGCTCCCTCCGATGCCTAGATTGCCTCCACTTCCTCCTATGCCACCAGTGCCTTTCTTGGAACCATCAGCTTGTGCACACCAGTAAGCTGATTACCTTCCTTTTTTTTTATTATTAATTTTTAGCAGAAGCTTGAGCATACTGATCACAGAGGAGAAAGTTTAAGATAATTAAAGAACTAGGGGCCTATTTTGTTTTTTCAAATTTATTTTTATAACCTCACTTTAAATATTTCAAATTTATTTGAGTTAAGTCGGTAATTTAGGTTTTCGTATAGTATTAAGTAGTGAAATTAAATAATATCAGTTTTTTTTTAATTAGATATTGAGTTTATATTTTTAAAATATATATGAAAAGGAGTATATGGTATAAATTTAAATTAATTGAATAAGTGATTTCGGATCAAAAATTATATAGTAAATAAAAAAGTGCCATAAATCACACGTTAGAAATAAAAGCGTGGGAACAGGTACACATGCAAGCTTTAATTATATGTGAAAAATACGGAGCAAAGCATTACATAAAGAAAGAATAGTGTGGTTGTGAAATGTTACTAGGTAAGGTCTCACCGCACGTGATATGAAAACTGAATAATGTGAAAGCCTTGAGTTCATAACTGAATGAATCCATAAAAGCATTAAAGCAGACAAATAAATTAATGCCTAACATGAATTCAAAGTTTCATAAAGAAATACCTACTTCATATGAGTTGTGAACATCTTGAATTCGATCTTCACTAACTATTCCAATAAAAAATGGTTAAATTAATTTAGTCTATTTCCAATTTTTTTAGATTACTCTTGAAAAAATTGAAGATTAATTTAATCCAAAAGTCGGGAATTTACGGACTAAATTTCTTAATTTTTTAAATATAATTCAAAATAAAAGGCTTAATTGAAACATATAGATTTATTTAGATAAAAAGTAAAAATAAGTTAAACAGTGCATCTCAAATAAATACATATATAAATGTACTACTACATTTTTAAGATTTGGGTAACGGTATTTTAATGTCAGTTTGTAAAGTTATTATCATAATACTAATAAGAAAATAGTTTACCATCAGTTTAAAATTTTTTTAAAAAAATTAAATTTTTTACTATATATTGTAATATGTTTTAATAAAAATATTTATTATTATTTTTAATAATATTATAATTTTAGCCGTACTTTTTATTTATTGCGAAAATATAAAAAAACCATTATTTTATATTATAACAGTAGAGGCATATATAGTATTTTAAACCGATTTTTATAATATTAGTGCCACTGAATATTAACAATATATATCGCTTAAGACTTGGATAATGCAAGTAGATGTATACTCTTAATGAAAAATTTTCAAGCATCTATGTTAATGTGAATGGCAGGAATTGGACAAAGCCAGAGTACAAATGCTATTGGAGGGCACTGAATCCAGAGACGAAGGTAGGAGTTGTGTTTGGGTTGGTTGCAGCAAGAAGATATGGAGCTGATATGACATTATGGCAAGCTCTACAAGGCAGAGGAGATCCTTACAGGACTCTTCTGAGGGAAGCCACAACTGCACTCCTCAATTCTTACAATAGTCTTCAATTCTCTTACAATTCAATAAGTGTTGTTACACAAATGAACTTGTCCTTGATGGGCTCCCAAAGGAGTGTTCTCCTCACTGCTCTTAGGTTTATGAGAGCCAATTCTGGCTATGGCCATACTACTTGCAAATTCACCCCATGCAAGTAACTTAATTATATTTTATCATATCACCATGCCATTTATGTCTCCATTGGATATGAATTTTATTATCTCTATATATAGACTACAGATTTAGTATGAGCTTTGATTCTATCTCCTTGTTTGTTTAACAGTACAATTATTTTAAATTTGCCAATAGTTTTTTTTTTTTTTTTTTTTTTTTTTTTTTTTTTTTAACTTATTCACTGGTTATTTGTTAAAATAAACATATGATTCTAGTCAAACATGCACTTGTTAATAAGAATATAAGAGAGATAAAAGAGAATGAACACAAAAATTTAATAAAGTTCAACTGTAATTTCTACATTTATAAATGATATAATAATAAAAAGTTATATAATCTCTCAAATGCCTCAAATCCTAAACTGTTATTCTTATTTTATATTTGTTGCCATAAGAAGCCTATATATGAAAATTTTATAGTAGATATATTATTCTTAGTCATTTTATATTTGTTGCTATTTTAGAAATATTTTATGGATGGTAAACTTAATTAAATGTCATATTATATATTTATTGTTGTCCCAAGACACTATAAGAGGGGTGAATGAATCATTTTACCAAGTTTTCAGCCCTTATTCTAAACTTTAATAAAGAATTATGACTACTAATTCTGAGTGAAAAAGAATGATAGTTTAAAATAAATATTTCAAATATTTTCTTGAAAGATTAAGAAACCAGCTTATTATAGATAAATACGTACTAAGCAGATGCAGACAATGCAAAACAGAAATAAAATTAACAAGCTAATTTTACCATATTCTTATAAGTATTGATTTAACTTATAAATATATATATCTCAGAGAAATAATGAAAGTCTAAAAGTAAAGAGATTGGGGATAAGAAAATTAAATACAGAGAATGTATAGTGATTCGGCAAACACGGTTTACATCTACTCTCTCAAAGACTTTCCTTAAATCTTCACTCCACTAAACCTTTTTTATTGCGTAAGAGAACAACCTTACATATAACAACAAGCTTTCCAGATGCTTGTAAACCATTACAAGTTTGATACACCACTCAAATATCTACCTAAATTTCAATAAGTGCTTAAAATCTCTATCAAGTGAATATATACACTTAATCAACCTTATACAGGTTTTGATTCAGAAAGAAATACTCTCAACAACTCTCGGCAATGACAGCATAATGCTATTAAGATAAGAGAGAAAAAATTTGCTAATGAAGATCATAAATTTGAATGAAAAGCTTTAAACACAAGGGTTTTGATTGCTCTTAGAAAATCATTTCTCATTTATGAAGAAATTTAATCTCTTAAATGGGTGTCTGAAAATTTTTCTTCTTAGATGTAGAGGTAGATCAACGATAATAAATTTTAAAAATAGCAGCTGTTATAATATTGAAATTCGTACAGACTAAAATTAGTTAAACTCGTCGACTGAAACTAGTTAGCTAAAAATAAACGCATGCATAAATTAGATATCTAAATTTAAATTGTATCTAAAATTAGATGTCTAATTTTAGCCTTCTAAAATTTTAATAAATTAAAACAATAATTTTCAAATTCTTGATTTTCAAAATTTTCTAAAATAAAAATTCTTCTTTCAGAAATTATTTAAATAGAATGAGAGTAAAAAGTTTTATTATTGGCATATCAACTCACTCACTCAATTACAATGAATCGTAAAGATACTTAGCTTCACTTTTCTTCCTTTGATTTATCTTGTATTGCCTTAAGAGTCTTCTTCCTTTTTTATGTAGAGAATTTCTTTGATTTGTCAATACTTTCCGGATACTCTACTTTTAATATTGAAGATGGTTAGAAAAACATAATTTATTAAGTTTTGATATCATTAAAATCAATCTCTTCCAAAACTTATGGGACCAACAATCTCCCCATTTTTTATGACAAAACTTAGTGATTTCAACAGAAAATAAAAACATATGTACTGTAATTGAGCAAGAGTTAAAAAAGCTCCCCTTAAACATATGCACACAGGATATACATTCAATGTCATTTTCAAAAGCAATATCAGATTAGCAATATATATTCAAAAGAAAAACAAATTCAGCATCATAACCAAATAACAAACAAAACAAATAGCAAATAGTAGAACATGACCAATTTCTTTCCCTTTTTTCATCAACAAAAAGGAAACATGAGTCAAAAACTGTTCAAATGATCATGCATAAAACTTTAAGAAAATGTTTCAAAAGTAGTTTTAAAAAAATAGATGTGAATATAGATATCCATTGGTTTGTCTTTATTGTCAATCTCTCCAAGTTTTGCTATAACGACCCGAAAACCGGACCACTACCGGCGTTAGGATTCAGATCGACTTAAGGTCGCCGGAACCCGTAGCAAGCCTACTATACATCCTGGGTACCTGATAAAATCCCATACATGATCATACATTATCAAAAAAACTTAAACATTCCATGAAACCAAGCTCAACCTGTACATGTATCATACTAAAAACCTAAAACCCATACTAGAGCCCTCATCAAATGCTCTAGTATGGTTAACATCACATGCCTTAAGCTTGGTTCAAACATAACTCATAATTAAAACTTTTACATAATGATCATGTTAAGAGGGATTACAAAGGTAAATAAAACTAGGACCAAGTACAATTCTAATCCGTTAAAATTTACATGTCCACACTATACTATTACAAAAAATTATACCAGCTACTATGCCGACTTTCCGAGCTATCTTAGACCCTGCAAACCTAGGATTAGGGGAAAGGGATAAGCTACAAGAGCCTAGTGAGCAGAACATAAAAACAGTTTAGTAAACATATGCTCATATGAAATGCGTCACAACACAAACAATACATATCAAGATGGACTTGTCACTAGTAACCCTCTACATATTCCAATGTGCCCGACCCTCAACGGAGCTCCTCAGGACTTTCGCTTAAACATAACATAACATATCCAAAATACCAGGGGTGTAGAATGGGCCTCACATGAACTTTCCCTTACATATTGCCAGGGGCGTAGAATGGGCCTCACCTGGACTTCCGTATCGTATCATATCATATCGTCTCGAGGGCTAGTGGGTCATCCAATATCCATCTACATCAATAGTAAATTATGCAATGTATCATATTCGTGAATTCTAATGCAAACATCCTAATACATAAACATGGCACTCGTGATGCATGAGCATGCTTAAAAGTTTGATTACTTTAAAACAATAGTTTAGTTCAGTTCTACTCACCTCTGGCTGACGCTCGCCTAACACTGACGCAGATAACTCATTGAAGGTCTTAACGGTCTCCTAGGTCTGATTCTACACAGATGGACTTAAATGAGGGACCAAACATAACTATTACATTACTCTAAATAACTCCCCAAAAACTCCTTTAAACATACCAAAACATGCATATAAAACAAGCAAAGGAAGGCTGGGCAAGAAACTTTTGGCGGCAGGTTCGGCGGCCGAAGGTCCCTCACAGACCCGAAAGTTAGGGACTTTCGGAGGTGGGCTCGACGGCCGAAACCCCTTCACTGATCTGAAAGTCCATACTTTCAAGGGCAGGTTAGGCGGCCAAAAGGCTACCTCCACCAGCAGGTTCGGCGGCCGAACCTTGCTTTGACGGCCGAACCTGGGTTCTCCAGCAAGGCAGAACTCGATTCTGCCCTATGCATACAGCCACCTAACTCTCCAATCCTCACACTCAACAACTCAAAACATGCATACTCACCCATTAAGCATAAGGGGCATAAAAACTAGTCTAAGCCCCAACAAACAACAACAAAAACTCATAAGAGCAAACATTCATCATCAAAGCTAACACAAACCCTAAAACTTTTAGATCTAATCATTTCATGCATTTTTAACCCCTTAACCCTTCTTAAAACTTAATTAAAACATAAGAAAAATAAGGATCTAGGCTTACCTCTTGGAGATCTAAAGGGTGACAGCAACCCCTGTAACGACCCGGAAATCCGACCCGTTACCGGCGCTAGGATCCAGATCGGCTTAAGGCCGCCGGGACCCGTAGCAAGCCTACATACCTCCTGTAAACCTGTGGAATCCCATACATAACAACATATACATGATCTGTAAAAATTTTTCTTTTCTCTTATCCAAGCAAAACCTGTGCATGCACAAAATCATACATAAACCCCACACTGGAGTCCTCATCAAATACTCCAATGGGGTATCATCATCATACATATCAGCTTGGATAATCATGGTCATTAACATCATTACTCATTAAACATTCTGTACATAATGGGGATTCACACACCTCTAGGTCAAGCACTACTATAATCCTCAATACATCATCAAATCATTCATTACATTACATGGTCATAAATACTCATTACATCATGTTCATGTCCACTACTATCTATTACATCATACATGACTTAACTTCACTCTAGCCGACTTCCTGATCTATCCTGTACCTGCAACTCTGGGGATAAAGGGAGTGGGGTGAGCTACTAGAGCCCAGTGAGCAGAATAATAAAACATCAATTTAAATCATGCTTTCATGTATGCGCCATAACACAAACATTTCACAACAAGGATGAACTTGTCACCATTTAGCCCCTATCTTTCTTACTTATACATGCCGGGGGCGTAGAGCCGTAGCAGGCACATCCGGACTTCCATAATCTGTCATAGTGCCAGGGGCGTAGAGCCGTAGCAGGCACACCTGGACTCACATAGGCTATCATGACATACAAGGGCTAATGGATCATTCAACATTCATCCACATCAACAACAAAGTAAGCAATGCAACATATTCGTGAATTCTAATGCAAACAGCCTAATATATCTCATGGCATTCATGATGCGTGATTCATGCTAAAACATTTTATTAATTTACTTTAAAACTTAAAGTTTATTCCACTCACCTCTGGCTAGCTCTGAAGAGACTCTGAAGCAGCTGGCTCACTGCTGGGGGTCTCGGTTCCTCGGGTCCGAACCTACACAGGTGGACTCAAATGAGGGACCAAACATACATGAACATGACTCTTAATTACTCCCCAAAAACCCCCTAAAACATCCTGAAAACATCACATGAAAACATGCAAGAAATGGCTGAACAGGGCACTTTCGGCGACAGGTTCGGCGGCCGAAAGTCCCTTTGCAGCCGAAAGTCATGCAGGTTCGGCGGCACTTTCGGCGGCCGAACCTCCCAGACAGAGACGAAACTTGAGTTTCGGGGGCAGGCTTCGGCAGCCGAAACTGCCTCCACAAGGGGGTTCGGCGGCCGAAAGTCACTTCGACGGCCGAACCTGAGTTTCTGCCGAAGGGCAGAAACTTAGGTCCCTTGTGTCCACAGCCTCCAAAACGCCTCAAAACATGCATAAACTTGTTTCTACACATGCATACACATCATACATCACACCTAGGGGTCTCAAACTATAATATACCCCAACTACAACACTTCAAACAACACATTTCCAACATACATTGTTCAAAACACAACATAAACCCATAAACCTAACAACAAGCCTAAACATGCATTCTACCCCATCAACTTGCATAAAACTTTCATAAAACATAAAAGAAGTATAGATCGAAGCTTACCTCTTGAAGATCGAGAGGAAGAACGACCCTAGCTCGGAAAAATGGAGGGATTTAGCTCCAAGACTTCCAAGCTCCAAAACTTGTTTCAAAAACTTAAATCTTCAAAACCAAGGGAAAACAAGTGAAAATCTTGAAAGATTTAGAGGAAGAACATCAAAAATGGGTGAGGGGCGGCGGAAAGCTCACCTTGGCCGAAAATGGGGAAAAACTCGCCCGTTTTCAGCTAAGGGACCCTTTTATAGTGGCTGGCCAGACCACGTTCGGGGGCCGAATGTGCCTCCGCATGCATGCCATGTTCGGCGGCCGAACATGAGGTTCGGTGGCCGAACCTGGACTTCCCTCACTCATGCTTTCGGGGGCCTAACGTGCCTCCAAAACGCATGCATGTTCGGCGGCCGAACTTGACTTTCGGCGGCCGAACCTGGGTTTTCCTCCAAAGACTTTTCATGTAAAAACTCATTTAATTTCTTACTTAAAAACATGAAATACATGAAAACATTTCATAAAATCATAGTTTTACCCCTTCTAGAGGTTTCCGACATCCGAGGTCCCACCGGACGGTAGGGATTCCGATACCGGAGTCTAGCCGGGTATTACATTCTCCCCCCCTTAAGAACATTCGTCCCCGAATGTTCCTCAACTAACATACAAAGCATGGCATCAATCATAACATACAACATAGCATACAATATATCATACATGCAACACATAGAATAACTAACACTCACCTCAAAACAGATGGGGGTATTGCTGGAGCATGGACTCCCGTGTCTCCCAGGTGCATTCTTCAATATTGTGGTGGTTCCAAAGGACTTTCACCATCGGGATTTCCTTGTTCCTCAGCTTTCTGATCTGAGTGTCTAGGATCCGCACTGGCTGTTCTACATAGGTGAGATCCTCATGGATCTCCATATCAGGCTCACTAAGAACCTTTCCAGGATCCGACACGTACTTCCGTAACAGAGAAACATGGAAAACCGGATGGATTCTCTCCATCGAAGCAGGCAAGTCTAGCTTGTACGACACATTACCGACCCTCTGAAGCACCTCGAAAGGACCGATGTACCGTGGAGCTAACTTACCCTTCTTCCCGAACCGAACCACTCCTTTCACAGGAGACACCTTGAGCAAAACCAAATCCCCCTCCTGAAACTCTAGCTGTCTTCTGCGGGTATCTGCATAACTCTTCTGCCGACTAGCAGCAGTCTTGATCCTCTCTCTGATTATGGGTACCACCCTGCTGGTAAGCTCTACTAACTCCGGACCCGCAAGAGTCCTCTCTCCTACTTCCTCCCAGCAGATAGGTGATCTGCACTTCCTCCCATACAAAGCTTCATATGGAGCCATCCCTATGCTAGCATGATAGCTGTTATTGTAGGCAAACTCCACCAAAGGTAGATGCTGCCTCCAAGAACCGCCAAAATCTAGCACACACATTCTGAGCATATCCTCTATTGTCTGGATGGTCCTCTCTGACTGTCCGTCTGTCTGTGGGTGGAAGGCAGTACTGAAGTCTAATCTGGTACCCATAGCGTTCTGCAGACTCCGCCAAAACCTGGAGGTGAACTGGGGCCCTCTGTCTGACACTATAGATACCGGGACCCCATGCAGTCTGACAATCTCATCTACGTACACCTGCGCCAACTTGTCCACAGAGTAGCCACTCCTGACAGGGATGAAGTGAGCAGATTTGGTGAGTCTGTCCACAATCACCCATATGGAGTCCAATCTGTTGGACGTCGCCGGTAACCCCACTACGAAGTCCATAGCTATATTCTCCCATTTCCACTCTGGAATCGGTAGTGGATTCAACATTCCAGCCGGCTTCTGATGCTTTAGTTTCACCCTCTGACACACATCGCAGGCTGACACGAACAGTGCCACGTCCTTCTTCATAGCTGGCCACCAATACACTCTCTTCAGATCCTGATACATCTTGGTGGCTCCAGGGTGAACACTATACCTGGTATTATGGGCTTCCCCCATAATATCTCCCTTCAGACCAATGTCATCTGGCACACATAATCTGTTCCCGTAGCGGAGGATCCCCTTATCATCAAACTTGAACTCATTACTCTGGCCTGACTGAACCGTTCTGGCTATCCTGACCAACTCTGGGTCCTCATGCTGTTTCTGAGCTACCTGCTCCAGAAACACGGGTGTCACTCTCATCTGAGCCACTAAGGCACCTGTACCAGACAACTCCAACTGTAATCCCTCACTCATAAGTCTGTGGAACTCCTTCACCACCGGCCTCCTCTCTGCTGAAATGTGGGATAGACTGCCGAGTGATTTCCGGCTTAGGGCGTCTGCCACAACATTCGCCTTACCCGGATGGTACTGAATCTTACAATCATAGTCACTCAACAGCTCTACCCATCTCCTCTGCCTCAAGTTCAGTTCTCTCTGACTCAGGATGTACTGCAGGCTCTTATGATCTGTGAAGATCTCACACTTTACCCCATAAAGGTAATGCCTCCACATCTTGAGTGCAAAGATCACTGCTGCCATCTCTAGGTCATGTGTGGGGTAATTCAGCTCATGCTTCTTCAGCTGCCTAGAAGCATAAGCGATCACCCTCTCATTTTGCATTAGCACACAACCCAGTCCCACACGGGACGCATCACAATATACTGAGAAGTCATCATTACTTTTTGGCAGAGCTAACACCGGTGCTGAAGTCAACCTCCTCTTAAGCTCCTCAAAGCTTTCCTCACACTGATCGGTCCATATGAACTTATGATTCTTCTTTGTCAATTTGGTCATAGGAGCAGCAATCTTTGAGAAGTCCTGAACGAACCTCCTGTAGTAACCTGCTAAACCCAGAAAACTCTTGATCTCGGTCACTGTGGTGGGTCTAGGCCAGTTAGCTACAGCCTCTACCTTCTTGGGGTCTACTTCAATACCCTGTTCTGACACAATGTGCCCCAAGAATGAAATGCTCCTAAGCCAAAACTCACACTTGGAGAACTTGGCATACAAGCCATGCTCTCTCAAGGTCTGCAAAACTGTCCTCAGGTGATGGGCATGCTCCTCTGTATTTCTGGAATACACTAAGATATCATCTATGAAGACAATAACGAAGTAATCCAGATACTGACTGAATACTCTGTTCATGAGGTCCATGAATGCTGCAGGGGCGTTGGTCAACCCAAACGGCATCACAAGGAACTCATAGTGCCCATACCTGGTCCTGAAAGCTGTCTTCGGTACATCTTCATTCCTTACCCTCAACTGATGGTACCCTGATCTCAGATCTATTTTGGAGAAACAACCTGCTCCTGCTAGCTGGTCGAATAGATCGTCGATCCTCGGCAAAGGGTACTTGTTCTTGGTAGTGACCTTGTTCAACTGTCTGTAGTCGATACAAAGTCTGAGGGATCCATCCTTCTTCCTCACAAACAAAACCGGAGCACCCCAAGGTGAAGTACTCGGTCGGATGAAACCCTTATCTACCAACTCTTGCAACTGTTCCTTAAGCTCCTTCAACTCTGCTGGTGCCATCCTGTAGGGAGGGATAGAGATAGGCCTAGTTCCAGGCATCAGCTCTATTTTAAACTCTATCTCCCTTGCAGGTGGTAGTCCTGGAAGCTCGTCTGGGAAAACATCTAAGAACTCACTCACCACAGGCACTGAGGCGGGCTCTCTGACATGACTATCTAACTCCCTCACATGAGCTAGAAACCCCTGACATCCCCTCCTAAGCAACCTACGAGCCTGAAGAGCTGAGATCAGACCTCTAGGTGTACCCCTCTGGTCTCCTCTGAAGACGACCTCTGACCCATCCTGATCTCTGAATCTGACTACCTTGTCTCTACAGTCCAAGGTAGCACCATGGGTCGATAACCAATCCATCCCTAGAATGACGTCAAAATCTGTCAAATCTAGAACCACGAGGTCGGCGGAAAGGCATCTTCCCTCTATGAAAACTGGACTACACTGGCAGACTGACTCTGCCACTGATGGGTCACACTTGGGTCCACTGACCCATAGGGGACACTCTAACCCAGAGACCATCAATCCTACCCTCTCCACGACTCTCGGAGCAATAAAAGAATGAGATGCACCCGGGTCCATTAAGGCATACACATCAGAACAACCAATGATGAGATTACCTGCCACCACGGTGTTGGATGTGTTGGCCTCCTGCTGAGTCATAGTGAAGATCCGTGCCGGAGCTGATGGACCTTCACCTCTGTATCCTGCTGATGAAGAGGCTGACCCTCTCCCTCTGCCTCTGCCACTGGCCTGTGTTGCGGCTGGAGCTACTGGCTGCACTACACTGTTGGAGGCTGTCTGCTGAGACGGTGCTGCAAAGGCTGCTCTAGGACAATCCCGAGCCAAATGACCCGCCTGTCCGCATCTGAAACATGTGTTTGTCCCTGCCAGACATACTCCCTTGTGTGGTCTCCCACATCTCATACATGCTGTAACCTCTGCGCTAGAGCTTGAGCCACTGCCTAAACCCAGACCTGATTTGATCTTGTTCCAGAACTTATTCTTCTTAGATTTTCTGTGGCCTCTGTCCCACTTCTTACTGCCTGCAACTGCTGTACTCAGAGAAGAAGAGTCTAACCTTTCCCCACCTGGGGTCTTGGAACCAGAAGACTGTGCCACTGACTGTTTTACCTTCCCCTCAATGATAGCACTAGCCTCCATTCTCCTAGCCATATCCACTATGGCGTGGAAACTCTCCCTCTCTGCTGACTGTATTAAAGAGGAATACCTGGAGTGTAGCCTCATAATATATCTCCTTGACTTCTTTTGATCTGTGTCCAAAATCTGCCCAGCATATGGCAATAACTCCAGGAACCTGTCTGTGTACTCCTCCACACTCATCTGTTCAGTCTGCCTCAACTGTTCGAATTCTATCATTTTCTGCTCTCTAGAGCTCTCAGGGAAAGCCCATCCTGCAAACTCATTTGCGAATTCCTCCCAGGACATACTGTCCGCTCTCGGGTTCACATAGTTCTTAAACCAACCACGTGCCTTCTTGCACTCCAGTGTGAACCCAGCCATCTGAATGGCTCTACTGTCATCAGCCCCTATCTCATCTGTAATAGTCTTGACCCTGCTCAGATACTCAAATGGGTCATCGCCTGCTCTGTACTGAGGAGCACCCAACTTCATGTAATCGGTCATCTTGACCTTGCTCCCTCCAGATGAGGTAGGTTTGGGTACTTGTGTTTCCGGGACAGTAGGTACTGGTGGTGGTGGAGGTGCAACATCCCCTGGGGTAGGGTTTGCTGTACTGGTATAGGGAGGTGGAGGTGGGTACATGGGGTACTGAGAGTATGGTGGGTATGGCATATGTGGAGGATAAGGGCTAAAACTGGGGTAATCCGATGTACCTCCCATCGAATACCCTGGATGGTGTGAATAGGGTGGGTAGTGATGTGGCTGGACATAACTCGAGGCCTGAGTGCCTCCTTCTGATTCTCCCATGCCCTCTTCCGGCATGCTCACACCGAGACTGCCATCCCTCCTCTGATCTACTTCCATATCCTCAGACATTCCTCCCTGTACTGTTCCCCTTACTGATCTGCTTCTACCCAGATCCAAAGACCTTCTAGGGTCTCTAGCTACTCTGTCTCTGTTGGACCTACTGGACATTGCCCTAGGCAATGCTGGAGGACGGGCATCAGTGCCCTCGTCCTGAGGTGGCACTCCAGTCAATCGTGCAGATCGACGAGTTCCTCTCATCCTATCTTCTGAAAAACAGCACATAGCACAAGCAATCATTAGCATCATATGGTTCATGTGGAAACACATGAACCCTCATCACATACATAGCATCACATCATAGCATTTATGCACATGCATATCATCATGGCATATCATATCATCATATAGACAGGACTCTACATCCTATCCTAGTGGACATGATTTTCCTAGTGTGCTTGACCTTCTAGAACATCTATGAGCCCGACACTCTAGGTCCGACCATATGAACCTAGGGCTCTGATACCACTCTGTAACGACCCGGAAATCCGACCCGTTACCGGCGCTAGGATCCAGATCGGCTTAAGGCCGCCGGGACCCGTAGCAAGCCTACATACCTCCTGTAAACCTGTGGAATCCCATACATAACAACATATACATGATCTGTAAAAATTTTTCTTTTCTCTTATCCAAGCAAAACCTGTGCATGCACAAAATCATATATAAACCCCACACCGGAGTCCTCATCAAATACTCCAATGGGGTATCATCATCATACATATCAGCTTGGATAATCATGGTCATTAACATCATTACTCATTAAACATTCTGTACATAATGGGGATTCACACACCTCTAGGTCAAGCACTACTATAATCCTCAATACATCATCAAATCATTCATTGCATTACATGGTCATAATTACTCATTACATCATGTTCATGTCCACTACTATCTATTACATCATACATGACTTAACTTCACTCTAGCCGACTTCCTGATCTATCCTGTACCTGCAACTCTGGGGATAAAGGGAGTGGGGTGAGCTACTAGAGCCCAGTGAGCAGAATAATAAAACATCAATTTAAATCATGCTTTCATGTATGCGCCATAACACAAACATTTCACAACAAGGATGAACTTGTCACCATTTAGCCCCTACCTTTCTTACTTATACATGCCGGGGGCGTAGAGCCGTAGCAGGCACACCCGGACTTCCATAATTTATCATAATGCCAGGGGCGTAGAGCCGTAGCAGGCACACCTGGACTCACATAGGCTATCATGACATCCAAGGGCTAATGGATCATTCAACATTCATCCACATCAACAACAAAGTATGCAATGCAACATATTCGTGAATTCTAATGCGAACAACCTAATATATCTCATGGCATTCATGATGCGTGAATCATGCTAAAACATTTCATTAATTTGCTTTAAAACTTAAAGTTTATTCCACTCACCTCTGGCTAGCTCTGAAGAGACTCTGAAGCAGCTGGCTCACTGCTGGGGGTCTCGGTTCCTCGGGTCCGAACCTACACAGGTGGACTCAAATGAGGGACCAAACATACATGAACATGACTCTTAATTACTCCCCAAAAACCCCCTAAAACATCCTGAAAACATCACGTGAAAACATGCAAGAAATGGCTGAACAGGGCACTTTCGGCGGCCGCAAGTCCCTCTGCAGCCGAAAGTCATGCAGGTTCGGCGGCACTTTCGGCGGCCGAACCTCCCAGACAGAGACGAAACTTGAGTTTCGGGGGCAGGCTTCGGCAGCCGAAACTGCCTCCACAAGGGGGTTCGGCGGCCGAAAGTCACTTCGGCGGCCGAACCTGAGTTTCTGCCGAAGGGCAGAAACTTAGGTCCCTTGTGTCCACAGCCTCCAAAACGCCTCAAAACATGCATAAACTTGTTTCTACACATGCATACACGTCATACATCACACCTAGGGGTCTCAAACTATAATATACCCCAACTACAACACTTCAAACAACACATTTCCAACATACATTGTTCAAAACACAACATAAACCCATAAACCTAACAACAAGCCTAAACATGCATTCTACCCCATCAACTTGCATAAAACTTTCATAAAACATAAAAGAAGTATAGATCGAAGCTTACCTCTTGAAGATCGAGAGGAAGAACGACCCTAGCTCGGAAAAATGGAGGGATTTAGCTCCAAGACTTCCAAGCTCCAAAACTTGTTTCAAAAACTTAAATCTTCAAAATCAAGGGAAAACAAGTGAAAATCTTGAAAGATTTAGAGGAAGAACATCAAAAATGGGTGAGGGGCGACGGAAAGCTCACCTTGGCCGAAAATGGGGAAAAACTCGCCCGTTTTCGGCTAAGGGACCCTTTTATAGTGGCTGGCCAGACCACGTTCGGGGGCCGAATGTGCCTCCGCATGCATGCCATGTTCGGCGGCCGAACATGAGGTTCGGCGGCCGAACCTGGACTTCCCTCACTCATGCTTTCGGGGGCCTAACGTGCCTCCAAAACGCATGCATGTTCGGCGGCCGAACTTGACTTTCGGCGGCCGAACCTGGGTTTTCCTCCAAAGACTTTTCATGTAAAAACTCATTTAATTTCTTACTTAAAAACATGAAATACATGAAAACATTTCATAAAATCATAGTTTTACCCCTTCTAGAGGTTTCCGACATCCGAGGTCCCACCGGACGGTAGGGATTCCGATACCGGAGTCTAGCCGGGTATTACAACCCCAACTTGAAAATGAGGTAAAACGGTCTTTGGAGGTCTCCAAGGTTTAAAAACTTGGATTCAAGCTCAAATCTTCAAAAACAAGACAAAAATCATGAATTTCTTAAGAGATTTGAAGGAAAAACCACAAAAGCATCAAAGGATGGCAAAGACTCACCTCTGCCTGAAAATAGAGAGAAAAACTCTCTCATTTTTGAGCTGAAGGCCTCTTATAGGTGGCTGGATAAACCACCTTCGGGGGCCGAAAGAGGAGGTCCCGCGGCAGCACCACCTTCGGCAGCCGAACCTGGGTTTTCCTTCAAAACTATTTTCTTTCTTTCTTTTAACTTAAAACCTTAAAATTTTCAAAATTCATTATATATAAACCTTATTTTACCTTTCCTAAGGAGATTCCAGCTTCAGGATTCCGGGTTCTAATAGAGATTCCATCGGAAAATTGGAATTCCGACACCGGAGTCTAGCCAGGTATTACATTTGCAATCTTTAGTCTCATTCCATGTCTCCCCCTTATTCTTAGTGGAATTTTTGGGGATTGATAACCCTTTGAGCTTAAGGAGGTGTTTGTTAGTTTATTGTCCCTAGGCCATTATTTTGGACCTGTTTGTATGTCATTTTGGTTATTAATGAAAGAGGTTTTATTATCATTATTATTTATTTGCATGTTACATAATAATGATTGACATTCCTGGTTACTTATTATTATGTTGATAATAATAAAATATAACTTGTAACGATCTGAAATCGGACCGCTACCGGCGCTAGGATCCAGATCGACTTAAGGTCGCCGGGACCCGTAGCAAGCCTAACATACAACCTGTCATACCTGTTAAATCCCATACATGATCATACATTTACATAAAAACTTAAACTTTTTCATACACCAAGCTTTACATGTGCATGCACCATAACATTAAACATACAAACCCCATACTAGAGCCCTCATCAAATGCTCTAGTTGGGTCAACATTACATACATCAAGCTTGGTTTACATCACATTAAATAAAACATTACACAATTGTAATACCCGGCTAGAATCCGGCATCAAAATTTCTGTCGTCCGGTGGAATCCAGGATGTCAGAATTATCTAGAAGGGTACGAGTTATGTTTTTCTAAAAGTACTATAGTATGTTTTAATGTTTTAAAGTTGAAAAGAAAAGAGTTTTTGAAAGAAAAGAACCAAGGCAGAAAAGCCAGGTTCGGCCATCGAAGTTGAGGTTCGGCCGCCGAACATGCATGGCTTTCGGTTTCACGTGTGGCCGCCGAAGGTGGTCTGGCCAGCCACCTATAAAAGGCCCTCAGTCGGTTGAAAGGATAAGCTTTGCTGTTTCTTTCACTTTCTGAGGTGAGACCCTGTCCTTCTTCAGTTTTCATCATGTTTTCATTACCTCATGCAAAGATTTGATTGATTTTTATGGTATTTTGAAGGTTTTGAGCTAAAACCACAAAGTTGTGAAGTTTGGAGAGTCTGAAGGAGAGTTGCTTCAAAACTCCACGTTAGGATCATTCATCATCTTGGTTTCAAGAGGTAAGTGAAGATCCTGAACTTGTTTTTATGTTTTCTGAAGGTTTTATGAGGTTTTTGGAGAGAGTTGCATGAATAGGGTAAAAAGAGAGTTTTTGATGATTTTGTGAGAACAGCTTGTCTATGTGTTTTATGTTTTGTGTTGTTGGGATTTTTAGGTAGGTTTTGACCCCTTTGAGCATATACTTGGATGTATGCAAGTTGAGGAATTGAGGTGGTTGCGAGTGGGAGAGTTTTGTGCATTTGGCGGGAGGCAGAGCAAGTTTCTGCCTTGCTGATGAACTCAGGTTCGGCAGCCGAAGGTACATTCGGCCGCCGAACCCATGAGGAGTAGGTGCCGCCGAAGGTTAGAGACTTTCGTCTCTGGAGTGCCTTTCAGCCCCTGAAACTTGCCCCCGAAAGGGTTCGGCTGCCGAAAGTAGAGATTCGACCGCCGAAGGTGCATGAGTTTCGGCTTTGGAGAGGACTTTCGGCCGCCGAATCTGCCGCCGAAAGTGTCCTGTCCAGCCTTCCTTTGCATGCTTTGCATGGATGTTTGCGTGAGTATAAGGGGTTTCTTGGGGAGTTTAATAGAGTTGGTCATAAGTTAGTTTGGTCCCTCATTTGAGTTTATCTGTGCCTACACAGACCAGAGGAACCAGAGAGAGCAGCAGTGAGTACTGCTCCAGAGTGTACAGAGCCTGCAGAGTCAGTCCAGATAGCCAGAGGTGAGTGGAACTAAACTTAATACTTGTTTTCATTGCGATAGTAACTGCTTTTAGCATATTTCATGCACCATAATATGCAATAGGTTGATTGCATTAAAATTCACAAAGATGTTGCATTGCATACTTATTTGTTGATGTGGGTGAATGCTGAGTGATCCAATAGTTCCAGACAGAAAGTCCAGGACCCCATTTGTAATACCCGGCTAGAATCCGGCACCGGAATTCCTGTTGTCTGGTGGAATCCGGGGTGTTGGGACTCTATATACGGGTAGGATCGATAGTTTTGAGTTGAAATGAACCAAGGCAGAGGAGCCAAGTTCGGCCGCCGAAGATAAGTTCGGCCGCCGAAAGTGCTCAATGTTCGGCTTCCGAAGATTCAGGTTCGGCCCCCGAATGTTGCATGGTCTTGCATGCGATTGGGCAGCCGAAACTGAGTTGGCCAGCCAGCTTTTGGGCATCCTTAGTCAGCATTTTGGACAGGTGTTATGTCCACCTTGTTGCCAGAAACTTGGCCACGTTTCCCCTGGTTTATTTGCTGAGTTTGAGCAGCTCATGCAGAGTGTTTTTGATCGGTCACAAGGGTTGGAATGTTTGGAAGCAAAAAGCTAAGTTTGTGAGAGTTTGAGAGTTTGAGGAGAGTTGGTCCGTTTTCCTTAGTTCAGAGTGTTCAGCTTCTTGTTACAGGAGGTAAGTACTGCTTTTGACCATGTTTCTATGTTGTCTGAAGGTTTTATGGGAGTTGTGGAGAGAGAGATGCATGTTTAGGTTGTAAATGGGAGTGTTGATGCTTTATGCAGGTATACATGATTCTGTGTTATGTTTGATTTGTTGTTTGGGGTTATTAGATAGTTTTAGACCCCTGTGAACATATACTTGAGTATATGTGAGTTGAGTAGATGAGGTATGCATGTTTGGAGAGATTGAAGGGAAGGAGGAGATGGTTTGCCGTTGAAGCTGAGTTCTGGATGAACTCAGGTTCGGTAGCCGAAGGTTCATTCGGCTGCCGAACCTCTTGCATGGTGGCTTGGCTGCCACAGCCTGTTTTGCATGTTCGGCTCTGTTTGGGGGATTCGGCCACCGAAGGTGCCGCCGAAGGTGCTTGAGTTTCGTCTCTGGAGAGGACATTCGGCCGCCGAACCTGCCGCCGAAAGTGTCCTGTCCAGCTTTCTTTTGCATGCTTTGCATGGATGGTTGAGTGAGTTTAGGGGGATTCTTGGGGAAGTTTAAGAGAGTTATTTCTACGCTTGTTTGGTCCCTCATTTGAGTCCATCTGTATAGGTACAGACCAGAGGAACCAGAGAGAGCAGCAGTGAGTACTGCTCCAGAGGTTCAGAACCTGCAGAGTCAGTCAGTCCAGATAGCCAGAGGTGAGTGGAACTAAACTTATGACTTTTAATTGAACCACAAACTGCTTTTAGCATATCTCATGCATCATGTTTATGCCATAGGTTGAGTGCATTAGTATTCACGAATATGTTGCATTGCATTGTTATTTGGTGATGTGAGTGAATGCTGAATGATCCAATAGTCTCAGACAGGAAGTCCAGGAGCCTTTGACTACGCCCTGGCAGGTATAGTGAAGTCCAGGAGCCTTTGACTACGCCCTGGCAGGTATAGCAAAGTCCAGGAGCCTTTGACTACGCCCTGGCAATGGTAAGTACAGAGGTGTTATATACACATATACATATATGACAGGAAGACCAGGTGCTCGATTCTACGCCCTGGCACAGAGTTACTGGGACTATGTGGTGACAGGTTTACTCTTGATATGGCTTGTCTGTGATATGGTGCATTCCATGAGATCATATTTTACTGAGATGTTTTACTGTTCTACTCACTGGGCTATAGAGCTCATCCCACTCCCTTAACCCCAGTTTTGCAGGTTCAGTGTACAGTGTACAGGGACAGTCCAGCAGAGTACAGAAAAAGTAAAGAGATCTGTAATAGCTTAGAGTGGACATGTCATATTAAAGAGATGTAATAGTTGTTGCTTGACCTAGTGATGTATGTTTTGTACATGATCTGTACATGATCTGTATATGTAGATGTATATATGTTTTCCTGTATGTGAAAACCAGGCTTAACAGGTATGAGTTACCCATCTAGAGCAAGCTCTAGTCAGGGATACAGAGTACAGAGTACATAAGTACAGAGTACAGAGATAGTGCATGCACAGGTTAAGCCTTGGGTCAGAAAAGAGTTTTATTTTCACAGAAAATGTATGATCATGTATGAGTTTTACAGGTACACAGAGAGTATAGCAGGCTGGCTACGGGTTCTGGCGGCCTTAAGCCGACCTGAATCCTAGCGTCGGTGACGGTCCATTTTGGGGTCGTTACAGATTGGTATCAGAGCCCTAGGTTCACATGATCGGACCTATAGAGACAGTGTTGGGCTCAGACAGGTTAGAAGTGGTCAAGCACAATAGGAAATCATGTCCACTAGGATAGGGTCGTGAGTCCTATCTGCTATGATATGCTATGAGTGTTGTATGTGTATGATTGATATGTGATGTTTATGTGCTAAAGTGTTATGTTATATGTTGTGTTTCCAGAGTAAAGATGCGAGGAACTCGTCGATCAGCTCGATTGACTGGAGTCCCACCAGAGAATGAGAGACCAGCTGCTCGTCCTCCTGCATTGCCAAGGGCAAGGTCTCAGAGATCTAGCAGGGAAGGTACGTCAATAGACCCTAGAAGGTCTGTCGACGAGAGCAGAAGAGGAACAGCTAGGGGAGGAAGATCAGAGGAAAGGAGGGAAGCTATGGAAATTGATCAGTCTAGAGATGATAGCATGGGTATAGGCAGTTTTGAGGAAGGTATGGGAGAGTCGCAGGGAGGTGCTCAGACCTCAGGTTTTGGCTATCCAGAGTATCCGATGGGAGGTATGTCGGAGTACTCGAGTTTTGTGCCATATCCTCCTTATATGCCTTATATGCCTTATCCTTACTATCCACCATATCCTATGTATCCCTCTTCCCCTACCCATCCAAGTGCAGCACACCTAGAGCCAAATGAACCAGTACTACCACCAGAACCAGTAGCCCCTGTTGTTGACAGACATGAACCTAGCTCATCTGGAGGTAAAGTCCAAATGACGGAGTACTTGAAATTGGATGCTCCTAAATATAACACGGGAGATGATCCATTTGATTACCTCAGAGCAGTTAGGATGATAACCAGTGAATTGGGAGCAGATGATAGGAGAGCCATTGAGATGGCAGGTTTCACATTAAAATGCAAGAAAGCCAGAGAATGGTTTAAGAATTATGTGGAGCCTAGAATGGACAGCATGTCATGGGGAGAGTTCGCCAATGAGTTTGCAGGGTGGGCTTTTCCTGACAGTTCGAGAGAGATGAAAGTAATTGAATTTGAACAGTTGAGACAGACAGATGAGATGAGTGTTGATGAATTCACAGATAAGTTCCTGGATCTGCTTCAGTACGTGGGTCAAGCCTATGATACTGATCAGAAGAAAGCAAGGAGATATACTATGAGACTGCATCCCAGGTATGCTTCCTTGATTCTTCCAGCAGAAAAGGAGAGTTTCCATACCATAGTAGACGCAGCCAGGAAAATGGAAGCTAGTGCCAATATTCAGAAACAGTCAAAGGCACAGGCTTCGGGTTCTAAAGCCCCCACACCAAGCAGTAAAAGATGGGATAGAGCAAAAGGAACAAAGAGTAAGTTCTGGAGTAAAGTCAAGTCAGGTCTGGGAATAGGTAGTGGCTCAAGCTCTGGCACAGCTTCAGTCTGCAGACGATGCGGAAAACCACATGGAGGAGTTTGTCGGTTGGGATCTACAGCTTGTTTTCGATGTGGACAGGAAGGGCATATTGCTCGGGATTGTCCGCAGATGACTTTTGCACCATCCCAGCAGATGAGTTCAGGCAGTGTGGTACAGCCAGTTGTACGGCCAGCAGCTCCAGTCATGCCTCAGACTAGTGGCAGAGGTAGAGGGAGAGGGGTAGCCTCTACTTCAGCAGCAGGTTCCCGAGGTGGAAATCCGGTAGCCCCAGCACGGATTTTCACAGTGACACAGGAGGAGGCTAACACGTCGAACACAGTGGTGTCAGGTAATCTCATCATTGGGTGTTCAGATGTGTATGCTTTGATGGACCCCGGTGCTTCTCATTCCTTTATTGCTTCGAGAGCCATAGAGAGATTGGGTTTGATCAGTGCTGAGTTAGAGTATCCTCTCTGGGTCAGTGGACCTAGATGTGACCCATCAGTGGCAGTGTCAGTCTGTCGTTTCAGTCCAGTGTTTATCGAGGGTAGATACCTTCCAGCTGACCTTGTGGTTCTAGATTTGACGGATTTTGATGTCATTCTAGGGATGGATTGGTTATCTACATATAGTGCTACGTTGGACTGTCGAGAGAAGCTAGTGAGTCTCAGAGACCAGGATGGGTCAGAGTGTGTCTTCAGAGGAGACAGGAGAGGTACACCCAGAGGTCTGATTTCAGCCCTTCAGGCTCGTCGTTTGCTTAGGAGGGGTTGTCAGGGGTTTCTAGCTCATGTGAGAGAGCTAGACAGTCAGGTGAGGGAACCAGCCACAGTACCAGTAGTCCGAGAGTTTCTCGATGTGTTCCCAGACGATTTGCCAGGACTACCACCTGATAGGGAGATAGGGTTTGAAATTGAATTACTGCCAGGTACCAGACCTATCTCTATTCCTCCCTACAGGATGGCGCCAGCTGAGTTAACAGAGTTGAAAGAACAGTTGCAGGACTTGGTAGATAAGGGTTTCATCCGCCCTAGTACCTCACCTTGGGGTGCTCCAGTGCTTTTTGTCAGAAAGAAGGATGGATCCCTCAGACTTTGTATCGACTACAGACAGTTGAACAAGGTCACTATCAAGAATAGGTATCCCTTACCTCGGATTGATGATCTATTTGACCAGCTAGCTGGAGCAGGTTGTTTCTTGAAAATAGATCTGAGATCTGGGTATCATCAGTTGAGAGTCAGAGAGGCAGATGTGCCTAAGACAGCTTTCCGGACCAGATATGGGCATTATGAGTTCTTAGTGATGCCGTTCGGGTTGACTAACGCCCCTGCAGCATTTATGGATCTCATGAACAGGGTATTCAGTGAGTTTCTGGATCACTTTGTCATTGTGTTTATCGATGATATCTTAGTGTATTCCAGAGATGCAGAGGAGCATGCCCAGCATCTGAGGATCGTTTTGCAGACACTGAGAGAGCATGGTTTGTATGCCAAGTTCTCGAAGTGTGAGTTTTGGTTACGGAGCATTGCCTTCTTGGGACATGTGGTATCAGCAGAGGGTATTGAGGTAGACCCCAAGAAGATAGAGGCTGTAGCTAACTGGCCCAGACCCACGACAGTGACTGAGATTAAAAGCTTTTTGGGACTGGCAGGTTACTACAGGAGGTTCGTTCAGAACTTCTCAAAGATAGCAGCTCCTATGACCAAATTGACTCAGAAGAACCAGAAGTTTATCTGGTCAGACCAGTGTGAAGAGAGCTTTGAGGAGCTCAAGAGGAGATTGACAACAGCACCAGTGTTAGCTCTGCCTGTCAGTAATGAAGAGTTCACAGTGTTCTGTGATGCATCTCGAGTGGGATTGGGTTGTGTATTGATGCAGTGTGATAGAGTAATAGCTTATGCTTCTAGACAGTTGAAGAAGCACGAGTTGAATTACCCTACCCATGACCTAGAGATGGCAGCAGTTATCGTTGCACTTAAGATGTGGCGGCATTACCTCTACGGGGTTAAATGCGAGATCTTCACCGATCACAAGAGTTTACAGTACATCTTAAGTCAGAGAGAGCTGAATTTGCTGCAGAGAAGGTGGGTTGAATTGCTCAGTGATTATGATTGTACAATCCAGTATCATCCGGGTAAGGCGAATGTTGTCGCAGACGCCCTAAGCCGGAAGTCACTAGGCAGTTTATCCCATATAGCAGCAGAGCGGAGACCAGTTGTGATGGAGCTTTATAAGCTCTTTGACGAGGGATTACAGCTAGAGTTGTCTGGTACAGGTGCGTTGATAGCACAGATGAGAGTGACACCTGTGTTTCTGGAGCAGATAGCTCAGAGACAGCATGAGGACCCTGAGTTGATGAAAATTGCCAGGACTGTTCAGTCAGGCAATAGTGCAGAGTTCAGATTTGACAGCAACGGGATCCTTCATTATGGGAGTCGACTTTGTGTACCAGATAGGGGCAGTGTGAAGGAAGACATTATGAGGGAAGCTCATAATGCGAAGTATAGTGTTCACCCAGGAGCCACCAAAATGTATCAGGATCTGAAAAGGGTCTATTGGTGGCCAGCCATGAAGAAAGAAGTGGCGCAGTTCGTGACAACCTGTGAGGTTTGTCAGAGGGTGAAATTAGAGCATCAGAAACCAGCCGGAATGCTTAACCCATTACCGATTCCAGAGTGGAAATGGGAGAACATAGCCATGGATTTTGTAGTGGGTTTACCAATAGCGTCCAACAGAATAGACTCGATATGGGTGAATGTGGACAGACTCACGAAATCTGCTCATTTTCTTCCAGTACGGAGTAACTATTCTGTGGATAAGTTGGCACAGGTCTATCTGGATGAGATAGTGAGATTACATGGAGTTCCAGTGTCTATAGTTTCAGACAGAGGACCTCAGTTTACCTCTCGCTTTTGGCGGAGTCTGCAAAGTGCGATGGGCACGAGATTGGATTTTAGTACTGCTTTCCACCCACAGACTGATGGACAGTCAGAAAGGACCATCCAGACCATAGAGGATATGCTTCGACTATGTGTGTTAGACTTTGGCGGTTCTTGGAGGCAGCATCTACCTTTGGTGGAATTTGCCTACAATAACAGCCATCACGCGAGCATCGGGATGGCTCCTTATGAAGCTTTGTATGGGAGGAAGTGCAGATCCCCTGTTTGCTGGGACGAAGTAGGAGAGAAGGCTCTTGCAGGGCCAGAGTTAGTAGACATTACCAGCAGAATGGTGCCCATGATCAGAGAGAGAATCAGAACAGCCCAGAGTAGACAGAAAAGTTATGCAGACGTTCGCAGAAAGCAGTTAGAGTTTCAAGAGGGTAATTGGGTATTGTTAAAAGTGTCTCCAATGAAAGGAGTGGTTCGTTTTGGGAAGAAAGGTAAATTGGCTCCACGGTACATTGGACCCTTTGAGGTGTTGCAGAGGATCGGAAATGTGTCGTATAAGCTGGATTTACCTGCTTCTATGGAGAGAATTCACCCGGTATTTCATGTTTCTATGCTACGACAGTTTGTGTCAGATCCGAATCAGGTTCTGAGTGAGCCTGAGGTGGAGATTCATACAGATCTCACCTATATAGAGCAGCCAGTGCGGATTCTGGACACGCAGATCAGACAGCTAAGTAACAAGGAGATTCCGATGGTGAAAGTTCTATGGAACCACCATAATTTAGAAGAGTGCACCTGGGAGACGCGGGAGTCTATGCTCCAGCAGTATCCATATTTGTTTTGAGGTTAGTTTTCTCCGTTTCATGTTTTAATTGTGTGTTTTAGGAACCTTCGAGGACGAATGTTCTTAAGGAGGGGAGAATGTAATACCCGGCTAGAATCCGGCACCGGAATTCCTGTTGTCTGGTGGAATCCGGGGTGTTGGGACTCTATATACGGGTAGGATCGATAGTTTTGAGTTGAAATGAACCAAGGCAGAGGAGCCAAGTTCGGCCGCCGAAGATATGTTCGGCCGCCGAAAGTGCTCAATGTTCGGCTTCCGAAGATTCAGGTTCGGCCCCCGAATGTTGCATGGTCTTGCATGCGATTGGGCAGCCGAAACTGAGTTGGCCAGCCAGCTTTTGGGCATCCTTAGTCAGCATTTTGGACAGGTGTTATGTCCACCTTGTTGCCAGAAACTTGGCCACGTTTCCCCTGGTTTATTTGCTGAGTTTGAGCAGCTCATGCAGAGTGTTTTTGATCGGTCACAAGGGTTGGAATGTTTGGAAGCAAAAAGCTAAGTTTGTGAGAGTTTGAGAGTTTGAGGAGAGTTGGTCCGTTTTCCTTAGTTCAGAGTGTTCAGCTTCTTGTTACAGGAGGTAAGTACTGCTTTTGACCATGTTTCTATGTTGTCTGAAGGTTTTATGGGAGTTGTGGAGAGAGAGATGCATGTTTAGGTTGTAAATGGGAGTGTTGATGCTTTATGCAGGTATACATGATTCTGTGTTATGTTTGATTTGTTGTTTGGGGTTATTAGATAGTTTTGGACCCCTGTGAACATATACTTGAGTATATGTGAGTTGAGTAGATGAGGTATGCATGTTTGGAGAGATTGAAGGGAAGGAGGAGATGGTTTGCCGTTGAAGCTGATGTAATACCCGGCTAGTTCAGACATCAGAATTCCTACCGTCCGGTGGAATCTTGGGTGTCGGAGCTTCCCTGAAGGAAAGAGTGAAGGTTTTCTAAAATGTTTTTAAGTATTTTTAAGGTTTTGAATAAAACCGGAGTGAGTTTTAAAGAGAAAGGACCATGGGGACAATTGCCAGGTTCGGCCCCCGAATGTTAAAGTTCGGCCCCCGAAAGTTGCATGGTTTTGCATGCAGTTTCGGCAGCCGAAACTGGGATGGTCGGTTAGCTGTGCACGCTCCTCAGTCCGTGGTTTGGCCAGGTGTTCGCCTCCAAATCACCACAGAGGGTTAGGCCACGTCTCCCATGACTCATCTGCAAGCTTTAATCAGCTCATGCAGAGGGTTTGGTTATTTGCAAAGGGTTTGAACGTTTTGGAGAAAAAAGAGAGAAAAGAGAGGTTTTGGTGGTTTGACGTTTGTGAAGGGGATTTGCTGAGTTCAAGTTGTTCCTCTTCTGGTTTCAGGAGGTAAGGGAAGTCTTTACACTTGTTTTCATGTTTGTTAACAGCTTTTGCATGAGTTGCATGCTTAGGTTTTAAAGTGAGTTTTTGATGTGTTTAATGGTGTAAGCTTGATTATGTGTTATAGTAGCTGTTTTGTTGGGGTTACTAGGTAGTTTTGGACCCCTTTGGAGCATATACTTGAGTATAAGTAAGTTGAGGTTTGGAGTTATGCATGTTTAGAGAAGAGGAAAAGATGGAGGAGCTAGGTTGCGGGAGAAGCTGAGTTCTTGAAGAACTCAGGTTCGGCAGCCGAAGAAGGATTCGGCCGCCGAACCCCTTGCATGGTGGCTTAGACTGCCACAGCTTGCCCCTGAGTGCCTTGAGGTTCGGCTCTGTTTAGGGGTTTCGGCCTCCGAAAGTAGCCCCCGAAAGGGTTCGGCCGCCGAAAGAGGATATTCGGCCGCCGAAGGTACTTGAGTTTCGGCTCTGTTCAGGACATTCGGCCGCCGAACCTGCCGCCGAATGTGTTCTGTCCAGCCTTCTTTTGCATGCTTTGTGTGATTGTTTTTAGAGGGTTAGAAGGGATTATGGGGGATTGTTTAAGAGTTGATAAGAGTATGTTTGACACCTCATTCGAGTCCATTTGTGTAGGATTGGACCCGACAGTTCAGGGAGGTCGTCAGGATTAGCAGTTGCAGAGTCAGTCAGGTTTCTGCTTGAGGAGCCAAGGTGAGTAGAACTAAACTTAATGTTTCATCTTAAATAACAGAATGTTTGAGCATAGTTCATGCATCATGGATGCCATGATATATCTTAGGGTGATTGCATTAGAATCACGAATATGGTGCATTGCATTATTATTGTTTATGAGGATTGGACCAAGGCGACATCAATAGCCCGTCGAGGGAGTTTTGAGGTCATGTCTAATCCAAGATGTGGACTGTTTGAGTTGTGATGCATTTTCATATAAAATGCGTATGAATGAACTGTTTTCAGTGTTTCTACTCACTGGGCTTTATAGCTCATCCCTTTCCCTTAATCCCAGTTTTGCAGGTACAAGGTTAGCTGGGAAGGTTAGAAGCAGCAGGGTATTGGCTACAGTATTGCTTGTGTAATAGAGTAATGGACATGATGTAAATTAAAGAGATATTTGTTACCGATGTATAGATGATCAGTTAAGGTGCTTATGGATTAGTATGTGCTTTGCCTATAGTATATTTCATCCCTTGTATATGCATGTATCCTGTTTTCAGTTTCTTGATGAGAAATGAGTCAAACCAGGCTTAATACATGTTGTGTTTCGAAAACCCAGTGAATTATAACTGTGAGGGAAGACAGGGTTTAATTCCCTTGACCCAAGACCAATGCAGAGGGAAGACCAGGTTTGATTTCTGTGACCCATAGAGAGTCCATTAGAGAAGACCAGGTTTGATTCCTGTGACTCTATGGTAGCCAAGGTTAACTTATGATATGCTGACCCTACAGAATGGGTTCTATGTTTCCACGCATAGTGCATGGAGGTTACTTGGTAGTGTATCACTGGTTTAGCCCTGAGGGCTATTTCAGATTGAGATGTCTGATGTTTTGAAGGTTAAGTCTGGTCGTTTTACAGAAAAGTTTTTAAAGAACAGTAGTCCAGTCGGATCATGTATGGGATTTTAACAGGTACACAGAGTTCAGGATAGGCTTACTACGGGTCTAGGCGGCCTTAAGCCGATCTGGATCCTAGTGCCGAGCAGTTTGGAGCCGTTACAGAAGGGTACCGGTTTCCGGGCTGTTACAGATGGTATCAGAGCATAGGGCCTCTTAAGTACGGTGTGTGGAGCATTTTTGTTCAAGGATTAGAGATATCCCACATCGGAAAGAGGTTGGTTTAGATGTTCTAGGAAGGCAAGCACAATAAGTAAACTCATGTCCACTAGGATAAGAAAGTTAAGTTTTGTATTGAGGATGATGTGATATGCCATGAATATATGCCTGTGCATAAATATTGTACTGTGTATGCATGTATACAGTTTGTAGGTTCATGTGTTTTCATATGAACTCTCTGTGTGTGCTAATGATTGTTTCTTGTGTGTTGTTCTTCAGGAGAGCTAAGATGAGTGATGCTGGTTACCTTGTGGAATCAGATCCGTCTGAAGAGTCTTTTGAGGAAATTAGAGAAGGAATAGATCTAGGAAGAATGTCAGGAAACAGGAGAGAGACAGGAGGAGATGTGCAAAGAAAGGATGTAGGTATACAGGTGAATTTGAATGAGAAGGTAGGAGAGAATGAACCCTCCACTTGGAGTACAGCTACCTCGAAAGGAGTGATGTGGGGGAGAACCATTAAGAAAAAGGTTAGAGGCTTGAGACGGGCAAAGAAAAATAAGAGTCTAGGTTATGATGTTGGTGCAAGTTCTAGTAGAGGCAGAGCAAAATGTTTGAGGTGTGGAAGGTTGCATAAGGGAGTTTGTCTTGTTGGTGCGACAGGATGTTATAGGTGTGGACAGGAGGGACATGTGATGCGTGAGTGTCCTTTTACGCCCCAGTTGGTTCAGTCTCAGGGAGCAGATACAGATAGAGCAGCTTAGGCTGATAGGCAAGGAGGAGAGGCTGACACATCTGACACCTCTGTGCCAGGTATGCTCATGATTGAGTGATCTGATATGTGTTTGTATGAACTATAGTAGGATATCAGTTATGTGATAAAAGTAAGTAAGATCGAGCAGAAAAGAATACATAAGAGTAGGAATAAGTTCAGAAAGAGGTTAGAGCCAGTCTGAGATTGGGTGGTAGTTGAGGCAGAGAAAAGGGTCAGTCTTTTCTGGAAAGATTCCCGAGGGAAGTTCCATGAGTTTTAGTTTGGATCTTCACCCTGACGTAATAGGAGACTAACACATCGAATACGGCGACGTTAGGTACGTTCGTTTGTAAGTATTCGGATGTGTATGCTGTTTGTGTTGGACCCCAGTGTTTCGCTTTCCTTGTTGTTGTGAGCTGTTGGTAGGATGGGTTTGATGACTTCTGGGCTTAGAATGTGTTTCTTGGGTCAGTGGACCTAAGTGTATGATCCATCTGAAGCAGAGTCAGTCAGTTCAGTTTAGAGTGTGTGGTGAGTAGATGCGATCCAGCTGACCTGATGGTTCTAGGGGTGACTGATGATGTCAACCTAGGGCGGATTGGCTAGCTACTCATAGTACTACCTGTGTCAACAGAGACAAGGTAGGAGAGTTCAGAGTACAGGATGGATCAAAGCTAGTCCTTTAGGGGAACAGAGTATAGAGGTGCTCAGAGGTTTGATGTCAGCCCATCAGGCTCATCGTGTTCAGGAAAGGTTGTCAGAGGGTTCTAGCTCTTGTGAGCAAGTTTGTCAGGACAGGGAATCAGCCTCAATGCCCTTTACTAGAGTGAGTTCTAGATGTTTCCCAGATTAGTATCAGGTTTTCCATCTGTTAAGGAATAGAGTTTGGAATAAGAGTGGTATCTGGACGCAGAACCATTTCTTTCCTTCTACCTTTCAGGATAGCACCTGCAGAGTTGAGAGAATAGTCAGAATAGTATAGAAGTTTAGTAGATAAAGATTTTATCCGACCTAGTACCTCACCCTGTAATGCTCCAGTGTTGTTGTGGAAAACGAAGGATAGACTCTTGAGATTTTGTTATAACTGTTTACAGTTAACAAGATCACTACTAAGCAGTTACAGGTGTTCCTAGATAGGAATGATTGATCTACTAGCTGTTCTAATCAAAGAGGATTGGATTACAGATTGGTATGATCAGAGTACAGATTTGAGTGGTACCTGTTGAGAGTTTAGAAATTAAGTTAGTTTCATAAGAAGAGAAAAGGCGGGCAAGGATTAGGAGTATAAGTTGGTATCGAACCTACGGATGAGTATATTGCCTGTTGAGAATTAAAAAGATGAGTTTAGTTAAGATGAAAAGAGAAAGAGAAGAGTAAGGATCAGAGTAGCGCAGCGAAAGCTGTGGAGTTCAGAAAAAGGTTATGAGTAGGAACTCAGATCAGTAGAATAGAGGTATAGATTCTCTCTATAAAGAGAAGTGATAGGCTTTACTTGCTTATCTGTTTGTTTTTTTTTAACATTCGAGGATGAATGTTTTGTAAGGGGGGAAGATTGTAATACCCGGCTAGTTCAGACATCAGAATTCCTACCGTCCGGTGGAATCTTGGGTGTCGGAGCTTCCCTGAAGGAAAGAGTGAAGGTTTGTTAAAATGTTTTTAAGTATTTTTAAGGTTTTGAATAAAACCGGAGTGAGTTTTAAAGAGAAAGGACCATGGGGACAATTGCCAGGTTCGGCCCCCGAATGTTAAAGTTCGGCCCCCGAAAGTTGCATGGTTTTGCATGCAGTTTCGGCAGCCGAAACTGGGATGGTCGGTTAGCTGTGCACGCTCCTCAGTCCGTGGTTTGGCCAGGTGTTCGCCTCCAAATCACCACAGAGGGTTAGGCCACGTCTCCCATGACTCATCTGCAAGCTTTAATCAGCTCATGCAGAGGGTTTGGTTATTTGCAAAGGGTTTGAACGTTTTGGAGAAAAAAGAGAGAAAAGAGAGGTTTTAGTGGTTTGACGTTTGTGAAGGGGATTTGCTGAGTTCAAGTTGTTCCTCTTATGGTTTCAGGAGGTAAGGGAAGTCTTTACACTTGTTTTCATGTTTGTTAACAGCTTTTGCATGAGTTGCATGCTTAGGTTTTAAAGTGAGTTTTTGATGTGTTTAATGGTGTAAGCTTGATTATGTGTTATAGTAGCTGTTTTGTTGGGGTTACTAGGTAGTTTTGGACCCCTTTGGAGCATATACTTGAGTATATGTAAGTTGAGGTTTGGAGTTATGCATGTTTAGAGAAGAGGAAAAGATGGAGGAGCTAGGTTGCGGGAGAAGCTGAGTTCTTGAAGAACTCAGGTTCGGCAGCCGAAGAAGGATTCGGCCGCCGAACCCCTTGCATGGTGGCTTAGACTGCCACAGCTTGCCCCTGAGTGCCTTGAGGTTCGGCTCTGTTTAGGGGTTTCGGCCTCCGAAAGGGTTCGGCCGCCGAAAGAGGATATTCGGCCGCCGAAGGTACTTGAGTTTCGGCTCTGTTCAGGACATTCGGCCGCCGAACCTGCCGCCGAATGTGTTCTGTCCAGCCTTCTTTTGCATGCTTTGTGTGATTGTTTTTAGAGGGTTAGAAGGGATTATGGGGGATTGTTTAAGAGTTGATAAGAGTATGTTTGACACCTCATTCGAGTCCATTTGTGTAGGATTGGACCCGACAGTTCAGGGAGGTCGTCAGGATTAGCAGTTGCAGAGTCAGTCAGGTTTCTGCTTGAGGAGCCGAGGTGAGTAGAACTAAACTTAATGTTTCATCTTAAATAACAGAATGTTTGAGCATAGTTCATGCATCATGGATGCCATGATATATCTTAGGGTGATTGCATTAGAATCACGAATATGGTGCATTGCATTATCATTGTTTATGAGGATTGGACCAAGGCGACATCAATAGCCCGTCGAGGGAGTTTTGAGGTCATGTCTAATCCAAGATGTGGACTATTTGAGTTGTGATGCATTTTCATATAAAATGCGTATGAATGAACTGTTTTCAGTGTTTCTACTCACTGGGCTTTATAGCTCATCCCTTTCCCTTAATCCCAGTTTTGCAGGTACAAGGTTAGCTGGGAAGGTTAGAAGCAGCAGGGTATTGGCTACAGTATTGCTTGTGTAATAGAGTAATGGACATGATGTAAATTAAAGAGATATTTGTTACCGATGTATAGATGATCAGTTAAGGTGCTTATGGATTAGTATGTGCTTTGCCTATAGTATATTTCATCCCTTGTACATGCATGTATCCTGTTTTCAGTTTCTTGATGAGAAATGAGTCAAACCAGGCTTAATACATGTTGTGTTTCGAAAACCCAGTGAATTATAACTGTGAGGGAAGACAGGGTTTAATTCCCTTGACCCAAGACCAGTGCAGAGGGAAGACCAGGTTTGATTCCTGTGACCCATAGAGAGTCCATTAGAGAAGACCAGGTTTGATTCCTGTGACTCTATGGTAGCCAAGGTTAACTTATGATATGCTGACCCTACAGAATGGGTTCTATGTTTCCACGCATAGTGCATGGAGGTTACTTGGTAGTGTATCACTGGTTTAGCCCTGAGGGCTATTTCAGATTGAGATGTCTGATGTTTTAAAGGTTAAGTCTGGTCGTTTTACAGAAAAGTTTTTAAAGAACAGTAGTCCAGTCGGATCATGTATGGGATTTTAACAGGTACACAGAGTTCAGGATAGGCTTACTACGGGTCTAGGCGGCCTTAAGCCGATCTGGATCCTAGTGCCGAGCAGTTTGGAGCCGTTACAGAAGGGTACCGATTTCCGGGCTGTTACAGCTGAGTTCTGGATGAACTCAGGTTCGGCAGCCGAAGGTTCATTCGGCCGCCGAACCTCTTGCATGGTGGCTTGGCTGCCACAGCCTGTTTTGCATGTTCGGCTCTGTTTGGGGATTCGGCCGCCGAAGGTGCCGCCGAAGGTGCTTGAGTTTCGTCTCTGGAGAGGACATTCGGCTACCGAACCTGCCGCCGAAAGTGTCCTGTCCAGCTTTCTTTTGCATGCTTTGCATGGATGGTTGAGTGAGTTTAGGGGGATTCTTGGGGAAGTTTAAGAGAGTTATTTCTACGCTTGTTTGGTCCCTCATTTGAGTCCATCTGTATAGGTGCAGACCAGAGGAACCAGAGAGAGCAGCAGTGAGTACTGCTCCAGAGGTTCAGAACCTGCAGAGTCAGTCAGTCCAGATAGCCAGAGGTGAGTGGAACTAAACTTATGACTTTTAATTGAACCACAAACTGCTTTTAGCATATCTCATGCATCATGTTTATGCCATAGGTTGAGTGCATTAGTATTCACGAATATGTTGCATTGCATTGTTATTTGGTGATGTGAGTGAATGCTGAATGATCCAATAGTCTCAGACAGGAAGTCCAGGAGCCTTTGACTACGCCCTGGCAGGTATAGTGAAGTCCAGGAGCCTTTGACTACGCCCTGGCAGGTATAGCAAAGTCCAGGAGCCTTTGACTACGCCCTGGCACAGAGTTACTGGGACTATGTGGTGACAGGTTTACTCTTGATATGGCTTGTCTGTGATATGGTGCATTCCATGAGATCATATTTTACTGAGATGTTTTACTGTTCTACTCACTGGGCTATAGAGCTCATCCCACTCCCTTAACCCCAGTTTTGCAGGTTCAGTGTACAGTGTACAGGGACAGTCCAGCAGAGTACAGAAAAAGTAAAGAGATCTGTAATAGCTTAGAGTGGACATGTCATATTAAAGAGATGTAATAGTTGTTGCTTGACCTAGTGATGTATGTTTTGTACATGATCTGTACATGATCTGTATATGTAGATGTATATATGTTTTCCTGTATGTGAAAACCAGGCTTAACAGGTATGAGTTACCCATCTAGAGCAAGCTCTAGTCAGGGATACAGAGTACAGAGTACATGAGTACAGAGTACAGAGATAGTGCATGCACAGGTTAAGCCTTGGGTCAGAAAAGAGTTTTATTTTCACAGAAAATGTATGATCATGTATGAGTTTTACAGGTACACAGAGAGTATAGCAGGCTGGCTACGGGTTCTGGCGGCCTTAAGCCGACCTGAATCCTAGCGCCGGTGACGGTCCATTTTGGGGTCGTTACACCATTCTACGGCCTGGCAAGTATAGTAAAGTCCAGGACCCCATTCTACGGCCTGGCAGGTATAGTAAAGTCCAGGTGCCCAGTCTACGCCCTGGCAAATGGTAAGTACAGACAGGTGTTATATACACATATACATATACAGTACAGGAAGTCCAGGACCCCAGTCTATGGCCTGGCACGGCACAGTTACTGGGACTATGTGGTGACAGGTTTACCCTTGATGTGGATTGTCTGTGATATGATGTATTCCATAAGAACATGTGTTACTGACTTGTTTTACTGTTTTACTCACTGGGCTATAGAGCTCATCCCACTCCCTTAACCCCAGTCTTGCAGGTTCAGTGTACAGTGTACAGGGGAAGTCCAGCAGAGTACAGGAAGAGAGAAGAGTGTTGTAATAGAATATTGTGGACATGTAATAGTAAAGAGTAATAGTAATGTAATAGTTGTGTATACAGTTAGACTTGTGCTTGACTTAGTTACGTTTGAATTGTAAATCTTTTGTATACATGGTCCGTTTTTATAACTGTTTTACAGAGTATGTGAAAAACCAGGCTTAACAGGTATGAATTAACCCATCTAGAGCAAGCTCTAGTCAGGGGTACAGAGTACAGAGTACAGAGTACAGAGATAGTGCATGCACAGGTTAAGTCTTAGTCCAGAGAAAAGTTTTCATTTTCACAGAAAATGTATGACCATGTATGAGATTTTACAGGTACACAGAGAGTATAGCAGGCTTGCTACGGGTTCTGGCGGCCTTAAGCCGACCTGAATCCTAGCGCCGGTGATGGTCCATTTTGGGGTCTTTACAGATTGGTATCAGAGCCCTAGGTTCACATGATTGGACCTATAGAGAGAGTGTCGGGCTCATAGAGGTTAGAGGAAGTCAAGCACAATAGGAAATCATGTCCACTAGGATAGGATGGTGAGTCCTGTCTATTTGATGCTATGACATGCCATGATATGCATGTGCATTATTGAGATATATGAGTTAAATATATGCTGATAGGCTATGTTATGTGTTGTTTTTCCAGAGTTAAAATGCGAGGAACTCGTCGATCAGCTCGATTGACTGGAGTCCCACCAGAGAGTGAGAGAACAGCTCCTCGTCCTCCTGCATTACCAAGGGCAAGGTCACAATGATCTAGCAGGGAAGGTACATCAATAGACCCTAGAAGGTCTGTAGACGAGAGCAGAAGAGGTACAGTTAGAGGAAGTAGAATAGAGGAAGTGAGGGAGGCTATGGAGATTGACCAGTCTATCGATGAAAGCATGAGTGTAGGCAGATCTGAAGAAGGTATGGGAGAGTCGCAGGGAGGCGCTCAGGTCTCAGGTTTTGACTATCCGTCCTTTCCTCAGGACCCAGGGTATCTGATGGGAGGTATGTCGGAGTACTCTAGTTTTGTCCCATATCCTACTTATATGCCATATATGCCTTATCCTCATTATTACCCACCATATCCTATGTATCCACCTTCCCCTACCCATTCAAGTGCAGCACACCTAGAGCTAAATGAACCAATACCTCCACCACCACAACCAGAACCAGTAGTCCCTGTTGTTACAGCACAGCAACCTAGCTCATCTGGGGGAAGTAAGGAGCAAATGACAGAGTACTTGAAATTGAATGCTCCGAAATTCAATTCAGGAGATGATCCATTTGAGTATCTTCGAACTGTGAAGATGATCACTAATGAGTTGGGAGCAGATGATAGCAGAGCCATAAAAATGGCAGGGTTTACACTGAAGTGTAAGAAAGCTCGAGAATGGTTCAAGAACTATATGGAGCCCAGAGTGGACAGTATGTCATGGGGAGAGTTCGCCAATGAGTTTGCAGGGTGGGCTTTTCCTGACAGCTCCAGGGAGATGAAAGTAATAGAATTTGAGCAGTTGAGACAGACAGACGAGATGAGTGTTGACGAGTTTACAGATAAATTCCTGGATTTGCTACAGTACGTGGGTCAGGCCTAAGATACTGATCAGAAGAAGGCAAGGAGAGATACTATGAGATTGCATCCCAGGTATTCTTCCTTGATTCTTCCAGCAGAGAAGGAGAGTTTCCACACTATAGTGGATGCAGCCAGGAAAATGGAAGCAAGTGCCAATAGTCAGAAACAGTCAAAGGCACATGCTTTGGGTTCTAAGGGCCCCAGTTTAGGAACTGCAGGCAGCAAGAGATGGGAAAAGGCAAAAGGAACAAAGAATAAGTTCTGGAGTAAAGTCAAGTCTGGTCTGGGAATAGGTAGTGGCTCAAGCTCTGGCACAGGCTATCCAGTATGCAGAAGATGCGGAAGACCACATGGAGGAGCTTGTCGATTGGGATCTACAGCCTGCTTTAGATGTGGACAGGAAGGGCATATTGCTCGGGATTGTCCTCAGGTGACTTTTGCACCATCCCAGCAGATGAGTTCAGGCAGTGTGGTACAGCCAGTGGTACAGCCAGTAGCTCCAGTCATGCCTCAGAGTAGTGGCAGAGGTAGAGGGAGAGGGGCAGCCTCTACTTTAGTAGCAGGTTCCCGAGGTGGAAATCCGGTAGCCCCAACACGGATTTTCACTGTGACACAGGAGGAGGCTAACACGTTGAACACAGTGGTGTCAGGTAATCTCATCATTGGGTGTTCAGATGTGTATGCTTTGATGGACCCCGGTGCTTCTCATTCCTTTATTGCTTCGAGAGCCATAGAGAGATTGGGTTTGATCATTTCTGAGTTAGAGTATCCTCTCTGGGTCAGTGGACCCAAGTGTGACCCATCAGTGGCAGTGTCAGTCTGTCGTTTCAGTCCAGTGTTCATAGAGAGTAGATGCCTTCCAGCTGACCTTGTGGTTCTAGACTTGACAGACTTTGATGTCATTCTAGGGATGGATTGGTTATTTGCATATGGTGCGACCTTGGACTGTAGAGAGAAGATAGTTAGTCTTAGAGACCAAGATGGGTCAGAGTGTGTCTTCAGAGGAGACAGGAGAGGTACACCCAGAGGTTTGATTTCAGCCCTTCAGGCTCGTCGTTTGCTTAGGAGGGGTTGTCAGGGGTTTCTAGCTCATGTGAGAGAGCTAGATAGACAGGTTAGGGAACCAACCGCAGTACCAGTAGTCTGAGAATTTCTAGATGTGTTCCCAAACGACTTACCAGGACTACCATCTGATAGGGAGATAGAGTTTGAAATAGACTTGCTGCCAGATACCAGACCTATCTCTATTCCTCCCTACAGGATGGCGCCGGCAGAGTTAAAGGAGTTGAAAGACCAGTTGCAGGATTTGGTAGATAAGGGTTTCATCCGCCCTAGTACCTCACCTTGGGGTGCTCCAGTACTCTTTGTCAGAAAGAAGGATGGATCCCTCAGACTTTGTATCGACTACAGACAGTTGAACAAGGTCACTACCAAGAATAGGTATCCTTTGCCGAGGATTGATGATCTATTCGACCAGCTAGCTGGAGCAGGTTGTTTCTCTAAAATAGTTCTGAGATCCGGATATCATCAGTTGAGAGTCAGAGAGGCAGATGTGCCAAAGACAGCTTTCAGGACCAGATATGGGCATTATGAGTTCTTAGTGATGCCGTTCGGGTTGACTAACTCCCCTGCAGCATTCATGGATCTCATGAACAGAGTTTTCAGTGAGTTTCTGGATCACTTTGTTATTGTTTTCATTGACGATATCTTAGTGTATTCTAGAGATGCAGAGGAGCATGCCCAGCATCTGAGGATAGTTTTGCAGACACTGAGAGAGCATAGTTTATATGCCAAGTTCTCTAAGTGTGAGTTTTGTTTGAGGAGCATTTCCTTCTTGGGACACGTGGTATCAGCAGAAGGGATGGCGGTAGACCCCAAGAAGATAGAGGCTGTAGCTAACTGGTCCAGACCCACTACAGTGACTGAGATTAAAAGCTTTCTGGGACTGGCAGGTTACTATAGGAGGTTCGTTCAGGACTTCTCGAAGATAGCTACTCCTATGACCAAACTGACTCAGAAGAACCAGAAGTTTATCTGGTCAGACCAGTGCGAAGAGAGCTTTGAGGAGCTCAAGAGGAGATTGACATCAGCACCAGTGTTAGCTCTGCCTGTTAGTAACGAGGATTTCACAGTGTTCTGTGATGCATCTCGAGTGGGTTTGGGCTGTGTTTTGATGCAGAGTGATAGGGTGATTGCTTATGCTTCTAGACAGTTGAAGAAGCACGAGTTGAATTACCCCACCCATACCTAGAGATGGCAGCAGTTATCTTTGCACTCAAGATGTGGAGGCATTACCTCTACGGGGTTAGATGCGAGATCTTTACTGATCACAAGAGTTTACAGTACATCTTGAGCCAGAGAGAGTTGAATTTGAGGCAGAGAAGATGGGTAGAATTGCTCAGTGATTATGATTGTAAGATCCAGTATCATCCGGGTAAGGCGAATGTTGTGGCAGACGCCCTAAGCCGGAAGTCACTAGGCAGTTTATCCCATATAGCAGCAGAGCGAAGACTAGTAGTGAGAGAGCTTTATAAGCTCATTGAGGAAGGGTTACAGCTAGAATTGTCTGGTACAGGTGCATTGATAGCACAGATGAGAGTGACACCTGTGTTTCTGGAGCAGATAGCTCAGAAACAGCAAGAGGACCCTGAGTTGATGAAAATTACCAGGACTGTTCAGTCAGGCAACAGTGCAGAGTTCAGATTTGACAGCAAAGGGATCCTTCGCTATGGGAGACGACTTTGTGTACCAGGTAGCAGCAGTCTGAAAGAAGACATTATGAGGGAAGCTCATAATGCGCGCTATAGTGTTCACCCAGGAGCCACCAAGATGTATCAGGATCTGAAGAGGGTATATTGGTTGCCGGCCATGAAGAAAGAAGTGGCACGGTTCGTGACAGCCTGTGAGGTTTGTCAGAGGGTGAAATTAGAACATCAGAAGCCGGTGGGAATGCTTAACCCACTGCCGATTCCAGAGTGGAAATGGGAGAATATAGCTATGGATTTTGTAGTGGGCTTACCGGCAGCATCCAACAGGATAGACTCCATATGGGTGATTGTGGACAGACTCACGAAATCTGCTCATTTCATTCCAGTTAGGAGTAACTATTCTGTGGATAAGTTGGCACAGGTTTATCTAGATGAGATAGTCAGATTACATGGAGTTCCAGTGTCTATAATTTCAGACAGAGGACCTCAGTTCACCTCCAGATTTTGGCGGAGTCTGCAGAGTGCAATGGGCACGAGGTTAGATTTTAGCACTGCTTTCCATCCGCAGACTGATGGACAGTCAGAGAGGACCATCCAGACCATTGAGGATATGCTCAGAATGTGTGTGTTAGACTTTGGCGGTTCTTGGAGGCAGCATCTACCTCTGGTGGAGTTTGCCTACAATAACAGTCATCATGCTAGCATCGGGATGGCTCCTTATGAAGCGTTGTATGGGAGGAAGTGCAGATCACCTGTTTGCTGGGAAGAAGTAGGAGAAAAAGCTCTTGCAGAGCCAGAATTAGTAGAGATTACCAGTAGAACAGTGCCTATGATCAGAGAAAGGATCAGAACAGCTCAGAGTAGACAGAAAAGCTATGCAGACGTACGCAGAAAACAGATAGAGTTTCAGGAGGGTAGTATGGTATTGCTGAAGGTGTCTCCAATGAAAGGAGTGGTTCGTTTCGGAAGAAAGGGTAAATTAGCTCCACGATACATTGGACCCTTTGAGATTGTACAGAGGATCAGAAATGTGTCGTATAAGCTGGATTTACCTACATCTATGGAGAGAATTCACCCGGTATTTCATGTTTCTATGCTACGGCAGTTTGTGTCAGATCCGAATCAGGTTCTGAGTGAGCCTGATGTAGAGATTCGTCGAGATCCTACTTATGTAGAGCAGCCAGTACGGATTCTGGACACACAGATCAAACAGTTAAGGAACAAGGAAATCCCGATGGTGAAAGTTCTGTGGAATCACCATAATCTCGAAGAGTGCACCTAGGAGACGCGGGAGTCGATGCTCCAGCAGTATCCATATTTAGTTGTTGTTTTAGGAACATTCGAGGACAAATGTTCTTAAGGGGGGGAGAATGTAATACCCGGCTAGAATCCGGCATCGAAATTCCTGTCGTCCGGTGGAATCCAGGATGTCAAAATTATCTAGAAGGGTACGAGTTATGTTTTTCTAAAAGTACTATAGTATGTTTTAATGTTTTAAAGTTGAAAAGAAAAGAGTTTTTGAAAGAAAAGAACCAAGGCAGAAAAGCCAGGTTCGGCCGCCGAAGTTGAGGTTCGGCCGCCGAACATGCATGGCTTTCGGTTTCACGTGTGGCCGCCGAAGGTGGTCTGGCCAGCCACCTATAAAAGGCCCTTAGTCGGTTGAAAGGATAAGCTTTGCCGTTTCTTTCACTTTCTGAGGTGAGACCCTGTCCTTCTTCAGTTTTCATCATGTTTTCATTACCTCATGCAAAGATTTAATTGATTTTTATGGTATTTTGAAGGTTTTGAGCTAAAACCACAAAGTTGTGAAGTTTGGAGAGTCTGAAGGAGAGTTGCTTCAAAACTCCACGTTAAGATCATTCATCATCTTGGTTTCAAGAGGTAAGTGAAGATCCTGAACTTGTTTTTATGTTTTCTGAAGGTTTTATGAGGTTTTTGGAGAGAGTTGCATGAATAGGGTAAAAAGAGAGTTTTTGATGATTTTGTGAGAACAGCTTGTCTCTGTGTTTTATGTTTTGTGTTGTTGGGGTTTTTAGGTAGGTTTTGACCCCTTTGAGCATATACTTGGATGTATGCAAGTTGAGGATTTGAGGTGGTTGCGAGTGGGAGAGTTCTGTGCATTTGGCGGGAGGCAGAGCAAGTTTCTGCCTTACTGATGAACTCAGGTTCGGCAGCCGAAGGTACATTCGGCCGCCGAACCCATGAGGAGGTGGCTTCGGCTGCCCAAGCTTGCCCCCGAGCTTGTGGACTTTCGGCTCTGGAGGGGAGTTTCGGCCGCTGAAGGTGCCGCCGAAGGTTAGAGACTGTCGTCTCTGGAGTGCCTTTCAGCCCCCGAAACTTGCCCCCGAAAGGGTTCGGCTGCCGAAAGTAGAGATTCGGCCGCTGAAGGTGCATGAGTTTCGGCTCTAGAGAGGACTTTCGGCCGCCGAACCTGCCGCCGAAAGTGTCCTGTCCAGCCTTCCTTTGCATGCTTTGCATGGATGTTTGCATGAGTATAAGGGGTTTCTTGGGGAGTTTAATAGAGTTGGTCATAAGTTAGTTTGGTCCCTCATTTGAGTTTATCTGTGCCTACACAGACTAGAGGAACCAGAGAGAGCAGTAGTGAGTACTGCTCCAGAGTGTATAGAGCCTGCAGAGTCAGTCCAGATAGCCAGAGGTGAGTGGAACTAAACTTAATACTCGTTTTCATTGCGACAGTAACTGCTTTTAGCATATTTCATGCACCATAATATGCAATAGGTTGATTGCATTAGAATTCACAAAGATGTTGCATTGCATACTTATTTGTTGATGTGGGTGAATGCTGAGTGATCCAATAGTTCCAGACAGGAAGTCCAGGACCCCATTCTACGGCCTGGCAAGTATAGTAAAGTCCAGGACCCCATTCTACGGCCTGGCAGGTATAGTAAAGTCCAGGTGCCCAGTCTACGCCCTGGCAAATGGTAAGTATAGACAAGTGTTATATACACATATACATATACAGTACAGGAAGTCCAGGACCCCAGTCTACGGCCTGGCACGGCACAGCTACTGGGACTATGTGGTGACAGGTTTACCCTTGATGTGGATTGTCTGTGATATGCTGCATTCCATAAGATACTGACTTGTTTTACTGTTTTACTCACTGGGCTATAGAGCTCATCCCACTCCCTTAACCCCAGTCTTGCAGGTTCAGTGCACAGTGTACAGGGGAAGTCCAGCAGAGTACAGGAAGAGAGAAGAGTGTTGTAATAGAATATTGTGGACATGTAATAGTAAAGAGTAATAGTAATGTAATAGTTGTGTATACAGTTAGACTTGTGCTTGACTTAGTTACGTTTGAATTGTAAATCTTTTGTATACATGGTCCGTTTTTATAACTGTTTTACAGAGTATGTGAAAAACCAGGCTTAACAGGTATGAATTAACCCATCTAGAGCAAGCTCTAGTCAAGGGTACAGAGTACAGAGTACAGAGTACAGAGATAGTGCATGCACAGGTTAAGTCTTGGTCCAGAGAAAAGTTTTCATTTTCACAGAAAATGTATGACCATGTATGAGATTTTACAGGTACACAGAGAGTATAGCAGGCTTGCTACGGGTTCTGGCGGCCTTAAGCCGACCTGAATCCTAGCACAGGTGACGGTCCATTTTGGGGTTGTTACAACAATGATCATGAACAAAAGGGATTAACCATACATTAGGGCCAAGTACAACACTAATCCTCAATACAAATCTATACAACATTCTACATTACATTATCTTTCATGTCCACAACTAACTATTACATACACTAATTGTAATACCCGGCTAGAGTCCGGCACCGGAATTCTTGTCGTCCGGTGGACTCCGGGGTGTTGGGATTCTATAGAAGGGTAGGAGTTATGTTTTTCTAAGTGTTATGAGGTGTTTTATGGTTTTACAGTTCTAGAGTTGAATTGAAATGAACTAAGGCAATTAAGCTAAGTTAGGCCGCCAAAGGTAAGTTCGGCCGCCGAAAGTGCCCAATGTTCGGCTTCCGAATTCAAGTTCGGTCCCCGAACGATTGCATGGTCTTGCATGTGATTGGGCAGCCGACGATGAGTTGGCCAGCTAGCTGAGTCATGGCTTGTGACAGATGTTGGCCTCAGATTTTTTGCCATGGATTAGCCACGTCTTTTATGACTCATCTGCAAGTGTTTTCAGCAGCTCATACAGAATTTCTGTTGGTTTGCTAAGTGTTTGAAGGTTTTGTGCATAAAAGTTAAGTGTTAAGGGTTACGGTGTGTGAAGGAGAGTTTGTCCAAAACTTCACGTGAGGATTGGTCATCTTCTTGTTATACAGGAGGTAAGTGAAGATTTGGAACTTGTTTATATGTTTTCTGAAGGTTTTACGGGGTTAAGAAGGAGATGCATGTTTAGGTGAAAAGTGGTAGTTTTGATGATTTTGGCATGTCTATATGTTTATGTGTTATGTTTGTTTTGTTGTTTGGGGTTATTAGATAGTTTTGGACCCCTGTGACCATATACGTGCGTATATGTGAGTTGAGTAGAGGAGGTAGGCATGTTTGGAGAGATTGAAGGGAAGGAGGAGATGGTTTGCCGTTGAAGCTGAGTTCTGGATGAACTCAGGTTCGGCAGCCGAAGGTTCATTCGGCCGCCGAACCTCCTGAATGGTGGCTTGGTTGCCACAGCTTGCCCCCGAGTGTTTTTTCATGTTCGGCTCTGTTTAGGGGTTTCGGCCGCCGAAGGTGCCGCCGAAGGTGCTTGAGTTTCGTCTCTGGAGAGGACATTCGGCCGCCGAACCTGCCGCCGAAAGTGTCCTGTCCAGCTTTCTTTTGCATGCTTTGCATGGATAGTTGAGTGAGTTTAAGGGGATTCTTGGGGGAGTGTAAGAGAGTTATTTCTACGCTTGTTTGGTCCCTCATTTGAGTCTATCTGTATAGGTACAGACCAGAGGAACCAGAGAGAGCAGCAGTGAGTACTGCTCCAGAGGTTCAGAACCTGCAGAGTCAGTCAGTCCAGATAGCCAGAGGTGAGTGGAACTAAACTTATGACTTTTAATTAAACCACAAACTACTTTAGCATATCTCATGCATCATGTTTATGCCATAGGTTGATTGCATTAGTGTTCACGAATATGTTGCATTGCATTGTTATTTGGTGATGTGAGTGAATGCTGAATGATCCAATAGTCACAGACAGGAAGTCCAGGAGCCTTTGACTACGCCCTGGCAGGTATAGTGAAGTCCAGGAGCCTTTGACTACGCCCTGGCAGGTATAGCAAAGTCCAGGAGCCTTTGACTACGCCCTGGCAATGGTAACTACAGAGGTGTTATATACACATATACATATATGACAGGAAGACCAGGTGCTCGATTCTACGCCCTGGCACAGAGTTACTGGGACTATGTGGTGACAGGTTTACTCTTAATGTGGCTTGTCTGTGATATGGTGCATTCCATGAGATCATATTTTACTGAGATGTTTTACTGTTCTACTCACTGGGCTATAGAGCTCATCTCACTCCCTTAACCCCAGTTTTGCAGGTTCAGTGTACAGTGTACAGGGACAGTCCAGCAGAGTACAGGAAAAGTAAAGAGATCTGTAATAGCTTAGAGTGGACATGTAATATTAAAGAGATGTAATAGTTGTTGCTTGACCTAGTGATGTATGTTTTGTACATGATCTGTATATGTATATATGTTTTCCTGTATGTGAAAACCAGGCTTAACAGGTATGAGTTAACCCATCTAGAGCAAGCTCTAGTCAGGGATACAGAGTACAGAGTACATGAGTACAGAGTACAGAGATAGTGCATGCACAGGTTAAGCCTTGGTTCAGAAAAGAGTTTTATTTGCACAGAAAATGTATGATCATGTATGAGGTTTACAGGTACACAGAGAGTATAGCAGGCTTGCTACGGGTTCTAGCGGCCTTAAGCCGACCTGAATCCTAGCGCCGGTGACGGTCCATTTTGGGGTCGTTACACTAATACTTTTACTCTTGCTGATCTCCTCATCTATCTCGAACTTGCAAACCTGGGGGTTAAGGGAAAGGGGTGAGCTACTAGAGCCCAGTGAGCAGAATAGTAAAATAATATATTAAAATCTATGCTTTCATAAAATGCATCACATCACAAACAATTCACATCAAGGATGGACTTGTCACCAATAGCCCTCTACACATTCCAATGGTGCCAGGGGGCATAGAATGGCCCCACTGGTCTTTCTCTTACTCTGTGCCAGGGGCGTAGAATGGGCCTCATTGGACTTCGTACCGTATCATCGTCATCATATCATATCGAGAGCTAATGGGTCATCCAACATCCATCCACATCAACATCATAGAATGCAATGCAACATATTCGTGATTTGTAATGCAAACAACCTAGTATATATCATGGCATTCGTGATGCATGAACATGCTCAAAATTTATTTACTTTGAAACATAAAGATCCATTCTACTCACCTCAGGCTCACTCTGAACAGACTATCTCACTGCTGGGGTCCTCGATTCCTCGGGTCCGAACCTACACAGGTGGACTCAAAATGAGAGACCAAACATACACTAATATGACTCAAAACATCTCCCCAAAAACCCCCTAAAACACCATAAAACAATCATAGAATGCATGCAAAGGAAGGCTGAACAGGGCACTTTCGGCGGCACCTTCGGCGGCCGAACCCCCTTCCAGATCCGAAAGCCATGCACCTTCGGCGGCACCTTCGGCAGCCGAAAGTCCCTTCTAGATCCGAAACTCATGCACCTTCGGCGGCACCTTTGGCGGTTGAAACTCCCCTCCAGAGCCGAAAGTCCAACTTTCAGGGGCGAGTTTAGGCGGCCAAAACATGCCACCACAGGCAGGTTCGGCGGCCGAACATGGCTTCGGCTGCCAAGCCTGAGTTCTTTCATAATGGCAGATCTCAGCCTCTCATGCACAAGTTGCCTCCCAAATCCTCCATCTCAAACCAAACCATGCAAAAACATGCATAAACACACTCTTAAGCATTTAGGGGCTTAAAACTAACCTATACCCCAACAACAATATATTTTAACAAACAATAACATACATTTCATCATATAACCCACATAAACCCTAACACTTTAAATCTACTCTAAACATGCATCATATACCCTTGAAACCCCTCAAAACTTACTTAAAACATAAAAGAGGGTGAGGATCTACTCTTACCTCTTGCTGATCGAGAGGAAGGACGATCCAAGCTTGGAGATGTAGAGAAACTAACCCTTAAGGTCTCCAAACTTCAAAACTTCGTTCTTTGCTCAAAATATTCAAAACCAAGTTAAAACTCATCAAAACATGAATGATTTGAAGGAAAACATTAAAATCAACCATGGAAGGGCATGGACTCACCTCTTCCCGAAAATGGAGAAGAAAGCTCACCCATTTTCGGACATGGGGCCTTTTATAGGTGGCTGGCCAGACCACCTTCGGAGGCCAAAGGTGCTTCCACAACTCCACCACGTTCGGCAGCCAAACTTGACATTCGGCGGCAGCAAAAGGGAGCTACTTTCGGCAGCCGAACATGAGGTTCGGCGGCCAAACCTGTCATTTCCCTTTAAAACTTTTCTTTTCTTTCAAAACTCAATTTTCTTTCTTAATCAAACCATAAAAACATGTAAAAACATTTTAGAAAACCTTTATTTTACCCTTCTAGAAGATTCCGAAATCCTAGAAATTCTGGATTCCAACGAAGATTCCGCCGGAGGTAGGAATTCCGGTGCCGGGGTCTAGCCGGGTATTACATTCTTCCCCCCTTTAAGAACATTCGTCCCCGAATGTTCAACAAAGAAGCATAGCATCAAGAGAAACACATAAAACCTATAACACTCACTCTAGATGAGACAAGGATATTGCTGGAGTACGAACTCCCGGGTCTCCCAGACACACTTTTCCACTTTGTGGTGATTCCAAAGGACTCTCACCATCGGGATTTTCCTGTTCCTCAGCTTTCTGATCTGAGTATCTATGATCCGCACTGACTACTCCACATAGGTGAGATCTCCTAGGATCCCTACATTAGGCTCACTAAGAACCTTGCTCAGATCTGACACGAACTTTCGTAACATGGAAACATGGGAAACCAGATGGATTCTTTCCATTGAAACTGGTAAGTCCAACTTGTACGATACACTCCCAACCTTTTTGCGAGACCTCGAAGGGTCTGATGTATCGTGGAGCTAGCTTACCTTTCTTCCCAAAACGAACCACCCCTTTCATAGGAGACACCTTGAGCAACACTAAAACTCCCTCCAAAAACTCTACATGCTTCCTGCGGACATCTGCATAACTCTTTTGCCTGCTCACAGCAGTTCTGTTTCTTTCTCTGATTATGGGCACTACTCTGCTGGTGATCTCTACTAGCTCAGGCCCTGCTAAGGGCCTTTCTCCAACTTCCTCCCAGCAGACAGGTGACCTGCACTTCCTTCCATACAAAGCTTCATATGGAGCCATCCCTATGCTAGCATGATAGCTGTTATTGTAGGCAAACTTCCACCAAAGGTAGATGCTGCCTCCAAGAACCGCCAAAATCTAGCACACACATTCTGAGCACATCTTCGATTGTTTGGATGGTCCTCTCTGACTGCCCGTCAGTCTGTGGATGGAAAGCAGTGCTAAAGTCCCGCCTGGTACCCATAGCATTCTGCAGACTCCGCCAAAACCTGGAGGTGAACTGGGGTCCCCTATCTGACACTATTGAAATGGGAGCCCCATGCAACCTGACCACTTCATCAACATACACCTGCGCCAATTTGTCCACAGAATAGCCACTCCTGACAGGGATGAAGTGAGCATATTTAATCAGTCTGTCCACAATCACCCATATCAAGTCCAGTCTGTTAGACGTTGCCGGTAACCCCACCACAAAATCCATAGCTATATTCTCCCATTTCCACTCTAGAATCGGCAGTGGGTTAAGCATTCCAGCCGGCTTCTGATGTTTCAGCTCCACCCTCTGACATACTTCGCAAGCGGACACGAACTGTGCCACTTCTCTCTTCATAGCTGGCCACCAATAAACTCTCTTCAGATATTGATACATCTTGGTGGCTCTAGGTGTAATACCCGGCTAGAGTCCGGCATCGGAATTCTACTTTCCGATGGAGTTTCGGATGTCGAAAGACTCTAGAAGGGTGAGAGTGATGTTTTTCTAACATGTTTTACTATGTTTCATAGTTTTAAAGCTTAAGGAACTGAGTTTGTGAATGAAATGACCCAAGGCAGAAAAGCCAGGTTCGGCCGCCGAAGTTGAGGTTCGGCTGCCGAACATGCATGGCTTTCGGTTTCACGTGTGGCCGCCGAAGGTGGTCTGGCCAGCCACCTATAAATGGCCCTCAGTCGGTTGAAGCGGTAAGAGTTTTCCTGTTCTACTCATTGGGCTATAGAGCTCATCCCACTCCCTTAACCCCAGTTTTGCAGGTTCAGTGTACAGTGTAAAGAGGAGATCAGCAGAGTGCCAAAAGAGTAAAGAGTAAAGAGCATTGTAATAGCTTAGAGTGGACATGTAATAGTTGTGTATACAGTTAGAGATGTGCTTGCCTTAGTGATGTTGTTCATAACATGATCTGTATATGTATATCTATTTTACTGTATGTGAAAAACCAGGCTTAACAGGTATGAGTTAACCCATCTAGAGCAAGCTCTAATCAGGGGTACAGAGTACAGTACCGAGTACAGAGTACAGAGTACAGAGTATAGAGATAGTGCATGCACAGGTTAAGCCTTGGTTCAGAAAAGAGTTTTTATTTTCACAGAAAATGTATGATCATGTATGAGATTGACAGGTACACAGAGCGTATAGCAGGCTTGCTACGGGTTCTGGCGGCCTTAAGCCGACCTGAGTCCTAGAGCCGGTGACGGTCCATTTTGGGGTCGTTACACTAGGGTGAACATTGTATCTAGCATTATGAGCCTCTCTCATAATGTCACCTTTCAAACTCACGTCATCTGGTACACATAATCTACTCCCATAGCAGAGGATCCCCTTGCTATCAAATCTGAACTCTTCATTCTTGCCTGACTGAACAGTCCTAGCAATTTTCACTAACTCTGGGTCCTCATGTTGTTTCTGAGCCACCTGCTCCAGAAACACGGGTGTCACTCTCATCTGGGCTATCAAATCACCTGTACCAGACAACTCCAACTGCAACCCTTCATCAATGAGCTTATAGAACTCTCTCACCACCGGTCTCCTCTCTGCTGAAATATGGGATAGACTGCCAAGTGATTTCCGGCTTAGGGCATCTGCCACGACATTTGCCTTACCCGGATGGTACTGAATTTTGCAATCATAGTCACTAAGCAGTTCTACCCATCTCCTCTGCCTCAGATTCAACTCCCTCTGACTCAAGATGTACTGCAGGCTCTTATGATCTATGAAGATCTCACATTTAACCCCATAAAGGTAGTGCCTCCACATCTTGAGTGCGAAGATCACAGCTGTCATTTCTAGGTCATGTGTAGGGTAATTCAACTCATGCTTCTTCAGCTGCCTAGAAGCATAAGCAATTACCCTCTCATTTTGCATCAACACACAGCCTAGTCCCACACGGGACGCATCACTAAACACTGTGAAGTCTTCATTACTGGTAGGCAGAGCTAACACCGGTGCTGACGTCAATCTTTTCTTCAGTTCCTCAAAGCTTTCCTCGCAAAGATCAGACCACACAAACTTCTGATTCTTCTTGGTTAATCTGGTCATAGGAGCGGTAATTTCTGAGAAGTCCTAAATGAACCTCCTGTAGTAACCTGCCAAACCCAAAAAGCTCTTGATCTCGGTTACTGTAGTGGGTCTGGGCCAGTTAGCTACAGCTTCCACCTTCTTGGGGTCCATTTCAATTCCGCTTTCTGATACAACATGCCCCAAGAATGAGATGCTCCTCAACCAGAATTCACACTTGGAGAACTTGGCATACAAGCCGTGCTCCCTCAGGGTCTGCAGAACTAACCTCAGATGATGGGCATGCTCCTCTGCATTTCTGAAATACACTAAGATATCATCTATGAAGACAATAACAAAGTGATCCAGATACTGGCTAAACACTCTGCTCATGAGATCCATGAATGCTGCAGGGGCATTTGTCAGCCCAAACGGTATTACTAGAAACTCATAATGCCCATATCTAGTCCTGAACGCCGTCTTCGGCACATCTTCTTCTCTGATTCTCAGCTGATGGTATCCGGATCTTAGATCTATCTTGGAGAAACAACCTGCTCCTACTAGCTAGTCAAATAGATCGTCGATCCTAGGTAACGGATACTTATTCTTGGTAGTGATTTTGTTCAACTGCCTGCAGTCGATACAAAGCCTTAAGGATCCATCCTTTATTCTCATAAACAACTCTAGAGTACCCCAAGGTGAGGTACTAGGTCGGATGAAACCCTTGTCTACCAACTTTTGCAACTGCTCTTCCAACTTCTTTAACTCTGCAGGCGCCATCCTGTAGGGAGGGGTAGAGATGGTTCTGGTTCCCATCATCACTTCAATTCAAACTCTATCTCCCTAGCAGGTGGTAAACCTGGTCGCTTGTCTGGGAAAACATCTAAGAACTTCTCTGACTGCGGGCACTAAAACCGGTTCCCCTGACCCGACCGCTATGCTCTCTAACATGAGCAAGAAACCCCTGACAACCTCTCCTGAACAACCTACGAGCCTGTAGGGCTGATATCAAACCTCTAGGTGTCTCTACTCTGTCCCCTCTAAAGACTACCTCTGATCCATCCTGAACTCTAAACCTGACTACCTTGTCTCTACTATCCAAGGTAGCACCATGAGTAGAAAGCCAATCCATCCCTAGAATGACGTCAGAAATCAGTCAAATCTAGAACCACTAGGTCAGCTGGAAGGCATCTACCTCAACATACTCTAAACTATATCGGCAGACTGACTCTGCCACCGATGGATCACACTTGGGTCCACTGACCCATAGGGGACACTCTACCCCAGAAGTTATCAAACCCACTCTATCTACGGCTCCCAAAGCAACAAGGAAAGGGAAACACATCAGGGTTCATTAAAGCATACACATCAAAACATACGAGAGTGAGATTACCTGTCATCACCATGTCTGATGTGTCAGCCTCCTGTTGGGTCATGGAGAAAATCTGAGCTGGAGCTAATGGACCTTCTCCGCAGGAACCTACCAAAGAAGGAGCTGTCCCTCTCTGTAACAGCCCGGCCCCGTACGACCGGCCCTGTTAACAATTGGTACTCACTCTCACCAGACTATTCCCTTAAAGTGGGAGGTCAAGGGTTCGAGTAGTGGGGGAGGCGACCTAATTTCCAAAGGGAAATTTTGGCCAAATCCACTTGGGGAAGGATGCGTTTGACGAGAACCCAAGGGGACAAATCCTGCCTGGAACCCGTGAGGGTGAAGGGATGTTAAGAGCTGCTCACGACGCCAGTGGAAAGCCCGAGGTGGCAAGAGGCCAGGCGAGGGATAGCCCTGGGCCGTGAGCGGTAACAGTGCCGGGGATCACGTCCGGGCTGTTACACTCTCCCTCTGCCTCCGCCCTGTGTCAAGGTTGGAGCTACTGGCTGAGCCACACTACTTGAAGCTGTCTGCTGGGACTGTGCCGCCCAGGGCGCAGTGGGACACTCACATGCCTTGTGCCCCTGTCGTGCGCATCTGTAACATGCTGTAGTCCCATACCGACAAACCCTCCTGTGTCGCTTCCCACACCTCGGGCATCCGGAGCCGTCCGAACCAGAGTTCGAGCCACTACCAAAACCCAGACTAGACTTCAACCTATTCCAGAACTTGCCCCCCTTAGACCTGGTTCTGCCTCACTTTTTACTTCTTGTGGGGGCTGCACTCAGAGATGAGAGATCAGCTCTCCTTGTGACTGGGGTTGTGGAACCCGAAGCCTGAGTGCCTTCTTGAGAGTCTCCCATACCTTCTTCTGGTACACCTACTACCAAACTTTCATCTCTTCTCTAAACATCCATCTCTACTTCTCTCACATCGACTGACATCCTTCTTGGATCCATTCCTCCTCTGACTACATCAAAAGACCTCCTAGGGTCCCTTGACGTTTCCCATCCGCTAACCCTACACGACTGTGCTCTCGGCAGAGCAGGGCAAAAGGCATCCATACCTTCCCTCACAGATGGAACTCCAGTCGATCTCTCAGATCGATGAGTGCCTCGCATTCTGATTTCTGAAAAACAACATACATCACATAAACATCATAATAGCATCATATGGTTCATGTGGAAACACATGAACCCACACATACATAGTATATCATTAATGCACATGTATAAAATCATGGCATTTTACATCATCATTCAAGACAGGACTCTACATCCTAGCCTAGTGGACATGATTTTCCTATTGTGCTTGCCCTTCTAGAACATCTATGAGCCCGACACTCTCTAGGTCCGACCATATGAACCTAGGGCTCTGATACCAATATGTAACAACCCGAAATCGGTGCTAGGATCCAAATCGACTTAAGGTCGCCGGGACCCGTAGCAAGCCTAACATACAACCTGTCATACATGTTAAATCCCATACATGATCATACATTTACATAAAAACTTAAACTTTTTCATACACCAAGCTTTACCTGTGCATGCACCATAACATTAAACATACAAATCCCATACTAGAGCCCTCATCAAATGCTCTAATTGGGTCAACATTACATACATCAAGCTTGGTTTACATCACATTAAATAAAACATTACACAATGATCATGAACAAAAGGGATTAACCATACATTAGGGCCAAGCACAACACTAATCCTCAATACAAATCTATACAACATTCTACATTACATTATCTTTCATGTCCACAACTAACTATTACATACACTAATACTTTTACTATTGTTGACCTCCTGATCTATCCCAAACCTGCAAACCTAGGGGTTAAGGGAAAGGGGTGAGCTACTAGAGCCCAGTGAGCAGAATAGTAAAATAATATACTAAAATCTATGCTTTCATGAAATGCATCACATCACAAACAATTCACATCAAGGATGGACTTGTCACCAATAGCCCTCTACACATTCCAATGGTGCCAGGGGGCGTAGAATGGGCCCCACTGGTCTTTCTCTTACTCTGTGCCAAGGGCGTAGAATGGGCCTCACTGGACTTCGTACCTTATCATCGTCATCATATCATATCGAGAGCTAATGGGTCATCCAACATCCATCCACATCAACATCATAGAATGCAATGCAACATATTCGTGATTTCTAATGCAAACAACCTAGTACATATCATGGCATTCGTGGTGCATGAACATGCAAAAAATTTATTTACTTTGAAACATAAAGATCCATTCTACTCACCTCAGGCTGACTCTGAACAGACTATCTCACTGCTGGGGTCCTCGGTTCCTCGGGTCCGAACCTACACAGGTGGACTCAAAATGAGGGACCAAACATACACTAACATGACTCAAAACATCTCCCCAAAAACCCCCTAAAACACACCATAAAACAATCATAGAAAGCATGCAAAGGAAGGCTGAACAGGGCACTTTCGATGGCACCTTCGGCGGCCGAACCCCCTTCCAGATCCGAAAGCCATGCACCTTCGGCGGCACCTTCGGCGGCCGAAAGTCCCTTCCAGATCCGAAACTTGTGCACCTTCGGCGGCACCTTCGGCGGCTAAAACTCCCCTCCAGAGTCGAAAGTCCAACTTTCAGGGGCAAGCTTAGGCGGCCAAAACATGCCACCACAGGCAGGTTCGGCGGCCAAACATGGCTTTGGCTGTCGAACCTGAGTTCTTCCATAATGGCAGAACTCAGCCTCTCATGCACAAGTTGCCTCCCAAATCCTCCAAACTCAAACCAAACCATGTAAAAACATGCATAAACACACTCTTATGCATTTAGGGGCTTAAAACTAACCTATACCCCAACAACAACACATTTTAACAAACAATAACATACATTTCATCATATAACCCACATAAACCCTAACACTTTGAATCTACTCTAAACATGCATCATATACCCTTGAAACCCCTCAAAACTTACTTAAAACATAGAAGATGGTGAGGATCTACTCTTACCTCTTGAAGATCGAGAGGAAGGACGATCCAAGCTTGGAGATGTAGAGAAACTAACCCTTGAGGTCTCCAAGCTTCAAAACTTCGTTCTTTGCTCAAAATCTTCAAAACCAAGTTAAAACTCATCAAAACATGAATGATTTGAAGGAAAACATTAAAATCAACCATGGAAGGGCATGGACTCACCTCTACCCGAAAATGGAGAAGAAAGCTCGCCCATTTTCGGACATAGGGCCTTTTATAAGTGGCTGGCCATACCACATTCGGAGGCCAAAGGTGCTTCCACAACTCCACCACGTTCAGCGGCCGAACTTGACATTTGGCGGCAGCAAAAGGGAGCCACTTTTGGCGGCCGAACATGAGGTTCAGCGGCCGAACCTGGCATTTCCCTTCAAAACTTTTCTTTTCTTTCAAAACTCAATTTTCTTTCTTAATCAAACCATAAAAACATGTAAAAACATTTTAGAAAAACTTTATTTTACCCTTCTAGAAGATTCCGACATCCGAGAAATTCTGGATTCCAACGGAGATTCCGCTAGAGGTAGGAATTCCGGTGCCGGGGTCTAGCCGGGTATTACATAACTAGTATGATTGTTGATTGATAATCATAAGATGGTTATGTATATGTTGATATAATTCAATAATCATAGATACTTGTTAGAGAATAAAGTATTGGATGGTCCCGCATTGAGATCACTACATGGGTTACTACCGTAAGTGAATCTCAAAGTAGTTATGTTTTAATCCTTTGACTTGAGATTGTCATAGTTTCCAACATAAGGACTGTTATGTTTTGACATAACCAAATATTGTCTTTAATCGGACAATCATAAATGTTATGATTGAGCATAATAGAAATTATGTAGAGGATATTGAACAATCAAGATAGAATTTGTCCCTCTCTTTGAGAGAGATATCTTCTGGGCCCCTCGATAAATGAGACTGAGAAATACATGACCGTGCTCAAATGGTTTGATAGTGTGATCAATACCATTTGGTTTTATCAATTTACTTAGAGATTGAGAAATCATAAGTTTGAACATTATAAATTTGACATCGACCATGACTTATGTTCAAACTAGAAATCATGTGACAAAGGGATTAATATATGTTCTATTTATTAGGCTTTATCGGACTATCGATCCTCATATTAATTGGGTAGTCATAATGTCTTGCAAGAGGCCACTTATAATTTATGGGCCTTGTGGGACTGGGCCTATTGTCAATTAATGTGAGCCTATTGGGTCACACACAAAAGAACATTGTTGATGTGCTATATTAATGGGCTAAAAGCCCATTAGTATAATTAATAATCATAAAGATGTTATTATTAATATTAATTATTTATTATTATAAGATAATTGATAGCGGTTGTCGAAGCCGTAAAAAATAAACTTATTAATCAATCAACAAATAACTTGTAGATAGTGGCAATAGGGTCGAACCACAGGGATTGGACACTACGGACTTTCCTAACAATGACTTGGTCTTTTATAGTCTTTTATTCCTTCTTTGCTTTTGTATTTAATTATGAATGAAGTCTTCTTCTTGAGAAAGTCTTTCTTGGGAGTGACTCTTAGAGATGTCTTAGGATTGATCTTGAAGTGTTTGAAGTAGGATAGGACTTCAATGCTTTTGAAATTTAAAATTTGCCTTTTTCCCGCGCTGCTGTCCGCCTCTGCTTCAGTTTGATTTGGGCAGTTGATTTGCCCAAATCACTTGCCCCAATCGCTCGCGCAAGTCAGTCCCAGTTTTCTGCTTCAGCTCCCTGTGAGTGATTTGGCCAAATCACTTTGACCCAATCACTTTTCCAGTTTTTTCTGCACTTTTTCTCCAACTTTCCATTTTTTTCATTTTCTGCAAAAACATGATAAAAACTATAAATTAAGCTGGAAAATGTGTAATTAAACAGTAATAAAGATAACAAAAATGTGGCTAAATTATGTTTGATCAAATACCCCCACACCTAACCTTTTGCTTGTCTTCAAGCAACAAATAACTTAGTCAATCAAACCTCTTTTTCATTTGAGCCTAAATACCACTTAATCAGCCCCCCTAGACTCCCAAATTGAAGCACTACAGTGTAGAGTACACGTACTAAGGTTGTCCTCTCTTTCCTTGTTTCCTTTTACCCACCATGGCCAAAAGTTTTTTATTTGATCATACTTTATTCTTTCATTTTAGACTTAATGTAACCCCTAAGAGTGACTTGCCCCCTTTAAAGCATCTTTATTCAGCAGCACTTTTTATTCTTTCCTGAAAAAGTCACCAACCTTTTTACGTGAAGGTGCATATTGGTGATACCCACCCCCGGTTATTCAGTTGGTCACTTGTTCAAATGGCTACTAGCTCTGTTCATAGTCTTTGACCATCGAAACAGGTTATGTTTTGTGCTTTTTAATTTTGCTGAGTTATTTTTTTTTTCTTTTTCTTTTTTTTTCATAACAGTTTGGGCAAATCAGCTCATAGAGAGTTACACTAACTTTTTATTGCATGTATATATATTTTTCCCTTGACCATAGCAAGTGCAAAGATCCAATTTAAGAGAAAAACTCCCTAAGTGAAGGTAACACAGTGTAAATGATTCAATTTAGGCTCAAAGGGTTGGAAAATTTAATGGGGTCATGAGATAGGAGGCTCTTTTAACTTTGTCATCTATGCTGAGTAGAGCAAAGGCTAAAACAAAATCTATGTATGTGTGCATGTGTGCAGAAGTGAATATGAGTGCAAAAAGAAATGTGTGTGAGAGAAAAAAAATTGGTGTGTGTAAACGGGTAGAAAATGCAAAAAGAAGAAAAAAGAAAGCAAAAGATGGTGCAAACAGTGCAAAAATATTCCCCAGTACCCCCACACCTAGTCTAAACATTGTCCTCAATGTAAAACATATAGAGAAAAATTAAGAGAGAAAGGGACTTTCTGGCCTGGGGGTGATTTGATAAGTGATTTGGGCAAATCACTCGGCCAAATCATTAGCTTTCATGGCCTGTGTGCAGAAAGTTGTCCACCAGCAGTTGCAGTAGGTGCTCCATGTGTATGATTCGGGCCTCCATTTTGTCAAGGCGAGATTCTGCAGATTGATCAACTGTTGGAGGTTCTGCTGATTTGGACAGTGATTTGGGCAAATCAATTGGCCAAATCACCTCTGTTGTAGTTAAGTTATGCTGATTTTTCCATCGATTTGCATAAATCGCCTATGCTGGGTTGCCTCCCAGTAGCACCCTAGTTTAAAGTCGTGGGCTGGACTTCCCCGACTTGATCAAGGCTCAAGTAATTGGGGGAGGGAAAAGAGTCCCAACAGAATTAAGTAAGAAGTGCAGCACACCTTTCATTTTGGTTATAACCCATCCTATTTCTTTCATGTACTCATGAAGTAAGATGATTAATTTCTCCTCTTTCAAGTGAGGTGTGCCTCTAGCCCCTATGTTTGAATTTTTGAGGTGATTGGGCAACACTTTGAACTCCAATTCATATTTCTCTATAAAAGGTGTTTGCAATCTGGTACTGAATTTGGACAAATCAAATTCTGCTTACACTGATGATTTGGGCAAATCAAAATCTGTCTGCGCTGCTGATTTGGGCAAATTGAATTATGCCTGTACAAGTGATTTGGGCAAATCGCCTCTGGACCAGTCTGTGCAGCATGTTGTCTCTTATGTTTCTGTTTCTTTCAAATTTTTCCTATTCTCCTCATCCTCTTGGCTGGTGTCCCTTGGTATTTGTTTGACAGCATCTAGGAGAGGTATATTGATCTCCACTTTGCGAAAGGTTGCAAGTATTTCTTTCTCTTCTTTTTCTTTTTGTGATCTTGCAAATCTCTTTGGGAAGGGAGGAGGTACCTTGAACTTTTCTGCTGGTTGCTGTACTGTTTTTTTGCCTCTGACTAGATTCTGTCTGGTCTGTTGATTTGGGCAAATCGATTTCTGCCCTTTCTGGTGATTTGGGCAAATCAATTTTGCCTGGCTGTCCTGTCTGTCCACTGATTGGGTCTGCGATTTGGGCAAATCGATGCCCCTGATCACTTTTCGGCAGTTTCTCCTCAGCAACCTATTTCTGTATTTGGGCAGATCGCGGTTCACCTTTGCTATCTTGAAGCTTTTTCCCACTCCTTAGTGTAATGGCACTAACATTCTGCCTTGGATTGATTTCAGTTTGGGAGGGTAGCTTTCTTTGTGATTCAAGCTTACTCATTGAAGTGGCTATTTGTTGCTCAAGGTTTTGCACCGAATTTGCTAAGGATTTCATGATCTCTTCAAGGGGAGTGTTGAACTTTTGAGGTGCTGCTTGGGCTGGATTTTTTTGTTGATAGCTTGGATATTGATTGGCCCTTGCATAACTGAAGTTTAGATGGTCCCTCCAACCTGGGTTGTAGGTGTTAGAATAGGGATCATACCTCCTTTACCCATTAAATCCTCCTACTTGCTGGTCCTCTTCTTGAAGGGAGGGACATAGGTCACTAGGGTGGCTCAAGTTTGCACATATTCCACATGGTTTGGGCTGCTGAATCTGCTGAACTTGTTGGGCTTGACCCACAACAAGGCTACGGACAGCATTGGTGAGATCAAAAATTTGGGATGCTAAAGTGGATGTACTCACTTCATTCACCCTTCTTGGTGGCTGTTCTTAGTCTCCAAATTGCTGTGAGGCTGCTGCCATGGTGGAAATTAAATCCCTTATGGCTTGAGGTGACTTGTCTTCAATTGATCCTCCACATGCTGTGTCTATGAACTTTCTTTCCGAAGGTAGCAAACCTCCATAGAAGTATTCAATGAGTGACTTATCAGAGATGTCATGTTGAGGGCAGCTTGTGCACAATCGATTGAATCTTTCCCAATATTCATATAGCTCTTCATAATCCTTTTGCTTGATGCAACTGATCTCTCTTCTGATGCCAATAGCTTTTGAGGTTGGGAAGTATTTGCTCAAGAAGAGTCTCACCATCCCATCCCATGAAGTGATGGATCCAGGTGGTAAATAGAACAACCAATCTTTGGCAAAATCATCAAGAGAAAAGGGAAAAGCTCTTAATTTAACATGCTCTTTGGAAATACATTGAGGCCTTATTGTTGAACACACAATGTGAAATTCTTTAAGGTGCTTGTATGGATCTTCATTTTTCAGACCTCTGAAATTTGGAAGGAGATTAATTAATCCGGTTTTGAGCTCAAAAGGGGCTGCCAAAGGTGGGTAAGTGATGCACCATAGTGCTTATGTAATACCCGGCTAGACTTCGGTATCGGAATTCCTACCGTCCGGTGGAATCTCGGATGTCGGAGATCTCTAGAAGGGTAAAACCATGTTTTCATGAGATGTTTTAATGTTTTTGAAGATTTTGAATGAAAAGGAAATGAGTTTTTGAATAAAAACAACCTTGGAGGAAAGCTTAGGTTCGGCCGCCGAACCTCAAGTTTGGCCGCCGAACATGCATGCGTTGCGGGTGTGCTTTAGGCCCCCGAAAGCATAAGTGAGGGAAGTCCAGGTTCGGCCGCCGAACATGGCATGCATGCGGAGGCACATTCGGCCCCTGAACGTGGCCTGGCCAGCCACTATAAAAGGGTCCCTTAGCCGAAAACGGGCGAGTTTTTCTCCATTTTCGGCCAAGGTGAGCTCTCCGCCGTCCCTCACCGATCTTTGATGCTTTTCCTCTAGATCCTTCAAGTTTTTCACTTGTTTTAACTTTGTTTTGAAGATTTGAGCTTTTGAGCAAAGTTTTGGAGCTTTGAGGTTCAAGAACTCAAATCTCTCCCAACCCCAAGTTTGGTCACCTCTACTCTCGATCTTCAAGAGGTAAGAGTCGATCTCTAGCTTATATTATGTTTTAAGCAAGTTTTATGAAGTTCATGGGGGTAGAATGCATGTTTAGGTTTTAGTTATGTTTATGGGTATAAATGTATGTTCATGAACAATGTGGCTTGCAAATGCTTGTGTATGTGTGTTGTAGTTGGGGTTTAAGTTAGTTTGAGACCCCTAGGAGCTTATGTGCATGCTTTGGTTGAGCTAAATGCATGATGGTATGAGTTTGAGGCTTTTGTGCATGTTTGAACCAAGTTTCTGCCCTTTGGGAGAAACCAGGTTCGGCAGCCGAAGGGACTTTCGGCCGCCGAACCCTCTTGTGGAGGCAGCCTTCGGCTGCCGAAGCTTGCCCCTGAAAGGAGACTTTCGTCTCTGTCTGGGAGTTTCGGCCGCCGAAAGTGCCGCCGAACATGCATGAGTTTCGCCTCTGTCTGGGAGTTTCGGCTGCCGAAGGTGCCGCCGAACCTGCCTGACTTTCGGCTCTGGAGGGACTTTCGGCCTCCGAACCTGCCGCCGAAAGTACCCTGTCCAGCCTTTCTTTGTATGTTTTGCATGGATGTTTTGAGATGTTTTAGGGGGTTTTTGGGGGATGTTTTTAGAGTTATGTTATAGTATGTTGGTCCCTCATTTGAGTCCACCTGTGTAGGTATGGACCCGAGGAACCGAGGACCCCAACAGTGAGTTCAGCTACTTCTGTGTCTGTCAGAGCTAGCCAGAGGTGAGTGGAATGACTCTTATGGTTTTAAATAAATAAATAAATCAGTTTTGAGCATGTTCATGCATCACGGATGCCATGTGATATTCTAGGATGCTTGCATTAGAAATCACGAATATGTTGCATTGCATAATATGTTGATGATGTGGATGAATGTTGAATGATCCATTAGCCCTCATATGTTATGACATGATGATATGATATGGAAGTCCAGGTGTGGCCTGCACTACGCCCCTGGCACTATGTAAGAGAAAGACCGGATGTGGCCTACACTACGCCCCCGGCATCATGGATTATGTATGTTATGTTATGTTATGTATAAGAGAAAGACCAGGTGTGGCCTGCACTACGCCCCTGGCATGATTGGATTATGTAGAGGGCTAAATGGTGACAAGTTCATCCTTGATATGATTAGTTATGATGTGATGCATTTCATGTTATCATATGTTTTAAATGCTTTACTATTTTGCTCACTGGGCTCTAGTAGCTCACCCCTCTCCCAAATTCCCCAGGTTTGCAGGTACGGGTTAGACAGAGAAGTCAAGAAGAGTAATGAAGTCTTATGTTGTAATAGATAGATAGTGGACATGGTAAAAAAAAAATTGTATAATGATGTAAAGTTAAATAGTTATGTTATGTATAATGATATTGAGGTTTAGAAGTGTGCTTGACCATAGTTCATTGTAATCCCTTGTTGATACATGATCTTAATGTCTATTGATGTTTATGTTTAACCAACTCAACTTATGATGTATCGCCCATTGGGGCATTGATGAGATCCCACTGAGGGGTCAAGTTTATGATTATGGCTATGTTTAGTGCATGCACAGGTTGAGTTTGGTGTATGATGAAAAGGAAAGTTTTAATTTTTACGTATGATTGTTGATCATGTATGGGATTGAACAGGTTTACAGGTTGCATGTCAGGCTTGCTATGGGTCCCGGCGGCCTTAAGCCGATCTGGATCCTAGCGCCGGTAGCGGTCCGATTTTCGGGTCGTTACAGCTTGATCATCCAAGGGTGTTGATAGTTCATGAAGAGTTCTTTCTTGTGCCATTGGAGCTCTTGCCTCAACGTTTTTAGCTTCAAATTCAGCAAGGACAGCAGCTGGTTCAAGAGCAGTAGCTGCTGCATTTTCTGCCTCTTCAGGTGCTGTTGTGACTATCTTTATAGCAGCTGGTTCAGCTACTGTTTTAGGGGCTGATTCTGAGATTTTGTTAGCAAAAATCTCTGGTTTTTGGACGGTTTCTGGTGTAGTTTTAAGGGCTGGTTTTGAGTGCAGCAGCTTGTGCAGCAACAGATTCAACAAGTGCAGCATGTACAGCAATTTCAGTAATTGGTTCAGCAACTTATTCAGCTGGTACAACAGCAACTTATGCAGCAGATACGATAGTGATTTCTACAGTAGGTATAGCAGCAAGTGTAGTAGGTTCAGCAGCAGATTGTATGGTTGTCACCAGATTTGTTGCTATTGCTGATGAAGATGGTTTTGAGGCTTGATTCCTCAAGTTTGCTTGCTTTCTCAAGCTCTTGGCAATACATTCAATTTCTGGATCGTAAAGAAGAGCTTCTTTACGGTCAGCCCTGGTCATAAAAGGAAAATTCGTTAGTTAGATCAAATCCCCGGCGACGACGCCAATTTTTGATAGCGGTTGTCGAAGCCGTAAAAAATAAACCTATTAATCAATCAACAAATAACTTGTAGATAGTGGCAATAAGGTCGAACTACAGGGATTTGACACTACGGACTTTCCTAACAATGACTTGGTCCAGTAAATAACAAATAAATAAAGAGGGGGTTTTGATTTGATGATAGTGAATTAATACTAAATAGCAAGAGAAAGCAACAATTTAAAAAGATGAGAATTTCAATGTGAGAAGAATTCTAGTTGAAGTATGGATCTATTTCAGTTGTTTAGAATTGATCATTGATTCTTTAACATTCCTATTTATTTCAATAAATTAGTTTAGGATGTGGAAGACGCTCCTCACAATCCAAATTCCTCCTTAGTTCTAGTTTGATTAGGAAACGTTCACTATTCAAACACTAGTTAACGAGTTGCCAAGAAACGTCCTTGGGGTTTTTACTTTTCAACTGTTAACTGCCTTAAGACTTAGAGAAATCTAATTCTAATCTTGCCAACCGCGTGGTCAAGTTTAGATTATGCAACTGATTATACTTGAGTTTAAGCAACCTAAGCAATTACGGACCTAAATTATTCAAACAATATATTACTAAAGCAATTAAAAGCAATAGGCCTTAATTGATTCTAAAAGCAAAGTAATAATAATAGAAAGATCAAGTTGCATAAATATTGAAAATAATCAAGAGTTTAATAATGGACTTTTAAATTTTCCAATTCATCACATTGAAAATTCCCAACTTCAACTAGAAAAGGAAGGTGTTTAGCCACTCATGGTGGGCAAAAATACACAAAAGAAAGAAGAAAAGAAGAAGGAGAGAGGCTGCCGAAATTCTGCAGTGATTCTGATGAGTTTCTGCAGAAAATCTGATGATGCTTTGCTAGTTTGGGGCTGTCTCCTTTTATAGGTGAAGAGTCCTAGTCCAATTAAGATTTGGAATCCTAATTTGACTTAGTCTTTTATAGTCTTTTATTCCTTCTTTGCTTTTGTATTTAATTATGAATGAATTCTTTTTCTTGAGAAAGTCTTTCTTGGGAGTGACTCTTGGAGATGTCCTAGGATTGATCTTGAAGTGTTTGAAGTAGGATAGGACTTCAATGCTTTTGAAATTTGAAATTTGCCTCTTTCCCGCGCTGCTGTCCGCCTCTGCTTCAGTTTGATTTGGGCAGTTGATTTGCCCAAATCACTTGCCCCAATCGCTCGCGCAAGTTAGTCCCAGTTTTCTGCTTCAGCTCCCGGTGAGTGATTTGGCCAAATCACTTCGACCCAATCACTTTTCTAGCTTTTTCTGCACTTTTTCTCCAACTTTCCATTTCCTTCATTTTCTACAAAAACATGATAAAAACCATAAATTAAGCTGGAAAATGTGTAATTAAATAGTAATAAAGATAACAAAAATGTGGCTAAATTATGTTTGATCAATAAAAGACATTCGTGTGGATACCATTGAGGGTGTTCATTTCAAAAGCCGCACCATCAGTCTGGAATATTATCTTCTCATCGAGTCTAACAGGTTAGTCTCTTATCATTCCTTTCAAAATAAACGAAGCACTCGGATCCTGTAAAGAAAATCCAAGATTTTTATTTTTCCGCTGCGTGTTTTGGGTTGTAGTAATCTCTAGGTTTCCTAACAGTGTTATCTATTGAATCAGATCTGTTGTCATCCTTCGATGCATCTTTGAATACCTGTACAGGTTCAATGTCAGATTGAGAAGAGGGATTACTCGATTGAGACTTAAGAGGAATGGGATGCATGAATTTTCATGCAGTGAGCTTTGAAAATTTTCTCACTAGAGGTAGAACAACAATACACCAGATGGTTTTGGAACAGAGGATGTAGGTGATGATTCACCTGATTTCTCAGTGTCAAAGGCTCATTGTGTGAGACAGGTGGTGGGGGTCGAAACAATAAAAAATAAACTATCCTAATCCAATAAATATAAATTGTGTATAGGGTAAATAGGATCGAATCCACAAGGAATTGACACTAAAAATCTCCAATCAATAAGTACGAAAACAAACAATAAAAGTAAAAAGAGATTTTTTATGAAGGGTGAAACTAAAGTAAAAATGAGACAATTAAAGAAAGCAATAAAAGACTTGAAAGAAAATCAGTGCAAATAAATTCTATTTGAAAAATAATATCCACTTCATTTGTGAGAATTTATCATAGAAATAAAAATATCATTATTCATTCTAATAAATTAGTTCTAGTTATGGAAGACGCTCCACATAATCAATATCTCATTAGGTGTAAATTAATTAGAAAACCTTTGCTAATTAACCCTAATCAACAAACAACCCAAAGAACGTCTATTGAATTTAATTTATTAACCGTCTTAAGAATTAGATAGATCTAATTCTAACTAACAAACTAAACCGCGTGGTGAGTTTAGGTTAGATCATGTAATTTCTTAATGGGTTACACTAATTGTTATTTGTTGTTGAATAACTCAAGCAATTACAAACTTCAAGTATCTAAACTAACAATATACTACCTTGAAAATATGAACAACGGGCTCTATTGATCAATTAATAAAGCAATAATAGTAATAAGAATTGAAATTTCATAAATATTAGAAAAATAAAAGATGGATAATAATGTTTATATCTCACAATCCATGAAGAAATTAAAACTTCAACCTATCATTAACTAGAACTAAAGAGATTAGACACACAAAAAGTACAAAAGAAAGAAGAGAATTCAACTGAAGAGAGACGATGTTTGTTGCTGTCGACAAGCATAGTACTTGTAGTGTCTGAACCCTAGCAGAAACTTCACCAATCTTTCCTAAAGATTTTGATTTGAATATCTTCAATGAAATATCTACTTTGATTTGTTTCTTTGAGGGATAGAGATTTCTTGATTTATGGGAGACATCATGCCACACTTTCGAGGGTGAAATCGCATGGGATTCTACAACTTTAAATGAGGAGATCTGATTTTCTTTCTTTTCCGAGTTCATCGCGCTTTATGTCATGGACAGACAGTTTGCCCGAAGGTTTGGGAAAAGCTCTGGTACAACATTGACTAGATCATCGAGTAGCTTTTACCTAGAGCCTTTGGGCAAATTTTGACTCTAAGGGATCAGAATTAGCTAGCAGGTTTGCCCAAATCACAGGTCAAGGCTTGTTCAATAGATTTTTCAGGATGTTCATTCAATTGGTTGTTCTTATGTTTTTCTATAAAAATACGACAAAAAGTATAAGATTAATTAGAAAATACTAATATCAGTATTAAAGATAGAGTAGACTGTATGCTAAAATTGTGCCTTATCAGTAGGTTATTCTTCAACTGATTTTTCATTGGCTAAGACTATAGGTGAAAGTTGCATGGTGTTCAGTGGAGATGGTTGGGTAAAAGGTTCATCAGTTGTGGGTTGCTATAGTTGAGTAGATGGTCCTGCTAAGGGATCTATGCCAAAGGAACCAGAGTACCCGAAATTCAAACCAGATCTAACAAAACCATCTGAAAATAACTTTTCAAGAATTATATCCACATTCCTTTCTGCCTGTTCAATTCTCTGAGACAAAAACACCAAGGAAGTACCTATGTCCTAGGCTATTGCTTGTTGAAGCTTTAAAGTATCATCTAAAATATTGTTCACCAACTTTAAAGCCTTTTGGACATTCTTTATCATCCTGAATATATCTTTTAGGACCTTAATTTTCTCACTAATTTTGGTTCTTATGTCCTTAGAATTTTCAGAACTAAAACTGGACATAGAGTCCTCTATTGCTATTTTTTGTTTTCCTTTCTCCGTTTTCTCATCCTTCCCTTTCTTTTTACCTTTTCCAGCATATATTTCCTTAATCACAAGAATTTGAGCTCCTTTCTTTTCTTTGGTCAGATTAATTTTTAACTTTTTAAACACCAAAGTGAGAATCATTCCATACGGCAGACTTCTCATAGTTGTATTTTTAAGAATTCATTTGAAAATCAAATATGCCAGATTCAGCTTTTGTTTAGAAAGTAGATGCCAAAGAATACACCAGTCAAGTTTGTTGAAGTAGGTGTGGCTACCCGTTCTAGGATAAAGAAAGTGTATAATGAAACTATGTAGGATTCAAATTATTGGAGCAAAGATGCAATATTTTTTCTCTCTTTGGATAGGTTACTATTCAGTACAAGAGAGTCTATAAAAGTGGTTTCATCATATCTTTTCAATAGATTCACTTCTTTAAAAGATCCAACTTTATTTCCTTCATTTTTAACCTCAAAACCAGAAGCCAACTCATCAACAGAAATGTCATGCACTTAACCTCTAATTTTAACTCTAAAAACTTCATTTTTCTCAACTTCTTTAAGAGATTCATAAAACTCCTCTATAAGATCAGGGTAGTATTTCTCATTAATTTTCATGAAATTTTTCCAACCTTGAAACTCAAATAACTCAATCAATTTGAAATCTGAATTTGAGAAGAAAGTCCATTGAATGTACCTTGGTATGAAGATATTCTTTTTTATGGAAGTGGGCTTATCCTTTATTTTGATCTTCTTAGCAGTCGGTTCAGAGATAGTAATCCCACTGATCCTTTTTTGGTATCTTGAGAGGGGAACTTCTTCCTCAGTCGATTCTGAATTACTGTACTCTTCTTCAATAACTTTTTCTTTTAAATTTCTATTGGCTGTGTGTTTAATTCTCACCATTTTGCAAAGACAGAAGGATTGAAGAAAATGAAATAAAGGTTTTGAGAAGAGAGAAAGCAGATAGCTAAAAGATAGCTAAAACAGAGCGTATAAAACTAAGACTGAAAATTTTTTAGTTTTTAAAGAGGCAAAGAGTGAAACATATTTCAATTTCACTTTCCCACGTTAAAAATATGTTTTGAGAAGAAAGCTCTGAAAATTTTGTCGATCGTGTTAATGGTGTAGCTGGCGAAATTAAGGGAAAGAAGATTTCAGGTCTACTTACAAGATTTAGTTTTAGAGATAGGTGTCAGATAATCATAGATTTATAAATATGATTTGAGAGAACATTTTGAGAAAGTTTCTCTTTGCCACCAAAAACATGAAATGAGAAAAAGACAAATATACCCTTATTTCAGAAGGTTTAAATTTGAACGGATCAGGGGCTAATGGTGTTTTAAAAAATCCTTTAAGCATAGCATTTCGCTCAAATACAAAATGTACCGTTTCATTAAACCATTAATGTAATACCCGGCTAGACTCCGGTATCGGGATTCCTACCGTCCGGTGGAATCTCGGATGTCGGAGACCTCTAGAAGGGTAGAATCATGTTTTATAAAAATGTTTTCATGTATTTTAATGTTTTAAGTATAAAAGAAAAATGAGTTTTTACATGAAAATAGCATTGGAGGAAAACCCAGGTTCGGCCGCCGAAAGGCAAGTTCGGCCGCCGAACATGCATGTGTTTTGGAGGCACTTTAGGCCCCCGAAAGCATGAGTGAGGGAAGTCCAGGTTCGGCCGCCGAACCTCATGTTCGGCCGCCGAACATGGCATGCATGCGGAGGCACATTCGGCCCCCGAACGTGGTCTGGCCAGCCACTATAAAAGGGTCCCTTAGGTCTGCACGGGCGAGCTTTTTCTCCCCCGTTGTCGGCCAAGGTGAGTCTCTGCCACCCCTCCCTCGATCATGAGTGTTTTCCTTAGATCTTCCATGATTTTCACGGGTTTTAACTTCTGTTTTGAAGATCTATGAGTAAAGAGCAATATTTGGGTACTTGGAGGTTCAAAGAGCTCAATCTCTCCATCTCCAAGCTAGGATCGTCTTTCCTCTCGTTTCTTCAAGAGGTAAGCTCGGATCCACCCTTGTTATGTGTTTTAAACAAGCATTAAGTTGTTTTATGGGTAGAGATGCATGTTTAGGCTTGTTGATGAGTTTAGGGGTTTTGATGTTTTGATGAACAATGTATGTTAGTTTTTGTGTGTTGAAGTGTTGTAGATGGGGTATTTGCTAGTTTGAGACCCCTAGGTGTGATGTATGATGAGTATGCATGTTGTTGAACAAGTTTTTGCATGATTTGAGCTTGGGAGGCAAAATGGGCATAGAAGAGCTGAGTTTCTGCCCTTCGGGAGGAGCTCAGGTTCGGCCGCCGAAGTGACCTTCGGCCGCCGAACCCCCTTTGTAGAGGCAGCATTCGGCTGCCGAAGTTGCCCCCGAAAAGAGACTTTCGTCTCTGTCTGGGACTTTCGGCCGCCGAAGGTGCCGCCGAAAGTGCCTGACTTTCGGATCTGTCCAGGACTTTCGGCCGCCGAAGGTGCCGCCGAAAGTGCCCTGTTCAGCCATTTCATGCATGTTTCTATGTGATGTTTCAGGATGTTTTAGGGGGTTTTTGGGGAGGTTCATTAGAGTTATGTTTATGTATGATTGGTCCCTCATTGGAGTCCACCCGTGTAGGTTCGGACCCGAGGAACCGAGGACCTCAGCAGTAAGATAGCTGCTCCAGAGTCTGTAGAGCTTCAGCCAGAGGTGAGTGGAATGAACCTTAAGTTTTTAAATAAATGAAATATAACTTTTTGGAGCATGTTCATGCATCATATATGCCATGTGATATTTTAGGTTGTTTGCATTAGTGTTCACGAATATGTTGCATTGCATAATATGATGTGGATGTGGATTGGCTATTGAATGATCCTCTAGTCCTCCTATGGTATGATATGATGATGATGATACGGTATGGATTGCCAGTGAGGCCCATTCTACGCCCCTGGACTATGTTAAGAGAAAGACCAGTGAGGCCCATTCTACGCCCCTGGCATAATGGAAATGTTATGTTATGTTATGTATGTAAGAGAAAGACCAGTGAGGCCCATTCTACGCCCCTGGCACTATTGGACTATGTTGAGGACTATAGGTGACAATACCATCCTTATGTGATATGTTTGTGATGTGTTGCATTTCATGGAAGCATGAACTATTTAATATGTGTTTTATCTATTCTGCTCACTGGGCTTTATAGCTCACCCCTCTCCCCTAACCCCAGATGTGCAGGTACAGGGTAGACCAGGAGGTTAGCCAGAGTATGAAGTGATGTATGTAATAGTTAGATTGTGGACATGACGATTGTATCATGATGTAATGTAATAGACCATAGTATGTTATGTAATGAGATGTATTGAGGATATAGTTGTGCTTGACCCTATAGCTGTTGTTATCCCTTTTGACACATGATCTTAATGTTTGAATGATGTTTATGTAAACCAACTCACCATGTGTTGTTTAGCCTTTGGGGCTTTGATGAGATCCTATAGAGGGACTATGTTTATGTATATGCTATGGTATGCACAGGTTGAGTTTGGTTCATGTATGAGATGGAAAATTGTACAGGTTCATGATAGTATGTATGATGTTGATCATGTGTGGGATTTACAGGTTTACAGGTTATGTCAGGCTTGCCACGGGTCCCGGCGGCCTTAAGTCGACCCGGATCCTAGCGCCGGTAGCGGTCCGGATTTCCGGGGCGTTACAATTAAATGCACAACTTCATTAAAGACTAAACTTCGTCTTTTTTTATCAAAAGAAGATTCTTCGCAAGATTTCAGAACTTAAAAACAAATAGAATTTTAACAATATGATTTTAAAACATATGTTTGCTAAAAATGGACAATTTAAAAATAGATATCTAAAATCTGATTGAATGATAAAGCAGAATAAAGAAGTATGGTCATGATTAATTACTCAAAACAATAAAATTTTCATACATTCAACTCATTCACATCATTCAAGATCAATCATTCATAATTCTGTTCTGATTCTATAAAATGTATCCTCACTTAAGGGTTTTATAAAGATATCAGCAAGCTATTTTTCCATAGGAACAAATTCTAATTCTATATCTCCATTTTGCACATGATCTCTTATGAAATGATAATTGATTTCTATGTGTTTTATCCTTGAGTGCTGGACAGGCTTCTTAGTTAGTTTGATAGCACTAGTGTTATCACATTTTATAGGTACATGTGAACCTTTATACTATAGTCATTAAGTTATTGCTTCATCTAAAGGATTTGAGCATAGAGCCACAAAAGTATGTTTCTTGCTAAACCAAGAGACTAAGGCATGATCAAAGAACTGATAGGTTCTAGAGGTACTCTTCTATCTATTATACTTTTATAAAATTAGAATCATTATATCCAACTAGATTACAACTTTCATTTGGGATACCAAAGTCCAACAAATGATGTATTTATTTAATATCTAAAAATTCTTTTAACGGTAATTAGATGAGACTCCTTAGGACTAGACTGAAATCTAACACACAAACATACACTAAAGTGAATGTCAGATCTAGATGCAGTAAGGTAGAGAAGAGAGCCAACTATACCTCAATATAGCTTATGATCTACTTCCTTATCTTTTTCGTCCTTACCTAATTTAATACTTGAATTTATTGGAGTTCTAATTCCTTTCAGCTCATTATCTTAAACTTCTTCAGCATGTTTCTGATATACTTTGATTGATTTATGAATATTCTATCATCTATTTAGTTAATTTTCAACCCAAGGAAGAATGTAAATTCACCAATTAAGCTCATCTCGAATTCACTCTGTATTAATTTAGAGAAATTTTTCCACAAAGAATCATTAGTAGCACTGAAGATTATGTCATCAACATAAATTTGGATACCTAAAATATCATTCTTTTGATTTTTGGTGAATATAGTAGTGTCTACTTTTCCGCTTGTAAAATCATTTTCTAACAAAAACTTACTCAAATGTTCATACCAAGCTCTTGGAGCTTTTTTTTTCAGAGTATAAAGATCTTTTGAGAGTTTGAAAACATAACTTGAAAAAATAGGATCTTCAAAACCAGAGGGTTGTACTACAAAGACTTCTTCATCTATATATCTATTTAAAAATGAACTCTTAACATCCATTTGAAATAGCATGAAATTTTTGAAATATGCAAAAGCACAAAGCATTCTAATAGCCTCAATTCTAGCAATCGGAGCAAAGGTTTCATCAAAATCTATTCCTTTCTCTTGGTTATCTTTGAGCTAATAATCTAGTTTTGTTTCTAATTATATTTCCATTTTCACCCATTTTGTTTCTAATAAACCATTTTGTTCTAATGATAGATTGATTTTTAGGTTTAAGAATAAGTTGTCTGTAACGACCCCAAAATGGACCGTCACCGGCGCTAGGATTCAGGTCGGCTTAAGGCCGCCAGAACCCGTAGCAAGCCTGCTATCCTCTCTGATTACCTGTAAACTCATACATGATCATACATTTTCTGTGAAAATAAAAATTCTTTTCTAAACCAAGGCTTAACCTGTGCATGCATTATCTCTGTACTCTGTACTCTGTACTCTGTACCCCTGACTAGAGCTTGCTCTAGATGGGTTAACTTATACCTGTTAAGCCTGGTTTTTCACATACAGTAAAACATATATACATATCCAGATCATGTACAAAACATACATCACTAAGTCAAGCACATTCTAACTTTAGACACACAATTATTACATCTCTTTCATATTACATGTCCACACTAGGCTATTACAAATCTCTTTACTCTTTCTGTACGCTGCTGGACTGTCCCTGTACACTGTACACTAAACCTGCAAAACTGGGGTAAAGGGAGTGGAATGAGCTCTATAGCCCAGTGAGTAGAACAGTAAAACAAGTCATTCAAAATGATCTCATGGAATGCGTCATAACACAGACAATTCACAACAAGAGTAAACCTGTCACCACATAGTCCCAGTAACTCTGTGCCAGGGCGTAGAATCGAGCACCTGGTCTTCCTGTCATATATGTATATGTGTATATAACACCACTGTACTTACCATTGCCAGGGCGTAGTCAAAGGCTCCTGGTCTTTACTATACCTGCCAGGGCGTAGTCAAAGGCTCCTGGACTTCACTATACCTGCCAGGGCGTAGTCAAAGGCTCCTGGACTTCCTATCTGAGACTATTGGATCATTTAGCATTCACTCACATCAACAACTCACTATGCAATGCAATGTTCCTTTTGCTCTATCCCATCTCTTGCTGCCTGAAGTGCCTGAACTGGGGGCCTTAGAACCCGAAGCCTGTGCCTTTGACTGTTTCTGAATATTGGCACTAGCTTCCATTTTCCTGGCTGCGTCCACTATGGTGTGGAAACTCTCCTTTTCTGCTGAAAGAATCAAGGAAGAATACCTGGGATGCAATCTCATAGTATATCTCCTTGCCTTCTTCTGATCAGTATCATAGGCTTGACCCACATACTGAAGCAAGTCCAGGAACTTATCGGTGAATTCATCAACACTCATTTCATCTGTTTGTCGCAACTGTTCGAACTCTATGACTTTCATCTCCCGAGAACTGTCAGGAAAAGCCCACTCTGCAAATTCATTGGCGAACTCTCCCCAAGACATATTGTTCACCCTGGGTTCCACATAATTCTTAAACCATTCTCTAGCTTTCTTGCATTTAAGTGTAAACCCTGCCATCTCAATGGCTCTACTATCATCAGCTCCCAATTCACTGGTTATCATCCTAACTGATCTGAGGTATTCAAATGGATCATCTCCCGTGTTATATTTAGGAGCATCCAATTTCAAGTACTCCGTCATTTGCACTTTACCTCCAGAGGAGCTAGGTTGATGTCTGTCAACAACAGGGGCTACTGGTTCTGGTGGTGGTACTGGGTCATTTAGCTCTGGGTGTGCTGCACTTGGATGGGTAGGGGAGGGTGGATACATAGGATATGGTGGATAGTAAGGAGGATACGACATATATGGCATGTAAGAAGGATATGGCACAAAACTAGAGTACTCCGACATACCTCCCATCGGATACTCTGGGTAGCCAAAACCTGAGGTCTGAGCGCCTCCCTGCGACTCTCCCATGCCTTCCTCAAATCTGCCTATACCCATGCTGTCATCTCTAGACTGATCAACCTCCATGGCCTCCCTCATTTCCTCTGATCTTCCTCCCCTAGCTGTACCTCTTCTGCTCTCGTCTACAGACCTTCTAGGGTCTATTGACATACCTTCCCTGCTAGATCTCTGAGACCTTGCCCTAGGCAATGCAGGAGGACGAGTAGCTGGTCTCTCACTCTCTGGTGGGACTCCAGTCAATCGAGCTGATCGACGAGTTCCTCTCATCTTTACTCTCTGGAACAACACATAACATAGCACTTTAGCACATAAACAGCACATAGCAATAAGGCACATGCATAACTCATGGCATATCACAGATAGGACTCAAAACCCTATCCTAGTGGACATGATTTCCTATTATGCTTGACCACTTTTAACCTCTATGAGCCCGACACTATCTCGATAGGTCCGATCATGTGAACCTAGGGCTCTGATACCAATCTGTAACGACCCCAAAATGGACCGTCACCGGCGCTAGGACTCAAGTCGGCTTAAGGCCGCCAGAACCCGTAGCAAGCCTGCTATCCTCTCTGATTACCTGTAAACTCATACATGATCATACATTTTCTGTGAAAATAAAAATTCTTTTCTGAACCAAGGCTTAACTTGTGCATGCATTATCTCTGTACTCTGTACTCTGTACTCTGTACCCCTGACTAGAGCTTGCTCTAGATGGGTTAACTCATACCTGTTAAGCCTGGTTTTTCACATACAGTAAAAAATATATACATATCCAGATCATGTACAAAACATACATCACTAAGTCAAGCACATTCTAACTTTAGACACACAATTATTACATCTCTTTCATATTACATGTCCACACTAGGCTATTATAAATCTCTTTACTCTTTTTGTACGCTGCTGGACTGTCCCTGTACACTGTACACTGAACCTGCAAAACTGGGGTAAAGGGAGTGGGATAAGCTCTATAGCCCAGTGAGTAGAACAGTAAAACAAGTCATTCAAAATGATCTCATGGAATGCGTCATAACACAGACAATTCACAACAAGAGTAAACCTGTCACCATATAGTCCCAGTAACTCTGTGCCAGGGCGTAGAATCGAGCACCTGGTCTTCCTGTCATATATGTATATGTGTATATAACACCACTGTACTTACCATTGCCAGGGCGTAGTCAAAGGCTCCTGGTCTTTACTATACCTGCCAGGGCGTAGTCAAAGGCTCCTGGACTTCACTATACCTGCTAGGGCATAGTCAAAGGCTCCTGGACTTCCTGTCTGAGACTATTGGATCATTCAACATTCACTCACATCAACAACTCACTATGCAATGCAACATATTCGTGGATAGTAATGCAATCAACCTATGGCATAATCATGATGCATGAGATATGCTAAAACATTCCTGTAACGACCCGAAAACCGGACCGCTACCGGCGCTAGGATCCAGGTCGGCTTAAGGCCGCCGGGACCCGTAGCAAGCCTAACATACATCCTGAAAACCTGTTTAATCCCATACATGATCAAGAACATACATAAAAATTTAAAACTTTTCCTTAAAACATCCAACTCAACCTGAACATACATGTACATAGTCATGATCATAATCGTGATCCCTCTGTGGGATCTCATCAATGCCCCAACGGGCGATACAACATGAGATGAGTTGGCTTTCATAAACATTATAAAACATTTTTGATCATGTAATAAAAGGGATACCTCATACACAATGTCAAGCACAATATCTAATCCTCAATATCAATACATGACAGAAACTGTACTTTTTACATAACATTAATACATTTATCATGTCCACACTAACTATTACATATACCAGACTTCATTACTCTTGTAAACCTCCTGGTCTACCCTGTACCTGCAATCCTAGGGAAATTGGGAGAGGGGTGAGCTACTAGAGCCCAGTGAGCAGAATAAATAAAAACATTAAATCATAGGGATCATGGAATGCATCACATCACAGCTAATCACATCAAGGATGAACTTATCACCAATAGCCCTCTACATGGTCCAACTGTGCCAGAACGTAGAATGGGTCCTGGTATTTCCCTTACATATCATAACATAACAGTGTCCAACTGTGCCAGAACGTAGAATGGGTCCTGGTCTTTCTCTTACATAGTGCCAGCGAACGTAGAATGGGTCCCACTGGTCTTACTTTCTGTACCGTACATATCACATCGTCATATCATAAATCGAGGGCTATGGATCATCCAACATTCATCCACATCAACATAAAAATATGCAATGCAACATATTCGTGAATTCTAATGCAAGCAACCTAATTCATCACATGGCATTCATGATGCGTGAAACATGCTAAAAATTTCATTCTTTGCTTTAAAACATAATAAGTTATTCCACTCACCTCTGGATAGCTCTGACCAGACACTGGGGCAACAGACTCACTACTGGGGTCCTCGGTTCCTCGGGTCCGAACCTACACAGGTGGACTCAAATGAGGGACCAAACATACATGAACATAACTCTAAACTATTCCCCAAAAACCCCCCTAAAACATCATGGAATAAACATAGAAAAACATGCAAGAAATGGCTGAACAGGGCACTTTCGGCGGCAGGTTCGGCGGCCGAAAGTCCCTCCAAAGCCGAAAGTCAGGCAGGTTCGGCGGCACCTTCGGCGGCCGAAACTCCCAGACAGAGGCGAAACTCATGCATGTTCGGCGGCACCTTCGGCGGCCGAAAGTCCCAGACAGAGACGAAAGTCTCCTTTCGGGGGCAAGCTTCGGCAGCCGAAGGCTGCCTCCAAAAGCATGTTCGGCGGCCGAAAGTTCCTTCGGCTGCCGAACCTGGTTTCGCCCAGAATGGCAGAAACTCAGCTCCCCTATGCATTTATGCCTCCAAAACTAACCAATCATGCATAAACCTATTCTACAACATTCCCAAGCATACACAAGCAAACATACAAGTTCCTAGGGGCATCAAACCATCAAAAACCCCAACTACAACACACAAACAACTCACATTGTTCAAAAATCACACCAAAAACCCATGAACATAACTATGACCTAAACATGCATTCTACTCCATAGATCCACTTAAAACTTGTTTAAAACATAATGTAAGCTAGAGATCGACTCTTACCTCTTGAAGATCGAGGGTGGAGGCAATCTAACTTGAAGTTGGAAGAGATTTGAGTTCTTGAACCTCAAAGCTCCCAAAACTTGCTCAAAACTCGGAAATCTTCAAAACAAGATGAAAACTAGTGAAAAACTTGAAAGATCTGAAGGAAAGAACTCAAGATCGGTGAGAGGTGGTGGAGAACTCACCTTGGCCGGAAATAGGGAAAAAGATCGCCCATTTTCGGCTAAGGGACCCTTTTATAGTGGCTGGCCAGGCCACGTTCGGGGGCCGAACGTGCCTCCGCATGCATGCCATGTTCGGCGGCCGAACTTGAGGTTCGGCGGCCGAACCTGGACTTTTCCTCACTTATGCTTTCGGGGGCCTAAAGGCGCTCCCGAAGGCATGCATGTTCGGCGGCCGAAATTGAGGTTCGGCGGCCGAACCTGAGTTTTCCTTCAGGGTTGTTTTCATGCAAAAACTCATTTCCATTTTACTTAAAACCATGAAATACCTTAAAACATTTTATGAAAACATGATTCTACCCTACTAGAGGCTTCCGACATCCGAGATTCCACCGGACGGTAGGAATTCCGATACCGGAGTCTAGCCGGGTATTACAATTCCATTGTGCAAGTAAAAGAGTTAAGTTTAGTTCCACTCACCTCTGGCTATCTGGACTGACTGACTCTGCAGGCTCTGTAACCTCTGAAGCAGTACTCACTGCTGCTCTCTCTGGTTCCTCTAGTCTGTACCTATACAGATGGACTCAAATGAGGGACCAAACAAGCTTATGAATAACTCTATTAAACTCCCCAAGAATCCCCTTACACTCACTCAACTATCCATGCAAAGCATGCAAAGGAAAGCTGGACAGAACACTTTCGGCGGCAGGTTCGGCGGCCGAAAGTCCTCTCCAGAGACGAAACTCAAACACCTTCGGCGGCCGAATCTCTACTTTCGGCTGCCGAACCCTTTCGGGGGCAAGTTTCGGAGGCCAAAAGGCACTCCAGAGATGAAAGTCTCTAACCTTTGGCGGCACCTTCGACGGCCGAACTTCCCTCCAGAGTCGAAAGTCCAAAAGCTCGGGGGCAAGCTTAGGCAGCCGAAACCACCTCCTCACACCTCCTCAGGGGTTCGGCGGCCGAATGTACCTTCGGCTGCCGAACCTGAGTTCATCAACAGGGCAGAAACTTGCCCTGCCTCTCGCCAAAAGCACCAAACTCCTCTCCAACTACACACCACACTTCCTCCACTTGCATACACTCATGTATATGCTCAAAGGGGTCAAAAACTACCTAAAAACCCCAAACACATAACACAAACAACACAGAAACAAGCTCTATGCACAAAATCATCAAAACCTCACAAATAACCCTATTCATGCAACTCTCTCCATAAACCCCATAAAACCTTCAGAAAACATACAAACAAGCTCAGGATCTTCACTTACCTTGTGAAAACAAGTAGATGAACGATCCTAACGTGGAGTTTTGGAGCAACTTGCCTTCAAACTCTCCAAACTTCAAAACTTTGAGTTTTTAACTTAAAACCTTCAAATAATCATGAAAACGAATCAAATCTGTGCATGAGTTAATGAAAACATGGAAGAAAACTCACAAAGGACAGGGTTTCACCTCAGAAGACAAAAGAAACGGCGCTCTGACCGCTTCAACCGACTGAGGGCCATTTATAGGTGGCTGGCCAGACCACCTTCGGCGGCCACACGTGAAACCGAAAGCCATGCATGTTCGGCGGTCGAACCTCAACTTCGGCGGCCGAACCTGGCTTTTCTGCCTTGGTTCATTTCACTCAAAAACTCATTTCCTTATGCATAAAACTTGATGAACATAGCAAAACAGTTGAGAAAAACATAAATCTATTCCGTCTAGAGACTTCCGACATTCCGGACTCCACCGGAAAATAGAATTCCGATGCCGGACTCTAGCCGGGTATTACATTGTCAAACTTTATTCCTTTCAAGCTGATTTAGTTCATCTTGTATTGCAAGAATCCAACTTTCATCATTTTAAACTTTTTCATAAGATTTAAGTTCTAATTTTGAAATGAAAAAATTATCAAAATATCTTTGCAATTGAACTTTCGTCATCATTCTTTGATTTGAGATGCCAATGATATCCTTTTTTAGATGATATTTGTGATATCTCCAATCTTGCGGAAAGTCTTCATGAATTTGATAATTAATTTGCAATTCTTCCACCTTTATTTGTTGTTCCTCACTTCTTTTATCTCTATCATTTGATATTTCTCCATGATGATCAGTTTGAATTTCCACATTTTGCTCTTCCATAATTTTCTCACTTATTTTCTCTTTGCTAAAAATATGTTCAAGATTAGCTTCACAAAGTATTTTTCTTTTCTAAAATAAAATTAGATTCATCAAATAACACATTAATGAATTCCTCAACTACCAAACTTTTTCTATTAAAAACTCTGTAAATTTTGCTTGTAGAAGAATATCCAAGAAAAATACATTAAAAAACTTTACCATACAACTTACCAAGATGCTCTTTAATTCAAAATATAGTATTTGCATTCAGAGATATGAAAATATGATATGTTTGATTTTTTGCCTTTCCATAACTTATAGTGTTTTCTTTAAGAATGCTCTAATAGTTACTTTATTAACAATATAATATGATGTATTAATGATTTCGGTCCAAAAATATTTTGGAAGATGGTTTTCATTTAATATAGCTCTAGCCATTTCTTACAATATTCTATTTTTTCTTTCAACCATTCTATTTTGTTGTGGAGTCCTTGGAGCCGAAAAATAGTGAAATATGTCATAGTTTGAACAAAAACTATTAAACATGTGATTTTTAAATTCTTTTCTATGATTACTTCTCAAAGATGTAATATAATAAACTTTCTGATTTTGAACTCGTTTATAAAAGGTTTCAAAAACATTAAACGCTTCATCTTTATGTGCCAAGAAGAAAACCCAAGAAAATCTTGAATAATTATTAATAATTATAAAAGCATATAATTTTTCATCAAAACTTGTAGGAGTTATTGGACCAAATAAATCAAGATGCAATAACTCTAAGGGTCTTGAAGTTTAAACTTCATTTTCTAGTTCAAAAAATACTCTTTTTGTTTTCCCATTGAACAGGCTTTATATGGATGATATTTTTTTAAAATTTAATTTTGATAAACCTTTAACAAGATTTTTCTTTGAATGTTTTGAAATCAGATGCATGCATACTTGAATGACCTAATTTTCTATGCCACAACCAGCTATTATTATCAAAATTAGGAAAGCATTTTTCTTTACTATTTTTAAAATATCCAAGATCAAGTAGATAAATATTATCTATTCTAGATGCTATAAGCAGGACATTATCATTCATATCAAGAATTTCACAATGTATAATCATAAATGTTATTTAAATCCTTTGTCATAAAATTGACTTACACTCAGCAAGTTGTATTTTAAACCTTAAACAAGTGCTACATTTTCAATACATGGTTTTAGACTAATCATTCCATTTCCTTTAATTTGCACTCTATTTTTATCTCCAGATCTCACAAATCCTTCTAATTTCATCATCAGCTTACTCAATAAAGTCTTATCTCCAATCATTCCATTTCTTATAATTTGCGCTCTACCTTTATCTCCAAATCTCAAAAATCATTTTGATTTCTTCATTAGCTATTATCACAAGTTCTTTTGGGTCCTTTGCAAGTTAGTAATAATAGGGGCTGTACTTTTTGGTACCTAGATTTTATTTACCTTTGCATTTCCTCTTCTTATAGAACATCAATGACCCATATGAATTTTTTTATTATAGTAAAAACATGTAATGCTAGGAAAAGAAGATGATGAGACTTTTACAAAATAATTTTTGTATTTATTATGATTTGCGGAGTCATTGTATCCAATTTGTGATTTTTCTCCAAACATTTTTTGTGATCTAAGTAGTAGATCAAGATACTGTTTTCCTTTTATAAATTTTGCTAGATTATTTGTTAAATATTTTATTTTTGTCTCAAGAACTCTGTTTTTCTCCTAAAACTTTTCACAATTTTATTTTAAAATTTCTAATTTTTTTTTCAAATCATTGAACAAAAATATTTGGGCTTTTTTGTAAAATTTATTTTCTTTTAGAGCCATACATAGAGAAATGTTTTTAGATCTCAAAGATATATTTTCAAGCTTTAATGATACACATTTTCTTTTGTATGTCTTATATTCATTATAAATTTTAGCAAAAGCAAACTCTAACTCTTCTATATCAGGTGGTTCAGATTCGATTACCTCAATGTCTTCTACCTTTGAAGATTCAATAACTTCTTCTTCAAGAGCCATACAACAGAATTCAACTTTATTGTTTCCTTTTGTATCATCACTTAAACTTTCATCAGTTGCATCACATACTGCAGCCATAGCTTTCTTTTCTTTGTCTTCCTTTTTGTTCTTTTTGCTTTTTAGATAGTTGAGTCTGATATGATCGGATTTGTTATACTCATAGCATATTATTTTTTTTTGGGTCTTTATGAAGATATGTTTGAGAATCATCTTTTGGCCCATACTTTTTGACAAATCTTTTATACTTGTTTTTGCCTTTTCTGAAAGCTCCTATGAACCTTCATATTACACTCATGGATTTCTTTTTGCTATCTATCAGCTTTTTTAATTTTAAAGTTTTACCTTCCTTGCCTTTTTTTTTCTGTGATCTCCTTTTTGAACATCATTTCGTGGGCAATTACTGATCTAATAAGCTCATTGTAGGTGTACTTTTTAAAGTTTTTTGTATTAAAGATGACTGTGGTTTTTTCTTCCCAAGACTTCGATAGAGATCTCAAAATCCTTTTCACCAGCTCAGCTTCTTCAAAACTTTTTTCAAGTGCTTTGAGAAGATTGACTAGATTAGTAAATTTGGTGCTCATTTCAGTAATGGTTTCACCTGGTTTCATCTCAAATAGTTTGAAGTCACAAACCAGCAAGTTTGCTTTCGATTCCTTTACTTAATTTGTACCTTCATACGTTACTTCAAGCTTATCCCATACTTCTTTAGCAGACTCACAACCTGAAAATACAATTGTATTCAATGACATCTAATATACAATGAAATATATTTAAAGCTTTAGCATTTGCAGAGATCTTTTTTCAATCTGCATCAGTATATTCTTCTTCAATATTTTTTCTAGTTCCTTTTGCAATCAAAGGAATTTCGGGACTTTTAATAATTCTTTGATAAGTCTCTATATTGACATAATGTATAAAATTTTTCAATTTAACTTTTCAAAAGGAGTAATTTATGCCATTAAAAAGAGGTGGTCGTATGATTGAATAGCCTTCAGTTAAAAGTACAGGTATGCCATCAGAATTAGAAGAACTAGCCATTCTAGGATATCTCTAAGGTATTTGAACCTCAAGCAAGAGAGTATAGCTCTAAAACCAATTTGTTGTCTCAAGATAAGTAACCAAGAGAGAGGTAAAGGGATCACTTTACTAATTTTTCAGTCCTTGCTCTATGTTTTAATGAAAAATTGTAGCTACTAATTCTGAGTGTGAAAGAGTGATAGCTTAAAACAAATATTTCAAAAATTTTCTTGAAAGATTAAGAAACCAGCTTATCACAGATAAACACATACTGAAGAGATTCAGACAATGTAAAGCAGAAATAAAATTAGCAAGCTAATTTTTCCATATTCTTATCAGCATTAATTTAACTTATAAACATATAACTTAGATAAATAATGAAAGCTAAAAGTAAAAAGATTAGAGATAAAAAAATCAAACATAGATAATTTATAATTGAAAGTTATATTCTATATACTTGCTGATTAACTCTGAATCACTGTATGTTCTATCTTGTGTGTTTGTTGGTATCAGAGCCATAGGTTGTTTGCATGGAAAAGAATCCATGATTTAAAAATTTTGAAAGAATATGCTTTGGGTATGCCAACTGAATCCGTTTTAGCCAAAGTTATAGGCGTCATAGGGTATAACAGGCAGTGACCGCGACATAATTCAAGATTTTTGAAAATTGATCCTTTTTTGTGTAAATCAGCAAGTACAGTTAAATCAGATGATTCAGAGTCTTCGAAAATTAAAAGAGTGATAAATAAAAATGAGTTAATATTAGAAGATTTTATAAAAGCCATAGATGAGTGGGAAATTCCTAAAGTAGATAGGGAACAGATTTATAAAATCCCAAAGTTTAATGTTTTTAAAACAGACTATGTAATAAAAACAGAAGAAAGAGATTTTCAGTTAAGTAAACATTTTGAGAAAACTCTTTTATCACAAAAAACATTAAGTCATCATAGAAGTAAAAAGTATAAGTATATTCATATAGGATTAATTCAAGTAGGCATAAAACCTTTAACTAGGGAAGGATTAAATACTAGTATTTTAGCAGTAGTTAAAAATGCAAGATTTTTAAATTTTCAGGATTCTTTATTAGGATCTATAGAAACCAGTCTAAGTGAAGGACCGATATCTTTTGAGCTATATCCAGATATGACAATCTCTTTAAATGATTTGAATATTTTAGATAGTATAGTTTTGGAAATAAAAACTCATAATTATAAAATGAAACAAGGATCTATCCCGATAGCATTAATATATAAAATCCATTATAAAGCTATAAATTCAGCATTTGGAACCAAGTATAAATTACAGCTTAAGAAAGGAGAAACAAGATTTTTACAAACAGATTTGACTAAAACAATTTCTGTAATACTTAAAACAATTCAGTGGAAAGATATAACCTTGCCAGAAGAATGGATTTTAGAAGGTATAGTACCTCCACCAGAACAAGAAAAAGTAAAACCAAATACAAGCTTAAGTAAGATAGAGCAATTTGAAGATGGTAAAGTCTCGTTAAAATTTAATAGAAGTATAAGTAGTACATATACAGGATCATCATCTTCAGTAATAACAAAAGATATAGGAAGAGTATCAAATATATCATCGGTAATATATGCAACCTATAAAGAAGTTGAACCTAAACCTGTAATCCAGACTATAGTAAAACCCAGGTTCTCAACATCAGATATCCCAGATAGACACCTTAAAATGAAAGGAGTAGATTATAGTTCTTCAGTTCCCCAGTAGTATATAATCCGGTAGAAAATTATTTAAACCAGCAAGCTGAGATAGCACCCTCTTCACCATCATCACCATCAGCATCTGCTATAACAGAAAATATAAATAATATAAATAGAGAATTAAATGTTTTTAGTAAAGAGAAGATTGAAAAGAAATTTTTAAAAGAAATAACTAAGACAAAAAATTTAAGAAAATTAAATAAAATTATTAAAGAAAATAATTTTGAAAAATTAAAAAAAGAGTATTTTGAATATGTTAGTAAAATAGAAAAAAAAAATTTTTGAGTGGTTTGAATTAAAAAAGACAAAAGGAATAAATCCGATAACGGTAAGAGATAAAAGGCCTGAATGGATTGTAAATGATAAAGTAATTCAGAGTGATTTTCAACCTAAAACTATTAGTAAAATAATGCATGGAGAAAATGAGATAATATGTGCACCATATAAGATAGCTAAAGAAAATGATACAGATAAGAAGATCATAGAACAGAATAATTTTAGTAATGCAAGTTTAATATGTATAGGTACTCAGTTAAAAAAGATAGAAAAAATTTTAAAAGAAAAAGAGGTAGAAATAGAAGAGAAAAAGGAAATAAAACCGCATATTTTTAAACCATATCAGATTTCTAGCTCAAGTCAGAAGGAATTAAAAGGTAATAAAAATGAATTTTTACAAAGTTTAAAGAATCAGTTAAGTAAAATAGAAACTTCAGAATCTAGTAAAAACGTAGTACTAGAAACACCCCAATCTAGAAACATAAATGTAATAGAAGAAGAGTCGGTATCTGAAACTGAGCAAAGCCAGCCAGAATCAGAGGATATAAAGCAATTCGAAATAAATCCTATATCACATAGAGAAATAGTAAGTAGAGCACCAGATCTAAGACTATTGGAAAAACCAAATATTACTTCTCAATTTAAATATAATGCTTCAATAGTATATGAATGAAATATAGATGGATTATCTGAATATAATATCTTAAGTTTATTACAACAGATGGCAATGGTAGCTAATGCATATAAAACCCAGTCTTTTACTTCAGATAGAGCAATAGCTGAAATAATTATAGCAAGCTTTACAGGACAGTTAAAAGGATGGTGGGATAACCACCTAACAGACATGCAACAATAAGAAATTTTAAACTCAATTCAAGTAAATAGTGAAGGTGAACCTATATATAATGAATTACGAGAAACTATTCAGGATGCAGTATCAACCTTAATTTTAACAATATCCTTACATTTTATAGGAGACCCATCTCACTTCAAAGATAAAAATGCAGAATTATTAAGCAATTTAAAATGTAAAAAGTTAAGTGATTTTCAGTATTATAAAACCACATTCTTAACTAGATTAATGTTAAGCGAAGATTCAAATCAAGATTTTTGGAAAGAAAAATTCCTAGCAGGACTTCCTTTTTTCTTAGGAGAGAAAGTTAGGAATAATATAAAGCAGCAATTTGGTAACCCAATACCCTATATAAAATTGACATATGGCCAGTTAGTTAGTATAATTCAAAAAGAAGATTTACAGATTTGTCAAGATTTAAAACTAAAAAGAACTCTAAATATGAAATGAATAAAACAAAACAAGAACTAGGATTTTTTTGTAAGCAGTTTGATTATGAAATAACCCAGGATAAAAATTGTATTGGTCAGAGCTCTAAATTTAAACCAAGAAAATATTATAGGAGGGATCAATATTATAAGAAAAAATACATAGCAAAACCAAGAAAAGAAGAATATTATAAAAAGAAAAGTTATAAACCTTATAAAAAAATATGGGAAGAAAACCTTAGTAAACAAAAACCAAAATAAAAAATCATTTAAAGATCTAACTTGTTATAATTGTGGAAAGAAAGGACATACATCTAAATTCTGTAAGTTTAATAAAAAAACTTAATGAATTAAATTTAGAAGAAGAAATAATAAATAAAATTCAGGAATTGTATGTAGATTCAGAAACTTCAGAATCAGATATATCAGAAAGTGAGAATCAATTAGATGAGTTAGAAAGTAGCTCTTCAGACAGATCAATAAGTGTATTGACTAAAGATCGAAGTTCATTAGTAGAATTAATAAATAATATAGAGGACATCACTACTAAAGAAAAATTTCTTAAAAAATTAATTAAAAGTTTTGATGAATGAGAAGAAATAAAAAAATTCCATTCCTAAAATAAAAAAATAAACTTATGATTTAACTAAAATATTAAGTAAAAATACAAAAACCTAAAGAAAAAGTATCTATAGAAGAATTGCAAAAAGAAATTAGAATAATAAAAACTGAGGTAAAAGAATTAAATTATCAGCTTCAGAAGGACTCAAAAAGAATAAAATTTTTAGAAACCCAATTAATTTCTGAATCATCTTCGTCTAATGGGGAGGATGAGAATTAGGAAGAGAATGATAAAATAAATCAGTTAGAAAATGAAGGGATAGATAATAATTTGATATTATTACTGCAGAAAATAACTTCCAGAAAGTATTTAGTAAAATTAACGATTAAGTTATTAGAAGATTTTAAGATTGATACTATAGCATTATCTGACACAGGAGCAGATTTAAATTGTATAAAATCAAACTTAGTACCTAAAAGATTTTGGCAAGAGACTAAAGAAAAATTAAAGATAGCAAATAGGACTAATCTAAATATTTTAGGAAAGACGTAAACATTAATAATAAATTCGAATTTAGAAACAAAAACTATATTTTTATTGTCTCAACAGATAAATCATATGGTAATGCTAGGAATCCCTTTATAAATCTAATAACACCTTATTTAGTAAAAGATGACTGTATAGAAATCAAAACAAAGAATAAAAAGATTACAATGGATTTTACACAAAAACCTAAAAGAAAAAATTTAAATCTAATAAAAGCACATTCCATTAGGATAATGGAAATAAAAATTTTAAAAAGTATTATTCTTCATATAATTATTTTGACTATATTGAAGCATGGAAAAATATTTTTTATATTCAAAATCCAACCACTACTCATTCGTGGTTGATATAATTTGATCAACAGAGTATTAGAACCACCACCAGATTTCCAAACTAGTTTTTAAAATGATGGTAAGGTAAAGGTATTACTGATGATATTTTATCACCAGAAGTTTTTCAAGTATATCAGTATTTTAAAACTAATTATAAACCTGCCCATAGTGAAAAATATATTCCTCCTTTAATGTATTTTTGTACACAATTTTTTATTCTCTGGGTATATCAATGATATTTTGATTTTCAGTGTATAACAAAATTAAATATTCTGGTCATAGTAAGAAAGCACAAAGTAAAATGGTGGGGATCATTTAGGAACTCTACCACAGAAATAGTTGTAAAAAACTGGATACTTAAAAAAGCATAGTTTCCTACTGTGTCGTATGCTGATAAATTAACTCTACAAGGAGAGCCATCATTTGGAGTCCAGAAAGCCCAATGTCAGGCCTTATTAGCAGCAACTAAAACTCCAGAAGAATATAAGATGATTTGCCAACAGATGTTCAATCATCTTACTTCAGGAGAATCAATAAAGAAAGAAGAAGTAAAACAATCATCCAGTAAAGAATCCTCGAAGAAATCCTCCAGTAAATCAAGAAAGAAGTCCAGAAGGAAAGTTAAAAAATAGTCAAGCTCGGAGACGGAGTCAACAGCGTCATCAAGTACGCCATCTTTCTAATTACTTCCCATGGATTTATATCATTAAAACCATTTTCAACTTCAATTTCAACCTCCGAAATATTTTTTAAAATCCATTTATGAAAACTAGTGTTATTGTAATACCCGGCTAGAGTCCGGCATCGGAATTCCTGTCGTCCGTTGGAATCCAGGATGTCGGCAGTCTCTAGAAGGGTAAGCTTTATGTTTTTTTTTAAGTCATATAGTATGTTTTAATGTGTTAAAGTTGAAATAAAAATAGTTTTTGCAAGAAAAGAACCAAGGCAGAAAAGCCAGGTTCGGCCGCCGAAGGTGACATTCGGCCGCCGAACATGCATGGCTTTCGGTTTCACGTTTGGCCGCCGAAGGTGGTCTGGCCAGCCACCTATAAAAGGCCCTCAGTCGGTTGAAAGGATAAGTATTGCCGTTTTCTTTCACTTTTTGAGGTGAGACCCTGTCCTCCTGAAGGTTTCTTCATGTGTTCATTACATCTTGCAAAGGTTTGATTGATTTTTTTGTTATTTTGAAGGTTTTGAGTTAAAAACACAAAGTTGTGCATTTTGGAGAGTTTGAAGGAGAGTTGCTCCAAAACTCCACGTTAGGATCGTTCATCTTCTTGGTTACAAGAGGTAAGTGAAGATCCTGAACTTGTTTTTATGATTTCTGAAGGTTTTATAAGTTTTTGGGAGAGAGTTGCATGATTAGGGTAAAAGAGAGTGTCTTTGATGATTTTGTGAGAAAAGCTTGTATATGTGTTATATGTTTTGTGTTGTTGGGGTTTTAAGGTAGTTTATGACCCCTTTGAGCATATACTTGGGTGTATGCAAGTTGAGGAATTGAGGTGTTTGAGATTGGGAGAGTTTTGTGCATTTGGCAAGAGGCAGAGCACGTTTCTACCATGCTGATGAACTCAGGTTCGGCAGCCAAAGGTACATTCGGCCGTCGAACCCATGAGGAGGTGGCTTCGGCTGCCCAAGCTTGCCCCCGAGCTTTTGGACTTTCGGCTCTGGAGGGGAGTTTCGGCCGCCGAAGGTGCCGCCGAAGGTTAGAGACTTTCATCTCTGGAGTGCCTTTCAGCCCCCGAAACTTGCCCCCGAAAGGGTTCGGCTGCCGAAAGTTGAGATTCGGCAGCCGAAGGTGCATGAGTTTCGGCTCTGGAGAGGACTTTCGGCCACCGAACCTGCCGCCGAAAGTGTCCTGTCCAGCCTTCCTTTGCATGCTTTGCATAGATGTTTGAGTGAGTGTCAGGGGATTCTTGGGAAGTTTAATAGAGTTGTTCATAAGTTAGTTTGGTCCCTCATTTGAGTCCATCTGTGTAGGCACAGACCAGAGGAACCAGAGAGAGCAGCAGTGAGTACTGCTCCAGAGTTTACAGAGCCTGCAGAGTCAGTCCAGATAGCCAGAGGTGAGTGGAACTAAACTTAATACTCGTTTTAATTGAGACATTTAATTCTTTTAGCATATTTCATGCACCATGATATGCAATAGGTTGATTGCATTAGACTCCACAAAGATGTTGCATTGCATACTTATTTGTTGATGTGGGTGAATGCTGAATGATCCAATAGTTCCAAACAGGAAGTCCAGGACCCCATTCTACGGCCTGGCAGGTATAGGAAAGTCCAGGACCCCATTCTACGGCCTGGCAGGTATAGTAAAGACCAGGTGCCCAGTTTACGCCCTGGCAAATGGTAAGTACAGGTGTTATATACACATATACATATAGAGTACAGGAAGACCAGGACCCCATTCTACGGCCTGGCACGGAACGGATACTGGGACTATGTGGTGACGGATTGACCCTTGATGTGAATTGTCTGTGATATGATGCATTCCATAAGATCATGTTTTAATGACTTGTTTTACTGTTCTACTCACTGGGCTATAGAGCTCATCCTACTCCCTTAACCCCAGTCTTGCAGGTTTAGTGTACAGTGTACAGGGGAGATCAGCAGAGTACAGAAAGAGTAAAGAGATTTGTAATAGCTAGAGTGAACATGTACTATTAAAGAGATGTACTAGTTGTGCTTGACTTATTTATTTTGTGTTGTAAATCTTTTGTTATGTCCATGATCTGTATATGTATATGTTTTACAGAGTATGTGAAAAACCAGGCTTAACAGGTATGAGTTAACCCATCTAGAGCAAGCTCTAGTCAGGGGTACAGAGTACAGAGTACAGAGACAGTGCATGCACAGGTTAAGCCTTGGTTCAGAAAAGAGTTTTTATTTTCACAGAAAATGTATGATCATGTATGAGATTTACGGGTACACAGAGAGTATAGCAGGCTTGCTACGGTTTCTGGCAACCTTAAGCCGACCTGAATCCTAGCGCCGGTGATGGTCCATTTTGGAGTCGTTACAGTTATATCCTTGGGAAGATTGGATTTTTGGCAAAACCACAGCCTTCAACGGATTTGATAAGTCTTTACTGTCTACCGTTTGAGACAGACTAGCCGTACCATGAGCGGGTACGATCGCTGTAGATTTAGGATTCATACCTGAGTCTCCCGAAGAAGACGCCATATTCTACTGAGCTTTTATTACTTCTGGCGATTTACTCAATTCGTCTATCCATTTCTTTAGGTCTTCTAGGTTTTTATATGATATTTGGGGTTTTATGGTGGTTTTATTGATTTCTTTCGAATGTTCAAAAAGGGCTTTAGTAGTGGAGCTAGAGCTGGATTTTATTTCCTTCTGCTTCTTCTTTCTTCCCATCCTTCTGTAAAAATTCTCTTGTTAAAAAATCTGGTATATTATTATTTCCTTTTATATACTCAATATCAAAATAAAAAATACTTAAAATTGCTTACCATCTAGCAAAAATCTGCTTGGAAGCCAAATTTTTAATATCCTTTTTTAAAACATCTTTGGCTGATTTAAAATCAATTCTTACTAAGAACTTTTGATTCAATAAATCAGACTGAAATTTATTAATGCAAATCACAATAGTTAAAATTTCTTTTTTAATGGTAGAATAATTTAACTAGGCTGAATTCTAATGCCCTGAGGTGAACTGAATTATTCTTTCTTTATCATTTATTTTTTGTTTTAGAATTCCTCTATATCCTAGATCTGAAGCATCTGTTTCTACGATTTTAAATGCATTTGGATTTGGGATATACAAATAAGGGATTTCTTCTACTAATGATTTTATGTGTCTTATAATATTGGTATGCTTTTCAGTCCATGGTCCAGCATTTTTCTTCAGTCTATCATGTATTGGTTTTCTCATTCTATTTAAATTTGGGAAAAAATCTATAACATAATTTAGGCAACCTAGAAATCTCTGTAATTGGGTTTTGTTAGTTATTTTATCAGGAAACTTGTCTCCAAATATCATTGTTCTTTCTATAGGTTGAATTATACCCTGTTCTATGTAACCCAGGTTTCTTCTACGGTACAACAGATTGCTGGATCGAAGAGGTCTTATTTTCCAGTCGATATACCAAGAAAGTACAAGAATAATATTACTGGCCTTTCAGAGTCATTGGCCTTTATAAAATTTATAAATAAACACATCAAACAGTCTTTCTGATGTGGAAGATTAGGCTAAGCTGCATCCACAGAGCATATTTAAAATATACAAATATTTTATTAATAATTTTTAATGTAATACCCGGCTAGACTCCGGTATCGGAATTCCTACCGTCCGGTGGAATCTCGGATGTCGGAGACCTCTAGAAGGGTAAAACCATGTTTTCATGAGATGTTTTAATGTTTTTGATGATTTTGAATGAAAAGGAAATGAGTTTTTGAATAAAAACAACCTTGGAGGAAAGCTCAGGTTCCACCGCCGAACCTCAAGTTCGGCCGCCGAACATGCATGCGTTGCGAGTGTGCTTTAGGCCCCCGAAAGCATAAGTGAGGGAAGTCCAGGTTCGGCCGCCGAACCTCAAATTTGGCCGCCGAACATGGCATGCATGCGGAGGCACATTCGGCCCCCGAACGTGGCCTGGCCAGCCACTATAAAAGGGTCCCTTAGCCGAAAACGGGCGAGTTTTCCCCATTTTCGGCCAAGGTGAGCTCTCCGCCGCCCCTCACCGATCTTTGATGCTTTTCCTCTAGATCCTTCAAGTTTTTCACTTGTTTTAACTTTGTTTTGAAGATTTGAGCTTTTGAGCAAAGTTTTGGAGCTTTGAGGTTCAAGAACTCAAATCTCTCCCAACCCCAAGTTTGGTCGCCTCTACTCTCGATCTTCAAGAGGTAAGAGTCGATCTCTAGCTTATATTATGTTTTAAGCAAGTTTTATGAAGTTCATGGGGGTAGAATGCATGTTTAGGTTAAAGTATGTTTATGGGTATATATGTATGTTCATGAACAATGTGGCTTGCAAATGCTTGTGTATGTGTTTTGTAGTTGGGGTTTAAGTTAGTTTGAGACCCCTAGGAGCTTGTGTGCATGTTTTGGTTGAGCTAAATGCATGATGGTATGAGTTTGAGGCGTTTGTGCATGTTTGAACCAAGTTTCTGCCATTTGGGAGAAACCAGGTTCGGCAGCCGAAGGGACTTTCGGCCGCCGAACCCTCTTGTGGAGGCAGCCTTCGGCTGCCGAAGCTTGCCCCTGAAAGGAGACTTTCGTCTCTGTCTGGGAGTTTCGGCCGCCGAAAGTGCCGCCGAACATGCATGAGTTTCGCCTCTGTCTGGGAGTTTTGGCCGCCGAAGGTGCCGCCGAACCTGCCTGACTTTCGGCTCTGGAGGGACTTTCGGCCGCCGAACCTGCCGCCGAAAGTGCCCTGTCCAGCCTTCTTTTGCAGGTTCTTGCATGGATGTTTTGAGATGTTTTAGGGGGTTTTTGGGGGATGTTTTTAGAGTTATTTTATAGTATATTGGTCCCTCATTTGAGTCCACCTGTGTAGGTTTGGACCCAAGGAACCGAGGACCCCAGCAGTGAGTTCAGCTGCTTCTGTGTCTGTCAGAGCTAGCCAGAGGTGAGTGGAATGACTCTTATGGTTTTAAATAAATAAATCAGTTTTGAGCATGTTCATGCATCACGGATGCCATGTGATATTCTAGGATGCTTGCATTAGAAATCACGAATATGTTGCATTGCATAATATGTTGATGATGTGGATGAATGTTGAATGATCCATTAGCCCTCATATGTTATGACATGATGATATGATATGGAAGTCCAGGTGTGGCCTGCACTACGCCCCTGGCACTATGTAAGAGAAAGACCGGATGTGGCCTGCACTACGCCCCCGGCATCATGGATTATGTATGTTATGTTATGTTATGTATAAGAGAAAGACCAGGTGTGGCCTACACTACGCCCCTGGCATGATTGGATTATGTAGAGGGCTAAATGGTGACAAGTTCATCCTTGATATGATTAGTTGTGATGTGATGCATTTCATGTTATCATATGTTTTAAATGCTTTACTATTCTGCTCACTGGGCTCTAGTAGCTCACCCCTCTCCCAAATTCCCCAGGTTTGCAGGTACGGGTTAGACAGAGAAGTCAAGAAGAGTAATGAAGTCATATGTATGTAATAGTTAGAAAGTGGACATGACGGATTGTATAATGATGTATAGATATGTAATGTAAGAATATTGAGATTATAAGTGTGCTTGACCATAGTATAATGTAATCCCTTTTGAAACATGATCTTAATGTTATTGATGTCCATGTTTGACCAACTCAACATAGGTATTGCCACCCTTTGGGGGCTTTGATGAGATCCCACAGAGGGGTCAAGTTTATGCTTATGTATATGTTCAGTGCATGCACAGGTTGAGTTTGGTGGATGATAGAATGTATGAAAGAAAAATTTTAAATTTTTATGTATGATTGTTGATCATGTATGGGATTAAACAGGTTTACAGGTTGCATGTCAGGCTTGCTACGGGTCCCGGTGGCCTTAAGCCGATCTGGATCCTAGCGCCGGTAGCGGTCCGATTTTCGGGTCGTTACAGAATGGTATCAGAGCCCTAGGTTCATATGGTCGGACCTAGAGTGTCGGGCTCATAGATGTTATAGAAGGTCAAGCACAATAGGAAGGTCATGTCCACTAGGATAGGATGTGGAGTCCTGTCTTACATGATGATGTGAAATGCTATGATATGAATGACATGCTATGATGTGTGATGCGGGTTCATGTGTGCCCACATAAACCATATGATGCTAATGTTTATGTGATGTGTACTGTTTTTCAGAAAACAGGATGAGAGGAACTCGTCGATCAGCAAGATTGACTGGAGTACCACCCGAGGATGAGGGCACGAGCGCCCGTCCTCCAGCATTGCCTAGGGCAATGTCTAGTAGGTCTAACAGAGAAAGAGCAGTAAGAGACCCTAGAAGGTCTTTGGATCTGGGTAGAAGCAGATCAGTCAGAGGAACAGTTCAGGGAGGAGTGTCAGAGGACATGGGGGATGATATGGATGTAGAGTAGAGGAGGGATGGCAGTCTGGGAGTCAGTATGTCAGAAGAAGGAATGGGAGAATCCCAAGGAGGCACTCAGGCCTCGGGATTTGTTCAGCCACCCTACTACCCACCCTTCTCACAAAACCCTGGGTATTCGATGGGAGGCACATCGGACTACCATAGCTTTAGCCCTTATCCCACACAGATGCCATACCCACCCTACTACCCACCATATTCACAGTACCCAATGTATCCACCTCCATCTTACTATCCAAATCCAGCAAACCCTACCCCAGGGGATGCTGCACCTCCTCCTCCAGCAGAACCAGCAGCCCCAGTTACCCAACCTTCTAGACCTAGCTCGGCCAGTGGGAGCAAGGTCAAGATGACCGACTACATGAAGTTGGGTGCTCCCCAGTATGAAAAAGGGGATGACCCATTTGTGTATCTGGAGAGGGTTAAGGTGATCACAGATGAGATTGGGGCTGATGATAGTAGAGCCATTCAGATGGCTGGGTTCACACTTAAGTGCAAGAAGGCACGAGAGTGGTTCAAGAATTATGTGAACCCGAAAGTGGATAGCATGTCTTGGGAAGAGTTTGCAAACGAGTTTGCTGGATGGGCTTTCCTAGATAGTTCAAGGGAGCTGAAGATGATAGAGTTTGAGCAGCTGAGGCAGACTGATGAGATGGGTGTAGAGGAGTTCACAGACAGATTTTTGGAGCTGTTGCCTTTTGCAGGGCAAAGCCTTGACGCAGACCAGAAAAGGTCAAGGAGGTATATCATGAAACTCCACTCCAGATATTCCTCCTTGATCCAGTCAGCAGATAGGGAGAGCTTCCATGCCATAGTGGATATGGCTCGGAAAATGGAGGCCAGTGCCATCGTTCAAGGGTCAGTTAAACAGTCAGTGGCATAGCCTTCTGGTTCTAAGACCCCAGGCTCTTCTTCAATGAGTGCAGCAACCTCAGGTAGCAAGAAGTGGGACAGAGGTCCCAGGAAGTCTAAGAAGAACAAGTTCTAGAACAAGGTTAAGTCCAGTCTGGGACTAGGGAGTGGCTCAAGCTCTGGTGCGGATAATGCAGTTTGTGCAAGGTGTGGTAAGCCACACAGGAGAGTATGTCGGTTTGGGACGACGGCCTGTTACAGATGTGGTCAGGAGGGGCATATGTCTCGAGATTGTCCAAGAGCAGCCCCGATGGCACAGTCCCAGCAGACAGCTTCAGGCAGTGTAGCGCAGCCAGCAGCTCCAGCCATGACTCAGGCTAGTGGCAGAGGCAGAGGGAGAGGGGCAGCCTCTTCTTCAGCGGGTTTCAGAGGTGAAGGTCCATCAGCTCCAGCGCGGATCTTCACGATGACACAGCAGGAGGCAAATGCATCTAACACCGTGGTGGCAGGTAACTTAGTCATTGGTTGTTCAGATGTGTATGCCTTGATGGACCCTGGTGCATCTCATTCTTTTGTTACACCGAGAGCCGTCCAGAGGTTAGGGTTGATGATCTCTGAGTTAGAGTGTCCTCTCTGGGTCAGTGGACCCAAGTGTGATCCATCAGTGGCAGAGTCAGTCTGCCAGTGTAGTCCTGTGTTTGTTGAGGGAAGATGCTTGTCCGCCGACCTTGTGGTTCTAGACTTGACAGATTTTGACGTCATTCTAGGGATGGACTGGTTATCTACCCATGGTGCTACCTTGGACTGCAGGGACAAGGTAGTCAGGTTCAGAGGTCAGGATGGGTCAGAGGTTGTCTTCAGAGGAGACAGGAGGGGTACACCTAGAGGTCTGATATCAGCTCTTCAGGCTCGTAGGTTGCTTAGGAGGGGATGTCAGAGGTATTTGGCTCATGTGAGAGAGCTTAGTAGTCAGGTTAGAGAGCCCGCCTCGGTGCCAGTGGTTAGAGAGTTTCTAGACGTCTTCCCAGACGAGTTGCCAGGTTTACCACCTGCTAGGGAGATAGAGTTCGAGATAGAATTGATGCCTGGAACTCGACCGATCTCTATCCCTCCCTACAGGATGGCTCCAGCCGAGTTGAAGGAATTGAAAGAACAGTTGCAAGAGCTGGTAGACAAGGGCTTCATCCGACCGAGTACCTCACCCTGGGGTGCTCCAGTTTTGTTTGTCAGAAAGAAGGATGGATCCCTTAGACTTTGTATCGATTACAGGCAGTTGAACAAAGTCACTACCAAGAACAAGTACCCTTTGCCAAGGATCGACGATCTATTCGACCAGCTAGCAGGAGCGGGTTGTTTCTCCAAAATAGATCTAAGATCTGGGTACCATCAGCTGAGGATCAGAGATGAGGATGTGCCAAAGACAGCTTTCAGGACCAGATATGGGCATTTTGAGTTCCTTGTAATGCCGTTCGGGTTAACTAACGCCCCTGCAGCATTCATGGATCTCATGAACAGAGTATTTAGTCAGTACCTGGATCACTTTGTTATTGTCTTCATAGATGATATCTTAGTGTATTCCAGGAATGCAGAGGAGCATGCCCATCATCTGGGGATGGTTCTACAGACCTTGAGGGAACATGGCTTGTATGCCAAGTTCTCTAAGTGTGAGTTCTAGCTGAGGAGCATTTCGTTCTTGGGGCATGTAGTGTCAGAGAATGGGATAGAGGTGGACCCCAAGAAGACAGAAACTGTGGCTAACTGGCCTAGACCCACTTCAGTGACAGAGATTAGAAGTTTCTTGGGTTTGGCAGGTTACTACAGGAGGTTCGTTCAGGACTTCTCAAAGATAGCAGCTCCTCTGACCATACTAACCAGGAAGAATCAGAAGTTTCTGTGGACCGACCAGTGCGAAGAGAGTTTCGAAGAGCTTAAGAAGAGGTTGACTTCAGCACCAGTTTTAGCTCTGCCATCTAGTGATGAGGACTTTACAGTCTTTTGTGATGCGTCCCGTGTGGGACTGGGTTGTGTACTAATGCAGAATGAGAGGGTGATCGCTTATGCTTATAGACAGCTGAAGAAGCATGAGTTGAATTACCCCACACATGACCTTCAGATGGCAGCAGTAATCTTTGCACTCAAGATGTGGAGGCACTACCTCTATGGGGTAAAATGTGAGATCTTCACAGATCATAAAAGCCTGCAGTACATCCTGAGTCAAAGAGATTTGAACTTAAGACAGAGGAGATGGGTAGAGCTGTTGAGTGACTATGATTGCAAGATTCAGTATCATCCGGGTAAGGCGAATGTAGTAGCAGACGCCCTAAGCCGGAAGTCACTAGGCAGTCTATCCCACATCACGGCAGAAAGGAGACCAGTGGTGAAGGAGTTTTACAAGCTCATTGATGAAGGTCTACAGTTAGAGTTGTCTGGTACCGGTGCTTTAGTGGCCTAGATGAGAGTGACACCTGTGTTTCTGGAGCAAGTGGCTCAGAAACAGCATGAGGACCCAGAGTTAGTGAAGATCGCCAGGACTGTTCAGTCAGGCAGGGACAGTGAGTTCAGATTTGACAGTAAGGGGATCCTCCGCTATGGGATTCGATTGTGTGTACCAGATGACATAGGGCTAAAAGGAGACATTATGAGGGAGGCTCATAATGCAAGATACAGCGTTCACCCCGGAGCCACCAAGATGTATCAAGATTTGAAGAAAGTTTATTGGTGGCCAGCGATGAAGAAAGAAGTGGCACAGTTCGTGTCAGCCTGCGAAGTGTGTCAGAGGGTGAAGCTGGAACATCAGAAGCCGGCTGGAATGCTTAACCCGCTACCTATTCCAGAGTGGAAATGGGAGAATATAGCTATGGACTTCGTAGTGGGGTTACCGGTGACGTCCAACAGATTGGACTCCATATGGGTGATTGTGGACAGACTCACCAAATCTGCTCACTTCATCCCTGTCAGGAGTGGCTACTCTGTGGACAAGTTGGCGCAGGTATATGTGGATGAGATCGTCAGGCTGCATGGGGTTCCGGTTTCGATAGTGTCGGATAGAGGGCCCCAGTTCACCTCCAGGTTTTGGCAGAGTCTGCAGAATGCCATGGGTACTAGATTGGATTTCAGTACTGCCTTCCACCCCCAGACGGACGGACAGTCCGAAAGGACCATCCAGACTATCGAGGATATGCTTAGAATGTGTGTGCTGGACTTTGGCGGTTCTTGGAGGCAGCATCTACCTTTGGTGGAGTTTGCCTACAATAACAGCCATCATGCTAGCATCGGGATGGCTCCATATGAAGCTTTATATGGGAGGAAGTGCAGGTCACCTGTTTGCTGGGAGGAAGTTGGAGAAAAGGCCTTGGCAGGGCCTGAGCTTGTAGAGATTACCAGCAGGGTGGTACCCATAATCAGAGAGAGAATCAAGACTGCTGCAAGCAGACAGAAGAGTTATGCAGACATCCGCAGAAGACAGGTAGAGTTTCAGGAGGGGGATCTGGTATTGCTCAAGGTGTCTCCAATGAGAGGAGTGGTTCGCTTTGGGAAGAAAGGTAAACTAGCCCCACGATACATCGGACCCTTCGAAATCTTGCAGAAGATTGGGAATGTGTCGTACAAGCTAGATTTGCCTACTTCAATGGCAAGAATCCATCCGGTTTTCCATGTTTCAATGTTGAAAAAATTTGTGTCAGATCCGGGCAAGGTTCTTAGTGAGCCTGATGTGGAGATCCAAGAGGATCTCACCTATGTTGAGCAGCCAGTGCGGATCATAGACACCCAGATCAGAAAGCTGAGAAACAAGGAAATCCCGATGGTGAAAGTCCTATGGAACCACCACAATATGGAAGAGTGCACCTGGGAGACACGGACTCGTCCATGCTCCAGCAATACCCTTATATTTTCTGAGGTTTGTCCCTTGTGAGTTCTATGTGTTTTATGTGTATGATGTGTGTATGCCATGCTATGTGTTAGTTGAGGAACATTCGGGGACGAATGTTCTTAAGGGGGGGAGAATGTAATACCCGGCTAGACTCCGGTATCGGAATTCCTACCGTCCGGTGGAATCTCGGATGTCGGAGACCTCTAGAAGGGTAAAACCATGTTTTCATGAGATGTTTTAATGTTTTTGATGATTTTGAATGAAAAGGAAATGAGTTTTTGAATAAAAAAAACCTTGGAGGAAAGATCAGGTTCGGCCGCCGAACCTCAAGTTCGGCAGCCGAACATGCATGCGTTGCGGGTGTGCTTTAGGCCCCCGAAAGCATAAGTGAGGGAAGTCCAGGTTCGGCCGCCGAACCTCAAGTTCGGCCGCCGAACATGGCATGCATGCGGAGGCTCATTCGGCCCCCGAACGTGGCCTGGCCAGCCACTATAAAAGGGTCCCTTAGCCGAAAACGGGCGAGTTTTCCCCATTTTCGGCCAAGGTGAGCTCTCCGCCGCCCCTCACCGATCTTTGATGCTTTTCCTCTAGATCCTTCAAGTTTTTCACTTGTTTTAACTTTGTTTTGAAGATTTGAGCTTTTGAGCAAAGTTTTGGAGCTTTGAGGTTCAAGAACTCAAATCTCTCCCAACCCTAAGTTTGGTCGCCTCTACTCTCGATCTTCAAGAGGTAAGAGTCGATCTCTAGCTTATATTATGTTTTAAGCAAGTTTTATGAAGTTCATGGGGGTAGAATGCATGTTTAGGTTAAAGTATGTTTATGGGTATATATGTATGTTCATGAACAATGTGGCTTGCAAATGCTTGTGTATGTGTGTTGTAGTTGGGGTTTAAGTTAGTTTGAGACCCCTAGGAGCTTGTGTGCATGTTTTGGTTGAGCTAAATGCATGATGGTATGAGTTTGAGGCGTTTGTGCATGTTTGAACCAAGTTTCTGCCATTTGGGAGAAACCAGGTTCGGCAGCCGAAGGGACTTTCGGCCGCCGAACCCTCTTGTGGAGGCAGCCTTCGGCTGCCGAAGCTTGCCCCCGAAAGTAGACTTTCGTCTCTGTCTGGGAGTTTCGACCGCCGAAAGTGCCGCCGAACATGCATGAGTTTCGCCTCTGTCTGGGAGATTCGACCGCCGAAGGTACCGCCGAACCTGCCTGACTTTCGGCTCTGGAGGGACTTTCGGCCGCCGAACCTGCCGCCGAAAGTGCCCTGTCCAGCCTTCTTTTGCAGGTTCTTGCATGGATGTTTTGAGATGTTTTAGGGGGTTTTTGGGGGATGTTTTTAGAGTTATGTTATAGTATGTTGGACCCGAGGAACTGAGGACTCCAGCAGTGAGTTCAGCTGCTTCTGTGTCTGTCAGAGCTAGCCAGAGGTGAGTGGATTGACTCTTATGGTTTTAAATAAATAAATCAGTTTTGAGCATGTTCATGCATCACGGATGCCATGTGATATTCTAGGATGCTTGCATTAGAAATCACGAATATGTTGCATTGCATAATATGTTGATGATGTGGATGAATGTTGAATGATCCATTAGCCCTCATATGTTATGACATGATGATATGATATGGAAGTCCAGGTGTGGCCTGCACTACGCCCCTGGCACTATGTAAGAGAAAGACCGGATGTGGCCTGCACTACGCCCCCGGCATCATGGATTATGTATGTTATGTTATGTTATGTATAAGAGAAAGACCAGGTGTGGCCTGCACTACGCCCCTGGCATGATTGGATTATGTAGAGGGCTAAATGGTGACAAGTTCATCCTTAATATGATTAGTTGTGATGTGATGCATTTCATGTTATCATATGTTTTAAATGCTTTACTATTCTGCTCACTGGGCTCTAGTAGCTCACCCCTCTCCCAAATTCCCCAGGTTTGCAGGTACGGGTTAGACAGAGAAGTCAAGAAGAGTAATGAAGTCATATGTATGTAATAGTTAGAAAGTGGACATGACGGATTGTATAATGATGTATAGATATGTAATGTAAGAATATTGAGATTATAAGTGTGCTTGACCATAGTATAATGTAATCCCTTTTGAAACATGATCTTAATGTTATTGATGTCCATGTTTGACCAACTCAACATAGGTATTGCCACCCTTTGGGGGCTTTGATGAGATCCCACAGAGGGGTCAAGTTTATGCTTATGTATATGTTCAGTGCATGCATAGGTTGAGTTTGGTGGATGATAGAATGTATGAAAGAAAAATTTTAAATTTTTATGTATGATTGTTGATCATGTATGGGATTAAACAGGTTTACAGGTTGCATGTCAGGCTTGCTACGGGTCCCGGCGGCCTTAAGCCGATCTGGATCCTAGCGCCGGTAGCGGTCCGATTTTCGGGTCGTTACATTTAAGGTTAGGGTTCTTGCAACCTTAACTTGGGATCCCCATAATTAAGTCAGAGTGTGGAGGGAGAAGAGAAAGGTGCCGTCGACACAGTCTTTAGTTTATATAAGCAAGATAAACAATAATCAAAGTAAATAATTTACTTAAAATAACTTACTCTTTTACAAAACTTGAGATCTTTTTCAAAATTTGTAAGAACTCAGAGAAAATTTACAAAGAAGAAGTATGAAGATAGAGTAAATAGAGAGGGAATTACAAGCGTCTGCCTTCACAAGGGGATAGGCTCCCTTTTATAGAAAATTTTTAAGCTTCTACTTTTGAGTCACAAGTGATTTATTGTTGATTCACACGGACTTTTACTGTTCATGAATAGTATCTTGTCTGCCACTGTTCTGCTCCTTTTACTGGTTATGAATAGTCTGCCTGCCACTTCTTTTACTGTTTTTTTGTCTCTTACTGTTGATGAATAGAGCTTTGTCTGCCATTGTTTTTAGTTTGAATCTGATGATGAGGACGATGAGGTGTCCTGCCTTTTCTTTCCTTTTCCTTTTCCTTTTTTCTTTATTTTTTCTTTCTTTTTCTTTTCTTTTCTTTTTACTTTGTCGGTCTTGCATTTGATTTTTATGGCTGGAAGAATCCCATAACAGTCATCTTCGTTACTGTCGCAGTGGGAAGATGCCGGATTTTTACTGAGGATGGCGTACTTGATGACGCTGTCGACTCCGTCTCCAAGCTTGACTGTTTTTTCACTTTCCTTCTGGACTTCTTTCTTGATTTACTGGAGGATTTCTTCGAGGATTCTTTACTGGATGATTGTTTTACTTCTTCTTTCTTTATTGATTCTCCTGAAGTAAGATGATTGAACATCTGTTGACAAATCATCTTATATTCTTTTGGGGTTTTAGCTGCTGCTAATAAGGCCTGACATTGGGCTTTCTGGACTCCAAATGATGGCTCTCCTTGCAGAGTTAATTTATCAGCATACGACACAGTAGGAAACTATGCTTTTCTAAGTATCCAGTTTTTTACAACTATTTCCGTGGTAGAGTTCCTGAATGATTCCCACCATTTTACTTTGTGCTTTCTTACTATGACCGGAATATTTAATTCTGTTATATACTGAAAATCAAAATACCATTGATATACCCAGGGAATAAAAAATCATGTACAAAAATACATTAAAGGAGGAATATATTTTTCACTCTGGGCAGGTTTATAATTAGTTTAAAATACTGATATACTTGAAAAACTTCTGGTGATAAAATATCATCAATAATACCTTTACCTTGCCACCATTTTAAAAACCAGTTTGAAAATCTGATGGTGGTTTTAATACTCTGTTGATCAAAATATAACAACCACGAATGAGTAATGGTTGGATTTTGAATATAAAAAACATTTTTCCATGCTTCTATATAGTCAAAATAATTATATGAAGAATAATACTTTTTTAAATTTTTAAATGATAATGAAGTGTATAAATTGGAGGTCGGCCAATCCCTTGGATGGATGACCCGTTTTATTTGAATAGAAGAATATGCTATTATATTTTTATAATTTTTGTCAAAATTATGCTTTATTTTAACTGATGCCGTTTCTTCTAAAATACTATAATAGTAATCCTGAGGTTTTGACAAATCCTTTGGTGTGAAATATCAATTTTCAGGATAATACTTTCTAATTACTTCCTATGGATTTATATCATTAAAACCATTTTCAACTTCAATTTCAACCTCCGAAATATTTTTTCAAATTCATTTATGAAAACTAGTGTTATATCCTTGGGAAGATTGGATTTTTGGCAAATCCACAGTCTTCAACGGATTTGATAAGTCTTTACTGTCTACCGTTTGAGACAGACTGGCCGTACCATGAGCGGGTACGATCGCTTTAGATTTATGATTCATACCTGAGTCTCCCGAAAAAGACGCCATATTCTGCAGAGCTTTTATTACTTCTGGCGATTTACTCAATTCGTCTATCCATTTCTTGAGGTCTTCTGGGTTTTTATATGATATTTGGTTTTATGGTGGTTTTATTGATTTCTTCCGAATGTTCAGAAAGGGCTTTAGTAGTGGAGCTAGAGCTGGATTTTATTTCTTTCTGCTTCTTCTTTCTTCCCATCCTTCTGTAAAAATTCTCTTGTTAAAAAATCTGATATATTATTATTATTTCCTTTTATATACTCAATATCAAATAAAAAATACTTAAAATTGATTGCCATCTAGCAAAAATCTGCTTGGAAGCCAAATTTTTAACATCGTTTTTTAAAACATCTTTGGCTGATTTACAATCAATTCTTACTAAGAACTTTTGATTCAACAAATTAGACTGAAATTTATTAATACAAATCACAATACTTAAAATTTCTTTTTTAATGGTAGAATAATTTAACTGGGCTGAATTCCAATGCCCTGAGGTGAACTGAATTATTCTTTCTTTATCATTTATTTTTTATTTTAAAATTCCTCCATATCCTAGATTTGAAGCATTTGTTTCTACAATTTTTTGGATTTGGGATATACAGATAAGGGATTTCTTTTACTAATAATTTTATGTGTCTTATAATACTGGTATGGTCTTCAGTCTATGGTCCAGCATTTTTCTTCAGTCTATCATGTAATGGTTTTATCATTCTATTTAAATTTGGAAAAAAATCTATAATATAATTTAGGCAACCTATAAATCTCTGTAATTGGGTTTTATTAGTTATTTTATCAGGAAACTTGTCTCCAAATATCATTGTTCTTTCTATAGGTTGAATTATACCATATTCTATGTAATGTCCTAAAAATCTAATTTTAGTCTGAAATAAATTCATTTTAGTTTTACTTAGAGCCAACCCATTCTTTTTTATTATCATACAAAATGTCTTTAAATGTTTAAAATGTTCTTCTATACTCTGGCTGAATACTAGGACATCATCTATATAAATTATGCAAAATTTTGTGTAAGGATTAAAAATATCATTCATTATTCTCTGAAATTCTGATGGTGCGTTTTTCAATCCAAAAGGCATTACATTCCATTGATACTATCCAAAGGGGACTGTAAATGCCGTTTTATATTTGTCTTTAGGGTGGATCTGGATCTGCCAATGTCCTGACTTCATATCAAACTTACTAAAAATATTTGCATTATATAACCTATTTAAAAGATCTTTCTTATTAGGGATTGGATACCTAATCCATTTTAATGCTGTATTTAATGGTTTATAATTTATAACTAATCTTGGTGTACCTCTTTCTATTTCTGTATTTTTATTAACATAAAAAGCTGCACACGACCAATGACTTCTTGATTTACTAATTACTTTTTTTATCTTCTAATTCCTTAATTTCCTTTTTACAATGTTCTATTAATTCTGGTCCCATTTGAATTGGTCTGGCCTTAGTCGAAATTGATTTCTCATCAAATCCTTCTTCATATGGCAAATCTACTATATGATGTTTTCTATTCCAAAAAGCATTAGGGTGATTTGCACATAATTCTTTTTCCATATAATTTTTTAATTCCTCTATCTTAGTTTTTATAATCTCACTTCCTAATTGATTTTTAATCCTAGTTAAATGTACATTATTTTTTAAATCCTTTAAATCCTCTGTTCTAGATTTTATTATCGAATTTATTTCTATTGTCCTAATGAAATGTGCTTTTATTAGATTTAAATTTTTTCTTTTAGGTTTTTTATAAAATCCATTCTAATCTTTTTATTCTTTGTTTTGATTTCTATACAGTCATTTTTTACTAAATAAGGTGTTATTAGATTTACAAAGGGATTCCTAGTATTACCATATGATTTATCTGTTGAGACAATAAAAATATAGTTTTTATTTCTAAATCCTAATTTATTATTAATGCTTCCGTCTTTCCTAAAATATTTAGATTAGTCCTATTTGCTGTCTTTAATTTTTCTTAAGTCTCTTGCCAAAATCTTTTAGGTACTAAGCTTGATTTTATACAATTTAAATATGCTCCTGTGTCAAACAATGCTATAGTATCAATCTTAAAATCTTCTGATAACTTAATCGTTAATTTTACTAAATACTTTCTAAAAGTTATTTCCTGCAGTAATAATATCAAATTATTATCTATCCCTTCATTTTCTAACCGATTTATTTTATCATCCTCTTCCTCATTCTCATCCTCCCCATTAGACGAAGATGATTCAGAAATTAATTGGGTTTCTAAAAATTTTATTCTTTTTGAGTACTTCTGAAGCTGATGTTTTAATTCTTTTACCTCAGTTTTTATTATTCTAATTTCTTTTTGGAATTCTTCTATAGATACTGTTTCTTTAGGTTTTTTTTATTTTTACTTAATATTTTAGTTAAATCATAAGTTTGTTTTTCTATTTTAGGAATAGTATTTTTTATTTCTTCTCATTCATCAAAACTTTTAATTAATTTTTTAAGAAATTTTTCTTTAGTAGTGCTGTCCTCTATATTATTTATTAATTCTAATAATGAACTTTGATTTTTAGTCAATACACTTATTGATTTGTCTGAAGAGCTACTTTCTAACTCATCTAATTGATTCTCACTTTCTGATACATCTGATTCTGAAGTTTCTGAATCTACATACAATTCCTAAATTTTATTTATTATTTCTTCTTCTAAATTTAATTCATTAAGTTTTTTATTAAACTTACAGAATTTAGATGTATGTCATTTCTTTCCACAATTATAACAAGTTAGATTTTTAAATGATTTTTTATTTTGGTTTTTGTTTACTAAGGTTTTCTTCCCATATTTTTTATAAGATTTATAACTTTTCTTTTTATAATATTCTTCTTTTCTTGGTTTTGCTATGTATTTTTTCTTATAATATTGATCCCTCTTATAATATTTTCTTGGTTTAAATTTAGAGCACTGATCATTACAATTTTTATCCTGGGTTATTTCATAATCAAACTGCTTACAAAAAGATCCTAGTTCTTGTTTTGTTTTATTCATTTCATATTTTAGAGTTCTTTATAGTTTTAAATCTTGACAAATCTGTAAATCTTCTTTCTGAAGTATACTAACTAACTGGCCATATGTCAATTTTCTATGGGGCATTGGGTTATCAAATTGCTGTTTTATATTATTCCTAACTTTCTCTCCTAAGAAATAAGGAAGTCTTGCTAGGAATTTTTCTTTCCAAATGTAACGACCCCAAAATGGACCGTCACCGGCGCTAGGATTCAGGTCGGCTTAAGGCCGCCAGAACCCGTAGCAAGCCTGCTATACTCTCTGTGTACCTGTAAACCTCATACATGATCATACATTTTCTGTGAAAATAAAACTCTTTTCTGAACCAAGGCTTAACCTGTGCATGCACTATCTCTGTACTCTGTACTCATGTACTCTGTACTCTGTATCCCTGACTAGAGCTTGCTCTAGATGGGTTAACTCATACCTGTTAAGCCTGGTTTTCACATACAGGAAAACATACATACATATATAGATCATGTACAAAACATACATCACTAGGTCAAGCAACAACTATTACATCTCTTTAATATTACATGTCCACTCTAAGCTATTACAAATCTCTTTACTTTTCCTGTCCTCTGCTGGACTGTCCCTGTACACTGTACACTGAACCTGCAAAACTGGGGTTAAGGGAGTGGGATGAGCTCTATAGCCCAGTGAGTAGAACAGTAAAACATCTCAGTAAAATATGATCTCATGGAATGCACCATATCACAGACAAGCCACATCAAGAGTAAACCTGTCACCACATAGTCCCAGTAACTCTGTGCCAGGGCGTAGAATCGAGCACCTGGTCTTCCTGTCATATATGTATATGTGTATATAACACCTGTGTACTTACCATTGCCAGGGCGTAGTCAAAGGCTCCTGGACTTTGCTATACCTGCCAGGGCGTAGTCAAAGGCTCCTGGACTTCACTATACCTGCCAGGGCGTAGTCAAAGGCTCCTGGACTTCCTGTCTGAGACTATTGGATCATTCAGCATTCACTCACATCACCAAATAACAATGCAATGCAACATATTCGTGAATACTAATGCACTCAACCTATGGCATAAACATGATGCATGAGATATGCTAAAAGCAGTTTGTGGTTCAATTAAAAGTCATAAGTTTAGTTCCACTCACCTCTGGCTATCTGGACTGACTGACTCTGCAGGTTCTGAACCTCTGGAGCAGTACTCACTGCTGCTCTCTCTGGTTCCTCTGGTCTGTACCTATACAGATGGACTCACATGAGGGACCAAACAAGCGTAGAAATAACTCTCTTAAACTTCCCCAAGAATCCCCCTAAACTCACTCAACTATCCATGCAAAGCATGCAAAAGAAAGCTGGACAGGACACTTTCGGCGGCAGGTTCGGCGGCCGAATGTCCTCTCCAGAGACGAAACTCAAGCACCTTCGGCGGCACCTTCGGCGGCCGAATCCCCCAAACAGAGCCGAACATGCAAAACACTCGGGGGCAAGCTGTGGCAGCCTAAGCCACCATGCAAGAGGTTCGGCGGCCGAATGAACCTTCGGCTGCCGAACCTGAGTTCATCCAGAACTCAGCTTCAACGGCAAACCATCTCCTCCTTCCCTTCAATCTCTCCAACCATGCATACTTCACCTATTCCATACACATATACTCAGTATATGTTCACAGGGGTCCAAAACTATCTAATAACCCCAAACAACAAAACAAACCGAATACATAAACATGTAGCCATGCATAATTCTTTCCAACTACCATTAATAACCTAAGCATGCATCTCCTTCCTTTATCCCCATAAACCCGTCAGAAACATATACACATGTTCAAGAGCATCACTTACCTCCTATAACAAGAAGCTGAACACTCTGAACAAGGGAAAACGGATCACCTCTTCTCACACTCTCAAACTCTCTCAAACTCTTTAGCTTTTGTTTCAAACTTTTCAACCCTTGGACACAACAACCCTCAATCGTCTGTATGAGCAGCTCAATGCAGATGAGTCATGAGAGACGTGGCTAATCCATGGCAAGAATCTGAGGCCAACATCTGTCAGAAGCCATGACTCAGCTAGCTGGCCAACTCATCCTCGGCTGCCCAATCACATACAAGACCATGCAACGTTCGGGGGCCGAACTTGCACTTTGGAAGCCGAACATTGAGCACTTTCGGCGGCCGAACTTATCTTCGGCGGCCGAACTTGGCTCCTCTGCCTTGGTTCATTTCAACGCAAAACTATAAAACTGTAAACCATAAAACACCTCATAACACTTAGAAAACACAACTCCTACCCTTCTATAGAATCCCAACACCCCGGATTCCACCAGACAACAGGAATTCCGGTGCCGGATTCTAGCCGGGTATTACATTCTCCCCTCCTTAAGAACATTCGTCCTCGGATGTTCCTAAAACAACAAAAACATAACACAAGGAGGAAACTAACCTCAAAACAGCTGTGGATATTGCTGGAGCATAGACTCCCGCGTCTCCCAGGTGCACTCTTCTAAATTATGGTGGTTCCATAGAACTTTCACCATCGGAATCTCCTTGTTCCTTAGCTGTCTGATCTGCGTGTCCAGAATCCGCACTGGCTGCTCTATATAGGTGAGATCTGTATGAATCTCCACCTCAGGCTCACTCAGAACCTGATGCGGATCTGACACAAACTGTCGTAGCATAGAAACATGAAATACCGGGTGAATCCTCTCCATAGAAGCAGGTAAATCCAGCTTATACGACACATTTCCGATCCTCTGCAACACCTCAAAGGGTCCAATGTACCGTGGAGCCAATTTACCTTTCTTTCCAAAACGAACCACTCCTTTCATTGGAGACACTTTCAGCAATACCCAATTACCCTCTTGAAACTCTAACTGCTTTCTGCGAACGTCTGCATAACTTTTCTGTCTACTCTGAGCTGTTATGATTCTCTCTCTGATCATGGGCACCATTCTACTGGTAATATCTACTAACTCTGGTCCTGCAAGAGCCTTCTCTCCTACCTCTTCCCAGCAAACAGGAGATCTGCACTTCCTCCCATACAAAGCTTCATAAGGAGCCATCCCGATGCTCGCATGATGGCTGTTATTGTAGGCAAACTCCACCAAAGGTAGATGCTGCCTCCAAGAACCGCCAAAATCTAACACACATAGTCGAAGCATATCCTCTATGGTCTGGATGGTCCTTTCGGACTGTCCATCAGTCTGTGGGTGGAAAGCAGTACTAAAATCCAATCTCGTGCCCATCGCACTTTGCAGACTCCGCCAAAAGCGAGAGGTAAACTGAGGTCCTCTGTCTGAAACTATAGACACTGGCACTCCATGTGGTTTTCTGCATCGTCTGCAGACTGAAGCTGTGCCAGAGCTTGAGCCACTACCTATTCCCAGACCTGACTTGACTTTACTCCAGAACTTACTCTTTGTTCCTCTCGCTCTATCCCATCTCTTACTACCTGTCGAACTTGAACTGGGGGCCTTAGAACCCGAAGCCTGTGCCTTTGACTGTTTCTGTATATTGGCACTAGCTTCCATTTTCCTGGCTGCGTCTACTATGGTATGGAAACTCTCCTTTTCTGCTGGAAGAATCAAGGAAGCATACCTGGGATGCAGTCTCATAGTATATCTCCTTGCTTTCTTCTGATCAGTATCATAGGCTTGACCCACGTACTAAAGCAGATCCAGGAACTTATCTGTGAATTCATCAACACTCATCTCATCTGTCTGTCTCAACTGTTCAAATTCAATTACTTTCATCTCCCTCGAACTGTCAGGAAAAGCCCACCCTGCAAACTCATTGGCGAACTCTCCCCATGACATGCTGTCCATTCTAGGCTCCACATAATTCTTAAACCATTCTCTGGCTTTCTTGCATTTGACTGTGAAACCTGCCATCTCAATGGCTCTCCTATCATCTGCTCCCAATTCACTGGTTATCATCCTAACTGCTCTGAGGTAATCAAATGGATCATCTCCCGTGTTGTATTTAGGAGCATCCAATTTCAAGTACTCCGTCATTTGGACTTTACCTCCAGACGAGCTAGGTTCATGTCTGTCAACAACAGGGGCTACTGGTTCTGGTGGTAGTACTGGTTCATTTGGCTCTAAGTGTGCTGCACTTGGATGGGTAGGGGAAGAGGGATACATAGGATATGGTGGATAGTAAGGATAAGGCATATAAGGCATATAAGGAGGATATGGCACAAAACTCGAGTACTCCGACATACCTCCCATCGGATACTCTGGATAGCCAAAACCTGAGGTCTGACCTCCCTGTGACTCTCCCATACCTTCCCCAAAACTGCCTATACCCATGCTATCATCTCTAGACTGATCAATCTCCATAGCTTCCCTCCTTTCCTCTGATCTTCCTCCCCTAGCTGTTGCTCTTCTGCTCTCGTCGACAGACCTTCTAGGGTCTATTGACGTACCTTCCCTGCTAGATCTCTGAGACCTTGCCCTTGGCAATGCAGGAGGACGAGCAGCTGGTCTCTCATTCTCTGGTGGGACTCCAGTCAATCGAGCTGATCGACGAGTTCCTCGCATCTTTACTCTGGAAACACAACATATAACATAACACTTTAGCACATAAACATCACATAGCAATCATACACACACATACAACACTCATGGCATATCATAGCAGATAGGACTCAAGACCCTATCCTAGTGGACATGATTTCCTATTGTGCTTGACCACTTCTAACCTGTCTGAGCCCAACACTGTCTCTATAGGTCCGATCATGTGAACCTAGGGCTCTGATACCAATCTGTAACGACCCCAAAATGGACCGTCACCGGCGCTAGGATTCAGGTCGGCTTAAGGCCGCCAGAACCCGTAGCAAGCCTGCTATACTCTCTGTGTACCTGTAAACCTCATACATGATCATACATTTTCTGTGAAAATAAAACTCTTTTCTGAACCAAGGCTTAACCTGTGCATGCACTATCTCTGTACTCTGTACTCATGTACTCTGTACTCTGTATCCCTGACTAGAGCTTGCTCTAGATGGGTTAACTCATACCTGTTAAGCCTGGTTTTCACATACAGGAAAACATACATACATATATAGATCATGTACAAAACATACATCACTAGGTCAAGCAACAACTATTACATCTCTTTAATATTACATGTCCACTCTAAGCTATTACAAATCTCTTTACTTTTCCTGTCCTCTGCTGGACTGTCCCTGTACACTGTACACTGAACCTGCAAAACTGGGGTTAAGGGAGTGGGATGAGCTCTATAGCCCAGTGAGTAGAACAGTAAAACATCTCAGTAAAATATGATCTCATGGAATGCACCATATCACAGACAAGCCACTTCAAGAGTAAACCTGTCACCACATAGTCCCAGTAACTCTGTGCCAGGGCGTAGAATCGAGCACCTGGTCTTCCTGTCATATATGTATATGTGTATATAACACCTGTGTACTTACCATTGCCAGGGCGTAGTCAAAGGCTCCTGGACTTTGCTATACCTGCCAGGGCGTAGTCAAAGGCTCCTGGACTTCACTATACCTGCCAAGGCGTAGTCAAAGGCTCCTGGACTTCCTGTCTGAGACTATTGGATCATTCAGCATTCACTCACATCACCAAATAACAATGCAATGCAACATATTCGTGAATACTAATGCACTCAACCTATGGCATAAACATGATGCATGAGATATGCTAAAAGCAGTTTGTGGTTCAATTAAAAGTCATAAGTTTAGTTCCACTCACCTCTGGCTATCTGGACTGACTGACTCTGCAGGTTCTGAACCTCTGGAGCAGTACTCACTGCTGCTCTCTCTGGTTCCTCTGGTCTGTACCTATACAGATGGACTCACATGAGGGACCAAACAAGCGTAGAAATAACTCTCTTAAACTTCCCCAAGAATCCCCCTAAACTCACTCAACTATCCATGCAAAGCATGCAAAAGAAAGCTGGACAGGACACTTTCGGCGGCAGGTTCGGCGGCCGAATGTCCTCTCCAGAGACGAAACTCAAGCACCTTCGGCGGCACCTTCGGCGGCCGAATCCCCCAAACAGAGCCGAACATGCAAAACACTCGGGGGCAAGCTGTGGCAGCCTAAGCCACCATGCAAGAGGTTCGGCGGCCGAATGAACCTTCGGCTGCCGAACCTGAGTTCATCCAGAACTCAGCTTCAACGGCAAACCATCTCCTCCTTCCCTTCAATCTCTCCAACCATGCATACTTCACCTATTCCATACACATATACTCAGTATATGTTCACAGGGGTCCAAAACTATCTAATAACCCCAAACAACAAAACAAACCGAATACATAAACATGTAGCCATGCATAATTCTTTCCAACTACCATTAATAACCTAAGCATGCATCTCCTTCCTTTATCCCCATAAACCCGTCAGAAACATATACACATGTTCAAGAGCATCACTTACCTCCTATAACAAGAAGCTGAACACTCTGAACAAGGGAAAACGGATCACCTCTTCTCACACTCTCAAACTCTCTCAAACTCTTTAGCTTTTGTTTCAAACTTTTCAACCCTTGGACACAACAACCCTCAATCGTCTGTATGAGCAGCTCAATGCAGATGAGTCATGAGAGACGTGGCTAATCCATGGCAAGAATCTGAGGCCAACATCTGTCAGAAGCCATGACTCAGCTAGCTGGCCAACTCATCCTCGGCTGCCCAATCACATACAAGACCATGCAACGTTCGGGGGCCGAACTTGCACTTTGGAAGCCGAACATTGAGCACTTTCGGCGGCCGAACTTATCTTCGGCGGCCGAACTTGGCTCCTCTGCCTTGGTTCATTTCAACGCAAAACTATAAAACTGTAAACCATAAAACACCTCATAACACTTAGAAAACACAACTCCTACCCTTCTATAGAATCCCAACACCCCGGATTCCACCAGACAACAGGAATTCCGGTGCCGGATTCTAGCCGGGTATTACACCAAAAATCTTGATTTGAATCTTCCCTTAACATTAATCTAGTTAAGAATGTGGTTTTATAATACTGAAAATCACTTAACTTTTTACATTTTAAATTGTTTAATAATTCTGCATTTTTATCTATTAAGTAAAATGGGTCTCCTATAAAATGTAAGGATATTGTTAAAATTAAGGTTGATACTGCATCCTGAATAGTTTTTCCTAATTCATTATATATAGGTTCACCTTCACTATTTACTTGAATTGAGTTTAAAATTTCTAATTGTTGCATGTCTGTTAGGTGGTTATCCCACCATCATTTTAACTGTCCTGTAAAGCCTGCTATAATTATTTCAGCTATCGCTCTATCTGAAGCAAAAGATTGGGTTTTATATGCATTAGCTGCCATTGTCATCTGTTGTAATAAACTTAAGATATTATATTAAGATAATCTATCTATATTCCATTCATATACTGTTGAAGCATTATATTTAAATTGAGAAGTAATATTTGATTTTTCCAATAGTCTTAGATCGGGTGCTCTACTTACTATTTCACTATGTGATATAGGATTTATTTCGAATTGCTTTATATCCTCTGATTCTGGCTAGCTTTGCTCAGTTTCAGATACCGACTCTTCTTCTATTACATTTATGTTTCTAGACTGGAGTGTTTTTGGTACTACGTTTTTACTAGATTCTGAAGTTTCTATTTTACTTAACTGATTCTTTAAACTTTGTAAAAATTCATTTTTATTACCTTTTAATTCCTTTTGACTTGAGTTAGAAATCTGATATGGTTTAAAAATATGCGATTTTATTTCCTTTTTCTCTTCTATTTTTACCTCTTTTTCTTTTAAAATTTTTTCTATCTTTTTTAACTGAGTACCTATACATATTAAACTTGCATTACTAAAATTACTTTGTTCTATGATCTTCTTATCTGTATCATTTTCTTTAGCCATCTTATATGGTGCACATATTATCTCATTTTCTCCATGCATTATTTTACTAATAGTTTTAGGTTGAAAATCACTCTGAATTACTTTATCATTTATGTAATACCCGGCTAGAATCCGGCACCGGAAGTCCTGTCGTCTGGTGGAATCCGGGGTGTTGGATTTCTATCGAAGGGTAGGATTTATGTCTTCTTACGTATTATGTTCTGTTATGATATGTGTTTTGAAGAGAAAAGTCTATGGGGACTTTTGCCAAGTTCGGCCGCCGAAAGTGCCCAATGTTCGGCTTCCGAAGTTCAGGTTCGGCCCCCGAATGTTGCATGGTTTTGCATGCGATTCGGCAGCCGAAGCTGAGTTAGGTAGCCAACGATTGAGCATGCATTAGTCAGCATTTGGGACAGGTGTTATCTCCAAACCCTGTCCAGAGGATTGGCCACGTCTCCCATGACTTATCTGCAACCCTTTTAGCAGCTCATGCAAAGGTTTGTTGTGTTTCTAAGGTTTTTGAAGGTTTGAAGTGAAAAAGCTTAGTTTTGAGTGTTTATGAGTTTGAAGAGGAGGTGAGCCATTTCTCTTTGTTCAGATCGTTCATCTTCTTGTTTACAGGAGGTAAGTGAAGATCTTGAACATGTCTTTATGTTTTCCAGCGGTTTTGTTGGGTAGAGATGCATGCTTAGGGAAAAAGGGTGTTTTTGATGGTTTATACACGTAAGCATGATTATGTGTTATCGTTGATGTGTTTGTTGGGGTGTTTAGGTAGTTTTGGACCCCTTTGTACAAAGACAGGCGTATATGTGTGTTGAGGAGTTGAAGTATGCATGGTTTGAGAGATTGAAGGGATGGAGGAGCTTGTTTGCCGTCGGGGCTGAGTTCTGGATGAACTCAGGTTCGGCAGCCGAAGGTTCATTCGGCCGCCGAACCTCTTGCATGGTGGCTTTAGCTGCCACAGCTTGCCCCCGAGAGTTTTGCATGTTCGACTCTGTTTAGGGGGTTCGGCCGCCGAAGGTGCCGCCGAAGGTTAGAGACTTTCGTCTCTGGAGTGTGTTTTGGCCCCCGAAACGTGCCCCCGAAAGGGTTCGGCCGCCGAAAGAAAAGATTCGGCCGCCGAAGGTGCATGAGTTTCGTCTCTGGAAAGGACTTTCGGCCGTCGAACCTGCCACCGAAAGTGTCCTGTCCAGCTTTTCTTTTGCATGCTTTGCTTAAGTTGTCAAGTGAGTTTCAGGGGATTCTTGGGGAGTTTAATAGAGTTCGTCTTCCGCTAGTTTGGTCCCTCATGTTGAGTCTTTATGTGCTTATACAGACCAGAGGAACCAGAGAGAGTAGCAGTGAGTACTGCGCTAGAGTGTACAAAACCTGCAGAGTCAGTCCAGAGCCAGAGGTGAGTGGAACTAAACTGATACTTGTTTGAATTAAGACATTACTTGCGTTTAGCATCTTTCATGCATCATATTTCTGCAATAGGTTGATTGCATTAGAATCCACAAAGATGTTGCATTGCATAGCTTCATTGTTGGTGTGGGTAAATGCTGAATGATCCAGTGGTTCCAGACAGGAACTCCAGGACCCCATTCTACGGCCTGGCAGGTATAGGAAGTCCAGGACCCCATTCTACGGCCTGGCGGGTATAGGCAGATGGTCTATACTAGCAAATGGTAAGTACAGGTGTTATAGACACATATACATATATGGTACAGGAAGACCAGGACCCCAGTCTACGGCCTGGAACGGTTTACTGGAACTATGTGGTGACAGGTTTACTCTTGATGTGGATTGTCTGTGTTATGATGCATTCCATCAGATCATATTTTAATGAATTGTTTTATTGTTCTACTCACTGGGCTATAGAGCTCACCCCACTCCCTTAACCCCAGACTTGCAGGTTCAGTGTTCAGTGTACAGGGGATGTTCAGAAGAGGTCAGAAAAAGAGAAGAGACTTGTAATAGCTTAGAGTGGACATGTAATATTAACGAGCTGTACTTGTTGTATAATCAGTTAGATATGTGCTTGACTTAGTGGTTTGTGTTGTGAATCTTTGGTTGTGTAAATGGTCTGTATATGTATATGATGTGAAAAACCAGGCTTACCAGGTATGATACAACCCATCTAGAGCAAGCTCTAGTCAGGGGTACAGAGTACTGGGTACTGAGATAGTGCATGCACAGGTTAAGCCCTGGTACAGAGAAACGAGTTGTTATTTTTTCACAAATTATGTTTGATCATGTATGAGATTTACAGGTACACAGAGAGTATAGCAGGCTTGCTACGGGTTTTGGCGGCCTTAAGCTGACCTGAATCCTAGTGCCGGTGACGGTCCATTTTGGGGTCGTTACATATTGGTATCAGAGCCCTAGGTTCACATGATCGGACCTATAGAGAGAGTGTCGGGCTCATAGAGATTACAGTTGGTCAAGCACAATAGGGAATCATGTCCACTAGGATAGGATGTGGAGTCCTGTCTTTTTGATGCTATGTAATGCATATGCATGTGTAGTATGATTGAGATATCTGTTTATATGCTGATATGCTATCGTATGTGTTGTTTTCCAGAGTTAAGATGCGAGGAACTCGTCGATCAGCTCGATTGACTGGAGTCCCATCAGATAATGAGGGATTAGCTGCTCGTCCTCCTGCATTGCCGAGGGCAAGGTCTCAGAGATCTAGCAGGGAAGGCATGTCAATAGACCCTAGAAGGTCTGTAGACGAGAGCAGAAGAGGGATAGTTAGAGGAGGTAGATCAGAGGAAGTGAGGGAGGCTATGGAGACTGATCCGTCTATGGATGAAGGTATGGGAGAATCTTTGGGAGGTGTCCAGGCCTCAGGTTTTGATTATCCAGCTGTTTCCCAGGATCCAGAATATCCGATGGAAGGTATGTCAGAGTACTCTCGATTTGACCCCTATCCTGCATCAATGCCATATATGCCCTATCCTTATTATTACCCATCATATCCACCATATACTATGTATCCACCCTCCCCTATCCATCCAAGTGCAGCACACCTAGAAATAAATGAACCAGTACCTCCACCACCACAAACAGAACCAGTAGTCCCTGTTTCACAAATACCTCCACTTAGTTCAACTGGGAGTAAGGTGCAGATGACTGAGTACCTTAAATTGGATGCTCCTAAGTTTAATACAGGAGATGATCCATTTGAGTATCTGAGATGTGTGAAAATGATTACTGATGAGTTGGGTGCGGATGGGAGTAGAGCCATTGAGATGGCAGGGTTTACACTAAAGTGTAGGAAGGCTCGGGAATGGTTCAGGAATTATATCGAGCCTAGGATGAACAGTATGTCGTGGGGCGAATTTGCTAATGAGTTTGCCGGATGGGCTTTTCCTGATAGCTCCAGGGAGATGAAGCTAATAGAGTTTGAGCAGTTGAGACAAACAGATGAGATGACTGTTGATGAGTTTACAGATAAGTTCTTAGAGTTGCTTCAGTACGTGGGTCAGGCCTATGATACTGATCAGAAGAAAGCAAGAAGATATACCATGAGACTTCATCCCAGGTATTCTTCTTTGATCCTTCCAGCAGAAAAGGAGAGTTTCCACTCTATTGTGGATGCAGCGAGAAAGATGGAAGCTAGTGCCAATATGCAAAAACAGTCAAAGGCACAGGCGTCGGGTTCTAAGGCCCCCAGTTCAGGCACTTCAGGCAGTAAAAGATGGGATAAGGCAAAAGGAACAAAGAGTCGGTTCTGGAGTAAAGTCAAGTCTGGTCTGGGAATGGGTAGTGGCTCCAGTTCTGGCACAGCTATTCCAGCATGTAGGAGATGTGGGAGATCTCACAGAGGAGCTTGTCAGTTGGGATCTTCAGCCTGTTTTCGATGTGGACAGGTAGGGCATTTTGCTCGAGAGTGTCCTCAGGTGACTTTTGTGGCACCTTCCCAGCAGATGAGTTCAGGCAGTGTAGCACAGCCAGTAGGGCAGCCAGTAGCTCCAGCCATGCTTTAGAGTAGTGGCAGAGGTAGAGGGAGAGGGGCAGCCTCTACGTCAGCAGCAGGTTCCCGAGGTGGAAATCCTGTAGCCCCAGCACGGATTTTCACTATGACTCAGGAGGAGGCAAATACATCGAACACAGTGGTGTCAGGTAATCTTATCATTGGGTGTTCAGATGTGTATGCTTTGATGGACCCCGGTGCTTCTCATTCCTTTATTGCTTCGAGAGCCATAGAGAGTGTGGGTTTGATCAGTTCTGAGTTAGAGTATCCTCTCTGGGTCAGTGGACCCAAATGCGACCCATCAGTGGCAGTGTCAGTCTGTCGTTTCAGTCCAGTGTTTATAGAGGGTAGATACCTTCCAGCTGACTTTGTGGTTCTAGATTTGACAGATTTTGACGTCATTCTAGGGATGGATTGGTTATCTACATATGGTGCTACTTTGGACTGTAGAGACAAGGTAGTTAGTCTCAGAGACCAGGATGGGTCGGCGTGTGTCTTCAGAGGAGATAGGAGAGGTACACCCAGAGGTCTGATTTCAGCCCTTCAGGCTCGTCATTTGCTTAGGAGGGGTTGTCAGGGGTTTCTAGCTCATGTGAGAGAGCTAGACAGTCCGGTTAGGGAACCAGCTTCGCTATCAGTAGTTCGAGAGTTTCCAGATGTGTTCCCAGACGACTTGTCAGGACTACCGCCTGGTAGGGAGATAGAGTTTGAAATTGAATTGTTGCCTGGTACCAGACCTATCTCTATTCCTCCCTACAGGATGGCGCCAGCTGAGTTAAAAGAGTTGAAAGAACAGTTGCAGGACTTGGTAGATAAGGGTTTCATCCACCCTAGTACCTCACCTTGGGGTGCTCCAGTGCTTTTTGTCAGGAAGAAGGATGGATCCCTCAGACTTTGCATTGAGTATAGACAGTTAAACAAGGTCACTACCAAGAATAGATATCCTTTGCCTAGGATTGATGATCTATTTGACCAGCTAGCTGGAGCAGGTTGTTTCTCTAAAATAGATCTGAGATCCGGATATCATCAGTTGAGAGTCAGAGAGGCAGATGTGCCTAAAACAGCTTTCAGGACCAGATATGGGCATTATGAGTTCTTAGTGATGCCGTTCGGTTGACTAACGCCCCTGCAGCATTCATGGATCTCATGAACAGAGTTTTCAGCGAGTATCTGGATCACTTTGTGATTGTCTTTATTGATGACATCTTAGTGTATTCCAGAGATGCAGAGGAGCATGCCCAGCATCTGAGGATAGTGCTGCAGACACTGAGAGAGTATGGGTTATATGCCAAGTTCTCGAAATGTGAGTTTTGGTTGAGGAGCATTTCCTTCTTGGGACATGTAGTATCAGCAGATGGGATTGAGGTAGACCCCAAGAAGATAGAGGCTGTAGCTAACTGGCCCAGACCCACTACAGTGACTGAGATTTACCCCCGAATGTTGCATGGTTTTGCATGCGATTCGGCAGCCGAAGCTGAGTTGGGTAGCCAATGATTGAGCATGCATTAGTCAGCATTTGGGATAGGTGTTATCTCCAAACCCTATCCAGAGGATTGGCCACGTCTCCCATGACTTATCTGCAACCCTTTTAGCAGCTCATGCAAAGGTTTGTTGTGTTTCTAAGGTTTTTGAAGGTTTGAAGTGAAAAAGCTTAGTTTTGAGTGTTTATGAGTTTGAAGAGGAGGTGAGCCATTTCTCTTTGTTCAGATCGTTCATCTTCTTGTTTATAGGAGGTAAGTGAAGATCTTGCACATGTCTTTATGTTTTCCAGCGGTTTTGTTGGGTAGAGATGCATGCTTAGGGAAAAAGGGTGTTTTTTATGGTTTATACATGTAAGCATGATTATGTGTTATCGTTGATGTGTTTGTTGGGGTGTTTAGGTAGTTTTGGACCCCTTTGTACAAAGACAGGCGTATATGTGTGTTGAGGAGTTGAAGTATGCATGGTTTGAGAGATTGAAGGGATGGAGGAGCTTGTTTGCCGTCGGGGCTGAGTTCTGGATGAACTCAGGTTCGGCAGCCGAAGGTTCATTCAGCCGCCGAACCTCTTGCATGGTGGCTTTAGCTGCCACAGCTTGCCCCCGAGAGTTTTGCATGTTCGGCTCTGTTTAGGGGGTTCGGCCGCCGAAGGTGCCGCCGAAGGTTAGAGACTTTCGTCTCTGGAGTGTGTTTTGGCCCCCGAAACGTGCCCCCGAAAGGGTTCGGCCGCCGAAAGAAAAGATTCGGCCGCCGAAGGTGCATGAGTTTCGTCTCTGGAAAGGACTTTCGGCCGCCGAAAGTGTCCTGTCCAGCTTTTCTTTTGCATGCTTTGCTTAAGTTGTCAAGTGAGTTTCAGGGGATTCTTGGGGAGTTTAATAGAGTTCGTCTTCCGCTAGTTTGGTCCCTCATGTTGAGTCTTTATGTGCTTATACAGACCAGAGGAACCAGAGAGAGCAGCAGTGAGTACTGCGCTAGAGTGTACAGAACCTGCAGAGTCAGTCCAGAGCCAGAGGTGAGTGGAACTAAACTGATACTTATTTGACTTAAGACATTACTTGCGTTTAGCATCTTTCATGCATCATATTTCTGCAATAGGTTGATTGCATTAGAATCCACAAAGATGTTGCATTGCATGGCTTCATTGTTGGTGTGGGTAAATGCTGAATGATCCAGTGGTTCCAGACAGGAAGTCCAGGACCCCATTCTACGGCCTGGCAGGTATAGGAAGTCCAGGACCCCATTCTACGGCCTGGCGGGTATAGGCAGATGGTCTATACTGGCAAATGGTAAGTACAGGTGTTATAGACACATATACATATATGGTACAGGAAGACCAGGACCCCAGTCTACGGCCTGGCACGGTTTACTGGAACTATGTGGTGACAGGTTTACTCTTGATGTGGATTGTCTGTGTTATGATGCATTCCATCAGATCATATTTTAATGAATTGTTTTATTGTTCTACTCACTGGGCTATAGAGCTCACCCCACTCCCTTAACCCCAGACTTGCAGGTTCAGTGTTCAGCGTACAGGGGATGTTCAGAAGAGGTCAGAAAAAGAGAAGAGACTTGTAATAGCTTAGAGTGGACATGTAATATTAACGAGCTGTACTTGTTGTATAATCAGTTAGATATGTGCTTGACTTAGTGGTTTGTGTTGTGAATCTTTGGTTGTGTACATGGTCTGTATATGTATATGATGTGAAAAACCAGGCTTACCAAGTATGATACAACCCATCTAGAGCAAGCTCTAGTCAGGGGTACAGAGTACTGGGTACTGAGATAGTGCATGCACAGGTTAAGCCCTGGTACAGAGAAACGAGTTGTTATTTTTTCACAAATTATGTTTGATCATGTATGAGATTTACAGGTACACAGAGAGTATAGCAGGCTTGCTACGGGTTCTGGCGGCCTTAAGCTGACCTGAATCCTAGCGCCGGTGACGGTCCATTTTGGGGTCGTTACAATTTACAATCCATTCAGGCCTTTTATCTCTTACCGTTATCGGATTTATTCCTTTTGTCTTTTTTAATTCAAACCACTCAAAAAATTTTATTTTTTCTGTTTTACTAACATATTCAAAATATTCTTTTTTTAATTTTTCAAAATTATTTTCTTTAACAATTTTATTTAATTTTTTTAAATTTTTTGTCTTAGTTATTTCTTTTAAAAATTTCTTTTCAATCTTCTCTTTACTAAGAACATTTAATTCTCTATTTATATTATTTATATTTTTTGTTATAGCAGATGCTAATGGTGATGATGGTGAAGAGGGTGCTATCTCAGCTTGCTGGTTTAAATAATTTTCTACCAGATTATATACTGCCTGGGGAACTGAAGAACTATAATCTACTCCTTTTATTTTAAGGTGTCTATCTGGGATATCTGATGTTGAGAACTTGGGTTTTACTATAGTCTGGATTACAGGTTTAGGTTCATCTTCTTTATAGGTTGCATATAGTACCGATGGTATATTTGATACTCTTCCTATATCTTCTGTTATTACTGAAGATGATGATCCTGTATATCTACTACTTATACTTCTATTAAATTTTAACGAGACTTTACCATCTTCAAACTGCTCTATCTTACTTAAGCTTGTAGTTGGTTTTACTTTTTTTTGTTCTGGTGGAGATACTATACCTTCTAAAATCCATTCTTTTGGTAAGGTTATATTTTTCCACTGAATTGTTTTAGGTATTATAGTATTTGTTTTAGTCAAATCTGTTTGTAAAAATCTTATTTCTCCTTTCTTAGGCTGTAATTTATACTTAGTTCCAAATGCTGAATTTATAGCTTTATAATGGATTTTATATATTAATGCTATCGGGATAGATCCTTGTTTCATTTTATAATTATGGATTTTTATTTCCAAAACTATACTATCTAACATATTCAAATCATTTAACGAGATTGTCATATCTGGATATAGCTCAAAATATATCGGTCCTTCACTTAGACTGGTTTCTATAGATCCTAATAAAGAATCCTGAAAATTTAAAAATCTTGCATTTTTAACTACTGCTAAAATACTAGTATTTAATCCTTCCCTAATTAAAGGTTTTATGCCTACTTGAATTAATCCTATATGAATATACTTATACTTTTTACTTCTATGATGACTTAATATTTTTGGTGATAAAAGAGTTATTTTCTCAAAAGGTTTACTTAACTGAAAATATCTTTTTTCTGTTTTTATTACATAGTCTATTTTAAAAACATTAAATTTTGGAATTTTATAAATCTGTTCCCTATCTATTTTAAGAATTTCCCACTCATCTATACCTTTTATAAAATTTTCTAATATTAACTCATTTTTATTTATCACTCTTTTAATTTTTGAAGACTCTAAATCATCTAATTTAACTGTACTTGTTGATTTACACAAAAAATGATCAATTTTCAAAAATCTTGAATTATGTCGCGGTCACTGCCTGATATACCCTAAGACGCCTACAACTTTGACTAAAACGGGTTCAGTTGGTATACACAAAACATATTCTTTCAAAATTTTTAAATAATGGATTATTTGCTATGCAAATAACCAGTTAAAATTATTAACAACATTTAGAAGGTTAGTAAAAATTATTAAACTATAGTATTACTAACAAATTGACATATACGTCACTAAAATACGTTTAGTTAATTTATTTTCTGTGTTTTATTTTTAAAATTAAAATCAAAGTTAATTAAAATTTATTTTAAGTACTTAAAGAATTTTTTATCATAGCAAATATATTTACTCAACCAAATTTTTTAAGTAACATATATCATTATATTATTTTCAAACTAATTAAAATAAAAGAATATGTAATTATTAACTAGACTTAGTGAGTAGTTTGATAATTCTGTTATTCCCTTCTCTATTCTATTATCAATATAAAAAAATAAAAAATTAATAATAAAATTTACCAAACAAATTATAAAAAAAATTATTATTAAAATAAATTAATCATCATTTATCGACTATTTAAAATATCAACAATAAAATTACTAATTTTTTAACTGATAAAAACTTGTAGCAATATTTTCACTTTTTTAGTCCATACAATTATAAAATAACATATAGATAATAGGTTATTTATAGACATTATAGATTACATAGGCAGATTATAAAGTTAATATATAATAATTTTATAATTAATATAATTTTCACTATTCTTTATGTATCTTTTTACCCGCTATCTTTTTTTAGATATTTTTATATTACTTTTCAAGTTATAATAAAATTACACTATAAAAAAATCAATTTTGTTGTCCTTTTTTATAATAAAGATTGTAATATGTTGCGTATAATTTAATTATATGTTTGATATTAAAATTTAAATATTAAAAAATATATTTATAGGTGAAAATTTTTATAATAATAATAATAATAATAATAATAATAATAATAATAATAATATATTATACGTGAAAATTTTCAGTAGAAGATATTTCCTCACTCAAGTTCAGATTTGACAAATTCCTTCTTATAAAATCAAATATAAGAAAACCGTATGGAATATGAAAGAGAGAGAAAAAAAAAACGGCAAAAGATTTAAAAGAAACCTCATGTAGCCAACATTGTCAAAAAAAAAAAAAAAAAAAAAAAAAAAACACTATGCCAAAAGAATAAAAGTTCATGTATACTCATTCAAGAAGCAAAAAAAAAAAAAAAAAAAAAAACATATTAGTTGGAAGTTAAATACAAATATAATTAAGAATTTTAATTTTATATGGATTATAATATCAATTTTAATTAATTGAGGAGTTTTAATTAAACCCTAAAATTAATGTTAACTAAAAATTTTAAATTTACATGATATCTAAAATTAATTGGTTGAAGTTTTTTTTATGAAATAGAAATCGTGGATCGGAGGAGTAGAATATGAGTTCTCTCATATTTATTCGGATGTATTTATCATTAGGTTAAGTCTATAAGTGCAATTGGTTGAAGTTAAATACAACTATAATTAAGAATTTTTAATTTATATGTATTCTAAGATTAATTTTAATATTTAAATTTAATTGAACTCTAAAATTATAGTTAACTAAAAATTTCAAATTGAGACGTAAACTCTAAAATTAATTTAACAATAAACATATTATTATAAATAATATAAAAACTTAATAATAATTTAAATGATTCCATTATTCCTCGTCTTCTCACATTTATATATAATATAGATATTTTTATAATATATTTATCATGTATTATAGTTATTTTGTTAAAATATAACATTCCAATTATTTAAGATTTAATTTATCATATTGAGTTATCATTTGTTCATGAAAAATAATTTATATTTAGAAAATTTTTTATGTGAAAAATATTTTTTGTTGAAAATATTTTTTAATGAGATGACTTATTTTTTTATTATTTAATTTTAATTTAAAAATAAAATTTATTAATATTATATATAAAGGTTTTAGTAAGAATTTCAATGTATAGAAAATAACTTTCTCTTTTTTTTTTAAAAAAAAAGACATTTTTCTTAAAATTACTTATTTTTTCTTTATTAAAAAAATATTTTTTTAACTAAATTTTATGAGTGAATCAAACACTAAAAAATATAAAAATATATTATTAAAAAATATTTTTCATGAAACAAACAGAATCTTAATAACAAATAAAGAGTGTTGAATATGAAAAATCTAGAAATAAAAATAACTTAAAATTAAAATATATTTTTTGCTAAGATACATCTCATATATATTAATAACAAAAATGATTATTCTCTTCATACAACGTCTTTGGAAAAAAAAAACCATAATTCAATAAATCATGATCACAATAGAACAAACACCAATTAGCTGAAAAATATTAAACATTTGTATTATTTTATATTTTAATTTAAATTTAAATGTTTAAATTTTAGATAAATTGATTTGATAAATTAATCGATAACCATAAAATTTCACAATATTAAATAATTATATTAAATTTAAAAATATTTAAATAGATAAAAATAATATTTATAGTTAAAATAAATATTTTAAAATATAAAATTATTTTTAGAAGAATCTCTCATCAAAAGGTTTTCATTGTTGAGTTCAAGTTTTAAGTGCATATACTTTAAATTTAGTGTTTTTTGGACTATAAACTTTATCTAGACTAATAAAAATTAATATATAGAATAATTGGTGAATCTTCTACTTCTATAAATAAAAAATCTTTTTATAGTCTAAAATCCTATCATTTTTTTATACTTCATAATTTTTGTTGTAACACTATTTTGTGCTAATAGGTTATGGATGCGCTTGTCAGTTCATAAGTGTTATTAAGATTATATCATAATCTTATAGACATTTATATAGATGATATCATCACGTATATATTGCAATTCATGCATTACCTACATTAAGAAAAAAAAATCTTTGAACCCCTCATCTTTTCTCCATCTTTCATTTTAGCCCTTTAAGCTAAACCAAAGCCCCAAATTAATTTTTATTTTAATTCCTTTCAACCTAAAATCCATTTTCCTCCCTCTTAGACATCAAGCTTTAATAGGTAATTTTCTCTCATTTTCCTAGTAGATTTCTTAAATTTTATGTATTTTTTTAGTATATTACATGGTGATTTTTATGATTTGAGATTTGAGAGAGCGAAATGTTGATGTATAGGTTGATTATTCTTTATTTAGGGATTTTGTTCAATGAGTTATTTTTATTATAATAGATTCCTAATTTTTGTAAGAAAAAGATATTAAAAGGAGAATTTCACTATGTATCAGGAAATTGAGGTTTATTTTCTTAAATAGTTATTGTATTGTTAGAACAATATGTATTGAATAATCTTAGATCTACGATAACTATTAGAATATATATTAATATTGAAAATGTTGAAATTTATTGTTGAGAAGAAGTTAAGTGGGTGTATTGAAGGAAATGAAATATATAATTGGAATGGAAGAGTAGAGATAATTAGAGAATGGTAGAATTTTTACAATATGTAGTTGAACGCCCCAAATGGACATTTTGAATTATTTGTGATGATTATTGTCGAGTGCCATTAAGTTGGTTGAGCCTTTGAAAAATTGAAAGGAAAAGTCTAGTTTACGCCAGAATGCTGCCGAATTTTTGTTAAGATTTTCAAAAATTAATCATGCATTTCACATTTCACATTTGTATTCCACAATTTAAATTCTTGTTTTTGATGTATTATATTTTCTGTAATTCTAGAAGAGGATCCAACCCTTGTTCTAGACCCTAGGGATGGTTTTATTTAAGGTACACTACAAAAAAATTGACTATCAGCGACGGATTTAGTGACGGAAAACACTTCCGTCGGAAAAAATAAATTTAGCGACGGATCAGCGACGAATAATATATATTTATATTTCTGACGGATTAGTGACAGATTAGCGACGGATTTTTAAAATATTAGCGACGGAATTTATTCCGTCGCTAATCCGTCAGAAAAAACGCAAATATAAAAGAAAAAAACCCTAATAATTTCCTTATATCTCTTTTGATTTTAGCAGCCCCTCTTTCACTCCTCTGCTCTTTTCTCCTCTCTCCGACACCTTCTCTTTGCCGCAATCGCCTCCGCCGCTGCTGGACGCTCGCCGCCGCCGCTGCTGGACGCTCGCCGCTCGCCGCTCGCCGCTGCCAGGTACTTACTTCAATCTGCTGCTGCCGCAGCAGCTCGCTGCCGCAGCAGCATGCTGCCGCTTGCTGCTGCAGAAAGCTTAAATTTAATTTTTTAATTTATTTTATTTTAATATATTAAATTAAAACTTATTACTAAATTGATTTGCTTTAATTTTTATAATTAGAAGTTGAAAAAACTATATGTATTGGAAATTTTATTTCTTTGATTCAAAATCTTATTTTTTATAAAATTATATTATGAAATTTTAAAATAATTATAAAAAATATTAAAACAATTAGTATATAATTGTGATAAATATAGGATAAAATAGTTTAAGGTAACATGTTAAATACTCAAAAAAATAAAAAAAATAACCATGAAATTTTATAGATAAATAGACAGTAATTTAATAATTAATTTTTCAGATAATTAGTAAATTATTTAATTAATTATTATTTATAATTTAATTGGAAATTTTAAATAATAATGTCTTAATCAAATAAATAAAATAAAGTCTTAATCAAATACATAAAATACTTAAAGTCTTAATCAAATAGATAAAATAAATAGTAATGGTCCTTTTCTAAAATAATATTTTAAATTTTCTAAAAAATACTAAATCAACACAATAATATAGCTTAATTTAAAAAATACTATAATCATGAAAAAAACTTAATAGGTCTTTAAAAGAAAAGGTATTGTTTGTTTTACATATTCCTTTTCTAATGTTTTTTTTAATTATTGTAAACATTTGTATGAAAAATTATTCAATTTTTTTTATAACTCATTTTCATAACTTTTGATATGTATAGTTTGGCTTTGTCGGTGTACTTTACATGCCTTTATTCAACTCTACTTTGATATGTATTGTTAAATTGATTAGTGTGTTTGATTTCTTAAATTAGTATATAATTAGAGTTGAATTTGTATATTGATTAAGGTTTTATATATTGTTTGTCTTTATTGTTAATTGAAACTAATGGACAATTATTTTTTTAGATGCCTCGAAGAGCAGTATCATCTAGAGGTAGAGGACATAGCCAGCAACTCTCAATGAATGAAACAGATGAGGCAGTACAGGTGCAGGAGGAAACACTGGAGCACACTCCACAAGCATTAGGGGGGCAAACAAACGCATCCTCATCATCATCAGTTCGAACTAGAGGTCCGAACTTGGGACATCCTATCCCATCAAACCCTTCTGATCGACAATTGATTAGATTGAAAGGAAATGTGTAAGTCATATACAACTTTTTGCTATTGATTTAATATGTATTATTACTTACAACTACTCATTATATATAAAAAATATTGCAGTTTTTTAGATTCCACAGTTACTAGATCAATCACTAATGACATTAAGATGCGCTACACTGCTCCATGGAAAACTTGGTCAGAAATACCTTTAAAGATAAAAGACGAGCTCTTCGGACTTTTTCGGGTAAATACAACTTATATTCTAAAATTTATAATATGCATTTTAAGTTTTTTATATTTACATAACACTGATTGTTATTTGTAGAGTCGATATACATGGGATGAGAGTGAAGAAGGTATGGTTCGAATTGCTTGGGAAAAGGTAGGTAAGGAAAGATTGCGAGACATTCTTAATAGAGTTAGGAGCGAATTGTTGCGCAAGCACAAGAAGACAGATGTTGCTTATCTATACAATTTAGGACCAGATTGGATGGAGGCAGAGATATGGAATGAACTTGTTGCTTATTGGAGTACACCAGAGTGGAGAAAGAAATCAGAAGCTGGTAAAGCAAATAGAAACGTAGAAAAAGATGGGACTATTACGAAACACTCTGGTGGTTCAATAAAATTGGAGGTTCATGAGAATAGATTGGTATAACTCTTTTATTTTTTACTTTTATTTATACAATTCTATTTTTATATAGATGGCTAGAAATTATTCGTGCATCTTGTGTTGTGTGACTATTTCTTTTTTGTAGGCAAAGAAGTTGGGTAGACAACCAACTCAACTTGAACTATTTCGTGCAACTCACACAAAAAAGGGGAGTCAAGGTGTTTACATTGATGGAAAATCACGACGAGTTGATGTAAGTTACTTTTTGCTTATTTAATGTTATCACATTATTTTTTTAATTGTTATGTTATCATTAGTTGTGTATGATTCATGAAATGTTTATTATATTTTCTTTTTTTTTACTTAGGGAGCTTATTTGAGTGCAATTGCTGAAAATGTGAATGACAATTGTGAGAGTCCGTCTGCTTTTGATTTGAATAAGTGGATTGAAATTTCTGGAAGTAGCAAAGGAAGAGTTTATGGTTTTGGATCCTCTGATATTGCAAAATCAGGAACTCCAACTACATCTTTCTCATGCACATCAGCTCATCCTGGAGGACCTTCTCAAACTATGTTTTCTTTAGAGGAGGTTGAACAAATATTAGAGCAAAACCGAATCAAAATGAAACAAGACATGGAGCAAATGCAAGAGCAAATGCAAGAGCAAATGCGAGTGCAGATAGAAAAACAGATAAAAGATCAAATGAAATCATTGAAGAACAAAAATATATCTTCACCGCATAACACAACTGCAGATTCAGATGGTTCAACAAATTCATAGATTAGTTTTAAATTTTATAAATATTGTTAAGTATTATGGATTTCTTTTTAATTTTATGAACATTGTTAAGTATTATGAAATATTTGATTTATATTCAATGTGATTCTTAATTATAAATTATTTAATTATACAGGAAATATCTAAATAAATGCAAGAATTTTTTTTTATGATCGAATTTTAACGGACTAGCGACGGATTCAAAAGAATATTTATTAAAATGTTTTAAAATTTCCGACGGATTTCCGACGGAAAATTTTCGTCGCTAATGATTTCTGACAGATTAGCGACGGATTATTATAGGATGAATTTAGATATTCCGACGGATTTAGCGACGAGAAATCTCGTCGCTAAAACTTTCCGACGGAATTATCCGTCGGAGAATCCGTCGCAAATTTTTCCGACGGAGTTAAGATCCGTCGGAAATCCGTCGCTAATATTTCCGACGGACGCCCAATCCGTCGGAAAAAATTAGCGACATGACTTTAAGCGACGGACTTGAGTCCGTCGCAAATCCGTCGCTGAAAGTTTCAGCGACGGATTTTTTACTTTCAGCGACGGAAAAATCCGTCACTGATACCCTGTTTTTTTGTAGTGGTATATCTATATCTAATATTTTATTATAGAAGAATGAGAATGGATAATGGTAAATTTATGCTCTTCAAATAAATAAAAGTAAATTTATATTACAACTAAATAAATAGCCGACTACACTCTGCATATGCATCGATTAGATAGCACCTTGATGACAGGTGGTTCATTTTTTGTTCAGCTTATATTTATACTGTCTTTGGAATAGCGCCTGATATACATATAGCTTTTTGGGTATATATTGGGTGGTCGCCCTTTGGATAGCTCTACACACGTGTATGACCAGCGTAATTTTATTTGCTTTTGAATCAATATTGTCATTATAGGATCTAAGATGACAACATTGCTCTCAAGCTGTCAGTATTTTTATTTATTGCACATGAGATGCCAACATTATCTATTAGAGGCATGTTATGAGTGTATCAAATTCTTTATGAACTATTATGTTGTTGGATAAATGTTTTCGGTAAATTTTATTTCAGATTGATAATGTTATTTAAAATTATTATATTTATCCAATTGACTTATTTTAGCATATTATGTAGTACTATTAAGTATCAAAATCTTGTCTATTCCCATTTATTATTTATTTATCCGCTCATTGAATAGTCGTACTCACTTCCATATTTTAATATTTCAGATTCTTTTTGGTAATTCAATGTAGCAGCCTTATTTTTAAGCTTATCCTTACATCCACTTTACTAGCCGCATAGTTTAGTGTTGATTGGGCCAACTAGAATTTATTTTATAAACTTTAATTATTTTGGGATAAATGTATAAGTATCTATATTTTTCTAGGCTGCTAATATTATTTTTGGAGCAATAAATATACATTATTTTTTTATCCTCACTGAATGGATAAGAATGTATTTATGACAAAATTATGAATGTTTGGCATTGAGCCATTTTCCATATATATCTATACCTTCCAGAATTCAATAGGTTATCATATTAATTAGTATATTTTTAGGGGAAACTCTGTGAATCTGTCTTGTCACATTTCTCTTCATAGGTTAGAAACTAGGTGTGACACGGCCACAAACAATAGCAGTAACTAATTATGCAACAATTAAAATATTTCTAACATATAACTAAACATATATATATACATTATGGTGTATGAAAATGCCAAATATATATATATATATATTCAAATTGTAAAAATATCAATTCCAATCCACTAATTTTTCAACCTCTCTAATATTGATCTAGCTAGAATAAAGAAGATGGTCGGCACCGATACCTTTACAAAAATGGACATCTAAAATGTGCTTGAAGAGTTTGAAAATGATGGAAACTGTTGACTGATGAGACTTTTCCTAGTTACTTAGATTGCTTAAGTCTTAGTTAATGTTTTGATTAAAGACACTTTTTGCTGTAGATGTAATGATGAAAAAGGTTAGGTAGCTTATTATAGTACAAATCACCATACTTTAGCCATGCTTTCTTATTTTACTTGTGAGAGTTGCTAATCTCTCTTGTAATCTATGTAATCAGCCTCATTTTGTCTATATAATCAATGAATGATCGTCTCTCAGTAGAGAAGGAGAGAGTTAGAGAAGTTTCTGAAATGCTCTGTTTTCTGTCTCAATTCGTCACTGATTTTAGATATCTGTTTTCAGTTCTAAATATTTAATCTCAGTATTTAGTTATCTATTCTTTGCTCCATCTCTCAATAGTGGTATCAGAGCCCCTTATGTTCTTTAAGGGCCTGTAAAAGAGAGAAAACAAGTGAGAATCCCCTTTACAAAAAACATTTAAACACTAGAGTGCATAGCGATGGCTTCTAGTGGGTATTCTACTCCTTCACTACCTATATTTTCTGGAGAAGGCTACGCGATTTGGGCTGTGAAGATGAAGGCTTATTTCAAAGCTTTTGACCTATAGGAGGTGACTAAAACTGGTAGAGAAACATCTCCATTGAGAGATAATCCTACTGTTGCTCAGATTAAAGCTCATAGTGAAAAGTTTGCTAAAGGATTCAAGACTTTATCATGTCTTCATTCCTCTATCTCTGATATGATTTTCACAAGAATCATGGCTTGAGAATATGCAAAAGAAGGCTGGGATAGACTCAAGGAGGAGTTCCAAGGAGGTGAAAACTCGAGGTAGATGACTGTTCTCAACTTGAGAAGGGAGTTTGAGGTTCTAAAAATGAAAGAATCTGAAACTCTGAAGGAGTACACAGATCGATTGATGGCTATGGTCAATAAAATCATATTGTTGAGTGAAGATTTATCAGATAAAAGAGTTATGGAGAAGGTTCTTGTAAGCTTGCCTAAGAGATTTGAGTCTAAAATCTCATCTTTGAAGGACTCTAAAGATCTTAGCAAGATCACCCTACCTGAACTCATAAATTTTTTGCAAGCTACTAAGCAAAGAAGATTTTTTAGACAAGAAGATGCTTCTGAGGAGGCATTTGTTGTAAAACAGAAAGGAAAGCAAGTGTTGGAATCCAAGAAAGGAAAACAGAGCAAGCAACTTGAAAATGGAAGTGGTGCTGCAAAAAAAGGCAAATTTCCACCTTGTCCAACCTGTAGAAAAATAAATCACTTGGAGAAGGATTGTTGGCAGAAAAATGATGTAAAACCTATGCAGTGTCATTATTGCAAGAAATATGATCATATTTCCAAAGATTGCAGAATTAGACAGGGCAAAGCTCAAAACCAGCAATAGAATCAACAAGCTAATTTCATCGATGATCAACCTAAGCACTCGGAAGATCATCTGTTCATAGCCTCTCAGACATGTAGAGTTGCTGATAACCTCACATGACTCGAGATGAAAGCTTGTTTGTCTCTATAGAAAAATCAGTAAAAGCTACTGTGAAGATGGGAAATGGAGAGATAGTTCAGGCTGTTGGCAAGGGTACCATTGTTGTGCAAATAAAGAAAGGTACCAAGTATATTTTTTATGTTCTCTACATTCCTAATCTAGATTAGAATTTGTTGAGTGTTGCTCAAATGATGAAAAAAGGATATTCCTTGTCTTTCAAAGACTCTTCATGCCATATTTATGACTTGAATAATTCTGAAGTTGTGGAGGTTAGAATGATTGGTGATAGCTTTCCTCTAATGTCTTCTAATGGTGCTAAATCCGCATGTAAAGTTGTTGTAGATGAATCTTAGTTATTGCATAAAAGATATGGGCACTACAACTTGAATTCTTTGAAGTTTATGCAATCTCATGATATGATTATAGACATGCCTACTGTTTCTATTTGTGATAGGGTGTGTTCTAGTTGTCAATTTGGTAAATTATATAAACACTCATTTCCTAAGGATCAAGTTCGGAGGGCTACTAAAAAATTGGAGATTGTACATACTGATGTATGTGGGCCTATGAGTGTGCCATCCTTGAGCCAAAACAAGTATTTTATCTTGTTTATAGATGACTTGACTTGTAACATTCCAAAATCTGCAGATAGAAATAGAGCAACCATTAGCTTTCAATTGTACCATTCCGAAGTTAGAATAACTAGCTTCAGGGAAGGTGCTAGCTTAACCTCGAGCTAATTAGGGGAGGTGTTAGCTTATCCATAGCCATTTGACACACAATTGGTTTATAGATAGAGCACTAAAAGTTGTGTTTAGAGGTCCAACTTGCATTTCATATAGAGTTATACATGCACAGAGAGAGTTAAAATAAGAATGACCACTAATAGTATTTTAATATCTTGAAGCTATAATAACTGAATCGTTAGCCCTGATGGCATATGCTCTAGCAGGTGTTCTGAAGTCTGGTCTATTTACTGTTTCAGACACCCTTTGACTGGCTGAAGTTGCCCCTTGATTACCTCTACCTCTTCCTCTTCCTCTAGATCCAGCAGGAATAGGCCTCTCTATAGGTGGTGCTGATGATACCTGTCCCCTAGGACAGTCTCTCATAAGATGCTCAGTGGATCCACACCTGAAGCATGCCCCTGTTAGTTTTCTGCAGGGTCCCAAATGGCTTCTACCACAGTGCTCACATATAGGGTATTGTCCCCTGCCTGCACTTCCTGAACTGGCTACAGAAGTACTAGTTTGCTGCCCAAACCTCCCTGCAAAACTCTGCGCTAGTGGCTGCCTTTGTCTTTGTACTTGACTCTGCCCTGATGACTGAGCACCTCTTTGTCTCTTCATAGGTGCTTGAGAGGCTGAGGATTGCCCCTGCATCTGTGTTTGCCCTCTCTTCTGTTGCCCTTTCTGTCTCCAGCTCTGTTCTTCTTCTTTTATCTTCTCTATATTCAACGCTGCATTTACCAGAGTAGAGAACTCTTTGATGGAATGGGCTGCCAAAAGCACCCTAATGTCATTATGCAAACCCTGCTCAAATTTCTTACATTTAGCTTCCTCTGTAGGCACCATTTCCCGGGCATACTTACTCAATCTGATGAAATCTTTTTCATACTCGCTAACAGTCATCCTGCCCTGTCTCAAATATAGGAACTCTTTTCTCTTCTCATCCATATACAAATCTCCTATATACTTCTTTCGAAACTCAGCCAGAAAGAATTCCCAAGTCCGCTGCTCAGATTGAACTATCTGTGATGTGGTGTCCCACCACTGATAGGCCTCTTCTTGTAACAAAGCAACTGCACAAGCCACACTGTCTGGTGGTGTGCACTGAAGCTGCTGCAACACTCTCTCTGTACTTTGCAGCCAGTACTCTGCTACTGGAGCATCATCTTCTCTTCTGCCTTTGAATTCCATAGCTCCATATTTTCTAAGCTTGTCTATTGGTGGTCTAGCAGGAGCCTGCATAGGTACTGCAACTGGTGGTGGCACCTGAGGTTCATCTATTCGAGGCAAAAGGTATTTATTTTTAATTGTCACCTTATTTAGTTGCCTATAATCTATACACAACCTTAGTGTCCCATCCTTCTTTTTTACAAACAATACAGGTGCGCCCCAAGGTGAAATACTAGGTCGTATGAAATCCTTGTCAAGCAATTCTTGTAATTGTATTTTTAACTCTTTTAGTTCAGTAGGTGCCATCCTATAAGGAGCAATAGAGATAGGTGCAGTGCCTGGTATAACATCTATGGCAAATTCCACCTCTCTCTCTGGTGGCAAACCAGGAAGATCATCAGGAAAAACATCAGAGAAATCACACACTGTGGATATGTCATGCACACCTGGATTCTCCTTTTTGGTTTCAAGTGCACAAACAAGGTAGGCTTCACAACCCTTACTGATTAATCTCCTAGCTGTAGCGGCCGATATAATATTAGACAAGTAATCTGATCTCTCCCCTACAACTACCACATCATGATCTGCAAGTGTTTTTAATGTAATTCTTTTTGATCTGCAATCTACTATTACTCGATGCTTAGATAACCAGTCCATGCCAAGGATTACATCAAATTCTCTAAAGGGTAACTCTATCAAATCACCATGGAAAGTCTGATCAAATCACCATTGAAAGCTCAAATAAGAAAACAGATATATCTTAAAATAAAGCATCTAATGCGATAAGCAGGTCGGAATCAAGTTGCTATCGGGAGGTGCTTAAGGGTTTCCCGACGTGCTAGCTTGAGGTGCTTACTAAAACCGACGTGCTTGCTTAAATGAAATGAACTTCTAAATGTTAAAAATGTAAGTTTAGTAGGTCAATCTATGAATATTGAATAAATTGAAACATGTGGAAAAGTTTAGTAGGTAAAAGTGTGTAAAGAACAAACTCAAAGGGAGGAAGGTACATCAAAGGGGAAAGGCAAGGAAAAAGAGTAACTACGGTGTACCTAAAGATTTTGAAAAGAATTTACAAAAGGTTTGGTGTTTGTATGACTTTCTGTTTTTCTTTGATTCTGTCATGAATAAGTGAAATTAGGGGTTGATTTTACTTGCTGGAAATGTTGCTTTGATTGTATGGATATGTAATATGAATGTTGAAATGATGATTGGAAGGTTTAAAGTACATAGATACAACATGGAAGCCAAAAACAGAAAACTGGCAGAATAGGTTCCAACAGGACAGTCTGTGTTAGAAGCCTCATAACTTATTGTGTGATCATTGAAATTAAGCCTAACATATACCAAATGAAAGCTAAGACACAAATCTCAAACTTTCATGAAGTGACCAAATTCTGATTCTGTAGCTAAGTATGTGAAAATTGCTAGTGAACCTAAGCTGGTCACAGGGAATTGTGCATCCGGAGCAGTATGTATCTCCTAGACCATAACTAATGATTTACTCAATGAAATGAATTAAAACCAGTGCCAAATGAACCCTGAAAAGTATACCTAAAACTTTATACAAGAAAGTTAAGCTTGAATCTGTATGCAAATGTATGCATATGATAGGTTTTGTTAGATTAAAAACAGATACCAAAACTGTACTGGTTAGGACCTGATTGAGCAGCTTGCAAAGAAAAATTCATAACTTAAGTTAGAAAGGTCAGAATTAGATGTCATATATCTTGTTAGAAAGCTAAGACATAAATACACAAAGTTCATGAAGAAAGGTGAGTCTAATTATGTCCACAAGATACTTAAAAATGTGATACAATCTCAGGCAGAAACAAACCTAATTGTAATTATTGACCTAAAAGAGATTGACATGCTAGCTTTGTGGCCAAATTATGCACATGCTAGCTTGACATGCCTGCTTTATGCACGTGCTAGCTTAATAGACTAAAAATTTGCATACATGTTCTTGATGAAATAGTAATATGTTCATGACTGAATATTGTGTTCATGAATGAAGATGGTCTATTACACACATATGTATGCTCCTAAGGACTCCTTTTTATTGACATATTTGCTTGTTTCAACAGGGTATGCATCTACATGAATAAGTTTGATACCAATAAATCTTTAACATGTAAAAATGTATTCTTGGCCCTAGTAAACCTTAGTGGGAGTCATAGATAGCATAAGGGTATGGCATGCCATATACAGTTTAGCAGTACTGCGCCCTAATGGGCTACATGATATGATCTTATCGACACATTATGTGTCATACAGTTTCCCGGCTTTTTAGCCATACAGGCACAACATTCGGCCCTCGGGCCATACAGTTTAGTACTTTGTGCTATACAGATACAGTTTCCCTTATCTAGCTAAATGATCCTGTGAAGAGTTTATAGGGGCTAAGATTTAATTATATGACTTGTTAATGCTTTGCTAGCATGCATACAAGATGGTTACAAAAATATGAATAATCTTACTGCTATAAAATGTAGTGACCTGATTTGTCCACTGACACATAAAATATTTATGTGCTTTTATATAACATGATTTCATTATATATGTCATGATTATTCCTATTATATATGAATGAGTATATATGTTGTTATTCACCCACTGGGCATAAGCTCAGCGCATTGGACTTTTCCATGCGCAGGTAATAAATAGAGGAAGCAACAGTTAGGAGGTCTGGTTCTGCATCAGCACAGAGACATCATCATAACCAGTTGTTCACAAGATTTGTCCAGAGGTTGTTTATGTTTGGCATGTACATTAATAGTCTACCAAGAGTCTGTAAATGAGTATTGTAAATAGTATGAATATAAACAAATGTGTTTACTATTTTATGTTATTATGTTCTATTTGTGGTTTTAATAGTGTGAAATGAGTAAATATTGAAATTTTATGACTAGTTTTCACAGGGATAATTGCTAATAAACAGGGGAGACTTTTGCGGTTTCTCCATTTAAAATTATTTTGTGAATCAACATGCATTTAAACAAACTAAAGAACAATTTATAAGGTCAAAGCTATCTTAAGTCCACATATGTAATTGCATATAGTATAGTATGTAGCATCCTTTACTAAGTTATTTTATAGACGGGTAAGGGGTGTTACATGACTAGAATGACTTGGGTGTATTTTCTGAAAAGCAAGAGTCAAGTTTTCAATGTGTTTAAGAAATTCAAAACTTTAGTTGAAAAGAAAAGTGGCTGTGTCCTTAAAACTTTGAGGTCTGATAAAGGTAAAGAGTATACCTCAAAAGAATTTGACATGTTCTATGAAGATGCTGGTATTCAACATCAACTTTCAGTTCCTTATTCACCTCAATGGAATGGAGTTTCTGAAAGGAAGAACATAACAGTTTTTGAGATGGCCAGATGTATATTGAAAGAGAAAGAGCTACCAAAGACGTTTTGGGCTGAAGCTATTTACATAGCTGTGTATTTGTTAAATAGACTTCCTACTAGAGCAGTGGAAGGGAAAACTCCAGTTGAAGCATGGTTTGGGTCAAAGCCTTCTGCAAGCCACTTGAAGGTCTTTGGATCAATTTGCTACATGCTTATTCCTGATGTCAAGAGGGTAAAGCTGGATGATAAAGTTGATTTGGGTATTTTTCTGGGCCATGCAACTTCATCAAAAGGCTATAAGATCTACAATGTGAAAACTAAGAAAGTGGTTGTTAGTAGAGATGTGAAGTTTGATGAAGGAGCCTACTAGGACTTTGAGAAATAGCAGATTGTTAGAGAAGCAAACTCTTTGTAGCCAAAAATTATTTTTGAAAGCTCTAGCAATGGAGATTCAGAATCTGAAAATGAGTCTAATTCTGATTCAGAATCTGAAATGAGTCTAATTCTGATTCAGAATTTGAAAAGGAGTCTAATTTCGATAATAAAGCACGTGCTCCTAAATTCAAGTCTCTTTCTGAGATTTATGAGAGGTGTAATGTGGCAATAGCAGAACCAAGCTGCTATAAAGAGGCTTCTCAAGCTAAAGAATTGCAGCATGCCATGAAAGAAGAAATTGCAGCAATTGAGAAGAATAGAGCCTGGAAATTGACTTCCAAATCAAAGGGCAAAAATGCAATTGGTGTGAAGTGGATTTACAGAATTAAAGTAAATCCTGATGGCTCTATATTTAAGTATAAAGCTAGGCTTGTGGTGAAGGGTTATGCTCAGCAACTAGGGGTAGATTATGGAGATACTTTTGCTCTAGTTGCTAGGCATGATACTATCAGATTATTGTTATCTTTGGCAGCCCAAAATGGACGACAAGTGTTTCACTTGGATGTCAAATCTGCATTCTTGAATGGTTTGCTGAATGAGGAGATTTATGTACAGCAACCTGAAGGATTTGAAGAAGAGGGTCAAGAAGACAAAGTACACAAGCTCGAAAAGGCTCTTTATGGCCTGAAACAAGCTCCAAGAGCTTGGTATGCAAGGATTAACTCATATCTGATCCAAAATGGATTCAGGAGGAGTGAGAATGAGCCAATCTTGTATATGAACAACATTGGAGATAAATCTCAGCTGATCGTGTCACTTTATGTTGACGATATGTTAGTGACTGGTGAAGATTCTTGGTTATTGGATGATTTTAAGCTGAGAATGCAATCTGAATTTGAAATGTCAAATTTGGAAATTATGAGCTATTTTCTTGGGCTGAAAATTGAGTAAAGTGTTGATGGTATTTTTGTATCTTAAAGGAAATATGCTCTTGAAATGCTGAAAAATTCAATTTGGATCATTGCAAGTCTGTGGCTGCTCCTCTTATTGTGAATGAGAAACTTAGCAAGGATGATGGAGCTGAACCAGCAAATACTTCACTGTATAGAAGTTTGGTTAGTAGTTTGCTACATTTGACTGCTTCCAGACCAGATTTAATGTATTCAGCAAGCTTGTTGTCTAGATTCATGCATTCTCCTAGTCAATTACATTTTGTTGTGGGTTAGAGGTGTTAGGAAACCCAGAGATTATTGCAATCCAAACACGCAGCGGAAAAAATTAAAATCTCTGTTTTCCTTCACGGGATCCGTGTGCTTCATTTATTTCAAAAGGAAGGATAAGAGACTAACCTGTTAGACTCGCCGAGAAGATACAATTCCGGACTCAAGATGCTGCTTTTTCAACGAACACCCTTAAAGGTATCCACACGAACGTCTTTTATCCTTCCAGAGTGCTAGCTCTCTCAAGGATGGATAAACTATGTGCTCCCCAATCTGCAACTGAAAATGATTTCTCTAAAAACCTAACTCCACAATTCGTAGAAGAGGTTTTATACATTTCAGTCTTTTGTTTTCCCACAACTCTTTTCATAAAAGAGTTGTGTTCACAACCCACTATCACAATCTCGCAGATATTCAAATATCTTACATGATAGTTTATTTTGATAAGAAAAACCGAAAATCTTTTATCTGTAACAGTTACAGATAGACTGTAGATCTTTTAAATATTATTATAATTAATATTAATAATAATAACATCTTTATTATTATTAATTATACTAATGGCCTTTTAGCCCATTAATATAGTACATCAACAACGTTCTTGTGTGTGACCCAATAGGCTCACATTAATTGGCAATAGGTCCAGTCCCACCAGGCCCATAAATCATAAGCGACCTCTAGCAAGACATTATGACTACCCAACTAATATGAGGATCGATAGTCCAATAAAGCCTAATAAATAAAACATGTATTAATCCATTTGTCACACGATATTTAGTTTGAACATAAGTCATGGTCAATGTCAAACTTATAATGTTCAAACTTGTGATTTCTCGATCTCTAAGCAGACTGATAAAACCAAATGATATTGATCACACTATCAATTCATTTGAGCACGACCATGCATTTCTCAGTCTCACTTATTGAGGGGCCCAGAAGATATCTCTCAAAGAGAGGGACAAATTCTATCTTGATTGTTCAATATCCTCTACATAATTTCCATTATGCTCAATCATAACCTTTATGATTGTCCGATTAAAGATAATGTTTGGTTATGTCAAAACATAACAGTCCTTATGTTGGAAACTATGACAATCTCAAGTCAAAGGATTAAGACATAACTACTTTTGAGATTCACTTATGACACTAACCCATGTAGTGATCTCAATGCAGGTCCATCCAATGCTTTGTTCTCTAAGAAGTATCTATGATTATTGAATTATATCAACATATACATAATAATCTCATGATTATCAATCAATAATCATACTAGTCATGTTTTATTATTATCACCATAATAATAAGTAACCAGGGATGTTAATCATTATTATGTAACATGCAAACAAATAATAATGATAGTAAAACCTCTTTTTATTAATAACCAAAACGACATATAAAAAGGTCCAAGATAATAGCCTAGGGCAAATACACTATCAAGAGGGTGCTGAGATACTTGAAGGATACTGCTGAATTTGGCTTGTGGTTTCAAAGAAGAAAAAATGTCAAACTTGAAGGTTATGTGGACAGTGATTGGACTGGAAGTGTTGATGATTCAAAGAGCAATTTGGACTATGTTTTTTTCTTGGTTCGGGTCCTTACTCGTGGAATTCAAGAGAGCAAGAGGTGGTTGCTCAATCTACTGCTGAGGCTGAATAAATTTCAGCTGCTGGTGCTGCAAATCAATCAATTTGGCTTAGGAAGCTAATCCAGGATTTGGGAATTGAGCAAATGTGAACCTATGTTTATATGGTATGATAATAAATCAGCCATTGCCATTGCAAATAATCCTATTCAGCATGGGAGAACTAAGCACATCAAGGTGAAATTTCATTTCTTAAGGGAAGCAGAGAAGAATTCAGAGATCAAGCTGCTGCATTGCAAGTGTGATGAACAACTTGCTGATATACTTACAAAGGCATTGTCCAAGAACAAGTTTGAAGAACTAAGAAAGAAGCTTAGAGTATGAAGAAAAAATCCCGAGGAGTTTTGACTAATGAGACTTTTTCTAAATACTTAGATTACTTAAGTTTTAGTTAATGTTTTGATTAAAGACACTTTTTGCTGTAGATGTAATGATGAAAAAGATTAGGTAGCTGATTATAATACAAATCACCATACTTTAGCCATGCTTTCTTATTTTACTTGTGAGAGTTATTAATCTCTCTTGTAATTTGTGTAATCAGCATCATTTTGTCTATATAATCAATGAATGCTCGTCTCTTAGTAGAGAAGGTGAGAGTTAGAGAAGCTTCTTAGATACTCTGTTTTCTGTCTTAGTTCGTCACTGATTTTAGATATCTATTTTTAATTCTAAATATCTAAACTTAGTATTTAGTTATCTATTCTCTGCTCCATCTCTCAACAGAAACAACTATAATATTGGCCTCATTTAGGTTATTCTTGCATCCAAACTAAATCGCAGTCCAGTGGAATTTCTCCAAAATGAAGATACCAAAAAGCTCATGCGTCTCTAAAATTTTTTCAGTGTCAGAAAATTAACACATGGGCGTCCAAACAAAGCTCTCAATAAGTATGATACATTGGTAATTTTAGATATTTTTTAATAGGAGTCCTAATTTGAGAGAAATTTCATTGAAAAGATAAAAGAGTCATAAAACTTTCAATGCTTGATCAAACATAATTTAGCCACATTTTTGTTATCTTTATTACTGTTTAATTACACATTTTCCAGCTTAATTTATAGTTTTTATCATGTTTTTGCAGAAAAGGAAGGAAATGGAAAGTTGGAGAAAAAGTGCAGAAAAAACTGAAAAAGTGATTGGGTCGAAGTGATTTGGCCAAATCACTCGCAGGAAGCTGAAGCAGGAAACTGGGACTAACTTGCGCGAGTGATTGGGGCAAGTGATTTGGGCAAATCAACCGCCCAAATCAAACTGAAGCAGAGGCAGACAGCAGCGCGCGAAAGAGGCAAAATTCAAATTTCAAAAACATTGAAGTCCTATCCTACTTCAAACACTTCAAGATCAACCCTAGGACATCTCCAAGAGTCACTCCCAAGAAAGACTTTCTCAAGAAGAAGAATTCATTCATAATTAAATACAAAAGCAAAGAAGGAATAAAAGACTATAAAAGACCAAGTCAAATTAGGATTCCAAATCCTAATTGGACTAGGACTCTTTACCTATAAAAGGAGACAGCTGTTGGGAAATCCCGAGATTAATTGCAATCCAGTTGCGCAGCGGAAAAATAAAATTTTGGATTTCCTTTTCCAGAATCCGAGTGCTTCGTTTAATTAATAAGATGGATACGAGACTAACCTGTTAATTTCGTAAGAAAGATACACTGGCGGACTGATGGTGCTGCCTTTTCAAACGAACACCCTCTATGGTATCCACACGAACGTCTTCTATCCTTCTAGAGTGCTAGCTCTTTCAAAGATGGATAGATCATGTGCTCCACAATCTGCAATCTTTTAGACTGAGTTTTCTCAAAACTTAACATCAACATACTCAATCTGTAGAAGGAGTATTTATATGTCTCAGTCTTTTATTTTCACACAACTCCTTTTCCTAAAAGGAGTTGTATTTTTCCCACAATTCTTTTCCTAAAAGAATTGTACAACTCTTTTCCTAAAAGAGTTATGTTCAGAACCCACTATCACAATCTCACAGATACTCAAATATCTTTATGTGATAGAGTCCTTTATCTGTAACAGTTACAGATAGACTGCAGATCTTTTAAAAATTATTATCTCATAATAATAAATAATTAATATTAATAATAATAACATATTATTATTATTAATTATACTAATGGGCTTTTAGCCCATTAATATAGCACATCAACAACGTTCTTGTGTGTGACCCAATAGGCTCATATTAATTGGCAATAGGCCCAGTCCAACAAGGCCTATAAATCATAAGTGGCCTCTAGCAAGACATTATGACTACCCAACTAATATGAGGATCAATAGTCCGATAAAGCCTATTAAATAGAACATGTATTAATCCCTTTGTCTCACGATATCTAGTTTGAACATAAGTCATGGTCAATGTCAAACTTATAATGTTCAAACTTATGATTTCTCGATCTCTAAGTAGACTGATAAATTCAAATGATATTGATCACACTATCAATTCATTTGAGCACGGCCATGCATTTCTCAGTCTCACTTATCGAGGGGCCCAGAAGATATCTCTCTCATAAAGAGGGACAAATCCTATCTTGATTGTTCATTTTCCTCTACATAATTTCTATTATGTTCAATCATAACCTTTATGATTGTCCGATTAAAGACAACGTTTGATTATGTCAAAACATAATAGTCCTTATGTTGGAAACTATGACAATCTCAAGTCAAAGGATTAAGACATAACTACTTTGAGATTCACTTATGACAATGACCCATGTAGTGATCTCAATGCGGGTCCATCCAATACTTTGTTCTCCAACAAGTATTTATGATTATTGAATTATATCAACATATACATAATCATCTCATGATTATCAATCAATAACCATACCAGTTATATTATTATCATCATAATAATAAGTAACCAGGGATGATAATCATTATTATGTAACATGCAAACAAATAATAATGATAAAAACCTCTTTTATTAATAACCAAAACGACATACAAAAAGGCCCAAGATAATGGCCTAGGGCATATACACTAACAATCTCCCACTTGCACTAGGCCTAATTATACAAGTATCTAATACCCGTAGACCTAGTGTGCTGATCATGCTTGACCTGTGAAAGAGGCTTGGTCAGTGGATTTGCAATGTTGTCATTTGTGTCTACTTTGCATATTTTGATATCTCCTCTGAATAAGGTGATATCGCCTGAGTATAATTTTAGATCTCTAGTGAGATCTGGGCTCCTTTGCCTATGCTATGGCACCGTTATTACCATAATAAAGGTCCACAGGATTTGCAATGCTGAGAACCATTCCCACCTCTGAGATGGATTCCTTCAACCAGACTGCCTTTTTAGCTGCATCTGATGCTGCTATATACTCAGCTTTTATTGTAGAATCTGCTATAGTGCTCTGCTTGGAACTCTTCCAACTAACAATTCCACCATTTAAAAATGAATATGAATCCTGACTGCGATCTTAACTCATCTATGTCGGTTTGGAAACTAGCATCTGTGTAACCATTTACAACTAGCTCGTCTTCCAAACCTCCATAAACTAGGAATGCAACCTTAGTCCTTCTAAGGTACTTTAGGATATTCTTAACAGCTGTCCAGTGACTTTCACCGGGATCTGTCTGATATCTTCTTGTTGTGCTCAAGGCATATGAGACGTCTGGTCTAGTACATAACATGGCATACATGATAGATCCAGCAGCAGAAGCATAAGGGATCTTATTCATCTGTTCTCGCTCATCAGATGTCATAGGACATTGATTCTTGCTGAGATGAATACCATGAGACATGGGCAAGAATCCTCTTTTGGAATCTTGCATGCTGAACCTTTTCAGCACCTTGTCAATATAAGTACTTTGACTCAGACCTATTATCCTCTTGGATCTATCCCTATAGATCTTAATACCAAGGATATATGCGGCCTCACCTAAGTCCTTCATTGAAAAAGAATTCCCAAACCAAGTCTTAACCTTTTGCAAGGTAGGGATATCATTTCCAATGATTAATATGTCATCCACATATAGGACTAGAAACACAACTGCACTCCCACTAACCTTCTTGTAAACACAAGGTTCATCTTCATCAATGAGTAAAGGTTCACGATTATCAGTCATGAGAAATCCATATCTCTCAGGCTGATGACGTGTCCTATCAGATGTGCATGGGACTTGTGTCACCCTTTCAGTTTCCACAACTGTTTGTGGTTCTGAAAGTGGTTCTATCGGCAGTTCAATGCTCTTTTGTGGTGCTTGAGTTTTCTCAAGTCGCACTATACTCCCATTGAATCTCTGAGAGATAAATTCCTTTTCCAAAAAGGTACCATTTCGAGCAACAAACACTTTGTTCTCTGAGGGAGTATAGAAGTAGTATCCTTTGATTTCATTAGGATACCCCACAAAATTGCACTTGATAGATTTTGGAGCTAGCTTATCTGAAATTGGACGTTTCACATAAGCTACACAACCCCAAATTTTAAGGAAAGACAAACTGAGCATTTTCCCAGTCCATAACTCATATGGTGTCTTTTCAACCGCTTTCGATGGTACTCGGTTTAAAATAGATGCAGCTGTTTCCAAGGCATAACCCCAAAATGATAAAGGGAGATTTGTTTGACTCATCATAGATCGAACCATATCTAATAAAGTTCGATTTCTCCTTTCAGAAATACCATTCCATTGTGGAGTTCCTGGAGGAGTTAATTGTGAAACAATTCCACAGTTTTTAAGATGTTCATCAAACTCTTGGCTCAAATATTCACCACCTCGATCAGATCGAAGCATCTTAATAGTTCTACCAAGTTGATTTTGTACTTCATTTTGAAAAGTTCTAAACATTTCAAAAGATTCATGCTTATGTTTCATTAGGTAGACATAGCCATACCTATTGAAATCATCAATGAATGTAATGAAGTACTGATAACCTCCCCTAGCACTAATGCTTAGTGGGCCACATACATCTGTATGTATTAAGCCCAATAAGTCTGAAGCCCTTTGACTTTGTCCAGTAAAAGGGTCCTTTGTCATCTTACCTAGCAAACAAGATTCACAATTTTCAAATGATTCAAAATCAAATGAATCTAATAAACCATCTTTATGGAGCTTAGATATGCGATTCTCATTTATATGGCTAAGACGACAGTGCTATAAATATGTTGGGTTTAACTCATTTGGCTTAGTTTTCTTAGAAGTTATGTTATAGATATTGTTGTCTCTAGAATCATCTAGATTAAGGACATAAAGGTCATCATATGAATTTGCAATACAATAAAGCAAATCATCTTTATTAATGGAGCATTTCTTATTCTTAATAAGAAATGAAAAACCTTCATCGTCCAAAACAGAAACTGAAATAATATTCCTACTCAAAATAGGAACATAAAAGCAATTATTCAGAACTAGCAAAGGCCCATTGGGCAACACAAGTTCATATGTCCCTACAGCTATGGCAGCAACTCTTGCTCCATTGCTTACACGTAGGTCCACTTCGCCCTTTTTCAGTTTTCTACTCCTTTTGAGACTCTGCGCATTTGTACAAATGTGAGAACCATATTCGATATATAATACCCATGAAGTAGAAATAGATAAATTAAAATCTATAACATAAATACCCGAAGTCGTAGTCTCACTACTCTTCTTCTTCTTACACTCATCCAAATAGAGTTTGCAATTTCTCTTCCAATGCCCTGGTTCCTTGCAATGGAAGCAAATTCCTTCCTTAGGAACTATTTCCTTAGGAACTTTTGCCTTGGATTGCCATTTAGGCTTGCCTCGTCCCTTAGGCCCATTACCACCTTTAGACTTGGACTTCCCCTTATTTTTCATGGGCTTACCCTTATTGACATTTAAAATTTGGGTAGACCTTTTCTTGATATTTACCTCAGCTGTTTTTAGCATCCCATGCAACTCAGGAATGAATTTCTCCATATTGTTCATGTTATAGTTCATGACAAACTGAGAAAAACTGCCAGGTAAAGAATGTAGGATTAAATCCGTGGAGAGTTCTAAACTCAGAGGATAGCCAAGCCTAGCAAGGTGATCAATGTAGCCTTTCATCTTTAAAACATGAGCACTAACTGAATCACCTTCAGCCATTTTGCAATCATGCAATGCGATGGTGGTTTCATACCTGTCCTGCCTAGCTTGTTGTTGGAAAGCCTGTTTGAGATGGACACTCATCTCATAGGCCTCAAGGTGCTCCAGATCCTTCTGAAGTTCTGGGCACATAGTTGCCAACATAAGACATCCAATGTCATTAGAATCATCCATATGCTTCTTATGCTTGTTCTTAACAGCATTAGTAGCATCAGCAGGAGGTGGTTCAGGGACAGCTTCATCAAGCACATAGGACTTTTTCTCTTGCTTGAGAACAATTCTCAAGTTTCTAAACCAGTCAACAAAATTAGTCCCATTTTCTTTCAGTTTATCCTTCTCAAGGATAGATCGCAGTGATAAGGTGGAATTGTTATTAGCAGCCATAATTATCTACAAAAATATGCAAACATAATTAATTTAGTAAACAAATTAATATTGAGGTGATAATAATCTCCCACTAAAATATAACCCTCAGAATAATAATATTTTAGTGGGCTAAGATCCATATTTCACCTAATTCTAAGTCAGCTTTGGCATGACGCTTAGAATTAAGTTATTTAGGTAGGTAACCCCTTACCAATTACATCTAATGTAACTCTTAAATTATGAGGTATTGACATCATATGTCAAATGCATGTTATACCCCATCTAATGCCTTAGGCCCAAAACCGTTTTGATAGCCTAATTAAGCTCAACCAAAATTAAATAAATGAGTAACCATTACTCATCCTACCTTACTAGGATAACCTAATGCACTTTGCTTTGGCAAAACCTGCATTTTGGTGATCTTAGTCTTGATAGGTTTTAATATATGGGTGGCATTAAAACTTAAAATTTTAGAGTGAGGGTTCAATCTTTTAATTTTAATTATTTTGTCTTGCATATATATATTATAGCATCCTATATGCATATATATATATATAGACAATAATGTATAGTATCTCATACTAACATATGACAAAATAATAAAATATAGTCATTTAAATCTCATTTAAAGACTAAAAATAATAATAAAATATAGTCATTTAAATCTAATTTAAAGACTAAAAAAAAATAATTTTAAAATATAGTCATCTAAATCTAATTTAAAGACTAATAATTTTAAAATTTATTTTCTTATTATTATTATTATTTTAAATTTTAATTCCAGGGGCATATTTGTAATTGCAGCATCTTCTTCTTCCTCCAGCTCCTGCCCGAAGGTTCAGAAGCCCGCCGGACGCTCCGGCCGTCGCTGCCCCCACCTTCGCGCGACTCACCGGTGGGCGAACCACCGGTGCACGCCCCTCCGGCGCGCAAGGCGCGCCAGTGCACGACCCTTGGTCGCGCGATCCTGTGGTCGCACGACACCCGGGGCTCGCGGCCTTCCGGGGAGCGCGGCCCTCCGGGCGCGCTACCCCTTGGGTCGCGCGACCACTCGGGTTGCGCGACTCGCGCAACCCACTGGGAGGTCGCTCGCGCGGCCCTTCCAAGGGCAATCCTCCGGTCGTGCAATCTGCCGCTGTGCACGGCCTCCTGCTATCAACGCATCGTGCATGCGTGGTCCTGGGTTCACGATGACAGTGTTCATCATGAACCCAAGCTGCAGTTTTTTTTTTTTTTTTATTAATTGTTGTTGTTTTAATTTTAACAATTAAAACTTAAAACAACGAATCAAAACAATTTTGATTCTAGATGTAAAAGAAAAATTTTAATTTAATTTTTCTAATAATCTAAATGATCCAATCATTCATCCATAAATTTAACCATAATTATCATGCCATTCTAATAAACATATATCGCATATATAATATCAATCATGGCATAATTAATTTAAACGAAAAGCACAGGTAGGCTTTGATACCACTGTTGGGAAATCCCGAGATTAATTGCAATCCAGTTGCGCAGCGGAAAAATAAAATTTTGGATTTCCTTTTCCAGAATCCGAGTGCTTCGTTTAATTAATAAGATGGATACGAGACTAACCTGTTAATTTCGTAAGAAAGATACACTGGCGGACTGATGGTGCTGCCTTTTCAAACGAACACCCTCTATGGTATCCACACGAACGTCTTCTATCCTTCTAGAGTGCTAGCTCTTTCAAAGATGGATAGATCATGTGCTCCACAATCTGCAATCTTTTAGACTGAGTTTTCTCAAAACTTAACATCAACATACTCAATCTGTAGAAGGAGTATTTATATGTCTCAGTCTTTTATTTTCACACAACTCCTTTTCCTAAAAGGAGTTGTATTTTTCCCACAATTCTTTTCCTAAAAGAATTGTACAACTCTTTTCCTAAAAGAGTTATGTTCAGAACCCACTATCACAATCTCACAGATACTCAAATATCTTTATGTGATAGAGTCCTTTATCTGTAACAGTTACAGATAGACTGCAGATCTTTTAAAAATTATTATCTCATAATAATAAATAATTAATATTAATAATAATAACATATTATTATTATTAATTATACTAATGGGCTTTTAGCCCATTAATATAGCACATCAACAACGTTCTTGTGTGTGACCCAATAGGCTCATATTAATTGGCAATAGGCCCAGTCCAACAAGGCCTATAAATCATAAGTGGCCTCTAGCAAGACATTATGACTACCCAACTAATATGAGGATCAATAGTCCGATAAAGCCTATTAAATAGAACATGTATTAATCCCTTTGTCTCACGATATCTAGTTTGAACATAAGTCATGGTCAATGTCAAACTTATAATGTTCAAACTTATGATTTCTCGATCTCTAAGTAGACTGATAAATTCAAATGATATTGATCACACTATCAATTCATTTGAGCACGGCCATGCATTTCTCAGTCTCACTTATCGAGGGGCCCAGAAGATATCTCTCTCATAAAGAGGGACAAATCCTATCTTGATTGTTCATTTTCCTCTACATAATTTCTATTATGTTCAATCATAACCTTTATGATTGTCCGATTAAAGACAACGTTTGATTATGTCAAAACATAATAGTCCTTATGTTGGAAACTATGACAATCTCAAGTCAAAGGATTAAGACATAACTACTTTGAGATTCACTTATGACAATGACCCATGTAGTGATCTCAATGCGGGTCCATCCAATACTTTGTTCTCCAACAAGTATTTATGATTATTGAATTATATCAACATATACATAATCATCTCATGATTATCAATCAATAACCATACCAGTTATATTATTATCATCATAATAATAAGTAACCAGGGATGATAATCATTATTATGTAACATGCAAACAAATAATAATGATAAAAACCTCTTTTATTAATAACCAAAACGACATACAAAAAGGCCCAAGATAATGGCCTAGGGCATATACACTAACAACAGCCCCAAACCAGCAAGGGGCATCAGATATTCAGCAGAAACTCATCGACAACACTGCAGAATTTCGGTAGTCTCTCCTCTTCTACTTTTCTCCTTTCTTTTTGTGTATTTTATCCACTATGAGTGGCTAAATACCTTCTTTTCTAGTTGAAGTTGAAAATTTTCAGATTTGTGATGAATTGGGAGATTGAAAACTCCATTATTAAACTCTTATTTATTTTCAATATTTATGCAACTTGATCTTTCTATTATTATTGCTTTGCTTTTAGAATCAATTAAGGCCTATTGCTTTTAATTGCATGAGTAATATATTGTTTGAATAATTTAGGTCCGTAATTGCTTAGGTTGTTTAAACTCAAGTATAATCGATTGCATAATCTAAACTTGACCACGCGGTTGGCAAGGTTAGAATTAGGTTTCTCTAAGTCTCAAGGCAGTTAACAGTTGAAAAGTAAAAAACCCCAAGGACGTTCCTTGGCAACTTGTTAACTAGTGTTTGATTAGCGAACGTTTCCTAATCATACTAAAACTAAGGAGAAATTTGGATTGTGAGAAGCGTCTTCCACGTCCTAAACTAATTTATTGAAATAAATAGGAGTATCAAAAAGAGTCAATGATCAATTCTAAACAAGTGAAATAGATCCATGCTTCAACTAGAATCCTTCTTCCATTGAAATTCTCATCTATTTAAATTATTGCTTTCTCTTACTATTTAGTTCATTATCATCAAAACAAAACCCCCCTCTTTTTATTATTTACTTGTCCAAGTCATTATTAGGAAAGTTCGTAGTGTCAAATCCCTGTGGTTTGACCCTATTGCCACTATCTACAAGTTATTTGTTGATTGATTAATAGGTTTATTTTTTACGGCTTCGACAACTGCTATCAATGCTTTATTCGTGCAAAATGATCAACTAGATCTTCCTCTTCTTCCTTCTATTTTCTTCTCCCATTGAAAGCCTTCTTTCATCTAGATCTCTATTAAATTCATCTTTCAAAAAGATTTTCACTTATAATCCTTGCATTTATAAGCTTTTACAATCTTTGAGTTGCAAAATCCACAACTTGTACTCAAAACTAAACTAAGAGTAGATAAATTACTCGAACCAATTAAACAAAACAACAGCAGAATCGTAGGCTCTAGCAGAAGCATAAAAATGAGCAAGTTCAAGCACATAGACACCAATCTTAGAGGCACATTAGCACACTGGAAAGCAAATGCAGCTTTGCCATAAAAGCTATTTTGCTGGACTTCAACCAAAGTTCCCAAAGAAACAACCAAATGAAATCATCTTTGTGCAAACCTCTAGATTTTGCTAGACAATCAGCAAAATGATTTGATTCCCCTCAAATGTCATCTGAGCTTCCGATTTAGAAACAATATTAACTCGTGCTCGGTCTAGCTGTTGTCTCTTCAGAAAGAACATGTGAAGTCTCCAGGCTACCATGTCCTTCTAGAACATCTAATATCTATTTTTGCATGTAAATGAAAAAAAGCATCATGTCCGATTAAGAATTTAAATTAATGTCATATGTAAACTCCTATGAATTATCATAAATATCTTGAAATAAAATTAATAAGGACAACAATTAGGATATATAAAAATATTTTTAAGGGAACATGTAATGGAATAATTGACAAACAAGATATATAAAGCAAAAGACAAATAATATAAAATATACCTCACTCATTTGTGGGCATTGCTGAGGATCCTTTTGGATACATGCTAAAGCACAAGTAATCATTCGATCCATTTGTTTAGTGTCATACTCCTTTAATTTCTTATCAACAAAGCTTTCTTTTCCAAAAATCCGAGTTGAGGAAAAAGAAGTCTGGAAGCATACTAGTAAGCCAAAGAGCTCGAATGATAAATAGCAAAAGCGCTCGGATGAGGTCCAATGCTAAGTACCAAAAAGTCCACTCCAAAAGGAGCACATGTTGACAACACACAATAACAAGGGCTGAGCATGACCCACAAGGAACATAAGAAAAAGTCCAAAATGCTCGGACTAAGGTCGGAGGCAAAAAGCCTGGAATCTTCTTAGGAGCAAATAGCCCAAAACGAAGAATTAGGGCTCTGAGCCCCAAAATGCTTAAGGGCAGATAGCCTGGAGGAGCAAAAACGCTCGGAAGAAGCTTGAGGGCAAATAGGCTGAAAAGCAAATAAGGGCTGAAATAACCTGGAAAACACTTGATGACAAAAATGTCTAGAAGTTACGAAGAGCCAAAGAGCTCAAAAGAAAGAATTAGTGCTAACACACATAACCACAGTCTTCTTTCTTTTTGTGTTCTGATTTGCTTCACTCAAACTGATAGACTATGTTGGATGAGCTTTCTTTTCATGACTCCATTGATGTGATGACTCTTTAAACTTATGTTGAATCAATTGCAGTCAGTTATATTCATGTTTGGGAATTGCCTTTTGAATTGAATCTTTGAGCTTGCCATGGTGAAAAATATATTGATGACACTCATTAGAGAGAATGAATTGAAAGATGTGTGAATGAACTTAATATGACTTGATTTAGCAATTGGTGTTGATTTGCCCAAATTCTTTGAAAAAGAAATTCAGCAAAGGCTTAGACTTCATGAGCACAAATTGAAAACTGTTCCAATGGTTGAAAGACTATGAACAGAGCTAGTAGCCACTTGGACAGGTGACCAACTGAAAATATATACCTTCACATCAATAGGTTGGTGACCTTTTCAAGAGAACTTAAGTGCAAAAAGGCTTAATAGAGTACTTCAAGGTAAGGGCAAATCACTCTGAAAGCTAGAAAGAGTCTTAACTGAACAAGAACATGTGCATGTGTAATCTCTCTCTTGAGGAAAACAAATCCTAGCCATGGTAAGTAAAGGGAGTCAAAGAAAGAAGGTAAGTAACCTTAATGCATATATTCTTCACTGCAATGATTCAAAATAGGTATCTAGAGTAAGAGCTTAAGTGGAAATAAGGATCAAGTAGCAAAGAGAGCTTGTTTGACCATGTTTATCTGCTTGAGGACAAGCAAAAGGCTAGGTGTGGGGGTATTTGATGGAGCATATTTTAGACCATTTTATCATGATGTTATTAAAGTTTATTTACATCTTTTCTGCCTAATTTTGTGGTTTTAATCATGTTTTGCAGATATTAGGTGTAAAGAGACAATCTGATGAAAATGCTCTTAAAACTGCCAAAAAGTGCCAAATATGGAAAGTGCCAAACAAGGAAAGTTTTCAAATAAGGAAAGTTTTTAGAAAAGGAAAGTTTTCAAATAAGGAAAGTGCATAAGCAAAAACAAATAAGGAAAGCACAGTTAGAAGATTATTTGAAATTTAAATTGCAAATCTTTCTTTCCTTGTTTAAAGATGTGCAGACACCTTAGCAGTCAGATCTTCCTATTTAGGCAGCAAGATTTCAAGAAGACGCACTTGCCTCTCTTTCCCGGCTAGATCCTGGCATCGGAATCCCGACTTTCCGGCAGAATCTCCGTCTGAATCTGGAATTCAAAGATGCCGGAGCCTTCTAGAAGGGTAAAATGTGTTTTCTAAAATGTTTTCACATGATTTTATGGTTTTAATGCAAAAGAAATTGAGTTTTGAAAAGAAAATACCAAGGAGGGAAGAACCCAGGTTCGGCCGTCGAACCTCAAGTTCGGCCGCCGAACATGGGGCTGTTTAGGAGGCACGTGTAATACCCGGCTAGAGTCCGGCATCGGATTTCTACTTTCCGGTGGAGTTCAAAATGTCGGAAGTCTCTAGAAGGGTTAGATTTATGTGTTTCCATAATGTTTTGATATGTTTATCACGTTTTATGCATAAGGAACTGAGGTTTTGAGTGAAATGAACCAAGGCAGAAAAGCCAGGTTCGGCCGCCGAAGTTGAGGTTCGACCGCCGAACATGCATGGCTTTCGGTTTCACGATAGGCCGCTGAAGGTGGTCTGGCCAGCCACCTATAAATGGCCCTCAGGCGAATGTTGTGGCAGACGCCCTAAGCCAGAAGTCACTAGGAAGTTTATCCCATATAGCAGCAGAGCGGAGACCAGTTGTGATGGAGCTTTATAAGCTCTTGGTTCAGAAAAGAGTTTTTATTTTCACAGAAAATGTATGATCATGTATGAAGTTTACAGGTACACAGAGAGTATAGTAGGCTTGCTTCGGGTTCTGGCGGCCTTAAGCCGACCTGAATCCTAGCGCCGGTGATGGTCCATTTTGGGGTCGTTACAGCACGTTAGGCTTCCGAAAGTGGCTTTCTTTCAGCCGCCAAACCCCATGTTTGGCCGCCGAACATGGTGAGGTTTTGGAGGTAGCTTTGGCCGCCGAAGGAGGTTTGGCCGGCCACCTATAAAAGGCCCTTTGTCCGGAAAATGGGCGAGTTTTCTCTCTCTTTTCGGGCATAGGTGAGTTCATGCTCTCCTTTGGTTGTTTTGACGCTTTTTCTTCAAATCCCTCAAGTTTTCATGAGTTTTATCCTTGTTTTGAAGAGTTTTGAGTTTAAGATCAAGTTTTGGAGCTTGGAGACCCAAGGAGCTAGATTTCTCCCATCTCCAAGTTAGGGATCGCACCAACCCTCGATCTTCAAGAGGTAAGTGTAGATCCACACCCTTTTCTTTGTTTTAAGTAAGTTTTAAGGAGTTTTGATGCTTGTGTGTGGGTAGATGTGCATGTTAAGGTTTATGTGGGTTTTATGTCTAATGTATGTTTATGTGATATTTGTGTTGGGAGGTTTAAGTTAGTTTATGCCTTATATGCATGTGGAAGTGTGTATGCATGTTTGGGAGAGAGCATGTGAGGTTTTGGGTTGTTTTGGAAGGTTTGGAGGCTGTTTGTGCATGAGGAGGCTGAGTTCTGCCATTCTGGAAGAACTCAGGTTCGACCGCCGAAGGGACTTTCGGCCGCCGAACCTGCCTGTGGAGGCAAGCTTTTGGCTGCCGAACCCTGCCCCCGAAAGTTGGACTTTCGGCTCTGGAAGGGAGTTTCGGCCGCCGAAGGTGCCGCCGAAGGTGCATGGCTTTCGGCTCTGGAGGGACTTTCGGCCGCCGAACCTGCCGCCGAAAGTGCCCTATCCAGCCTTCCTTTGCATGATTTCTATGATTGTTTTAAGATGTTTTAGGGGGATTTTTGGGGAGTTGTTTAGAGTCTTGTTAGAGTGTGTTTGGTCCCTCATTTGAGTTCACTTGTGTAGGATCGGAGCCGAGGAACCGAGGAGGCCAGCAGTGTTAGCTGTTACAGAGTCAGTCCAGCGTCTGCCAGAGGTGAGTAGAACTAACTCTAATGTTTTTAGCATGTTTCACGCATCATGAATACTATGATAATAGGTTGATTACATTAGATTTTACGAAGATGATGCATTGCATATTATGTTGTTGATGTGGATGGACCAAGGCGACCCCAATAGCCCTAGATATGATATGTTAATGAAGTCCTGAGGAGCCCCACCGAGGGTCGGGCACTAATGAAGTCCTGAGGAGCCCCACCGAGGGCCGGGCACCATGTTATATTACAGAAGTCCTGAGGAGCTCCTTCGAGGGCCGGGCACAGACAGAGGGAGTTTTGGTGGTCATGTCCATCCGTGATGTGAAATGTTTGTGATGTGACGCATTCCATGATAGCATATGATTTATTAAACTGTTGTTTTTTTGTTCTGCTCAATGGGCTTTTTAGCTCACCCCTCTCCCTAACCCCTAGGTTTGCAGGTCTGAGGAAGATTGGGAAGTCTCAAGGGTTAATGTTATGTTTATGTAATAGATTAGCATGTTAGCGTGGACATGTAATGTAAATTGATATAATGTATTGTAAGATAATGTAATGTAATGAAATGTAGCGTATGGTAGAGTTATGTTTGTGGATTAGTATTGTGCTTGGCCCTAAAGTCTAGTTAATCCCTTTTTGTACATGATGTATGTTATGTTTTTATTGATGTCATATGAGGAACCAGGCTTGACACATGTAATGTGGACCACACTAGGGCATTTAATGAGGGCTCTAGTGTGGGTTATATATTTATAGTATGTTGTATGTTCAGGTCAAGCTTGGTATAGTAAATGTTTTAATGTTTTTATGGAATTTTTGATCATGTATGGGATTATACCAGTTGTACAGGATGTATGTTAGGCTTGCTACAGGTCCCGGCGGCCTTAAGCCGATCTGGATCCTAGCGCCGGTAGCGGTCCGGTTTCCGGGTCGTTACATCTCTTGCATTCAGTATTCAAGATTTGAAATTCAAATGAAGGCTCCACCTAAAAAGGAAAGTCTGAACAACATATCTTTCCCTCTGCACAACCCATCCGCGCGCCTCCTTCCTTCTGAAGAGCCAATCCGCGCGCCTCCTTCCTTCTGAAGACCTTCCAACGCGATTCTTTCCTTTTCAGACACAACTTGGGCAGCAAGTAAGGACCTAGGGTAACACTTTCAACTATAAAAAGACACATAAGGAGCATCCCCATACTTTTTCTATTCTCCCTTGGACACACCTACGGGATTGCAAGTGGCAACATCTCTTCTTCATCTCTTTCTTTATTTTTTATTTTTCTTTCAGCCATGAGTGGCTGAAACCTTTTATTCTAGTTGAAGATTGGTTGAAACCTTGGTTGTTTTATGGATTATGAGATTTGAACACACATTGTTTGTCTTTTGGTTATTCAATATTCATACAATTTCATGGTTGATTCCATTATTGCTTTATTGTTTTGATCAAATTGGCCACTTGATTCTTAATCACAAGGTAATATATTGTTAGTTTGGATAACTTTGAGTCTGTAATTGCTTGGATTGTTCAAACATAAGAACACTTGGTGTAAAAACTAAGAAAATTGTATGATCTAGCAACATCTCATGCGTTTGAGTAGCTAGGATTGGATCTCTCTATCTCTTTATGCAATTAACAGTTGTTTTGATGCCTAAGGCCCAAGGACGTTCCTTGACAACTTGTTGATTAGTAATTAATTAAAGGAAGTTCCCTAATTGGTTTAATCTTAAGGAGAGACATGGTGGTGAGAAGTATTTTCCATCTCCATAACTAACCTATTGAATCAATCAAAAGAACATAAGTTTCAATGATCAATCCCAACAACTAAACTGGATCCAACTCTTCAACTAGAGCTTCCTCATTATTGATTTCCCTTTTATTTTATTATTCGCTTATTTAATTGCTTTCAGTAGTTGTTAAATTAAATCAATCTCAAAACCCCCCCATTTTACTTTCAGTTTAGTTGGTTTCAGATTTATCTCATTTCAATTTATTTTGCTTTCAGTTTCGCTTTCAGTCAATTCTCTTGGTCTTGTTAAGAATAATAGATAAGTTTTCAATTCCCTGTGGATTCGATCCTTTACCACTATCTGCAGTAGTAATATTGTTGATAACTGAAAATGTTATTTTTGATCAGCTTCAACAACCGCGAGTCACTTGACAATAAGTGACTCACCTTGCACAGCATACTCAATGTTTTCTTCATCAGAACAATACTCTAAAGAAGGCATGTTGTCATTGTCAAATTCTGACTTAGAGATAATTTCACCATTATCTAGCAAAAGTATAGTCTTGCTATTGGGACATTGAGATGCAATGTGTCCTATTCCTAAGCACATCAAACACATGATGTTATGATGTTTGCTAGAAGAAGATGGTGTTTCAATTGTAGTTTGGAAGTAGTGCTTTGTGACTTACTATTGAAATTCTTATCTTTGCTTTCATAAACTTTCTCCTTGCCCTTTTCATCTTCCTTGGACCATTTTGAAGTCCAAGTGTTGTTTTGGAATGTTTTAGCACCACCTTTCCATTTCAGTTGCTTCTCTCTCCTCATCGCCATGCTAACCATATCATCAAGTTCTACATAATAGTGTAATTCGGTGATGTTGGCAATCTCTTTGTTAAGCCCATTCAAAAATCTAGCCATGTTGTCTTTGCCTTGTTCTTTGTCAAGTTGTGTGATGGGGTTTTTTTATCACGAGTTGATCTTAGGTTTCGAATCAAGTGAGAAAAAGAGTTACAAATAGTTCCATGTGGACAAAGCTTAGTGATAGATTTGCAGAATGCACCGATAGAAGTAGATAGTTCCACACGGGCAAAGGCTTAGGCAAACCTCAATGACAGACCTGCATAATGCATCTGCAAAAATTCAGCAAAAAAAAGGGAGAAAACTTGCTTCAAAAACATATCAGCAAAGGGAATTTGTTATTCCACCATCTTTTTCTAGAGAGGCTTGCTAAATCTAAGAAAGAAAAAGAGAAAAAAGAAATTTTAGAGACTTTTTGCAAAGTTGAGGTAAATGTTTCTTTACTTGATGTTATTAAGCAAGTGACTAAATATGTGAAATTTTTGAAGGAGCTTTGTACCAAAAAGAACAAGCTATCCGAGAATGAAAAGGTAAGTGTGGGGAAAATGTTTCTACAGTTATTCAAAGGAAATTACCTCCTAAATGCAATGATGGTGATATGTTTGATATTTCTTGCACTATTAGTAATATTGAATTTAAAAAGGTTATGTGTGATCTTGGAGTTTCAATTAAAGTCATGCCTTTATCCATTTATAATTCATTGAATGATGGTCCCTTAAAGAAAACAAGTGTTGTCATCCAACTTGCTGATAGGTATATCATTTATCCTGATGGTGTTTTGGAAGATGAACTAGTCCAAGTTGATGGGTTAGTTTTTCCTACAGATTTTTACATCATTGACATGAAAGAGGATAAATTGACATGAAAGATGATATAGTTAATATTATATCCGATATTTTATTGGGTAGACCTTTTCTTAGCATGGGTAGGACTAAAATAGATGTGCATGATAGTAAACTCACTATGGAATTTGATAGGGAAGTGACTAAATTTAATGTTTATGATTCTTTGAAATTTTCTAGTGATGTAACTAATGGTGATAGTATTGATGTTCTTGATACTTTAAGTCAAAATGCTTTTGAGTTGAGTCATGATGACAAGCTAAATATTGTTTTATATAGAACTCCAGCCACGGGCAGTTTGGAGGGTTAGAATTCCAAGACAGATGTTGAAATCAAAGAAACAGTTTGTTCTTTAAATCTTGCATAGCCTTTAGACCAGATAGCCTTACTCAAATATTTGCCCAAATCTAACTCACAACTGTAGCCATCTGTTATGATGGCACCTAAATTAGAGTTAAAACTACTACTCAATCACCTAAAAAATTCATACCTAGGTGCTGGAGATACACTTCATTTAAAAGAAGAGAAACTAATCATGTTACTTCATGACTACAAGAAAGCAATAGAATAGGTTATAGCCAACACAAAAGACATACTACACTTCTTGTTTGATCATGTTGGGATCTTATTCCCTCCATCAGTTACTTGAGCCTTGCCTTATGCCTTGCCCACACCAACTTGACTAAGGGAGTATTTTTCTAATCCTCTTGATACAAGTTTTTACTTTTGCACACACTGAGGGCAATGTGTTGATCAAGTGCAGGGGAGGAAATTATATAAGCTACATTTTCTTTTTATGTATTGTCTTATTTTGCAATTTTTTTTTAAAAAAAATAATGCATTTCCTTTTATTTTCTTTTTATGCATTTTGGTAGGAATTTTGGCTAAGTATTGCAATTTGATTATTTCACTCACTTTTGAATTCTTTGAAATTTGAATTGAATCATAAACAGTATGTTAATATTTATATGGGTGATTGTCTTGATTTTCACATTGCTTGCAACAGTGTTTGATAATTATCTTGAAACATAAATAGTTAAGCTTTAATAAGATGTGTGTGCTTGAATGATGAAGACACTAGTGGAGTATAATTAGGCTTTGCTAAAACCATGAATTTTTAATTTTTCTAAAATTATTATCAAAGAAATAAGGTGTTCAAGGTACCAAAAAAAAAAAAAGAGAAAAGAGCACAAAATAAATCTACTCCATTGGTTAAGTGACCATGAATAGTTCTAGTAGCCACTTGAAACTATGACCAATTGAGTAACCAAAAGTGGGTATCACAAATATGTTCCTTCACGTCAAAAGAGTAGTGACATTCTAAGCAAGAGATGGATAAGTGCTCATACATAATAAATAAAAAGCTTTGGATACATTATTTTTAGACTTAAGAACCAACTTTGAACAACAATAGAATTGGCTAAGGTAAGGTTTAGTGACTACTCCATGAATTCTACTTGACTATTTAAGTGATTGAGAGTGAATAGCTTGAGCTCTCTTATTTATGTCAAAGATTTTGTTGAGATTATTTTTTGCAATGTGACTCTTGTGAGTATTAGTTATATACATGCTGATATGTTGTTGTGCTTCAATCCAAAAATATAGGTGAAAGAGTAGAGTTGATGATCTAAATTGTTTGAATGCTTGAAGGCAAGCGTAGTTCAAGTGTGGAAAAATTTAATAGAGCACTAATTTAGCATATAATCTCCTTCTCTATCATCAATCTAAGTGATTTTCTATTAATCCTGCGCCTTTTGTCATACTTTTGCAGAAAAGCAAAGGATAGAAATGGTGAGTCAAAATCAATGAGAAAAGAAGTTGATTATGTGCAGTGACTGAATAGACTTAATCAAAGATTTGCCTAAGTCTCTAGAAAAATCTCCAAACGGTAACAGAAGAACACCTGACGCGGAAAAAGAAATAAAATCAGATCTTCCCATTAAAGAATATACGACCTTACGTGTTTCGGTTCAGATTTCACGGCATGACCTCTCCCAAAGATCAAGGAATCTCCATCCCTTAGAAAACAAATCAAGAGTGTTATTTCATTGAAAATATTCAAATTAAACTTTTTTAGGAAAAAATTTCAAGAGGATTTCTCTAGGGTTTTGCTATTTAAACACCTTTTTTTACAGTAGCAGCTTACAACATCCTCTCTTCTGGCCGAATTCCTTCCTTTCTTTTATGATTTCTTATAGTCACGTGTGACTAATTTCTTTAGTTTTAGTTAGTGATAGATTGAAATTTCAATTTCTTCATGGATTATGAGATGTAAATATTATTGTTCATCTTTATTCTTCTAATATTTATACAGTTTCAGTTATTATTATTATTATTACTTTGTTAATTGATCAATAGGTTCCGTTGTTCATATTTTTAAAGTAATATATTATTAGTTTGGATATTTGAAATTCGTAATTACTTGAGTTATTTAACAATGAATAACAATTAGTATAACCCATTAAGGAATTGCATGATCTAACTTAAACTCACCACGTGGTTTGATTTGTTGGTTAGAATTGGGTCTCTGTAATTCTTAAGGTGGTTAATAAATTAAATCAAATAGACGTTCTTTGAGTTGTTTATTGACTAGAGTTAATAAGCGAATGTTTTCTATTTAAATTACATCTAAGGAGAGATTGTTTATTGACTAGGGTTAATACGCGAATGTTTTTTATTTAATTTACATCTAAGGAGAGATTGGTTGTGAGGAGTATCTCCTATAACTAGAACTAGTTTATTGGAATGAATAAAAATATTTTTGTTTCAATGATCATTTCTCACAACTGAAATGGATCATATTCTTCAATTAGAATTTATTTTGCATTGATTTGATTTTCTCTTAATTATTGTTTTCTTTAATTGTCTTGATTTTTATTTTAATTTCAGTTTTCATCAAAAACTCTTATTTTATTTTCATTGTTCATTTTTCTAATTATTGATCGGAGATTTTTAGTGTCAATTTCTTATGGATTCGATCCTATTCACCCTATACGTAATTTATATTTGTTGGATTTAGATAGATTATTTTTTGTAGTTTCGACACTCATCATAATTTAAAATAATTATAATTTTGATCTAATTAATTAAGTAGAAACTTAATTGAATTTGTCTATATATGGCTTATTTATTAAAATTCTAAACTATAGTTATAATTTATTTATTTAATTAGTTAAATTAATAAATAAATATTATTATACTAAATTTTAGAAATGAAAAGGCTTTTATAACACCATAGTTATAATTTATTTATTTAATTAGTTAAATAAATAAATACTATTATACTAAATTCTAGGAATTAAAAAGCTCTCTTATAAGAGTCTGAAGCAACATTTTGTGAGCCATCGAAATTCGCAGAAACAGTGTAAGAGTAGCACTCTAAACCTTGTTTCCTTCTCAACACTTAGAATTATTTTAAAATTTTTCGATTTATATTTTGTGTAGATATCATTAGAGATCGTACATTTGAACAGTTTGTGATTTGCGATAATTTAATTGAGATGAACGATCTCATATTTTTTACTGTAAAGAAAATAAAATTTATTTATTTTGTTCATATTTTATTATTTTATACGTTTAGATGTGATTCAATGAAAATTATTTTATTTTTTCTATTTTTTTTTGCATTTATTCCCATTAATCCCAACAAATTTCTCATAAGCTTTTTTAACATATAGTTTCTTGTTTTCAATTTTCGTAAAATAAAGATCGGTTTAGTTTACTTTTTTTCAAAGAAAATAAAAATGTTTAACAAATAATTTATAATTTTCGAACTTAATTCTTTTATAGAATTATATTTTTTTAATGGTAAACTATAAGAATGTTATTAGCAATTCTAATATTCCTTCTCTCCCATTTCATTTTTATATTTATATTATAGAAAAATAATTATCATAATTTTCAAATTTATTTTTTTATAGAATTACAATTTTTTGTGGTAATACTAAACTATAAGAATATTATTGGCAATTCTGATATTCATCATAGATGATAGATGTAAGATGGATAGATATAGGTACATAGTGTATAGATAGAAATCTCTTATTTAAAAAAATTATTATAATAATTTTATAAAATATAAAAAGTATAATATTTTTATTTAATATCCGTACAGCTCATTGTATTTTTTTTAAACCTTTTTTTATAAACTTTTACTATGTTTCGTTAAAGGTTATACATTAATTTATAAGGTTGAAAATAAATCCTCACTAATGCCAATTGAAAAATATTTTATTGAACTAAATTTTAGGCGTAGTAAAATGTTATACTATTAATTTGAAATTAAATTTAAAAAATTATGAATAAAAATTATGAGATTAATGCAGTATTTTAAAAAATATTTATTATTCTTTTAATTATAAAATTTAAGAATTATGCATTTGAAAATTAATAAAAATTAAAATTATATCTGGCTGGTTAAATATGTAATTGACACGTGCGGCTCGCCTTTTGATAAGTGGAGCTATTATAGCAAAGAAAAAAAAAACATACGTACAGCAGTTGGTAAACAACTTCATAATTTGATGTGCCAAGCTAAAAAGAAAGAAAACGAACTCACTCAAGTTTTGTTGCACAAATTCTCTAGAAAATAGAAAAAGAAAAAAAATTATATACAGTAATAATCAATTCTGCAAGGCTCATCTCCTTTATAAAATCTGCATCATTTTTCATCCCTTCTGCACCATATCCAGATCTGATAATTAAGCTAAATAATTCAACTCTTCATTTGAGCAGAGCTGAGCTATGTCTACCAATTCACCACTTGTTTCAATTCTCTTATCCATATTATTATGTGGATTCTTTACCAAGATAACTATCGCATTCTCAATTGAAGAAGCAACCATAGATGATCTTCTGCTGGCATTTAAGCAAAAAAATCTAACCTCCAGACAACTCGTTCAGTTCTACCTCGATCAAATCAGCAGGCTCGATCCGATCCTTCTAGGGGTCATAGAAGTGAACCCTGATTCTCTCGACCTGGCTGACAAGGCTGACCAAGAGCGTGAGGCTAAGGTTCCAGGATCTTTGCCTAGTTTGCATGGCATTCCAATCCTGCTCAAAGATAATATAGCAACCAAAGATAAGCTCAACACCACTGCTGGCTCGTACGCGCTGCTCGGCTCAGTCGTGCCCAGAGATGCAGGTGTGGTGGTCAAGTTGAGGAAAGCTGGCGCCATCATATTAGGGAAGGCTAGCATGAGCGAATGGGCTGGTTTTAGATCGAGGTATTTACCTTCTGGTTTCTGTGAAAGAAAAGGTCAAGGAAAGGTAAGGTCCTTCTTGCATTCCTATTAATTTCCCTATCTGTTTTCAATTGCATACTAGATAAATAATAGGATTATGTTTGAGTTTGGTTGCAGAATCCTTATGTTCAATCGAAAGGGCCTTGTGGGTCAAGTAGCGGATCAGGAATATCAGTGGCAGCCAATATGGCAGCAGTTTCCCTGGGGACGGAGACTGATCACTCCATCTTATGTCCAGCCAGTGTTAACTCAGTTGTGGGTATCAAACCAACCGTTGGTCTCACTAGTAGAGCTGGAGTTATCCCGACATCCCCCAGACAAGACACAGTCGGGTAGGTGATGATATTAATATGCAGTCTCACTATATTTTAGATAAAATTTCTTTTGATTTTAAATTAAGAATTACATTAAACAGCCTATACACCCAGGTGCGTATGGGAAATATGAAAAATTCTTGTACGTATTTCGGTGTAAAAATTTGATTTGTACACCTAACCAATGAAAAGTTAAAATTTCATATTAATATGTAATTCCACTGTATTTTAGATAAAATTTCTTTTAATTTTTAATATGTCAAAATTATATTTGGACGAGTATACATACCGGATGCATGTAAGAATTTCATAGGCGATGGTATGATGCTAAATTTCTATTTGGTTTAAAGTACAAACTTTTCCAGTTTGTACCATCGCTTTGATGTTTTTAGAAAGAATTGCATCCTTTGCTGAACTTTGCATTCATATCCTCTGCAGCTAGTCAGGCTATCTATCTACAATGCAGATCTCTTTTATTTAGATTAGTTGAACTTTTAGCTTGTTTTTTTAATAGTTTGCATGCAGTAAGTTCTTAATTTAATTCTCCCCATCAAAGCAATTTTAAGTTATTCTGAATATATATGCACGTCGGTGGTTGTGGATTTTATGCTGTGATTGTTTATTGTATGCTTGACAAAGTAATTTTCACATGTTGATGGAGCAGTCCAATTTGCCGGACAGTAAGAGATGCTGTTTACATGCTTGATGCCATTGTGGGCGTTGATTACGATGATAATGCAACTAAAGATGCAGCCCAGTTCATTCCACCCTCTAGCTACAAGCAATTCCTTAATCCTAATGGCCTTGAAGGGAAGCGATTAGGGATAGTCAGGAAACCCTTCTTCGAGTTCATTAATGACGAGGGATCTGTTCTTGCTCTAGCTTTCGAGCGCCACCTCAACACACTAAGGTAACAGAATGAAATTACTCTCAGGGTTCTAGTTACGTAATTTTTTATAAGCATATCTTGATGAAATATTTCTGTGACCCAAAAAATAAAAAAGGCAAAAGGGAGCAATTCTGGTAGATCATTTGGAAATTTCCAACATTGATGAGATCTTAGATGTCACTGCAAGCGGTGAACTAGTTGCAATGTTGGCTGAGTTCAAGCCAGCTTTAAATGCATACCTAAAACAACTGGTGAAATCCCCGGTACGAACCTTAGCAGACATCATTGCCTTCAACAAGAAATTCTCCGACTTGGTAAGTGAGTGATTTAATTTTATTTCAATGTGCACTCCTTAGTAGATCATACAATGTGGTTGATTTCTTTTACGGAGAAAACTTGCTTCAACTCGATTCACATGGATCCAAAACATACCAATGTGGATCTCTCCATAAAAAATCACATGGGACCCACATTCATTTATTTTGGATCCATGATGGATAGGTTCATCTAAAAATTTTCCTCCTTTCAATGGTTGTGCAGCAACAAGAACTGTTGGAAGAGTCTGAGTCCATGGAAGGAGCAGACGAAAAGCTGAATGTAGCAGTGGAAAATATGAACAAACTTTCAATAAATGGATTGGAGAAATTGGTGAGGGAGCATAATCTAGATGCCCTAGTGGCTCCTTATGATATGGAAAGGAGCTCAGGTATATCAACTGTCTTTGCAATTGGAGGATATCCAGGAATCACTGTCCCTGCTGGGTATGACACTACGGGGTTGCCCTTTGGCATCTGCTTTGGAGGATTAAAGGGTACAGAGCCAAAACTAATAGAGATTGCTTATGGCTTTGAGCAGGCCACTAAGATAAGGAAGCCTCCTGTCATTCAAGCCATGTCACTTTAAATTAAAATTGGAAGCCTCCTCGAGTTCATTAGAACTCGAGGATTTAGAATAAAGTTTCCAAATTTCTTCAGCTCGATTTAAATAAAAAAAAAATATTATATGTATAATAATTATTCATAGAGAAATATATATATATATATGTTTCTTGCACAGTCTATTTTGATTAAAATTTAAACTTGAAATTCTAGAATTCTGTAAAGACTTCAATCTATAATTTTTTTTTTCAACTTAAAAAGAATATATAGAGAAAATTATTAAATATTTCCAAGTCTTTCATCCTCTGCTTAAAATTTAGTATCCTTTCAAGTTCCACCACTAATCGGTAAACAAATAGATATAATCTACAACCAAACTGTATTTTACATTAACTTTGTTTTTAATAAATTATATTTTAACTTTTTTATATTTTTAAAATCAAATTTAAACTCTTATATTTTCGATTCCTTCAGAATCAATTATTTCATCCATTATCGTTATATGAGTTAAAATATCTTTCTTGTCCCCTTTGCAAATCTAATTATCATTTAGACTTAAAGATGATTTAAAATATAAAATTTAAATTAAGTAAAAAAATATTTTCACAAATTAAAAAACACGAAATCAATTAATATTAAACATTAAAATTCTTTAATTTCACCGGCATTCATTCAAATAATTTATCTAATTAACCATTCAATTTTAATTATTAAAACTAGAGCAAATAATACAAGAGTAATTATCTCTATAAATAAGATCAAATTAATTAACTAAAGCATATTATATATCTCCCAATAATTTTCTAATTAATTTTTCAAACACTATGATTATTTTTTAAGACTCCATAAGTTTTTTATCCCCAACCCAATAATATTTTTTTTATATTCAATTTCCTATTCAAACCTAAAACATTCCACTTTCAGTATTAATTTCAAGGTATAATCATTTATACTCCTCAAAAGTATTAATAATCTCAAGAATTAAATAATAAAATTAAATAAAGGAAATTAACATAAATAAATTAAATAGAAATTACATCCAAGTTACACCAACTCCCTTAGTAAAGAATTTTAGCAAAAGTATATCCTATATTTTTTTATTAGAAATTACATACTTAATTACATGGGTCTATCCTCTTTTTTTTTTTTTTTTTCGCAAAAGTATCATGTAATTATCCAAGTCTTCTCTGAACGTGCGAGTGCCTTGAGTAATTTTAACCTATAGAAATAATGACAATAAAAAAAAAACATTAATTAAAAATATTAAATTAAAAATTTCACAATTAAATATAAAACATTTAATAAAAAAATAAACAGATATAATTATAAAAATATATAAATAATGGATGTAAATTATCATCACATCAAACTTAATATTTTAAAAACAAATTTATCTTTTCATATTTTTGTTCACCCATCAGTTTTTGACCTTAATTTAAAATGGAATTATTTATCTTTGAATGGATGAAAAATATAAGAATTTAAATATTTGATTTTAAATATATAAAGACTGATTTAGTTAATTGCACTAAAATTTAAAATTAAAATGTAATTTACGCCTTTTTAAAGTTTTAATATAATCTTTAGTTTTACTAAAATTCCAATTTAATTTCTATTTTTTAATAATAAACAATTTAATTCTGAAAATTTTGCTTTTTAAACAAAATAGTATTTCTGTTACAACATATTAGCAGTACCAAAATAATTAAATAGTATCAATTATAAATTTATTAGAAATAATTATTATATTTTTTTACAAAATTTTATTTATATTATATAAATAATTATTAAAAAATATAGAAGTACTATAAAAAAAATATTTCAAATATTTATAATGAAACATATTACAAGTACTATCTAATTTTAATACTATAAAATTAAGATATAAAATATAATAAAATATTAATTATTACAAAAATTATGTTATAAATATTTTTATCACATTAATAGAAATGATTTAGAGAAACATTTAAAAGTGGATGACAAGGAAAGTTGCATAAGAGATATTGAGTTATAAGATGACATTACACTATTAGACAGAACATTATTCAATTGTTTATAATTCATAAAAAAAATAAATAAATAAATAAATTAATATATATATTTAAAATTAAGTTTACATTTTATTGGATGATCCTGTGTAGCCGTATATGTCTATCGCAGCATAATTTTAATTTTCTAAAACCGGAATTAAATAGTATCTTTAATATTTTTTATTTAAATATTAATAATATAATTAAATATATTTTATAATATATATAATAAAATATATTATTAGTATAATATATAATATAAAATTATAAATATTTTTTATATTAACAATATTAGCTATTATATAAAATTTATTTAATATTATATTATAAAAATTAAAGAGTACAGGAAAAAAATAATAAAACTAATTAAATATATTTTATTTATGTTTAAAAAAGCGGACAAGGGGTTTTTTATTATTAATTTTTTTATTTATTAATTAAATAACTAAATATATTTTATATAATATATAATAAAATATATTACTATGATATATAATATAATAATTAAAATAATTTTATATTAACATTATATATTTAATGTTATACTATAAAAATAAGAAGTATTAAAAAAATATAAGGGTTACTATAAAACAAATTCAACTAATAAAGATTATTATAAAAAATAATGAACTGTTTAAATATGTATAACCGTAGGAGAGAATTTTGTAAAAAAATTATTCAGTAAACTTGTAGTTGCTATTATATAATTTCAATACTATAAAATTAATATGTTAAAAATAATAAAATATATAATTATAATATAATATATTATGAAAAATTATTATTATAAAAATATTATTAAATTAATATAATAAAAATATATTAATATAATATAATATAATATAATAAAAACAATTTAGTTTTTTTTTTTTAAAAAAAAAAAACCTTCGGCAACAGATTTTAAAAATAAAAAGTCTCCTGCTGCCTACTTTATTATTTAGAAAAAAAAAAAAAGAAATAATTGTGTGCCTGTCTCACAGGTGTCTCAACCTGGCATCTGTTACAGGGTTTAGCTGCTATGTAAACAGTTAAATTTTTAATTAGTAAATATTTTGTAATCACCGTAATATTTAAATTTTTTTTACACTAAAAAGATAAATGTTTGATATCTAAATGTTTAATTTTAAAAATATAAAAATTAATCAATTAATTATATTAAATTTTAAAAATTAAAGTATAATTATAGAGAGATTTAAGTATAAATTTTAAAAATATAAAAAAAATTATTTATATTAAAATTTAATAATTAAAATATAAATTATTCCTAAAAATATAAAGATAAATAAAGATGAATTGAAAAGTATAAAAATAAATACAAACGTCCATAAACACATGAATAAATATAGATATTGAAGTAGGCTTATATAAAATACAGATATACAGAAAAGATGCTTATCATATAAACAAACACAAAAAAAGAAACACATATAATATAAAAGATACATAAAAGGCAAATGAATATAAATTCGGATAAATATGAAAAAAATAGACATGAAGACACAGATATGAACAGAAAAATACACACATATCAGTAGATCGAGATACAATAAGTTTACTATTTCTTAAACTTAAAAGTTTAGTCTAATATATATGAAAATTAAAATTAAAATACTATAAAAAATGTACAATAATAAAAAAAAGAGTACAATTCGAATTATAATATTTAAAAAATCAAGTTCAATCGTGTAATTAATTAAAATAACTTTCAACTTATTAAAATTTCTATTTATAAATTTGTTTAATATAATTATTCAATAGTATCACAGTATAATTATAAGAATAAAATAAATAAATTATTTAACAAAACATATATATTTTACAGAAAAAAAAATGCAGATTAAACTTTTAAAAGAATTTTTTCCTGCAATCTGAAAAGAAAAATATTAAAATTCAAATAAATAAGTTTAGATATTAAATATTAAAATAATATTTCTATAAATTTATCTACAATTTTACAATCAAATATGAAATGCACATGTATCACATATCACAAACATTATACTAAAAGTTGCCAAAAATAATTAATGAAAAATCCTATACACATTTAAATATGACACGTATGAGAATTGATCTCTATTATAACTCTCTTGATCTAATAGGTCCACTAAGGTTAAATCAAATTAATTTCTATCTATCCAATTTTCTATATCCATATAGACTAGAGTCCAAGAAATATTAATTCAAGTTGATCGGTCTATTCAAATTATATTTATCATATATTACCTGTATACTCACACGATTCTAAATTATTTCAAAGTAACATCCTGTAAAATCCATATAAAACAAAAAGAATGGGCCCACTAGAAGAAAAAAAACGATTTAAAACCCTTATCTTGTTCTGGTTCCCTCATAAATTTAAGAAAAAACAAAAATTCTTTCAATCTCTCATCTTTCCCTATCTTTCATTTTACCCCTTCAATCTAAATCAAAGCCCCAAATTAATTTTTATTTTAATTTCTTTCAACCTAAAATCCATTTTCCTTCCTTTTGGACATCAAATTTTAATAGGTAATTTTCTCTCATTTTCTTTGTAGATTTCTTAAATTTTATGTATTTTTTTAGTATATTATATGGTGATTTTTATGATTTGAGATTTGGGAGAGTTAAATATTGATGTATAGGTTGATTATTCTTTGTTCAGGAGTTTTGTTCAATGAGTTATTTTTATTATAATAGATTTCTAATTTTTATAAGAAAAATATCTTAAAGGAGGATTTTACTATGTATTAGGAAATTGAGTCTTAAATAGTTATTATATTGTTAGAACAATATGTATTGAATAATCTTGGATCTATAATAACTATTGAAATATATATTAATATTGAAAAGATTGAAATTTATTATTGGAAAGAAATTAAGTGGGTGTATTCAAGGAAATGAAATATATAATTGAAATGGAAGAGTAGAGATAATTAGAGAATAGTGTAATTTTTACAATATGTAGTTGGAGGCTCCAAATGGACATTTTGAATTATTTTTTATGATTATTATTGAGTGCCATTGAGTTGGTTGATCCTTTGAAAAATTAAAAGGAAAAGTCTAGTTTACACCGGAATGCTGCCAAATTTTTATTTAAAATTTCAAAAATTAATCATGCATTTCACATTTCATATTTATATTCCAGGATTTAAATTCTTGTTCTTGATGTATTATATTTTCAATAATTTTAGAAGAGGATCCAATCTTTGTTCTAGATCCTAGGGATGATTTTATTAAAGGTATATCTATATCTGATATTTTGTTATAGAAAAATTAGAATAGATAATGATACATTTATACTCTTCAAAAAAATAAAAATAAATTTATATTACAGCTGAATAAATAGCCGATTACATTTGATATATGCATCGATTATATAGCACATTGATGACAAGTGATTTATTTTTTGTTCAGCTTATATTTATACTGTTTTTGGGATATCGCTTGATATACATATAACCTTTTGGGCATATGTTGGGTGGTCGCCCTTTGGGGTAACTCTACACATATGTATGATTAATATAGTTTTATTTGTTCTTGGACCAATATTGTTATTATAGGGTCTAAGATGACAGTATTGCTCTCAGACTGCCAGTATTTTTATTTATTGCACATGAGATACCAACATTATCTATTAGAGACATGTTGTGAGTGTATCAGATCCTTTATGAACTATTATATTGTTGGATAAATTTTTTCGGTAAATTTTATTTCAGATTGATAATGTTATTTAAAATTATTATATTTTTCCAACTGACTTATTTTAGCATATTGTGTAGTACTATTAAGTACCAAAACCTTGTCTATTCTCCTTTGTTATTTATTTATCCGCTCATTGGGTAGTCATACTCACCTCTCATATTTTAATATTTCAGATTCTTTTTAGTGATTCAGTGTAGCAACCTTATTTTTAAGCTTATCTTTACATCCACTTTACTAGCTGCATAGTTTAGTGAAGATTGGGCCAACTAAAATTTATTTTGTAAACTTTAATTATTTTGGAATAAATGTATAAGTATCTATACTTTCCTAGGCTGCTAATATTATTATTGGAGCAATAAATACACATTATTTTTTTATCCTCACTAAATGGATAGGAATGTATTTATGACAAAATTATGAGTGTTTGGCATTGAGCCATTTTCCATATATATCTATACCTTCTAGAATTCAAAAGGTTATCATATTAATTAGCATATTTTCAAGGGAAACACCGTGAGTCTATTTTGTCACATTTCTCTTTATAGGTTAGGGACTGGGTGTGACACCCACAAATAATAGCAATAACTAATTATACAACAATTAAAATATTTCCAACATATAACTAAACATATACATATACATTATGGTGTATGAGTATGCCAAACATACATATTCAAATTGTAAAAATATCAATATCCAATCCACTAATTTGTCAACCTCTCCAATATTGATCTAGCTAGAATAAAGAAGATGGTCGGCACCGATACCTTTACAAAAATGGACACCTAAAATGAAAATGGAAGTGGTGCTGCAAAAAAAGACAAATTTCCACCTTGTCCAACTTGAAAAAAAACAAATCACTTGGAGAAGAATTGCTGGCAAGAAAAATGGTGTAAAACCTATGCAGTGTCATTATTGCAAGAAATATGGTCATATTTCCAAAGATTGCAGAATTAGACAGGGAAAACTCAAAACCAGCAGCAGAATCAGCAAACTAATTTCATCGATGATCAACTTAAGCACCAGGAAGATCATCTGTTCATAGTCTCTCAGTCATGTAGAGTTACTGATAACCTCACTTGGTTCGTTGATAGTGGCTGTGCAAGTCACATGGCTCGAGATGAAAGCTTGTTTGTCTCCATGGACAAATCAGTAAAAGCTACTGTGAAGATGGGAAATGAAGAGATAGTTCAGGCTATTGGCAAGGGTACCATTGTTGTGCAAACAAAGAAATATATTTTTGATGTTCTCTACATTTCTAATCTATATTAGCATTTGCTGAGTGTTGCTCAAATGATGAAGAAAGGATATTCCTGGTCTTTCAAAGACTCTTCATGCCATATTTATGACTCCAATAATTCTGAAGTTGGAGGTTAGAATGATTGGTGATAGGTTTCCTCTAATGTCTTCTAATGGTGTTGAATCTGCATGTAAAGTTGTTGTAGATGAATCTTGGTTGTGGCATAAAAGATATGGGCACTATAACTTGAATTCTTTGAAGTTTATGCAATCTCATGATATGATTATAGACATGAATGCTATTTCTATTTGTGATAGGGTGTGTTCTAGTTGTCAATTTGGTAAATTGTACAAACACTCATTTCCTAAGGATCAAGTTCGAAGGGCTACTGAAAAATTGGAGATTGTACATATTGATATATGTGGGCCTATGTGTAACGACCCGAAAATCGGACCGCTACCGGCGCTAGGATCCGGGTCGACTTAAGGCCGCCGGGACCCGTAGCAAGCCTGACATATAACCTGTAAACCTGTATAATCCCATACATGATCAACCACAAGCATAAAAATTAAAACTTTTCTTTCCATGAATATCAACCAAACTCAACCTGTGCATAAACATAAACATAACTTTGATCCCTCTGTGGGATCTCATCTGTGCCCCCAATGGGAAGCATAACCTGTGTTGAGCTGGTTTACATAAACATCATCAAAACCTCTAAGATCATGTATAAAAAGGGATACAACATTCTATGGTCAAGCACACACTAACATCCATAAAACTCATTACATAACTATACTGTACTTTTACATTACAATTTGATCATGTCCATTGCTAGCTATTACATAGGCATGACTTCTTTACTCTATCCGGACTCCCGTACTATATCCTGTACCTGTAAGCCTGGGGGAAAAGGGAGAGGGGTGAGCTAAAAGCCCAGTGAGTAGAGCTATTAAAACACATTAACACTATGCTCTATGAAATGCATCATAACACAAACAATTCACATAAGGGTTGGGTGAACTTGTCACCAAATAGTCCAAGTTAACTCTGTGCCAGGCCGTAGCATGGGGTCCTGGTCTTCCTGTCACACATACATTACTTACCATTTTCCAGGGCCTCCTCTGGGCTCCTGCTCTTCGAGTCCCATAACCGTGCTTTACTCTGTGCCAGGCCTGTAGACTGGGGCCTGGTCTTTCTTACTCTGTGCCAGGCCGTAGCATGGGGTCCTGGTCTTCCTGTCTTGGACTAATTGGGTCATCCAACATTCACCCACATCAACAACAATAGATGCAATGCGACATATTCGTGAAAACTAATGCAATCATCCTATTGCATAATCATGGTGCATGAAACATGATAAAGCATTTAATTTAAAAGATTAAGTTATAGTTCCACTCACCTCTGGCTGACTCTGACAATACCGAAGCAGCTGAACTCACTGCTGGGGTCCTCGGTTCCTCAGGTCCGAACCTACACAGGTGGACTCAAATGAGGGACCAAACATACCTGAACATAACTCTAAAATATTCCCCAAAAACCCCCTAAAACATCCTGAAAATATCACATAGAGATATGCATGAAATGGCTGCACAGGGCACTTTCGGCGGCACCTTCGGCGGCCGAAAATCCTGGACAGAGACGAAACTCAGGTAGGTTCGGCGGCACCTTCGGCGGCCGAAAGTCCCAGACAGAGACGAAAGTCTCTTTTCGGGGGCAACTTCGGCAGCCGAAAGGCCTGCCTCCCCAGCCATGTTCGGCGGCCGAAAGTGCCTTCGGCTGCCGAACCTGGTTTCTGCCAAAGGGCAGAAACTTGGCTCCTTTGTGCATTTCGCCTCCAAACCTTCCAAACATGCATATTTTTCAACCAAAGCATGCATACAAGTTCCTAGGGGCCTCAAACATGCATATACCCCATCTACAACACTTCAATCACACACAATCAAGCTACATTGTTCAAAAAGTCATCAAAACCCATAGGTTCAACATATGCCCTAACATGCATTCTATCCCTTAAAACTTCATAAAACTTGTTTAAATCATACATTGAGCTTAAGATCGGCTCTTACCTCTTGAAGATCGAGGGTTGAGGAGATCTAAACTTGGAGATGGGAGAAGTTCCAACTTTTGGTCTCCAAGCTCCAAAACTCGTTCTAAGCTCAAAGATCTTCAAAACCAAAGTTATAAACTTGTAAAGATCATGGAAAAAGGAAGGAAAAACTCAAGATTGGGGAAGGATGGCGGAATGCTCACCTTGGCCGAAATGGGGAGAAAAAGCTCGCCCATTTTCGGCTAAGGGACCCTTTTATAGGTGGCTGGCCAGGCCACGTTCGGGGGCCGAATGTGCCTCCGCATCCATGCAATGTTCGGCGGCCGAACCTGACTTTCGGCGGCCGAACCTTGACTTCCCTAACTCATGCTTTCGAGGGCCTAACGTGCCTCCAAAACGCATGCATGTTCGGCGGCCGAACTTGACTTTCGGCGGCCGAACCTGGGTTTTCCTCCAATGCTATTTTTATGCAAAAACTCATTCAATTTCATACTCAAAATCATAAAACACATTAAAACATTTTTATAAAAACATGATTCTACCCTTCTAGAGGTCTCCGACATCCGAGATTCCACCGGACGGTAGGAATTCCGATACCGGAGTCTAGCCGGGTATTACATTCTCCCCCCCTTAAGAACATTCGTCCCCGAATGTTCCTCAACTAACACATGCATAGCAAATAACATAACATACACTTAAAACACATAGAGACTAACCTTAAAAGAGATGAGGGTATTGCCGGAGCATAGACTCCCGTGTCTCCCAGGTGCATTCTTCCAGATTGTGGTGGTTCCAAAGGACCTTCACCATCGGGATTTCCTTGTTTCTTAGTTTTCTGATCTGGGTGTCTAGGATCCGTACTGGCTGCTCAACATAGGTTAGATCCTCTTGGATCTCCACATCAGGCTCACTAAGAACCTTGCCCGGATCTGACACGAACTTTCTCAACATCGAAACATGGAAAACCGGATGGATTCTTGCCATAGAAGCAGGTAAATCCAGCTTGTACGATACATTCCCAATCTTTTGCAAGACTTCGAAGGGTCCGATGTACCGCGGAGCCAGTTTACCCTTCTTCCCGAACCGAACCACTCCTTTCATTGGGGACACCTTGAGCAATACCAGATCCCCCTCCTGGAACTCTACTAGCCTTCTGCGGATGTCTGCATAGCTCTTCTGTCTACTTGCAGCTGTCTTGATTCTTTCTCTGATCATGGGCACCACCCTGCTGGTGATCTCTACTAGCTCGGGTCCTGCTAAGGACCTCTCTCCTACCTCTTCCCAGCAAACAGGTGATCTGCACTTCCTTCCATATAAAGCTTCATATGGAGCCATCCCGATGCTAGCATGATGACTGTTATTGTAGGCAAACTCCACCAAAGGTAGATGCTGCCTCCAAGAACCGCCAAAGTCCAGCACACACATTCTCAGCATATCTTCTATGGTCTGGATGGTCCTCTCTGACTGTCCGTCTGTCTGTGGATGGAAGGCAGTGCTGAAATCCAATCTAGTACCCATGGCATTCTGCAGACTCCGCCAAAACCTGGAGGTGAACTGGGGCCCTCTATCTGACACTATAGAAACAGGAACCCCATGCAGTCTGACTATCTCATCAACGTACACCTGTGCCAACTTGTCCACAGAATAGCCACTCCTGACAGGGATGAAGTGAGCAGATTTGGTGAGTCTGTCCACAATCACCCATATGGAGTCCAATCTGTTGGACGTCGCCGGTAACCCCACTACGAAGTCCATAGCTATATTCTCCCATTTCCACTCTGGAATAGGTAGCGGGTTAAGCATTCCAGCCGGCTTCTGATGTTCCAGCTTCACCCTCTGACATACTTCGCAGGCTGACACAAACTGTGCCACTTCTCTCTTCATAGCTGGCCACCAATAAACTTTCTTCAGATCCTGATACATTTTGGTGGCTCCGGGGTGAATGCTGTATCTTGCATTATGAGCCTCTCTCATAATGTCTCCTTTTAGCCCAATGTCATCTGGTACACACAATCGAATCCCATAGCGGAGGATCCCCCTATTGTCGAATCTGAACTCACTGTCCTTGCCTGACTGAACAGTTCTGGCAATCTTCACTAATTCTGGGTCCTCATGCTGTTTCTGAGCCACCTGCTCCAGAAACACGGGTGTCACTTTCATCTGAGCGACCAAGGCACCTGTACCAGATAACTCCATCTGTAGACCTTCCTCAATGAGCTTGTAAAACTCCTTCACCACTGGTCTCCTCTCTGCCGTGATGTGGGATAGACTGCCTAGTGACTTCCGGCTTAGGGCGTCTGCCACAACATTCGCCTTACCCGGATGATACTGAATCTTGCAATCATAGTCACTCAGCAACTCTACCCATCTCCTCTGTCTCAAATTCAAATCTCTTTGACTCAGGATGTATTGCAGGCTTTTATGATCGGTGAAGATCTCACATTTAACCCCATAGAGGTAATGCCTCCACATCTTGAGTGCAAAGATTACTGCTGCCATCTCAAGGTCATGTGTGGGGTAATTCAACTCATGCTTCTTCAGCTGCCTAGAAGCATAAGCAATCACCCTCTCATTCTGCATAAGCACACAACCCAGTCCCACACGGGACGCATCACAAAAGACTGTAAAGTCTTCATCACTAGCTGGCAGAGCTAAAACTGGTGCTGAAGTCAACCTCTTCTTGAGCTCTTCAAAACTCTCCTCGCACTGGTCGGTCCACAGGAACTTCTGATTCTTCCTGGTTAGTCTGGTTAGAGGAGCTGCTATCTTTGAGAAGTCCTGAACGAACCTCCTGTAGTAACCTGCCAAACCCAAGAAACTCCTGATCTCTGTTACTGAAGTGGGTCTAGGCCAGTTAGCCACAGTCTCTGTCTTCTTGGGGTCTACCTCAATCCCATTCTCTGACACTACATGCCCCAAGAACGAAATGCTCCTCAGCCAGAATTCACATTTAGAGAACTTGGCATACAAGCCATGTTCCCTCAAGGTCTGTAGAACCAACCTCAGATGATGGGCATGCTCCTCTGCACTCCTGGAATACACTAAGATATCATCTATGAAGACAATAACAAAGTGATCCAGGTACTGGCTAAACACTCTGTTCATGAGGTCCATGAATGCTGCAGGGGCGTTAGTTAACCCGAACGGCATTACAAGGAACTCAAAATGCCCATATCTGGTCCTGAAAGCCGTCTTTGAAACGTCCTCTTCCCTGATCCTCAACTGGTGGTACCCCGATCTCAGATCTATTTTGGAGAAACAACCCGCTCCTGCTAATTGGTCGAATAGATCGTCGATCCTTGGCAATGGGTACTTATTCTTGGTAGTGACTTTGTTCAACTGCCTGTAGTCGATACAAAGTCTAAGGGATCCATCCTTCTTTCTCACAAACAAAACCGGAGCACCCCAGGGTGAGGTACTCGGTCGGATGAAGCCCTTGTCTACCAGCTCCTGTAACTGCTCCTTCAGCTCTTTCAATTCTGCTGGCGCCATCCTGTAGGGAGGGATAGAGATCGGTCGGGTTCCAGGCATCAGTTCTATCTCGAACTCTATCTCCCTAGCAGGTGGTAAACCTGGCAGCTCGTCTGGGAACACATCTAAGAACTCTCTAACCACTGGCACCGAGGCGGGCTCTCTGACCTGACTATTAAGCTCTCTCACATGAGCCAAATACCCCTGACATCCCCTCCTAAGCAACCTACGAGCCTGAAGAGCTGAGATCATACCTCTAGGTGTACCCCTCCTGTCTCCTCTGAAGACGACCTCTGATCCATCCTGACCTCTGAACCTGACTACCTTGTCCCTGCAGTCCAAGGTAGCACCATGGGTAGATAACCAGTCCATCCCTAGAATGACGTCAAAATCTGTCAAATCTAGAACCACTAGGTCGGCGGACATGCATCTCCCCTCAACAAAAACTGGACTACACTGACAGACTGACTCTGCCACTGATGGATCACACTTGGGTCCACTGACCCAGAGAGGACACTCTAACCCAGAGATCATCAATCCCAACCTCTCTACGGCCCTCGGAGCAATAAAGGAATGAGATGCACCAGGGTCCATCAATGCATACACATCCGAACATCCAATGACGAGATTACCTGCCACCACGGTGTTGGATGCGTCTGCCTCCTGCTGTGTCATTGTGAAGATCCGTGCTGGGGCTGATGGACCTTCACCTCTGAAACCCGCTGAAGAAGAGGCTGCTCCTCTCCCTCTGCCTCTGCCACTGGCCTGAGTCATGGCTGGAGCTGCTGGCTGCGCTACACTGCCTGAAGCTGTCTGCTGGGACTGAGCCATCGGGGCCGCTCTTGGACAGTCTCGAGCCATATGCCCCTCCTGACCACATCTGAAGCAGGCGTTCGTCCCAAACCGACATACTCCCTTGTGTGGTCTACCACACCTCGCACAAACTACATTATCCGCACCAGAGCTTGAGCCACTTCCAAATCCCAGACTGGACTTAACCTTGTTCCAGAACTTATTCTTTTTACCCTTGGGTTTACCCCATCTCTTACTGCCTGAAGCTGCTGCACTAAGGGTAGAGGGATCTAACTTTCCCCCACCCGGAGTTTTAGAACCAGAAGCTTGTGCCACTGTCTGCTTAACTGTCCCCTGAATGATGGCACTAGCTTCCATTCTCCTAGCCATATCTACTATTGCGTGAAAACTCTCTCTATCTGCTGACTGTACCAAGGAGGAATACCTGGGATGGAGCTTCATGATATACCTCCTCGACTTCTTCTGGTCTGTGCTAAGGTCTTGCCCTGCAAATGGCAGCAACTCCATAAACCTGTCAGTATACTCGTCTACACTCATGTCATCAGTTTGCCTCAACTGCTCGAATTCTATCATCTTCAATTCCCTTGAACTATCAGGGAAAGCCCATCCTGCAAACTCGTTTGCAAACTCTTCCCAAGTCATGTTGTCCACTCTCGGGTTCACATAATTTTTGAACCACTCCCGTGCCTTTTTGCACTTAAGCGTGAACCCGGCCATCTGAATGGCTCTACTGTCATCCGCCCCTATTTCGTCTGTAATTGCCTTGACCCGCTCCAAGTACACGAACGGATCATCACCGGTTTCAAACTGGGGAGCACCCAGCTTCATATAGTCTGTCATCTTGACCTTGCTCCCACTGGCTGAGCTAGGTCTAGGAGGTTGAGCAACTGGGGCTGCTGGTTCTGCAGGTGGTGGAGGTGGTACAACATTTTCTGAGGTAGGGTTTGCTGGATTTGGATGGTAGGGTGGAGGTGGATACATTGGGTACTGAGAGTATGGTGGGTAGTATGGTGGGTATGGCATCTGTGTGGGATAAGGGGTGAAACTAGGGTAATCCGATGTACCTCCCATCGAATACCCGGGATGTTGTGAGAAATGTGGGTAGTGAGGTGGCTGTACAAATCCCGAGGCCTGAGTGCCTCCTTGGGATTCTCCCATCCCTTCTTCTGACATACTGACTCCCAAACTGCCATCCCTCCTCTGTTCTACGTCCATATCATCCCCCATATCCTCTGACGCTCCTCCCTGAACTGTTCCTCTGACTGATCTGCTTCTACCCAGATCCAGAGACCTTCTAGGGTCTCTTGTTACTCTGTCCCTGTTGGACCTGCTAGACATTGCCCTAGGCAATGCTGGAGGACGGGCGCTCATGCCCTCATCCTCAGGTGGTACTCCAGTCAATCTTGCTGATCGACGAGTTCCTCTCATCCTGTTTTCTGAAAAACAGTGCACATCACAAGCAACATTAGCATCATATGGTTCATGTGGGCACACATGAACCCTCATCACATACATCACATATCATAGCATATCATTAATGCACATGCATATTATCATGGCATTTCACATCATCATGCAAGACAGGACTCCACATCCTATCCTAGTGGACATGATCTTCTCCTATTGTGCTTGACCTTCTATAACCTCTATGAGCCCGACACTCTAGGTCCGACCGTATGAACCTGGGGCTCTGATACCATTCTGTAACGACCCGAAAATCGGACCGCTACCGGCGCTAGGATCCGGGTCGACTTAAGGCCGCCGGGACCCGTAGCAAGCCTGACATATAACCTGTAAACCTGTATAATCCCATACATGATCAACCACAAGCATAAAAATTAAAACTTTTCTTTCCATGAATATCAACCAAACTCAACCTGTGCATAAACATAAACATAACTTTGATCCCTCTGTGGGATCTCATCTGTGCCCCCAATGGGAAGCATAACCTGTGTTGAGCTGGTTTACATAAACATCATCAAAACCTCTAAGATCATGTATAAAAAGGGATACAACATTCTATGGTCAAGCACACACTAACATCCATAAAACTCATTACATAACTATACTGTACTTTTACATTACAATTTGATCATGTCCATTGCTAGCTATTACATAGGCATGACTTCTTTACTCTATCCGGACTCCCGTACTATATCCTGTACCTGTAAGCCTGGGGGAAAAGGGAGAGGGGTGAGCTAAAAGCCCAGTGAGTAGAGCTATTAAAACACATTAACACTATGCTCTATGAAATGCATCATAACACAAACAATTCACATAAGGGTTGGGTGAACTTGTCACCAAATAGTCCAAGTTAACTCTGTGCCAGGCCGTAGCATGGGGTCCTGGTCTTCCTGTCACACATACATTACTTACCATTTTCCAGGGCCTCCTCTGGGCTCCTGCTCTTCGAGTCCCATAACCGTGCTTTACTCTGTGCCAGGCCTGTAGACTGGGGCCTGGTCTTTCTTACTCTGTGCCAGGCCGTAGCATGGGGTCCTGGTCTTCCTGTCTTGGACTAATTGGGTCATCCAACATTCACCCACATCAACAACAATAGATGCAATGCGACATATTCGTGAAAACTAATGCAATCATCCTATTGCATAATCATGGTGCATGAAACATGATAAAGCATTTAATTTAAAAGATTAAGTTATAGTTCCACTCACCTCTGGCTGACTCTGACAATACCGAAGCAGCTGAACTCACTGCTGGGGTCCTCGGTTCCTCGGGTCCGAACCTACACAGGTGGACTCAAATGAGGGACCAAACATACCTGAACATAACTCTAAAATATTCCCCAAAAACCCCCTAAAACATCCTGAAAATATCACATAGAGATATGCATGAAATGGCTGCACAGGGCACTTTCGGCGGCACCTTCGGCGGCCGAAAATCCTGGACAGAGACGAAACTCAGGTAGGTTCGGCGGCACCTTCGGCGGCCGAAAGTCCCAGACAGAGACGAAAGTCTCTTTTCGGGGGCAACTTCGGCAGCCGAAAGGCCTGCCTCCCCAGCCATGTTCGGCGGCCGAAAGTGCCTTCGGCTGCCGAACCTGGTTTCTGCCAAAGGGCAGAAACTTGGCTCCTTTGTGCATTTCGCCTCCAAACCTTCCAAACATGCATATTTTTCAACCAAAGCATGCATACAAGTTCCTAGGGGCCTCAAACATGCATATACCCCATCTACAACACTTCAATCACACACAATCAAGCTACATTGTTCAAAAAGTCATCAAAACCCATAGGTTCAACATATGCCCTAACATGCATTCTATCCCTTAAAACTTCATAAAACTTGTTTAAATCATACATTGAGCTTAAGATCGGCTCTTACCTCTTGAAGATCGAGGGTTGAGGAGATCTAAACTTGGAGATGGGAGAAGTTCCAACTTTTGGTCTCCAAGCTCCAAAACTCGTTCTAAGCTCAAAGATCTTCAAAACCAAAGTTATAAACTTGTAAAGATCATGGAAAAAGGAAGGAAAAACTCAAGATTGGGGAAGGATGGCGGAATGCTCACCTTGGCCGAAATGGGGAGAAAAAGCTCGCCCATTTTCGGCTAAGGGACCCTTTTATAGGTGGCTGGCCAGGCCACGTTCGGGGGCCGAATGTGCCTCCGCATCCATGCAATGTTCGGCGGCCGAACCTGACTTTCGGCGGCCGAACCTTGACTTCCCTAACTCATGCTTTCGAGGGCCTAACGTGCCTCCAAAACGCATGCATGTTCGGCGGCCGAACTTGACTTTCGGCGGCCGAACCTGGGTTTTCCTCCAATGCTATTTTTATGCAAAAACTCATTCAATTTCATACTCAAAATCATAAAACACATTAAAACATTTTTATAAAAACATGATTCTACCCTTCTAGAGGTCTCCGACATCCGAGATTCCACCGGACGGTAGGAATTCCGATACCGGAGTCTAGCCGGGTATTACACTATGAGTATGCCATCCTTGAGCCAAAACAAGTATTTTATCTTGTTTATAGATGACTTGACTAGAATGACTTGGGTGTATTTTCTGAGTAGCAAGAGTCAAGTTTTTAATGTGTTTAAGAAATTCAAAACTTTAGTTGAAAAGCAAAGTGGCCGTGCCCTTAAAACTTTGAGGCCCGATAACGGTAAAGAGTATACCTCAAAAGAATTTGACGAATTCTGTGAAGATGTTGGTATTCAACATCAACTTTCAGTTCCTTATTCACTTTAACGGAATGAAATTTCTGAAAGGAAGAACAGAATAATTTTTGAGATGGTCAAATGTATATTGAAAGAGAAAAAGCTACCAAAGACGTTTGGGGCTGAAGCTATTTATACAACTGTGTATTTGTTGAATAGACTTCCTACTAGAGTACTGGAAGGGAAAACTCCAGTTGAAGTATGATTTGGGTCAAAGCCTTCTACAAGCTACTTGAAGGTCTTTGGATCAGTTTGCTACATGCTTATTTCTAATGTCAAGAGGGTGAAGCTGGATGATAAAGCTGATTTGGTTATTTTTCTAGGCTATGCAACTTCATCAAAGTTTATAAGATCTACAATGTGAAAACCAAGAAAGTGGTTGTTAGTAGAGATGTGAAGTTTGATGAAGGAGTCTATTGGAACTTTGAGAAAGAGCAGATTATTAGAGCAGCAAACTCTTTGCAGCCAAAAATTATTTCTGGAAGCTCTAGCAATGAAGATTCAGAATCTGAAAATGAGTCTAATTCTGATTCAGAATATGAAAAGGAGTTTAATTTTGATAATAAAGCACGTGCTCCTAAATTCAAGTCTCTTTCTGAGATTTATGAGAGGTGTAATGTGGCAGTAGCATAACCAAGCTGATATGAAGAGGCTTCTTAAGCTAAATAATGGCAGCATGCCATGAAAGAAGAAATTGCAGCAATTGAGAAGAATAGAACCTGGAAATTGACTTTCAAACCAAAGGGCAGAAATGCAATTGCTGTGAAGTGGGTTTATAGAATTAAAGTAAATCTAGATGTCTCTATCTTCAAGTACAAAGCTAGGCTTATTGTGAAGGCTTATGCTCAGCAACCAGGGGTGGATTATGGAGATACTTTTGCTCTAGTTGCTAAGTATGACACTATCAGATTATTGTTGTCTTTGGCAACCCAAAATGAATGGCAAGTGTTTCACTTGGATGTCAAATCTACATTCTTGAATAATTTGCTGAATGAGGAGATTTATGTGCAGCAACCTAAAGGATTTGAAGTAGAGGGTCAAGAAGACAAAGTATACAAGCTCAAAAAGACTCTTTACGGCCTAAAACAAGCTCAAAGAGCTTAGTATGTAAGGATTGACTCATATCTGATCCAAAATGGATTCAGTAGGAGTGAGAATGAGCCAACCTTGTATGTGAACAACATTGGAGATGAATCTCAGTTGATTGTGTCACTTTATGTCGACGATATGTTAGTGACTGGTGAAGATTCTCGATTATTGGATGATTTTAAGCTGAGAATGCAATCTGAATTTAAAATTTTAGATTTGGAAATTATGAGCTATTTTCTTGGGCTAGAAATTGAGCAAGGTACTGATGGTATCTTTGTGTCTTAAAGGAAATATGATCTTAAAATGCTGAAAAGTTCAATTTGGATCATTACAAGTTTGTGGTTGTTCCTCTTGTTGTGAATGAGAAATGTAGCAAGGATGATAGAGTTGAACCAGCAGATACTTCACTGTACAGAAGTTTGGTTAGTAGTTTGCTATATTTGACTGCTTCCAGGCCAGATTTAATGTATTTAGCAAGCTTGTTGTCTAGATTCATACATTCTCCTAGTCAATTACATTTTGTTACGGGTAAAAGGGTGCTGAGATACTTGAAGGGTACTGCTGAATTTGGCTTATGGTTTCAAAGAGGAAAAACTATCAAACTTGAAGGTTGTGCGGACAGTGAATGGGCTGGAAGTGTTGATGATTCAAAGAGCACTTTGAGCTATATTTTTTTCTTGGTTCGGGTCCTTACTCGTGGAATTCAAGAAAGCAATAGGTAGTTGCTCAATCTACTGCTGAGGCTAAATATATTTCAGCTGCTGGTGTTGCAAATCAATCAATTTGGCTTAGAAAGCTACTGAAGGATTTGGAAATTGAGCAATATGAACCTATGGTTATATGGTGTGGTAATAAATCAGCCATTGCCATTGCAAATAATTCAGTTCAGCATGGGAGAACTAAGCACATCAAGATGAAACTTCATTTCTTAAAGGAAGCAGAGAAGAATTCAGAGATCAAGCTGCTACATTGCAAGTTTGATGAACAACTTGCTGATATACTTACAAAGGCATTGTCTAAAAACAAGTTTGAAGAATTAAGAAAGAAGCTTAGAGTATCAAAGAAAAATTCCAAGGAGGAGTTTTGACTGATGAGACTTTTCCTAGATACTTAGATTACTTAAGTCTTAGTTAATGTTTTGATTAAAGACACTTTTTGCTGTAGATGTAGTGATGAAAAAGATTAGGTAGCTGATTATAGTACAAATCACCATACTTTAGCCATGCTTTCTTATTTTACTTATGAGAGTTACTAATCTCTCTTGTAATCTGTGTAATCAGCCTCATTTTGTCTATATAATCAATGAATGATCATCTCTCAGTAGAGAAGGAGAGAGCTAGAGAAGTTTCTTAGATGCTCTGTTTTCTCACTCAGTTCGTCATTGATTTTAGATATCTATTTTCAGTTCTAAATATCTAATCTTAGTATTTAGTTATCTATTCTATGCTCCATCTCCCAACAAAAACAACTATAATATTAGCCTCATTTAGGTTATTCTTGGAGCCCATGCATCCAAACTAAATTGTAGTCCAGTGGAATTTCTCCAAAATGAAGATACCAAAAAGCTCATGCGTCTCTAAAATTTTTTCAATGTCAGAAAATTAAGAAATGGGCGTCCAAACAAAGCTCTCAACAAGTATGATATGTTAGAAAATCCAAAGATTACTGCAATCCAAAACACATAGCGGAAAAAGAATCTATGTTTCCTTATCAGGATCTGAGTATTTCATTTATTTTGAAAGGAATGATAAGAGACTAACCTGTTAGACTCGACGAGAATATACAGTTCCAGACTGATGATACTGCTTTTGAAACGAACACCCTCAATGGTATCCACACGAACGTCTTTTAACCTTCTAGTGTGCTAGTTCTCTCAAAAATGGATAAGCTATGTGCTCCCCAATTTGCAACTCAAAAACAATTTCTCCAAAATGTTACTCCCACAATTCGCAGAAAAAGTTTTTATTTATTTTTTTAGTCTTTTATTTTCCACACTTCTTTTCGTAAAAGAGTTGTGTTCATAACCAACTATCACAATCTCGCAGATACTCAAATATCTTATGTGATAGTTTGTTTTGAAAAGGAAACCGAAAAATCTTTTATCCGTAACAGTTACAGATAGACTGCAAACTTTTTAAATATTATTATCTTATAATAATAAATAATTAATATTATTAATAATAATATCTTTATTATTATTAATTATACTAATGAGCTTTTAGCTCATTAATATGACATAGCACATGAATGGCGTTCTTTTGTGTGTGACCCAATAAGCTCACATTAATTGAGAATAGGCCCAGTCCCATAAGGCTCATAAATCATAAGCGGCATCTAGCAAGACACTATGATTATCCAACTAATATGAGGATCGATAGTCCGATAAAGACTAATAAATAGAACATGTATTAATCCCTTTGTCACATGATATCTAGTTTGAACATAAATCATGGTCAATGTCAAACTTATACTATCCAAACTTGTGATTTTGCGATCTCTAAGTAGACTGATAAAACCAAATGCTATTGATCATACTATCAAATCATTTGAGCACGGCCATCCATTTCTCAATCTCACTTATCGAGGGGCCCATAGGATATCTCTCCAAAAAGATGGACAAATTCTATCTTGATTGTTCAATATCCTCTACATAATTTCTATTATACTCGATCATACCCTTTATGATTATCCGATTAAAGACAATATTTGATTATGTCAAAACATAACAGTTCTTATGTTGAAAACTATGACAATCTCAAGTTAAAAGATTAAGACAAAACTACTTTGAGATTCACTTATGACAATAACCCATGTAGTGATCTCAATGCGAGTTCATCCAATACTTTGCTCTCTAACAAGTATCTATGATTATTGAATTATATCAACATATACATAATCATCTCATTATTATCGATCAATAATCATACTAGTTATATCTTGTAATACCCGGCTAGACTCCGGTATCGGAATTCCTACCGTCCGGTGGAATCTCGGATGTCGGAAGCCTCTAGTGGGGTAGGAATATGTTTTCATAAAATGTTTTGATGTATTTGATGCTTTTAAGTAAAAAGAAAAATGAGTTTTTGTATGAAAATAACCTTGGAGGAAAATCCAGGTTCGGCCGCCGAACATGTAGGCATTTCGGGTGTGCCTTAGGCCCCCGAAGGCATAAGTGAGCGAAGCCCAGGTTCGGCCGCCGAACCTCAAGTTCGTCCCCCGAACATGGCATGCATGCAGAGGCACGTTCGGCCCCTGAACGTGGCCTGGCCAGCCACTATAAAAGGGTCCCTTAGCAGAAATGGGCGAGCTTTTCTCCCCATTCTCGGCCAAGGTGAGCTCTCCACCGTCCCTGTAATATCCGGCTAGACTCCGGTATCGGAATTCCTACCGTCCGGTGGAATCTCGGATGTCAGAAGCCTCTAGTAGGGTAGAAACATGTTTTCATAAAATGTTTTAAGGTATTTCATGGTTTAAGTATGAAAATTTAATGAGTTTTTGCATGAAAAGTCTTTGGAGGAAAACCCAGGTTCGGCCGCCGAAAGTCAAGTTCGGCCGCCGAACATGCATGCGTTTTGGAGGCACGTTAGGCCCCCGAAAGCATGAGTGAGGGAAGTCCAGGTTCGGCCGCCGAAAGTCAAGTTCGGCCGCCGAACATGGCATGCATGCGGAGGCACTTGTGGCCCCCGAACGTGGCCTGGCCAGCCACCTATAAAAGGGTCGCTTAGCCGAAATGGGCGAGCTTTCTCCCATTTTCGGCCATAGCTAGCTTCCGACCTCCCTCTCCCCAGATCTTGTGTTCTTTCTCCAAATCTCCTCCATTTTTCTTGAGTTTTCACCTCTCATTGCAAGTTTTAAGCTTTTAAGACAAGTTTTGGAGCTTTGGGAACTTAGGAGCTCATTTGCTTGGATCTCCGAGTTTAGGTTGTCTTCCTCTCAATCTTCAAGAGGTAAGGGCCGATCTTAAGCTCCTTATGTGTTTTAAGTAAAGTTTTATGAGTTCTTTGGGTAGAAATGCATGTTAGGAAATATGTTGAGTTATGGGTTAATATTGATGTTTTGAGCAATGTGTGTTGATTGTATGTGTTTGAAGTGTTGTAGTTGGGGTATTTGATTGTTTGAGACCCCTAGGAACTTGTATGCATGTTTTAGTTGAGCTATATGCATGATTTGAGGTTTTGGGAGGCAAGAGGCTCATGTGAGCCGAGTTTCTGCCCTTTTGGGAGAAACCAAGTTCGGCAGCCGAAGGAACTTTCGGCCGCCGAACCCCCCTTGTGGAGGCAGCATTCGGCTGCCGAAGCTTGCCCCCGAAAGAAGACTTTCGGATCTGTCTGGGACTTTCGGCCGCCGAAGGTGCCGCCGAAAGTGCCCTGTCCAGCCATTTCTTGCATGTTTTTATGTAATTATTCCATGATGTTTTAGGGGGTTTTTGGGGAGTATATTAGAGTTATGTTTATGTATGTTTGGTCCCTCATTGGAGTCTACCTGTGTAGGTTCGGACCCGAGGAACCGAGGACCCCAGCAGTGAGCCAGCTGCTACAGAGTTTGTCAGAGCTAACCAGAGGTGAGTGGAATAAACCTTAAGTTTTAAAATAAATGAAATATGAATTTTGAGCATGATCCATGCATCATGAATGCCATGAGATATAGTAGGTTGTTTGCATTAGTATTCACGAATATGTTGCATTGCATTTATGATGTTGATGTGGATTGGTCATTGGATGATCCTTTAGTCCTCATATGATATGATGATGTTATGGCATGATATGGTATGGAAGTCCAGGTTGTACCCATTCTACGTCCTTGGCACGATGTAAGAGGAAGTCCAGGTTGTACCCATTCTACGTCCCTGGCACAGTTGGACTGTATGATATGTTATGTTAAGAGAAAGACCGGTTGTACCCATTCTACGTCCCGGCACAGTTGGACTATGTAGAGGACTATTGGTGACAATACCATCCGAGATGTGATTAGTTGTGATGTGTTGCATTACATAATATCATTAAATTTTAATATATGATTTCACTATTCTGCTCACTAGGCTTTGTAGCTCACCCCTCTCCCCTAACCCCAGATGTGCAGGTACAGGGTAGACCAGGAGGTTAGCCAGAGTTTTGAAGTATGTCTATGTAATAGTTAGATTGTGGACATGACAATTGTACTATGATGTAATGTAAGAGATTTCAGTATGTTATGTAATGAGGTACATTGAGGTTATAGATGTGCTTGACCCTATGAGTATTGTTATCCCTTTTTGATACATGATCTATAGAAATATTTTATAATGTTCATGAAAGCCAACTCATCTCATGTTGTATCGCCCGTTGGGGCATTGATGAGATCCCACAGAGGGATCATGATTATGATCATGACTATGTACATGTATGTTCAGGTTGAGTTGGATGATGAAAGAAAAGTTTAAATTTTTATGTATGTTGTTGATCATGTATGGGATTATACAGGTTTACAGGTTATGTCAAGCTTGCTACGGGTCCCGGCGGCCTTAAGCCGATCTGGATCCTAGCGCCGGTAGCGGTCTGATTTTCGGGTCGTTACAGAATGGTATCAGAGCCCTAGGTTCATAGGATCGGACCTAGAGTGTCGGGCTCATAGATGTTATAGAAGGTCAAGCACAATAGGAAGATCATGTCCACTAGGATAGGATGTTGAGTCCTGTCTTGTATGATGATGTGAAATGCCATGATTATATACATGTGCATTGATGCTATGATATGAATGATATGATGTATATGTGATGAAGGTTCATGTGTGCCCACATGAACCATGTGATGCTAATGTTTGTGTGATGTGTACCGTTTTTCAGAAAACAGGATGAGAGGAACTCGTCGATCTGCACGATTGACTGGAGTGCCACCTGAGGATGAGGGCACGAGCGCTCGTCCTCCTACATTGCCTAGGGCAATGTCTTGTAGAGCCAACAGAGAAAGGGTGTCAAGGGACCCTAGAAGGTCTTTTGATGTTAGCAGAAGGGGGACAGATAGAGGAGGAAGTTCTTCAGGAGTGAGGGAGGTTATGGAAGAGGATTAGAGGAGGGATGGGAACCTAGATGTGAGCATGTAGGAAGAAGGGACAGGGGAGTCTCAGGGAGGCGTTCAGGCCTCGGGGTATGGTTTTCCACCCCATTATCCACCCTTCCCACAGAGTTCAGGGTATCCGATGGGAGGTACCTCGGATTACTCCAGCTTTAACCCCTACCCTACCTACATGCCTTATCCACCTTTCTATCCACCTTACACACAGTACCCAGCTTATCCACCCTCACCTTTCTATCCAAACCTGGCAAACCCCACCTCGGGGAATGCTGCACCTCCACCTCCACCACCTACAGAACCAGCAGCCCCAGTTACTCAACCTCCTAGACCTAGCTCAGTCGATGGGAGCAAAGTGAAAATGACAGATTACCTCAAGCTAGATGCTCCCAAATACAAGTCAGGGGATGACCCCTTTGAGTATCTGAGAGTGGTGAAGACAATAACTGATGAGCTAGGGGCAAGTGATAGCAGGGCCATTCAGATGGCAGGGTTCACTTTAAAGTGCAAGAAGGCACGGGAATGGTTCAAGTGTTATGTGGACCCGAGACTAGACGGTATGACATGGGAAGAATTTGCGAATGAGTTCGCTGGATGGGCTTTTCCAGACAGTTCCAGAGAACTGAAGATGATTGAGTTTGAGCAACTGAGGCAGTCAGAGCACATGGGTGTAGAGGAGTTCACGGATAAATTCTTGGAGCTATTGCCTTTTTCAGGGCAAGCTCTAGATACAGATACGAAGAAAGCCAAGAGATATGTTATGAAGCTGCATTCTAGGTACTCCTCGTTGATTCAGTCAGCTGAGAGAGAAAGTTTCCACACTGTGGTGGATATGGCTCGAAGAATGGAGGCAAGTGCTATAGTTGAGGGGTCAGTGAAGCAGTCAGTGACCCAGTCTTTAGGGGTTAAGACCCCAGGCAGAGGAGGACCAGGTTTCTCTTCTCAGAGCTCAGGTAAGAAGAGGTGGGATAACACCACCAGGAAGCCGAAGAAGAATAAGTTTTGGAACAAGTTGAAATCCGGTCTGGGATTTGGCGGTGGCTCGAGCTCAGGCTCAGATGGTACAGAATATCAGAGATGTGGAAGACCGCACAGGGGAGTGTGTCGAGCTGGGACCAATACATGTTTCAGATGTGGACAGGAGGGACACATAGCTCGGGAGTGTCCTAGAGCGCCTTTTATGGGCCAGCCCCAGCAGACAGCTTCTGGTAGTGTGGCACAGCCAGCAGTTCCAGCCACAACTCAGGGCAGTGGCAGAGGTAGAGGGAGAGGGGTAGCCTCTTCTTCTGGTTCCCGAGGTGAAGGTCCATCAGCTCCAGCCAGGATCTTCACCATGACACAGCAGGAGGCTAACACATCCAACACCGTGGTGTCAGGTAATCTCATCATTGGGTGTTCTGATGTGTATGCATTAATGGACCCGGGTGCATCTCATTCATTTATTGCTCCGAGAGCCGTTGAGAGGTTGGGTCTGATAGTCTCTGGGTTAGAGTGTCCCCTATGGGTCAGTGGACCTAAGTGTGACCCGTCAGTGGCAGTGTCAGTCTGCCAGTACAGTCCAGTTTTTGTTGAGGGAAGATGCCTCTCCGCCGACCTTGTGATTCTAGATTTGACAGACTTTGACGTCATTCTAGGGATGGATTGGCTATCTACTCATGGTGCTACCTTGGACTGCAGAGACAAGGTAGTCAGGTTCAGAGATCAGAACGGGTCAGAGGTCGTCTTCAGAGGAGACAAGAGGGGCACACCTAGAGGTCTAATATCAGCTCTTCAGGCTCGTAAGTTGCTTAGGAAGGGATGTCAGGGGTACTTAGCTCATGTGAGAGAGCTAGACAGTCAGGTCAGGGAGCCGGCCTCGGTGCCAGTTGTCAGAGAGTTTCAGGATGTTTTCCCGGATGAGCTTCCAGGTTTACCACCTGCTAGGGAGATAGAGTTCGAGATAGAGTTGGTGCCTGGAACTAGACCGATCTCTATCCCTCCCTACAGGATGGCCCCAGCCGAGTTAAAGGAGTTGAAAGAGCAGTTGCAAGAGCTGGTAGAAAAGGGTTTCATCCGACAGAGTACCTCACCTTGGGGTGCTCCGATCTTGTTTGTGAGGAAGAAGGATGGATCCCTTAGACTTTGTATCGACTACAGGCAGTTGAACAAAGTCACTACCAAGAATAGGTACCCTCTGCCAAGGATCGATGATCTATTCGACCAGCTATCAGGAGCGGGTTGTTTCTCCAAAATAGATCTAAGATCGGGGTACCATCAGCTAAGGATAAGGGATGAAGATGTGCCGAAGACAGCTTTCAAGACCAGATATGGGCATTTTGAGTTCCTTGTGATGCCGTTCGGGTTAACTAACGCCCCTGCAGCATTCATGGATCTCATGAACAGAGTGTTTAGCCAGTACCTGGATCACTTCGTTATTGTCTTCATAGATGATATCTTGGTGTATTCCAGGAATGCAGAGGACATGCCCATCATATGCGGTTGGTCTTGCAGACCTTGAGGGAACATGGCTTGTATGCCAAGTTCTCTAAATGTGAGTTCTGGCTGAGGAGCATTTCGTTCTTGGGGCATGTAGTGTCAGAGAATGGGATAGAGGTAGACCCCAAGAAGACAGAAACTGTGGCTAACTGGCCTAGACCCACTTCAGTGACGGAGATCAGGAGTTTCTTGGGTTTGGCAGGTTACTACAGGAGGTTCGTTCAGGACTTCTCGAAGATAGCAGCTCCTCTGACCGGACTAACCAGGAAGAATCAGAAATTTCTGTGGACCGACCAGTGCGAAGAGAGTTTTGAAGAGCTTAAGAAGAGGTTGACTTCAGCACCAGTTTTTGCTCTGCCATCTAGTGATGAGGACTTTACGGTCTTTTGTGATGCATCCCGTGTGGGACTGGGTTGTGTACTAATGCAGAAGGAGAGGGTGATCACTTATGCTTCTAGGCAGCTGAAGAAGCACGAGTTGAATTACCCCACACATGACCTGGAGATGGCAGCAGTAATCTTTGCACTCAAGATGTGGAGGCACTACCTCTACGGGGTAAAATGTGAGATCTTCACAGATCATAAAAGCCTGCAGTACATCCTGAGTCAAAGAGACTTGAACTTGAGACAGAGGAGATGGGTGGAGCTGCTAAGTGACTATGATTGCAAGATTCAGTATCACCCGGGTAAGGCGAATGTCGTGGCAGATGCCCTAAGCCAGAAGTCACTAGGCAGTTTATCCCACATATCGGCAGAGAGGAGGCCAGTGGTGAAGGAGTTCTACAAGCTTATTGAGGAAGGTCTACAGATGGAGTTGTCTGGTACAGGTGCCTTGGTGGCCCAGATGAGAGTAGCACCCGTGTTTCTGGAGCAGGTGGCTCAGAAACAGCATGAGGACCCGGAGTTAGTGAAGATTGCCAGGACTGTTCAGTCAGGCAATGGTAATGAGTTCAGATTCGACAGCAAGGGGATCCTCCGCTATGGGAGCAGACTATGTGTACCAGATGACATAGGACTAAAAGGAGACATTATGAGAGAGGCTCATAATGCAAGATACAGCGTTCACCCCGGGGCCACCAAGATGTATCAAGATCTAAAGAAGGTTTATTGGTGGCCAGCTATGAAGAAAGAAGTGGCACAGTTCGTGTCAGCCTGTGAAGTGTGTTAGAGGGTGAAGCTGGAACATCAGAAGCCGGCTGGAATGCTTAACCCACTACCTATTCCAGAATGGAAATGGGAAAATATAGCTATGGACTTCGTAGTGGGGTTACCGGCGGCGTCCAACAGAGTGGACTCCATATGGGTGATTGTGGACAGACTCACCAAATCTGCTCACTTCATTCCTATCAAGAGTGGCTACTCTATGGACAAGTTGGCGCAGGTATATGTGGATGAGATCGTCAGGCTGCATGGGGTTCCTGTTTCGATAGTGTCTGATAGAGGGCCCCAGTTCACCTCCAATTTTGGCGGAGTCTGCAGAATGCCATGGGTACTAGGTTGGATTTCAGTACTGCCTTCCACCCCCAGACTGACAGACAGTCAGAGAGGACCATCCAGACCATAGAGGATATGCTAAGAATGTGTGTGCTGGACTTTGGCGGTTCTTGGAGGCAGCATCTACCTTTGGTGGAGTTTGCCTACAACAACAGCCATCATGCTAGCATCGGGATGGCTCCATATGAAGCTTTATATGGAAGGAAGTGCAGATCACCTGTTTGCTGGGAAGTGGTTGGAGAAAAGGCCTTGGCAGGGTCTGAGCTAGTAGAGATCACCAGCAGGGTGGTACCCATAATCAGAGAGAGAATCAAAACTGCTGCAAGCAGACAGAAGAGTTATGCAGACGTCCGCAGAAGACAGTTAGAGTTTCAGGAGGGGGATTTGGTATTGCTCAAGGTGTCTCCTATGAAAGGAGTGGTTCACTTTGGGAAGAAAGGTAAACTAGCCCCACGATACATCGGACCCTTTGAAATCTTGCAAAAGATTGGGAATGTGTCGTACAAGCTGGATTTACCTGCTTCAATGGAAAGAATCCATCCGGTTTTCCATGTTTCCATGTTGAGGAAGTTTGTGTCAGATCCGAGCAAGGTTCTTAGTGAGCCTGATGTGGAGGTCCAAGAGGATCTCACCTATGTTGAACAGCCAGTACGGATCATAGACACCCAGATCAGAAAGTTAAGAAACAAGGAAATCCCGATGGTGAAAGTCCTGTGGAACCACCACAACTTGGAAGAATGCACTTGGGAGACACGGGAGTTTATGCTTCAGCAGTACCCTCATCTCTTTTAAGGTTAGATCTCTTTGTGTTTATGTGCTATGTGTGTATGTTGTGTTTTATGCCATGCTGTGTGTGCTAGTTGAGGTACATTCGGGGACGAATGTTCTTAAGGGGGGGAGAATGTAATACCCGGCTAGACTCCGGTATCGGAATTCCTACCGTCCGGTGGAATCTCGGATGTCGGAAGCCTCTAGTAGGGTAGAAACATGTTTTCATAAAATGTTTTAAGGTATTTCATGGTTTAAGTATGAAAATTTAATGAGTTTTTGCATGAAAAGTCTTTGGAGGAAAACCCAGGTTCGGCCGCCGAAAGTCAAGTTCGGCCGCCGAAAGTCAAGTTCGGCCGCCGAACATGCAAGCGTTTTGGAGGCACATTAGGCCCCCGAAAGCATGAGTGAGGGAAGTCCAAGTTCGGCCGCCGAAAGTCAAGTTCGGCCGCCGAACATGGCATGCATGCGGAGGCACTTTCGGCCCCCGAACTTGGCCTGGCCAGCCACCTATAAAAGGGTCGCTTAGCCGAAATGGGCGAGCTTTCTCCCATTTTCGGCCATAGCTAGCTTCCGACCTCCCTCTCCCCAGATCTTGTGTTCTTTCTCCAAATCTCCTCCATTTTTCTTGAGTTTTCACCTCTCATTGCAAGTTTTAAGCTTTTAAGACAAGTTTTGGAGCTTTGGGAACTTAGGAGCTCATTTGCTTGGATCTCCGAGTTTAGGTTGTCTTCCTCTCAATCTTCAAGAGGTAAGGGCCGATCTTAAGCTCCTTATGTGTTTTAAGTAAAGTTTTATGAGTTCTTTGGGTAGAAATGCATGTTAGGAAATATGTTGAGTTATGGGTTAATATTGATGTTTTGAGCAATGTGTGTTGGCTGTATGTGTTTGAAGTTTTGTAGTTGGGGTATTTGATTGTTTGAGACCCCTAGGAACTTGTATGCATGTTTTAGTTGAGCTATATGCATGATTTGAGGTTTTGGGAGGCAAGAGGCTCATGTGAGCCGAGTTTCTGCCCTTTTGGGAGAAACCAGGTTCGGCAGCCGAAGGAACTTTCGGCCGCCGAACCCCCCTTGTGGAGGCAGCATTCGGCTGCCGAAGCTTGCCCCCGAAAGAAGACTTTCGGATCTGTCTGGGACTTTCGGCCGCCGAAGGTGCCGCCGAAAGTGCCCTGTCCAGCCATTTCTTGCATGTTTTTATGTAATTATTCCATGATGTTTTAGGGGGTTTTTGGGGAGTATATTAGAGTTATATTTATGTATGTTTGGTCCCTCATTGGAGTCCACCTGTGTAGGTTCGGACCCGAGGAACCGAGGACCCCAGCAGTGAGCCAGCTGCTACAGAGTTTGTCAGAGCTATCCAGAGGTGAGTGGAATAAACCTTAAGTTTTAAAATAAATGAAATATGAATTTTGAGCATGATCCATGCATCATGAATGCCATGAGATATAGTAGATTGTTTGCATTAGTATTCACGAATATGTTGCATTGCATTTATGATGTTGATGTGGATTGATCATTGGATGATCCTTTAGTCCTCATATGATATGATGATGTTATGGCATGATATGGTATGGAAGTCCAGGTTGTACCCATTCTACGTCCTTGGCACGATGTAAGAGGAAGTCCAGGTTGTACCCATTCTACGTCCCTGGCACAGTTGGACTGTATGATATGTTATGTTAAGAGAAAGACCGGTTGTACCCATTCTACGTCCCGGCACAGTTGGACTATGTAGAGGACTATTGGTGACAATACCATCCGAGATGTGATTAGTTGTGATGTGTTGCATTACATAATAGCATGAAATTTTAATATATGATTTCACTATTCTGCTCACTAGGCTTTGTAGCTCACCCCTCTCCCCTAACCCCAGATGTGCAGGTACAGGGTAGACCAGGAGGTTAGCCAGAGTTTTGAAGTATGTCTATGTAATAGTTAGATTGTGGACATGACAATTGTACTATGATGTAATGTAAGAGATTTCAGTATGTTATGTAATGAGGTACATTGAGGTTATAGATGTGCTTGACCCTATGAGTATTGTTATCCCTTTTGATACATGATCTATAGAAATGTTTTATAATGTTCATGAAAGCCAACTCATCTCATGTTGTATCGCCCATTGGGGCATTGATGAGATCCCACAGAGGGATCATGATTATGATCATGACTATGTACATGTATGTTCAGGTTGAGTTGGATGATGAAAGAAAAGTTTAAATTTTTATGTATGTTGTTGATCATGTATGGGATTATACAGGTTTACAGGTTATGTCAGGCTTGCTACGGGTCCCGGCGGCCTTAAGCCGATCAAGATCCTAGCGCCGGTAGCGGTCCGATTTTCGGGTCGTTACAGTCCCTCACCAATCTTTGAGTTCTTCCTTCAAATCTTTCACGATTTTCACAAGTTTTCATCTTGTTTTGAAGATTTTCAAGTTTTGAGCAAGTTTTGAGCTTGGAGACCCAAGGAAGTTGAAAATCTCCCATCTCCAAGATTTGGTCGTCTCTCCCTCGATCTTCAAGAGGTAAGGGCCGATCTTAAGCTCATTGCATGTTTTAAGTAAGTTTTATGAAGATCTATGGGGTAGAATGCATGTTTAGCTTATGGTTAGGTTTATGAGTTTATGTTGTGTTTTTGAACAATGTGGCTTGCAAATGCATGTTTGATGTGTTGTAGATGGGGTTTAAGGTAGTTTGAAACCCCTAGGAGCTTGTATGCTTGAGTTTGTGTGTTGTAGAATAGGATTATGCATGTTTATAAGGTTTGGGAGGCTTTGGAGGCAAGAGGAGCCAAGTTTATGCCCTTTGGCAGAAACCAGGTTCGGCAGCCGAAGGACTTTCGTCCGCCGAACATGGCTGGGGAGGCAGCCTTTCGGCTGCCGAAGCCTGCCCCCGAAAGGAGACTTTCGTCTCTGTCTGGGAGTTTCGGCCGCCGAAGGTGCCGCCGAACCTGCCTGACTTTCAGCTCTGGAGGGACTTTCGGCCGCCGAACCTGCCACCGAAAGTGCCCTGTTCAGCCTTCCTTTGCATGTTCTTGCATGATTGTTTTGAGGCTTTTTAGGGGGTTTTTGGGGGATGTTTTTAGAGTTATGTTCTAGTTGTTTGGTCCCTCATTTGAGTCCACCTGTGTAGGTTCGGACCCGAGGAACCGAGGACCCCAGCAGTGAGTCCAGCTGCTTCTGAGTCAGTAGAGCTTCAGCCAAAGGTGAGTAGAATAAACCTTTACGATTTAAAGCAAATAAATTATAAAGTTTTAGCATGTTCATGCATCATGAATGCCATGTGATGAATTAGGTTGTTTGCATTAGACTTCACGAATATGTTGCATTGCATTTATGATGTTGATGTGGATTGGTTATTGGATGATCCTTTAGTCCTCATATGATATGATGATGTTATGGCATGATACGGTATGGAAGTCTAGGTTGTACCCATTCTACGTCCCTAGCACGATGTAAGAGAAAGTCCATATTGTACCCATTCTACGTCCCTGGCACGATGTAAGAGAAAGTCCAGATTGTACCCATTCTACGTCCCTGGCACATTGGAATGCTATGTTATGTTATGTTAAGAGAAAGACCGGTTGACCCATTCTACGTCCCGGCACTTTGGAATGTAGAGGACTATTGGTGACAATACCATCCGAGATGTGATTTGTTGTGATGAGTTGCATTACATGATGGCATGAGAATTTAAATGTTGTTTTTCATTATTCTACTCACTGGGCTCTAGTAGCTCACCCCTTTTCCCTAATCCCCCAGGGTTGCAGGTACAGGCTAGACAGAGAAGTCAAGGAGAATAAAGTCAAGTATTTGTAATAGATAGAAAGTGGACATGATAAATTGTAAGATGATGTAAAGTTGAATAGTCATGTTTTGTATAATGATATTGAGGATTAGTAGTTGTGCTTGACCCTATGGATGTTGTTATCCCTTTTAATGCATGATCTTAGCTATTTTATGATGTTTAAGTAAACCAACTCAACACATGTTATGTCACCCTTTGGGGACATTGATGAGATCCCATATAGGGGTCAATGTTTATGATTATGTATGTATAGTGCATGCACAGGTTGAGTTTGGTGTATGAGAAATGAATGAAAGAAAAGTTTTAATTTTTATGTATGATTGTTGATCATGTATGGGATTAAACAGGTTTTTCAGGTTATGTCAGGCTTGCTATGGGTCCCGGCGGCCTTAAGCCGATCTAGATCCTAACGCCGGTAGCGGTCCGATTTTCGGGTCGTTACATATCTTATTATTATCAACATAATAATTAGTAATCAGGGATATTAATTATTATTATGTAACATGCAAACAAATAATAATTATAATAAAACATCTTTTATTAATAAGCAAAATGACATACAAAAAGGTCTAAAATAATGGCTTAGACAAATACACTAACATGATACACTATTAATTTCATTTTTTTTTTAAATAGGAGTCCTAATGTGAGAGAAATTTCATCGAAAAGATAAAAGAGTCATAAAATTTTCAATGCTCTATTCGTGCAAAATGATCAACTAGATCTTCCTCTTCTTCCTTCTGTTTTCTTCTCACATTGAAAGCCTTCTTTCATCTAGATCTCTATCAAATTCATCTTTCAAAAAGATTTTCACTTATAATCCTTAAATTTATAAGCTTTTACAATCTTTGAGTTGCAAAGTCCACAACTTATGCTCAAAACTAAACTAATAGCAGATAAATTACTTGAACCAATTAAACAAAGCAAACAGCAGAATCGTGGGCTCTAGCAGAAGCATAAAAATGAGCAAGTCCAAGCACATAGATACCAATCTCAAAGGCACATTAGTACACTGAAAAGTAGATGCAGCTTTGCCATAAAAGCTATTAATAAAAGTTCCCAAAGGAACAACAAAATGAAATCATCTTTGTGCAAACCTCTAGATTTTGCTAAACAATTAGCAAAATGATTTGATTCCTCTCAAATGTCATTTGAGCTTCTGATTTAGAAACAATATTAACTCGTGCTCGGTCTAGCTGTTGTCTCTTTAGAAAGAACATGCGAAGTCTCCAGGCTACCATGTCCTTCTAGAACATCTAATATCTATTTTTGCATGTAAATGAAAAAAAGCGTCATGTCCAATTAAGAATTAAATTAATGTCATACGTAAACTCCTATGAATTGTCATAAATATCTTGAAATAAAATTAATAAGGACAATAATTAGAATATATATTAAATATTTTTAGGGGAACATGTAATGGAATAATTGACAAACAAGATATATAAAGCAAAGACAAATAATATAAAATATACCTTGCTCATTTGTGGGCGTTGCTGCGGATCCTTTTGGATACATGCTAAAGCACAAGTAATCATTCAATCCATTTGTTTAGTGTCATACTCCTTTAATTTCTTATCAACAAAGTTTTCTTATCAACAAAGTTTTCTTTTCCAAAAAGTTGAGTTGAGGAAAAAGAAGTTTGAAAGCAGACTAGTGACCCAAAGAGCTCGAATGATAAATAGCAAAAGCGCTCGGATGAGATCCAGTACTAAGTACCAGAAGGTCCCCTACAAAAGGAGCACAGATTGAAAACATACAATGACAAGGGTTGAGCATGCCCCACAAGAAATATAAAAAAAAGTCCAAAATACTCGGACTAAGGTCGGAGGCAAAAAGCCTGAAATCTCCTTAAGAGCAAATAGCCTAAAATGAAGAAGTAGAGCTCTAAGCCCTAAAATACTTAAGGACAGATAGCCCGGTGTAATACCCGGCTAGATCAGGCATCGGAATTCTTACCGTCCGGTGGAATTCGAGGATGTCAGTGTTGTCTAGAAGGGTAAAAGCATGTTTTCTACAATGTTTTAAGTATTTTTATGTTTGGATTAAGTTTTGAAGAGAAAAGACTATGGGGACTTTTGCCATGTTCGGCCGCCGAAGGTAATGTTCGGCCGCCGAAAGTGCTATAGATTCGGCTTCCGAAGGTCATGTTCGGCCCCCGAACGTTGCATGGTTTTGCATGCAGGTTTGGCAGCCGAAGGTGAGTCGGCCAGCCCTCTATTTCAGCGCCTCCAGTCGGTGAAATGGATGGATTTCTGTTCCTTTCACTTCCTGAGGTGAGGCCACGTCCTCCATGAGTCACCTGTTTTGTTTTTATCATCTTGTTAAGTGTTATTGGGTTGGTTGTGAAGGGTTTAAGGGAAAAGAGAGGTTTGGTAGTTTGGAGAAGGTAAAGGGAAGGTGGTGCTTATCCTTAGGTTTAGGTTGATCAGCTTCTGTTTTCAGGAGGTAAGGATAGCTTTTTAACTTGTTTTAATGATTTATAATAGCTTTTAAAGAGGTTAAGAGTAGAGTTGCATGTATAGGGTTTAAGTTTAGTTTATGCATGAAAGCTTGTATATGTGTTATGTTTGTTGTTTTGTTGGGGTTGTAAGTTAGTTTTGGATCCCTTTGTTCACATACTTGAGTATATGTGTGTGTTGAGGAATCTATTAAGTCTGTTTTGACTCATTTCTCATCAAGAAACATAAAACAGGATACATGCAAATACTAGGGATCAACACATACTAGGCAAAGCACATTCTAAACCATCTCATACGATCTTACTAGCTATTATATGCCTTTACATATATCTTTTGAATTTACATCATGTCCACACTATTCTATTACACATGCAATCCTCTAATCAACACTCTGCTGTTGCTGACTTTCCCTGCTACACTGAACCTGCAAAACTGGGATTAAGGGAAAGGGATGAGCTATAAAGCCCAGTGAGTAGAAAAAGTCTGGTAGTTGTTACAGAAAAAGTTTTAAAGCATAGCAGTCCAGTCGGATCATGTATGGGATTTTAACAGGTACACAGAGTTCAGAGCAGGCTTACTACGGGTCTAGGCGGCCTTAAGCCGATCTGGATCCTAGTGCCGAGCACTTTGGGCCGTTACAGAGAGATACCGGTTTCCGGGGTGTTACACCCGGAGGGGCAAAAATGCTCGGAAGAAGTTTGAGGGCAAATAGCCCAAAAAGCGAATAAGGACGGAATAGCCCGGAAAGAACTTGATGGCAAAAATGTCTAGAAGTTACAAGAGTCAAAGAGCTCGAAAGAAAAAATCAGTGCTAAAAAGCCCAGGGTCAGACAAAAAATCAAGCTAAAGAGCTCGGAAAAGAGCTAAAATGTTCATAAACATAAGCAGGGCTAAAGAGTCTAAAATATATAAAAAACCAAAGAGTTCGCAAACTTACATTTAGAATGGCAAAGCTAACTTACATTTAGAATGGTAAAGCATTTTATATCAGTTAGTATAACACTGTATATATTTCTAGCTGCACAATTCTGAAATTCTATATGATTATTAATGTTAGGTCGTTCAATTAATCAAATAAACGGAACCATCTCAAAATTTGAGTAGTTAGAAATTATATATTAATTTATAAATTATCACTTTATATAAAGTCAAAGTTTATATTGAAAACTTAATTATAGTATATACTAAAAGCAATAAATAATTACTAATTGGAGCTGGATCAAGACCAAAAAGGATAAATTCCACAATCCCAGTCATGGGAATAAAAAGTTTAAGATGTTTGAAATTGGACCCTCTAATGATGGCTTACTAGATGGTTTTACATACATATATATATAATAAACTTTGGATTCTTCCTTTTCTTAAAAATAAATAAATAAATAAATTTTGAGACATTTCAAATGACTATCTGATGACTGCATCTATTATTATGTTAAACAACCAACTCACCTCCATGTAGACCATCCAAGGAACTGCTCTCAAACTTATATCCACCATGTAAATAAAATCTAACTTGTCTACTCGATTTTAAATTTTCAGTACCTATGAATTTTCATCAACTGCATAAAACTTCAAAACCAGTTCCCTTTTCTTGTCTATTTATAATAATATTTTTAGTAGTTGTAAAAAGAAATTTAATTCTAATAAGATACAAAATATTGACAGAAAATATAGTTGAGCATGGTAATGTGCAATAAATTGCTTATATAATTCGTAGGTAACTTGGCAAATCAACATATAAGCAAGAGACAACCCTGCATCTCCTCATGCAGCAGTTTAGCAGAAGAATAATAAAATTAGTAATTGTCATCTAAACTCCTCCTCATGCGGTATTCATGAATATCAAGATGATGAGTATTTTTCCCCACTTTTGTTCTGTCTTTATTTTAATCTTAAATGCCTCATAAGTAACTCAAATTATTATGGAAAATCTGGTTATACTATAAAGTTTATCTATATAATGGCATAATAAGAAACCTAAATCATCATCCACAGTGTTTTCCTAGTTGTCAATAAATCACTCTCGCAAACTTGCTCCATATGAAAATTATTTATATATATATCCAAATTAAAGCTAATGCATACAATTTTCTTGTTTCATACAAATCACTTCTTATTCATCTAAAGCTACCTGATCATGTTCACAAAAGATCCAAATAAAAAAAATCCAATCAATTACCAAAAGGCCACATACTGTCCAAAAATTAGCAAAACAAACGCATGAATTTTAAGATCTAACTCTATAACAACTAATTAAACCCCAATTAATAAATCACTAGATGAACAAAATTGATAATTATAGATAGTAAGGGAAAAGAAATATATATAGGGAAATTAAGAGTTAATTGAAATTTAAAGATTGAATTTTTTAGGGAGTTTTCTAAGATTCTCGGTGATTCAGAAATTTCTCTGGTTGTTTAGGTTTTATATTCATATACATATACAAAGTGAAAAGACCAAAAGAGGAGCAGATCATAGATAGAAAGAAAATAAATTTGATAGAGATGAAAATGGAGGTAAGCCTATGAATATTTTTGTGACAATTGATGCGAATTTATTCCCTTCCTTTTGATTGCCTACGGAAGTTGCGGTAGGTTTTTCTGCTCTCCACCGAAATCTCGTTCCATTCTATTCTACTTTCCCGAAACTTCTACTTTTCCAGAACTTTTTTATTTTTCCTTTTTTTAAAAAAACATAAGAAAACACAACCAAATGGATTGTGAGGATATTGTTGTCCCTTAAAGAAACAAAAGCAAAAAAAAAAAAAAAAAATACATTTCAATCCTTTTTTTTTTTTCAAACTTTCTTTTTAGTAATTCAATTCTCTGAATTTTTATTTTTATTTCTAATAGTAACTGTAAATATTATTTCTCCAAAATTAGAGTGTTATAAATTGGGCAGTCAAAACTTGTCCAAGAAGTTAGTCAAATCTTGATGGGCAAATTGCAATTAATGAAGCTCCAAACTTGATGGTCAAGTTGTATTAAATAAAACTTAATGAAAAAGCTTTATACGAGAGATAATTCTATACATGTGGGTGTATCATAAGTAATTCAAGTTACCACAATAAATCTCCACCTTGACTTGAATTCTCCTATATAAAAGTTAGAAGATTAATACCACCTTCTCCACAAAACCCCTGGCAAAATTAACAATCATGAGTACTAATCAAGTCCAAGAAATGCTTACACTTGCTTACTCATGTCAGTTAGATTATCTGTAGTACTAATTTTCTTAACTCTAATGTTGCCTTAACAAATAACATCGTGAACAAAATAATACTTCACATTAATGTGTTTTGTCCATTCATGAAACATCTGATCCTTTATCAAATGAATATCACCTTGACTATTACAATACATAATAGTCACTTGTAAATCCGAACTGAACTCATCAAACAAACCTCTTAACCAAATAGCTTCCTTTACAGCTTCAACCATTGCATGTACTCAGCTTCTACAGTAGATAAAGCCATTGTAGACTGCAAAGTAGCATTCCAACTTATATCACAATTACCAAGGGTAAACACATAACCAGTGATAGATTTTCTTCTATCAAGATCATCTGCATAGTCTGAATAAATAAAAGCAACCACATTTTTCTTACTTCTATCAAATTCTAAACAATTGTTAGTAATGCCACTCAAATATCTTAAAACAATTTCACAGCCTGCCAGTGCTCATTACCCGGATTAGCCATATATCTACTAACTACACTGACTGCATGTGCAAACCATAGCATATATGATACTACAAACAACACTTGAATAAGGAACATATGACATATATTCAATATCTTTCTTAGATTGTGATGACAAAGCTGCTGAAAGCCTAAAATGAGCAGCAAGTGGAGTACTTACAAGCTTAGCATTTTTCATCCTAAAACTTTCTCAACAAAAATTTTTTGAGTTAAATAAAGTTTGCCTGAAGTTCTGTTCAGTGTAATACCCAGCTAGAGTCCGGCATCGGAATTCTACTTTCTGATTGAGTTTCGGATGCCGAAAGACTCTAGAAGGGATAGATTTATGTTTTTCTCAAATGTTTTGGTATGTTTCATAGTTTTAAAGCATAAGGAAATGAGTTTTTGAGTGAAATGAACCAGGGCAGAAAAGCCAGGTTCGGCCGCCGAAGTTGAGGTTCGGCCGCTGAACATGCATGGCTTTCGGTTTCACGATAGGCCGCCGAAGGTGGTCTGGCCAGCCACCTATAAAAGGCCCTCAGTCGGTTGAAAGGATAAGGCTCGCCGATTCCTTTCAATTTCTGAGGTGAGACTCTGTCCTTCTTGAGTATTTTACATGGTTTTATCACATCTTGCAATGGTTTGATTCGTTTTTATGTTATTTTGAAGGTTTTAAGCTAAAAACTCAAAGTTGTGTATGTTGGAGAGTTTGAAGGAAAGTTGCTCCAAAACTTCACGTTAGGATCGTTCATCTTCTTGGTTTCAAGAGGTAAGTGAAGATCCTGAGCTTGTTTTTATGTTTTCTGAAGGTTTTATGAGGTTATGGGAGAGAGGTGCATGAATAGGGTTAGTTTTGAGGTTTTGGTGATGTTTGTGAGAGAAGCTTGTATCTGTGTTGTATGTTTGTGTTGTTGGGGTTTTAAGGTAGTTTTTGACCCCTTTGAGCATATACTTGGATATATGCAAGTTGAGGGATTGAGGTGTTTGTGATTGAGAGATGTTTTGTGCTTTTGGCGAGAAGCAGAGCAAGTTTCTGCCTTGTGGATGAACTCAGGTTCGGCCGCCGAAGGTACATTCGGCCGCCGAACCCATGAGGAGGTGGCTTCGGCTGCCCAAGCTTGCCCCCGAGCTTTTGGACTTTCGGCTCTGGAGGGGAGTTCGGCCGTCGAAGATGCCGCCGAAGGATAGAGACTTTCGTCTCTGGAGTGCCTTTCAGCCCCCGAAAGGGTTCGGCTGCCGAAAGTAGAGCTTCGGCAGCCGAAGGTGCTTGAGTTTCGTCTCTGGAGAGGACTTTCGGCCGCCGAACTTGCCGCCGAAAGTGTCCTGTCCAGCTTTCCTTTGCATGCTTTGTATGGATGTTAGAGTGAGTTTACGGGGATTCTTGGGGAATTTAATAGCGTTGTTCTTGAGCTAGTTTGGTCCCTCATTTGAGTTTATCTGTGCTTACACAGACCAGAGGAACCAAAGAGAGCAGCAGTGAGTACTGCTCCAGAGTGTTCAGAGCCTGCAGAGTCAGTCCAGATAGCCAGAGGTGAGTGGAACTAAACTTAATGCTTTTAATTGACAAATAAAATGCTTTTCGCATACTTCATGCATCATGAGTATACAGTAGGTTGCTTGCATTAAAATCCACGAATATGTTGCATTGCATAGTTATTTGTTGATGTGGGTGAATGCTGAATGATCCAATAGTCTCTGAGAGAAGTCCAGGAGCCTTTGACTACGCCCTGGCAGGTATAGAGAAGTCTAGGAGCCTTTGACTACGCCCTGGCAGGTATAGTAAAGTCCAGGAGCCTTTGACTACGCCTTGGCAATGGTAGGTACAGAGGTGTTATATACACATATATATCTATGACAGGAAGACCAGGTGCTCGATTCTACGCCCTGGCACGGCAGAGTTATCGGGACTATGTGGTGACAGGTTTACCCTTGATGTGGATTGTCTGTGGTTTGATACATTCCATCAGAGCATGTGTTAATGACTATTTTACTGTTCTACTCACTGGGCTATAGAGCTCATCCCACTCCCTTAACCCCAGTTTTGCAGGTTCAGTGTACAGTGTACAGAGGAGATCCACATAGTACAGAAAGAGTAAAGAGATTTGTAATAGCTTAGAGTGGACATGTAATATTAAAGAGATGTAATAGTTGTGTATAAAGTTAGAAATGTGCTTGACTTAGTGATGTTTGTGTTGTAAATCTTTTGTTATGTATATGTTTTACAGAGTATGTGAAAAACCAGGCTTAACAGGTATGAGTTAACCCATCTAGAGCAAGCTCTAGTCAGGGGTACAGAGTACTGCATACAGAGTACAGAGTACAGGGATAGTGCATGCACAGGTTAAGCCTTGGTACAGCGAAAATAGTTTTTATTTTCACAGAAAATATATGATCATGTATGAGATTTACAGGTACACAGAGAGTATAGCAGGCTTGCTACGGGTTCCGGCGGCCTTAAGCCGACCTGAATCCTAGCGCCGGTGACGGTCCATTTTGGGGTCGTTACAGATTGGTATCAGAGCCCTAGGTTCAAATGATCGGACCTATAGAGAGAGTGTCGGGCTCATAGAGGTTAGAAGTGGTCAAGCACAATAGTAAATCATGTCCACTAGGATAGGCTGTTGAGTCCTGTCTTTTTGATGCTATGAAATGCCATGAGTTATGCATGTGCATTATTGATATGTGATGTTTATGTGCTAAAGTGCTTATTATGTGTTGTTTTCCAGAGAGTTAAGATGCGAGGAACTCGTCCATCAGCTCGATTGATTGGAGTCCCACCAGATAGTGAGAGACCAGCTGCTCGTCCTCCTGCATTGCCAAGGGCAAGGTCTCAGAGATCTAGCAGGGAAGGTACGTCAATAGACCCTAGAAGGTCTGTAGACGAGAGCATAAGAGGTACAGTGAGAGGAGCAAGATCAGAGGAAGTGAGGGAGGCTATGGAACTTGATCAGTTTAGAGATGACAGCATGGGTATAGGTAGATTTGAGGAAGGTATGGGAGAGTCGCAGGGAGGTGCTCAGGCCTCAGGTTTTGGCTATCCAGCCTTTCCGCAGGACTCAGAGTATCCGATGGAAGGTATGTCGGAGTACTCTAGTGTTGTTCCATATCCTACATACATGCCATATATGCCTTATCCTCATTACTACCCACCATATCCTATGTATCCCCCTTCCCCTACTCATCCAAGTACAGCACACCCAGAGCTCCATGACCCAGTACCACCACCACCAGAATCAGTAGCCCCTGTTGTTGACAGACATCAACCTAGCTCGTTTGGAGTTAAAGTGCAAATGACAGAGTATTTGAAATTGGATGCTCCTAAATACAACACGGGAGATGATCCATTTGAATACCTCAGATCAGTTAGGATAATAACCAGTGAATTGGGAGCTGATGATAGTAGAGCCATTGAGATGGCAGGGTTTACACTTAAATGCAAGAAAGCCAGAGAATGGTTCAAGAATTATGTGGAACCCAAGATGAACAGTATGTCGTGGGGAGAGTTCGCCAATGAATTTGCAGGGTGGGCTTTTCCTGACAGTTCCAGGGAGATGAAAGTAATAGAGTTCGAACAGTTGAGACATATAGACGAAATGAGCGTTGATGAATTCACAGATAAGTTCCTGGATTTGCTTTAGTATGTGGGTCAAGCCTATGATACTGATCAGAAGAAGGCAAGGAGATATACTATGAGATTGCATCCCAGGTATTCTTCCTTGATTCTTCCAGCAGAGAAGGAGAGTTTCCACACTATAGTGGACGCAGCCAGGAAAATGGAAGCTAGTGCCAATATTCAGAAACAGTCAAAGGCATAGGCTTCGGGTTCTAAGGCCCCCAGTTCAGGAACTTCAGGCAGCAAGAGATGGGATAGAGCAAAAGGAACAAAGAGTAAGTTCTGGAATATAGTCAAGTCAGGTCTGGGAATAGGTAGTGGCTCCAGCTCTGGCGCAAGCAGTCCAGTATGTAGACGATGTGGGAGGCCACATGGCGGAGCTTGTCGGTTGGGATCTACAGCTTGTTTTAGATGTGGACAGGAAGGGCATATTGCTCGGGATTGTCCTCAGGTGACTTTTGCACCATCCCAGCAGATGAGTTCAGGCAGTGTGGTACATCCAGTTGTACAGCCAGCAGCTCCAGTCATGCCTCAGAGTAGTGGCAGAGGTAGAGGGAGAGGGGCAGCCTCTACTTCAGCAGTAGGTTCCTGAGGTGGAAATCCGGTAGCCCCAGCACGGATTTTCACTGTGACACAGGAGGAGGCTAACACGTCGAACACAGTGGTGTCAGGTAATCTCATCATTGGGTGTTCAGATGTGTATGCTTTGATGGACCCCGGTGCTTCTCATTCCTTTATTGCTTCGAGAGCCATAGAGAGATTGGGTATGATCAGTTTTGAGTTAGAGTATCCTCTATGGGTCAGTGGACCCAAATGTGACCCATCAGTGGCAGTGTCAGTCTGTCGTTTCAGTCCAGTGTTCATAGAGGGTAGATGCCTTCCAGCTGACCTTGTGGTTCTAGACTTGACAGATTTTGATGTCATTCTAGGGATGGATTGGCTATCTGCATATAGTGCTACTTTGGACTGTAGAGAGAAGATAGTTAGTCTCAGAGATCAGGATGGGTCAGAGTGTGTCTTCAGAGGAGACAGGAGAGGTGCACCCAGAGGTTTGATTTCAGCCCTTCAGGCTCGTCGTTTGCTTAAGAGGGGTTGTCAGGGGTTTCTAGCTCATGTGAGGGAGCTAGATAGTCAGGTTAAGGAACCAGCCACAGTACCAGTAGTCCGAGAGTTTCTAGATATTTTCCCAGACGAACTTCCAGGACTACCACCTGGTAGGGAGATAGAGTTTGAAATAGAATTGCTGCCTGATACCAGACCTATCTCTATTCCTCCCTACAGGATGGCACCAGCAGAGTTAAAGGAGTTGAAAGAGCAGTTGCAGGATTTGGTAGATAAGGGTTTCATCCGCCCCAGTACCTCACCTTGGGGTGCTCCAGTGCTCTTTGTCAGAAAGAAGGATGGATCCCTCAGACTTTGTATTGACTATCGACAGTTGAACAAGGTCACTACCAAGAATAGGTATCCTCTACCTAGGATTGATGATCTATTTGACCAGCTAGCTGGAGCAGGTTGTTTCTCTAAAATAGATCTGAGATCCGGGTATCATCAGTTGAGAGTCAGAGAGACAGATGTGCCAAAGACAGCTTTCAGGACCAGATATGGGCATTATGAGTTCTTAGTGATACCGTTCGGGTTGACTAACGCCCCTGCAGCATTCATGGATCTCATGAACAGAGTTTTCAGTGAGTTTCTGGATCACTTTGTTATTGTTTTTATCGTTGACATTTTAGTGTATTCCAGAGATGCAGAGGAGCATGCCCAGCATCTGAGGATAGTTCTGCAGACACTGAGAGAGCATGGTTTGTATGCCAAATTCTCTAAGTGTGAGTTTTGGTTGAGGAGCATTTCCTTCTTGGGACATGTGGTATCAGCAGAGGGTATAGAGGTAGACCCCAAGAAGATAGAGGCTGTAGCTAACTGGTCCAGACCCACTACAGTGACTGAGATTAAAAGCTTTCTGGGACTGGCAGGTTACTACAGGAGGTTCGTTCAGGACTTCTCAAAGATAGCAGCTCCTATGACCAAACTGACTCAGAAGAACCAGAAGTTTGTCTGGTCAGACCAGTGCGAGGAGAGCTTTGAGGAGCTCAAGAGGAGATTGACAACAGCACCAGTGTTAGCTTTGCCTGTCAGTAATGAGAATTTCACAGTGTTTTGTGATGCGTCTCGAGTGGGATTGGGTTGTGTTTTGATGCAGAGTGATAGGGTGATTGCTTATGCTTCTAGACAGTTGAAGAAGCACGAGTTGAATTACCCCACCCATGACCTAGAGATGGCAGCAGTTATTTTTGCACTCAAGATGTGGCGGCATTACCTCTACGGGGTTCAATGCGAGATATTCACCGATCATAAGAGTTTACAGTACATCTTGAGTCAGAGAGAACTGAATTTGAGGCAGAGAAGATGGGTAGGGTTGCTCAGTGATTATGATTGTAAGATCCAGTATCATCCGGGTAAGGCGAATGTTGTGGCAGACGCCCTAAGCCGGAAGTCACTAGGTAGTTTATCCCATATAGCAGCATAGTTGAGACCAGTCGTGATGGAGCTTTACAAGCTCTTAGATGAGGGGTTATAGTTAGAGTTGTATGGTACAGGTGCATTGATCGCACAGATGAGAGTGACACCTGTGTTTCAGGAGCAGATAGCTTAGAAACAGCATGAGGACCCTGAGTTGATGAAAATTGTCAGGACTGTTCAGTCAGGCAACAATGTCGAGTTCAGATTTGACAGTAAAGGGATCCTCCGTTACGGGAGTCGACTTTGTGTACCAGATAGGAGCAGTGTGAAGGAAGACATTATGAGGGAAGCTCATAATGCGAGGTATAGTGTTCACCCAGGAGCCACCAAGATGTACCAGGATCTGAAAAGGGTCTATTGGTGGCCAGCCATGAAGAAAGAAGTGGCGCAGTTTGTGACAGCCTGTGAGGTGTGCCAGAGGGTGAAACTAGAGCATCAGAAACCAGCTAGAATGCTTAACCCATTGCCGATTCCAGAGTGGAAATGGGAGAACATAGCTATGGATTTTGTAGTGGGTTTACCAGTAGCATCCAACAGGATAGACTCTATATGGGTGATTGTGGACAGACTCACGAAATCTGCTCTCTTCATTCTGGTTCGGAGTAACTATTCTGTGGATAAGTTAGCACAGGTATATCTGGATGAGATAGTGAGATTACATGGAGTTCCAGTGTCTATAGTCTCAGACAGAGGACCTCAGTTTACCTCCAGATTTTGGCGGAGTCTGCAAAGTGCGATGGGCACGAGGTTGGATTTTAGCACTGCTTTCCATCCACAGACTGATGGACAGTCAGAGAGGACCATCCAGACCATAGAGGATATGCTTCGATTGTGTGTGTTAGACTTTGGCGGTTCTTGGAGGCATCATCTACCTTTGGTGGAGTTTGCCTACAATAACAGCTATCATGCTAGCATAGGGATGGCTCCTTATGAAGCTTTGTATGGGAGGAAGTGCAGATCCCCTGTTTGCTGGGAAGAAATAGGAGAGAAGGCTCTTGCAGGGCCAGAGTTAGTAGAGATTACCAGTAAAATGGTGCCCATGATCAGAGAGAGAATCAGAACAGCTCAGAGCAGACAGAAAAGTTATGCAGACGTTCGCAGAAAGCAGTTAGAGTTCCAGGAGGGTAATTGGGTATTGCTAAAAGTGTCTCTAATGAAAGGAGTGGTTCGTTTTGGAAAGAAGGGTAAATTAGCTCCACGATACATTGGACCCTTTGAGATCTTGCAGAGGATCGGACATGTGTCGTATAAGCTGGATTTACCTGCTTCTATGGAAAGAATTCACCCGATATTTCATGTTTCAATGCTACGACAGTTTGTGTCAGATCCGAATCAGGTTCTCAGTGAGCCTGAGGTGGAGATGCTTACAGATCTCACCTATATAGAGCAGCTAGTGCGGATTCTGGACACACAGATCAGACAGCTAAGGAACAAAGAGATCCCAATGGTGAAAGTTTTGTGGAACCACCATAATCTAGAAGAATACACCTGGGAGACACGGGAGTCTATGCTCCAGCAGTATCCATATTTGTTTTGAGGTTAGTTTCCTCCTTTTTATGTGTTAGTTGTTTGTTTTAGGAACATTCGAGGACGAATGCTCTTAAGGGGGGGAGAGTGTAATACCCGGCTAGAGCTTTTGGACTTTCGGCTCTGGAGGGGAGTTCGGCCGCCGAAGGTGCCGCCGAAGGATAGAGACTTTCGTCTCTGGAGTGCCTTTCAACCCCCGAAACTTGCCCCCGAAAGGGTTCGACTGCCGAAAGTAGAGCTTCGGCCGCCGAAGGTGCTTGAGTTTCGTCTCTGGAGAGGACTTTCGGCCGCCGAACCTGCCGCCGAAAGTGTCCTGTCCAGCTTTCCTTTGCATGCTTTGTATGGATGTTAGAGTGAGTTTATGGGGATTCTTGGGGAATTTAATAGCATTGTTCTTAAGCTAGTTTGGTCCCTCATTTGAGTTTATCTGTGCTTACACAGACCAGAGGAACCAGAGAGAGCAGCAGTGAGTACTGCTCCAGAGTGTTCAGAGCCTGCAGAGTCAGTCCAGATAGCCAGAAGTGAGTGGAACTAAACTTAATGCTTTTAATTGACAAATAAAATGCTTTTCGCATACTTCATGCATCATGAGTATACAGTAGGTTGCTTGCATTAAAATCCACGAATATGTTGCATTGCATAGTTATTTGTTGATGTGGGTGAATGCTGAATGATCCAATAGTCTCTGAGAGAAGTCCAGGAGCCTTTGACTACGCCCTGGTAGGTATAGAGAAGTCCAGGAGCCTTTGACTACGCCCTGGCAGGTATAGTAAAGTCCAGGAGCCTTTGACTACGCCCTGGCAATGGTAGGTACAGAGGTGTTATATACACATATATATCTATGACAGGAAGACTAGGTGCTCGATTCTACGCCCTGGCACGGCAGAGTTACCGGGACTATGTGGTGACAGGTTTACCCTTGATGTGGATTGTCTGTGGTTTGATGCATTCCATCAGAGCATGTGTTAATGACTATTTTACTGTTCTACTCACTGGGCTATAGAGCTCATCCCACTCCCTTAACCCCAGTTTTGCAGGTTCAGTGTACAGTGTACAGAGGAGATCCACAGAGTACAGAAAGAGTAAAGAGATTTGTAATAGCTTAGAGTGGACATGTAATATTAAAGAGATGTAATAGTTGTGTATAAAGTTAGAAATGTGCTTGACTTAATGATGTTTGTGTTGTAAATCTTTTGTTATGTATATGTTTTACAGAGTATGTGAAAAACCAGGCTTAACAGGTATGAGTTAACCCATCTAGAGCAAGCTCTAGTCAGGGGTACAGAGTACTGCATACAGAGTACAGAGTACAGAGATAGTGCATGCACAGATTAAGCCTTGGTACAACGAAAAGAGTTTTTATTTTCACAGAAAATATATGATCATGTATGAGATTTACAGGTACACAAAGAGTATAGCAGGCTTGCTACGGGTTCTGACGGCCTTAAGCCGACCTGAATCCTAGCGCCGGTGACGGTCTATTTTGGGGTCGTTACACACTGAATCTCCATACCAAGAATTTTCTTAGCTGTTTTCAAATCTTTCATTTCAAAGTTACCACGCAATTCTTCTTTCAACTTGTTGATCTCAAACATATCCTTGGAAATAATAAGCATATTATCAACATAAAGCAACAAATAAATGAATGAGCCATTTTGAAGTATACACAATTATCATGTTAGCTCCTAAAATAGCCATGTCCCAACTATAAAGGAATCAAACTGCTTATACCACTGTTGAGGTGACTACTTTAACCCATACAATGATTTCTTCAACAAGCAAACATGGTCTTCTTTGCTTTCAATCTCAAAACCCTCAGGCTGTTGCATGTAAATTGTCTCTTCAAGTTCAACATGAAAGAAGGCTATCTTTGACATCCAGTTGTTTTAACTCTAAATTATGCATAGCAACTAGAGAAAGCAAGACACAGATAGAGCTATTAATAAGAGAGAAAATATCATTAAATTCAATTCCTTATACCTGACTATAGCCCTTAGCGACCAATCGTGCCCTTATATCTATCTTCAATACCTAGAATGTCATCTTTACTTTTAAAGACCCATTTGCAACTAACAATCTTTTTGTCTTTTAGCAGTTTCACTAATCCCAAGTTTTGTTTTTATGGAGAGATACCACCTCCTCTTGCATTGCTATCAACCACTTGGCAGAATCATCACAAGAAACATCTTTTGAATATGTGGAAGGATCACTGGCTCCTTCAGTTTTTTGTGCAGCAACACAATCAAAAGTGATAATCTGCTAATCTTGCAAGCTTTCTTCTCTCTCTCTATGGTCTATTTCTGGCAAAAGACTGCTCCTCTTCTACTGACTCTTGTACATGTTCAGTAAGGGATAACTGAACTAGGTCTAGAGTGCAATCATTTTGCAAAGATGTATTCTACACTTGAATTTTAACCTCCACCTGCTTATCTCACTACAAGATAAAAATGGATTAGTAATGGAAATTAGTAACGGATAATATTGGTTACTAAATAATTATGGATTAGTAATGGATATTAGTTTAGTAAACAACTTAGTAACAGATTACCAAATCTGTTACTATTCCGTTACCAATTTTTATAACGGATACACATTCGTTATTAATTTGTTTTGATTTTCATTATATAGTAATGGATATCCGAATCCATAACTAAAATATAATTTGTTTACTTATTTAGTAACGGATTATAATATCCGTTGCTAAATTTTAAGTTAGTAATTACATCCATTACTAAAATTAAATTTTTAACTTAAAAATTTTCTCTCTCCTCCCTCCCATGATTTACATATTTGTGTTGAGCCATCCAAACAAAATCCCTTAGTCTCTCTCGATCAATCCCAGTTAGAGGTGAGCATTCGGTTAGTTCAATTTAAAATTAAATCGAACTGAATAAACCAAAAATTGAACTTTTAGTATTTATGAAAACCGAACCGAACTGATTTTGGTCAGAAATTAAATCAAACTGAATTGGTCTGATTTGGTTTGATTCGATTTGAATTTTTAATAAATTTTTTATTTTTTACACTTTATTTTTAGTATTTTAAAATTTAATTGGAATATTTTAAACTTAATATGATTTAATCTCTCTATATTATTGAAAATAATATACTATTATTACTGAATCGGTTCGGTTTGATTTTTTTGATTTTTTTATCAAAATCGAACTGAACCGAAATAACTGAAATTTTTTAAATTAAAAATTGAATCGAACCAAAATGAATAAAAAACCAAATCAAAATTTTAAATCAATTCGATTCGATCGATTTTTTCGGTTTGAACCGAATACTGCTCACTCCTAATCCTAGCTTCCTTCCTATTACTGCCATCGTCACTGTCACCCGAAGTCATCATTGTTGTCATTTCTGCTAGCTTCCTTCGTATTTTGTTCTTCTCACAGATTGGGACAAATTAAAGGAGAGAGCATTAAAGAATGTATGAAAGCTAAGTATTATTGAATATTAAGAATGTCGTTTCTGCCAAAATTTTCTTTGAGTTATTTTGGATTTAGAATCTATGGAATTTGACTGAAGAAAACATGAAAATTTTGAATTCATTTCCTCTGCAGACTGGTTTTGATTTTATTGTTGACAAACACAAAATATTACTTTCGACGTATTTATGTGGATCTCTCTGCTTGCATTTATAGCCTTTATTCTTCAGTTATTTTAGGTTTTAATTAATTCGATTTTTTGTTTACTCATTATTTGCTTTCTTATTACCAATTTGAGGATTGGATTCTGATATAAATGTGAATGAACTTAACTATTATTTGCTTGACCCTTTACTGCTATATAAATATAAGTGAACTATTCCAAGTTTTGTATATTAAGATTATAGCTTTTGTAAACTAGATTGAGAAGCGACAAAGTGCGCCTACCAATGTTCTTCATTTGTGCCTTCTGCATATATTTGGAAGCTTCTATAAAGAGTGAGTCTGTGACTGTGATTGGATAATCTATCAATGTTGACTCGCGGTTGTCGAAGCCGGTCAAAAATAACCTCTACGGTTATCAACAATTCTACAACTGTAGATAGTGGTAAAGGATCAAATCCACAGAGAATTGAGTACTTATCTATTTTTCCTAAACAAGATCAAGAGGATCAACTGAAAGCACAATTGAAAGAAAAAAGATCAAGAGTAAAGTGCAATAAAGTAAAAAGGGGGGTTTGAGATTGATTTGACTAACAACTATTGAAAGCAATTAAAATAGAAAGTAATTAAAATAAAAGAGGAAATCAATATGAGAAAAGTCTAGTTGAAGATATGGATCCACTTTGGTTGTTTGGATTGATCATTGAAACTTATGTTCTCTTGGTTGGTTCAATAGATTAGTTATGGGGGTGGAAAACGCTTCTCACCACCATGTCTCTCCTTAAGATTAAATCAATTAGGGAACGTCCTCTAATCAATTACTAAATAACAAATTGCCAAGGAACGTCCTTGGGCCTTAGGCATCAAAACAATTGTCAACTGCATAAAGAATGAGAGAGATCCAATCCTAGCTACTCCAAACGCATGAAGATGATGCTAGATCATATAATTCCTTAGTTTTTACACCAAGTGTTCTTAGGTCAGAATATTTTCAGCAATTACGGACTAACAAATATCCCAACTAACAATCAATTAACTTTGCAATCAAGAATCAAGTGGCCAATTTGATTAAAACAACAAAGCAATCCTAGAATTAAGCACACAATTGCATGAATATTGAACAAACCAAAAGCAAACACTTTATGTTCAGATCTCACAACCCTTTAAACAACCTTGGTTTCAACCAAACTTCAACTAGAATTAGGGGTTTCAGCCACTCATGGCTGAACCAAAACAGAAAATAGAAGAGAAGAAGGTGGAAGGAGGAACTGGAGGCGGCAAAGGTGGAGGAGGAGCGGCGGCCGAACCTTGGAGGAGTGGTGGTGAATGTCCAATCTTCAAATCTGCTACTTCTTGTCTTCATAAGGCCTTTAAATAGGTCTTGAGAGGCTGCCTAGGGTTTCTTGGGTGTCCATGCATCTTTTAGAGGTTACCCAAAGTGCCCTTGGTCTAATATGAGCCTTCTATGTGCATGTGTGGAGTTGCAAGGACTTTTTGGTCTTTTAATTGCTGCCCAAGGTGTGTCCAAGAAGTCTTCTTCACATTATTCTTGCCACTCATGCACTAAATAGAAAGGTGGAGTCTTCTTTTGAATTTTGAATGTGCATGGCATGAAGTGGGAAACATGTGATCTTCAAGATTTGGCTTCTTGAATAAGGAAGAGGCAATTCAGGGGGACTTTCGGCCGCTTAAGCTTAGTTTCGGAGGCTGGACTTTCGGCTCTAGAGCAAACTTTTGGCCGCCGAAGGTGCCGCCGAAGATGGGTGACTTTCGGCTCTGGACGAGACTTTCGGCTTCCGAAGGTGCTTCCGAAGGTGGTTAAGTTTCAGCTCTGGACGAGACTTTCGACTTCCGAAGGTGTTTCTAAGGTGGTTTTTCCAGATTTGGCACTTTTTGGCATTTTTGAGAGCATTTTCTCTTGATTGTCTCTTTACACCTAATATCTGCAAAACATGAGTAAAACCACAAAATTAGGTAGAAAAGATGTAAATAGATATCAATATCATCATGATAAAGTGGACTAAAATATGCTCTATCAAATACCCCCACACTTAGCCTTTTGCTTATCCTCAAGCAAATAAACATAGTCAAATAAGCTTTCTTTGCTCTAGATCCTTATTTCCACTTAAGCTCTTACTCTAGACACCTATTTTGAATCATTGCAGTGAAGAACGTATGCATGAAGATTACTCACCTCCTTTCCTTGTTTCCCTTTGCTTACAATGGCTAGGATTTGTTTTCCTCAAAAGAGAGATCATACATGCACATTAATTTATTTAGATAAGACTTTTTCTAGCTTTTGGATTGACTTACCCTTACCTTGAAGTACTTTATTCAGGCTTTTGCACTTAGATTTTCCTTGAAAAAGTCACAAACCTTTTGACGTGAAGGTACATATTTGTGATACCCACCCCCAGTTACTCAGTTGGTCACCTTTCCAAGTGGCTACTAGCTTTGTTCTTAGTCTTTTGACCATTGGAACAGTTTTTGATTTTTGTGCTTTTGAGGTCTTTGCCTTTGCTGAATTTTCTTTCTCTCAATGATTTGGGCAAATCAACACCAATTGCTAAATCAAGTCACATTAAGTTCATTCACACAACTTTCAATTTATTCTCTCTAATGAGGGTTATCAATATATTTTTCACCATGGCAAACTCAAAGATTCAATTCAAAAGGCAATTCTCAAACATGAATATAACTCACTGCAATTGATTCAACATAAGTTTAAAGAGTTATCACATCAATGGGGTCATGGAAAGAAAAACTCATCCAACATAGTTCATTAGTTTGAGTAGAGCAAAACAAAAAGAAGAAAAAGGTTGTAGTTGTGTGTTTTTTATTGAAAGCATAAACTAAAAAAAAAAAAATTCAACTGTGGCTATTTAAACTGAAAGAAATGCAAAACCGAAGGAAAAAGAAAAAAAAATTTGCAATCTGAAAGGAAGAAGAAGAAGAAGAGAAGAGGAGAAGAAGAGGAAAAGAAGAAGGGAGAAAGAGAGATATGCACCCCACACTTAAATCATGCATTGTCCTCAATGTATAAGAAACATAAAAGAACAAAGGAAACTGAGTACTCCCCTGGGGTGTGGTGCATGGTATGTGATTCCTATTCAGACCGAGATAGTGGAATTTCTTCCACTACTTGCACTGTGAATCCCTCAAAGTATGGCTTCAGACGATGTCCATTCACCTTGAAGATTTTTCTAGTTTCTATGCTTCGGATGTCTACAGCTCCATATGGGTAGGCATGTTCTACTATGAATGGTCCAATCCACCTAGACCGTAGCTTTTCTGGAAACAATTTCAAACGAGAGTCAAAGAGTAAGACTTTATCACCAACCTCGAATTGTTTTCTTGAAAGATGACTGTCATGGGAGGCTTTGGTTTTTGTTTTGTAGTTCCAAGAAGTCTCATATGCATCTCGTCTTATTTCTTCTAGCTCTTGCAGTTGCAATTTGCGGTGGTGTCCAGCTTCTTTAAGGTCCATGTTGCAATTCTTTACAGCCCAATATGCCTTGTGTTCAAGCTCAACTGGAAGGTGATAAGCTTTTCCATAGACCAATCTGTAAGGAGACATACCTATGGGAGTCTTTTAAGCTGTTCGGTAGGCCCATAAAGCATCTTCTAATCTGGCACTCCAATCCTTTCGGTTAGGAGAGACTGTCTTTTCGAGGATGGCCTTGATTTTTTTGTTGGATACTTCAGCTTGCCCATTTGTCTGAGGGTGGTAGGCTATGGATGTTCTATGGATGACATTGTGCTTCCTGAGCAGGCTTTCTACTACCTTGTTGCAAAAATGGGTCCCTCTATCACTGATGATTGCCTTTGGTACTCCATGTCTGGCAAAGATGTGGGTCTTCACAAAGTCTACTACTGCCTTGGCATCATCAGTTTTTGTTGCTCTAGCTTCCACCCACTTGGATACATAATCCACTACAAGGATGATGTAGGTATATCCAAAAGATGGTGGGAATGGGCCCATGAAGTCTATGGCCCAAACATCAAATACCTCACATACCATGATCGGGTTTTGTGGCATTTGATTTCTTTTGCTCAGATTTTCAGTTTGTTGGCACCTAGCACATGATCTGCAAAACAGAAAAGCATCTCGAAAAATAGTGGGCCAGAACAAGCCACTTTCAAGTATCTTATGAGCAGTTTTCTTGGACCAAAGTGTCCTCCACAACTATATGAATGACAAAAAGTAAGCACATAAGTTATTTCTTGATCTGGAATACATCTCCTTATCATTTGGTCAGCACAATATTTCCACAAATATGGTTCATCCCAAACATAGTACCTGGCATCTTTTTTTATCTTGTCTTTGGTATGTTTAGGCATGTCAAATGGAAAGTTACCTGTGGCCAAGTAGTTTACCATGTCTGCGTACCATGGCTCATCAGATTGAGCAAGAAAGATTTGTTCAAGTAGGCCATCCTTACATTCTTCAGATTCTGAAAGGTGCTGCTCTTTGCTTGATTGCAAAGGAGGACTAGAAGAGCTTGCTTGCGTTGGAGGCTGTGGAGCAAGGTTCGGTGGCCGAAAGATGATGGAGTTCGGCAGCCGAATATCAGTAGTTTCAGCAGGCGATGGGATCGGAGGTGAAGGATTCGGCGGCTGAAGGGAGTTCAGCTTCAGCTGTCGAATGGTTGCTGAGTTCGGCGACCGAGAGTCAGTAGAGTTCAGCTGCCGAAAGTTTTCAATATGCTGGGCAGGCTGTGGTGATGGATTTTGCGTCTAGAAGACAGTCAGATTCAGTGACCGAAAGTGGTCTGGATTCGGCGGCCGAATGTCTTTATTCTTCGCAACATCAATTTGTTGGATGCTACAGACTGTTTCTTTGAGTTTTGGCTCTTTCTGGCTCTCAATCTGTACCTGATCAGTATCTTTGCAGAAATCACTGTTAAGAATATCATCTTGATTTTCATCAAAAATTTCCTGGCTCAAACAATCAACAATATCAAGACCATAAACAGGGGACATATCATGTGGATATTTCATGGCATTATAGACATTAAACTTAATGACTTCCCCTTCAAACTCCATAGTTAAAGTACCATCATGCACATCAATCTTAATTCTAGCAGTACTCAAGAAAGGACGTCCAAGAAGGATATCAGAACTAGTATTGCAACTATCTTCCTTAGTATCAATCACATAAAAATCTGCAGGAAAGACAAGTTCATCTACTTGGACTAACACATCTTCTAAGACACCTATGGGATATACCACAAATCTATCAGCTAGTTGGATCACAACTCTTGTGTCTTTCAGTGCACATGCATTCAGAGATTTATAGATGGAAAGAGGCATGACATTTATAGATGCACCAAGATCACACATGGCTTTCTTAATTCCAACATTCCCAATCTTGCAAGAGATAGCAAACATACCTTTGTCCTTGCACTTAGTAGGGTGTTCTCTTTTAATAACAGCAGTGACAACCTCACCTACACTTACTTTTTCTCTCTCAGCAAGCTTTCTTCTGTTGGTGCACAACTCTTTTAGAAATTTTGCATACCTTGGAATCTGCTTAACAACATCTAGCAGTGGTATGTTGATTTGGACTTTTCTGAAGGTGACAAGGATTTCCTTTTCTTCCTTTTCTTTTTGTGTTCTTTCAAATCTTTTTGGAAAAGGAGGTGGAATGTGAAAGCTTACCTTTTGATCAGTTTTCTGCGCAAGAGTTGCTTCAGGTGAAGCTTGGCCGGCTGGCTCATGCAGATGGGGTGGCGCAGGTGTTTCAGTTTGCGCATGTCTTTGTGCAACTTGCTTTCTTCTTCATATCTTGGATCTTGAAGTTCCTTTCCACTTCTCAAAGTAATGGCACTGACATTTTGTCTGGGGTTAGTTTCAGTTTGAGAAGGTAGTTTACCTTGAGTTTCAGAAGTGCTTTCGGATGTGGCCATCATATCTACACGTTGATTGAGTCTTTGTATAGCACTTTCCATGGATTCCATCATCTTTTCAAGGCGTTGGATGGGATTTGAAGGTGCTTGTTGGGCTTGGTTCCTTTGATAGTTCTGGTAGTTCTGATTGTTTTGGCCCTTCCGTAGCTAAAATTGGGGTGGTCTCTCCAACCTGGATTGTATGTGTTTGAATATGGATCATGTCTAGGTTGGTTGTTGTACCCCCCAATGGCATTAACTTGCTGGTTGTCTTCTTGAAGAGTAGGACATTGATCAGTTGGATGTCCTACATATGAACAGATACCGCATGGCCTAGGCGTCTGCACTGCTTGAATTTGTTGGACCAGTCCTATGGCAAAGTCTTTCATAACAGATGTTAGTTCAGAAATAGTAGGTGAGCTTACCTCATTGACTCCTCTTTGCATTTGCTTTTCTTCTCCATATTGTCTAGATGAGGCTGCAAGTGTAGAAATCAACTCTCGCATCTCCCTAGGTGTCTTGTCTGCAATGGATCCTCCACAAGCTACATCTATGAATCTTTTTTCTGATGAGAGCAATCCTCCATAGAAGAACTGTATGAGAGACCTGTCTGACATATCATGTTGTGGACAACCTGTACACAGTCTTTCAAACCTTTTCCAATAGTCATATAAATCTTCAGTGGGTTTTTGTCTTATGCTAGTGATTTCTCTTATTATGCCAATTGACTTAGATGTTAGGAAGTATTTGTTCAAAATAGTTTGGACCATATCATCCCAAGAAGTTATAGATCCAGGTGGCAAATAAAATAACCAATCTTTAGCAAAGTCATCTAATGAAAAGGGAAAAGCTCTTAATTTAACATGATCTTCAGAGATACCTTGAGGTCTCATGGATGAACAAACAATGTTGAATTCTTTCAAGTGCTTGTGTGGATTTTCATTTTGCAAACCTTTAAATTTTGGGAGAAGATGAATCAAACCTGTTTTTAGTTCAAAAGGAACTGTCAGAGGTGGATAGGTTATGCAAAGTGGTGCTTGATCACCTATAGGTGTTGCTAACTCTCTCATGGTTCTTTCCCTTGGTATTTTTGGCCTCATGGCTGGATTTTCTTGGATTATTTGGTTCTGGACAGCATGTCCATTAGGGGCAGCAGCTTGTGCATTAGGTTCTGCCATTGGTGCGAAATTCGGTTGCTGGAGCAAGGAAGGTTCGGCGGCCTAAAGTTGGGCAGAATGCTCGGCAGCTTGCTTTCCTAGTCTTCTGAGGGTGCGTTCAATTTCTGAATCAAAGGGCAGAGTGTTCCTGTGTGCAGATCTGGTCATGAAAGAAAAATAAATAAGTTAAATCAATTCCCTGGCAACGGCGCCAATTTTTGACTCGCGGTTGTCGAAGCCGATAAAAAATAACCTCTACGGTTATCAACAATCTTACAATTGTAGATAGTGGTAAAGGATCGAATCCACAGAGAATTGAGTACTTATCTATTTTTCCCAAATAAGATCAAGAGGATCAACTGAAAGCACAATTGAAAGCAAGCAGATCAAGAGTAAAGTGCAATAAAGTAAAAAGGGGGGTTTTGAGATTGATTTGACTAACAACTATTGAAAGCAATTAAAACAGCAAGTAATTAAAATAAAAGAGGAAATCAATATGAGAAAAGTCTAGTTGAAGATATGGATCCACCTTGGTTGTTTGGATTGATCATTGAAACTTATGTTCTCTTGGTTGGTTCAATAGATTAGTTATGGGGGTGGAAACACGCTTCTCACCACCATGTCTCTCCTTAAGATTAAATCAATTAGGGAACGTCCTCTAATCAATTACTAAATAACAAATTGCCAAGGAACGTCCTTGGGCCTTAGGCATCAAAACAATTGTCAACTGCATAAAGAATGAGAGAGATCCAATCCTAGCTACTCCAAACGCATGAAGATGATGCTAGATCATATAATTCCTTAGTTTTTACACCAAGTGTTCTTAGGTCAGAATATTTTCAGCAATTACGGACTAACAAATATCCCAACTAACAATCAATTAACTTTGCAATCAAGAATCAAGTGGCCAATTTGATCAAAACAACAAAGCAATCTTAGAATTAAGCACACAATTGCATGAATATTGAACAAACCAAAAGCAAATACTTTATGTTCAGATCTCATAACCCTTTAAACAACCTTGGTTTCAACCAAACTTCAACTAGAATAGCCACTCATGACAGAACCAAAACAGAAAATAGAAGAGAAGAAGGTGGAAGGAGGAACCGGCGGCGGCAAAGGTGGAGGAGGAGCGGTGGCCGAACCTTGGAGGAGTGGTGGTGAATGTCCAATCTTCAAATCTACCACTTCTTGTCTTCATAAGGCCTTTAAATAGGTCTTGAGAGGCTGCCTAGGGTTTCTTGGGTGTCCATGCATCTTTTAGAGATTGCCCAAAGTGCCCTTAGTCTAATATGAGCCTTCTATGTGCATGTGTGGAGTTGCAAGGACTTTTTGGTCTTTTAATTGCTGCCCAAGGTGTGTCCAAGAAGTCTTCTTCACATTATTCTTGCCACTCATGCACTAAATAGGAAGGTGGAGTCTTCTTTTGAATTTTGAATGTGCATGGCATGAAGTGGGAAACATGTGATCCTGGACTTTCGGCTCTAGAGCAGACTTTTGGCCGCTGAAGGTGCCGCCGAAGATGGGTGACTTTCGGCTCTGGACGAGACTTTCGGCTTCCGAAGCTGGTTGAGTTTCGGCTCTGCACGAGACTTTCGGCTTCCGAAGGTGCTTCCAAAGGTGGTTTTTCCAGATTTGGCACTTTTTGGCATTTTTGAGAGCATTTTCTCTTGATTGTCTCTGTAATACCCGGCTAGACTCCGGTATCGGAATTCCTACCGTCCGGTGGAATCTCGGATGTCGGAAGCCTCTAGTAGGGTAGAAATCATGTTTTTTATAAAATGTTTTAAGGTATTTCATGGTTTTAAGTAAAATGGAAACGAGTTTTTGCATAAAAACAACCTTGGAGGAAAACTAAGGTTCGGCCGCCGAACATGCATGCCTTCGGGAGCGCCTTTAGGCCCCCGAAAGCATAAGTGAGGAAAGTCCAGGTTCGGCCGCCGAACCTCAAGTTCGGCCGCCGAACATGGCATGCATGCGGAGGCACATTCGGCCCCCGAACGTGGCCTGGCCAGCCACTATAAAAGGGTCCCTTAGCCAAAAACGGGCGAGCTTTTTCCCCATTTCCGGCCAAGGTGAGTTCTCCGCCACCCTCACCGATCTTGAGTCTTTTCCTTCAGATCTTTCGAGTTTTTCACTAGTTTTCATCTTGTTTTGAAGATTTGAGCTTTTGAGCAAAGTTTTGGAGCTTTGAGGTTCAAGAACTCAAATCTCTTCCAACTCCAAGTTTGGTCGCCTCTACTCTCGATCTTCAAGAGGTAAGAGTCGATCTCTAGCTTATAGTATGTTTTAAACAAGTTTTATGCAAGTTCATGGGGTAGAAAATGCATGTGTAGCTTATGTTGAGCTTATGGGTTTTTGATGTGATTTTGAACAATGTGGCTTGCAAATGTATGTTGGATGTGTTATAGATGGGGTTTTAGCTAGTTGTTGCCCCTAGGAACTTGTATGCTTGTGTATGAATGTTGTAGAATAGGTTTATGCATGTTTGGATGAGATTGGAGGCATAAATGCATAGGGGAGCTGAGCTTCTGCCATTCTGGGAGAAACCAGGTTCGGCAGCCGAAGGAACTTTCGGCCGCCGAACGTGCTTGTGGAGGCAGCCTTCGGCTGCCGAAGCTTGCCCCCGAAAGGAGACTTTCGTCTCTGTCTGGGAGTTTCGGCCGCCGAAGGTGCCGCCGAACATGCATGAGTCGCCTCTGTCTGGGAGTTTCGGCCGCCGAAGGTGCCGCCGAACCTGCCTGACTTTTGGCTCTGGAGGGACTTTCGGCCGCTGATCCTGCCGCCGAAAGTGCCCTGTCCAGCTCTTTTCTTGCATGTTTTTCTATGATTGTTCCTTGATGTCTTAGGGGGTTTTCGGGGAATAGTTTAGAGTTATGTTCATGTATGTTTGGTCCCTCATTTGAGTCCACCTGTGTAGGTTCGGACTCGAGGAACCGAGGACTCCAGCAGTGAGTCTGTTGCCCCAGTGTCTGGTCAGAGCTATCCAGAGGTGAGTGGAATAAACCTTTATGTTTTTAAGCAAATTAATCGTATAGTTTTGAGCATGTTCATGCATCATGAATGCCATGTGATGAATTAGGTTGCTTGCATTAGAATTCACGAATATGTTGCATTGCACATTTTAAATGTTGATGTGGATGAACGTTGGATGATCCATAGCCCTCGATCTATGTTATGACGATGTGATATGTACGGTACGGAAAGTAAGACCATTGGGACCCATTCTACGTTCGCTGACATTATGTAAGAGAAAGACCAGGACCCATTCTACGTTCTGGCATAGTTGGACACTGTTATGTTATGATATGTAAGGGAAAGACCAGAACCCATTCTACGTTCTGGCACAGTTGGACCATGTAGAGGGCTATTGGTGACAAGTTCATCCTTGATGTGATTAGCTGTGATGTGATGCATTCCATGATCCATATGATTTAAATGTTTTTATTATTCTGCTCACTGGGCTCTAGTAGCTCACCCCTCTCCCAACTTCCCCAGGTTTGCAGGTACAGGGTAGACCAGGAGGTTTACAAGAGTAATGAAGTCTGGTATATGTAATAGATAGTGTGGACATGATAAATGTAATAGTGTTATGTAAAAAGTACAGTTTCAGTCATGTAATGATATTGAGGTTTAGAGATTGTGCTTGACATTATGTATGAGGTATCCCTTTTATTACATGATCAAAATGTTTTATATTGTTTATGTAAGCCAACTCATCTTATGAAGTATTGCCCATTGGGCCATTGTTGAGATCCCACAGAGGGGTCATGATTATGATTATGGTTATGCACAGTACATGTTCAGGTTGAGTTGGATGTATGAAAGAAAAGTTTTAAATTTTTATGTATGTTGTTGATCATGTATGGGATTAATCAGGTTTTCAGGTTACTAGTCAGGCTTGCTACGGGTCTTGGCGGCCTTAAGCCGACCCGGATCCTAGCGCCGGTAGCGGTCCGATTTTCGGGTCGTTACAGAATGGTATCAGAGCCCTAGGTTCATAGGATCGGACCTAGAGTGTCGGGCTCATAGATGTTATGGAAGGTCAAGCACAATAGGAAGATCATGTCCACTAGGATAGGATGTGGAGTCCTGTCTTGTATGATGATGTGAAATGCCATGAATATATACATGTGCATTGATGCTATGATATGAATGATGTATATGTGATGAGGGTTCATGTGTGCCCACATGAACCATATGATGCTGATGTTTGTGTGATGTGTACTGTTTTTCAGAAAGCAGGATGAGAGGAACCCGTCGATCGGCAAGATTGACTGGAGTACCACCTGAGGATGAGGGCACGAGCGCCCGTCCTCCTACATTGCCTAGGGTAATGTCTTGTAGAGCCAACAGAGAAAGAATGTCAAGGGACCCTATAAGGTCTTTTGATGCTAGCAGAAGGGGGACTGATAGAGGAGGAAATTCTTCAGATGTGAGGGAGGTTATGGAAGAGGAGCAGAGGAGGGATGGGAACCTGGATGTGAGCATGGAGGAAGAAGGGACAGGGGAGTCTCAGGGAGGCGTTCAGGCCTCGGGGTATGGTTTTCCACCCCATTATCCACCCTTCCTACAGGGTTCAGGGTATCCGATGGGAGGCACGTCGGATTACTCCAGCTTTAACCCCTACCCTACCTACATGCCTTATCCACCTTTTTATCCACCTTACACACAGTACCCAGCTTATCCACCCTCACCCTTCTATCCAAACCCGGCAAACCCCACCTCGGGGAATGCTGCACCCCCACCTCCACCACCTACAGAACCAGCAGCCCCAGTTACTCAACCTCCTAGACCTAGCTCAGCTGATGGGAGCAAAGTGAAGATGACAGATTACCTCAAGCTGGATGCTCCCAAATACAAGTCAGGGGATGACCCCTTTGAGTATCTGAGAGTGGTGAAGACAATAAATGATGAGCTAGGGGCAAATGACAGCAGGGCCATTCAGATGGCAGGGTTCACTTTAAAGTGCAAGAAGGCACGGGAATGGTTCAAGTGTTATGTGGACCAGAGACTAGATGGCATGACATGGGAGGAATTTGCGAATGAGTTCGCTGGATGGGCTTTTCCAGACAGTTCCAGAGAACTGAAGATGATTGAGTTTGAGCAACTGAGGCAGTCAGAGCACATGGGTGTAGAGGAGTTCACGGATAAATTCTTGGAGCTATTGCCTTTTTCAGGGCAAGCTCTAGATACAGATACGAAGAAAGCCAAGAGGTATGTTATGAAGCTGCATTCCAGGTACTCCTCGCTGATTTAGTCAGCTGAGAGAGAAAGTTTCCACACTGTGGTGGATATGGCTCGAAGAATGGAGGCAAGTGCTATAGTTGAGGGGTCAGTGAAGCAGTCAGTGACCCAGTTTTCAGGGGTTAAGACCCTAGGCAGAGGAGGGCCAGGTCTCTCTTCTCAGAGCTCAAGTAAGAAGAGGTGGGATAACACCACCAAGAAGCCGAAGAAGAATAAGTTTTGGAATAAGTTGAAATTTGGTCTGGGATTTGGCGGTGGCTCGAGTTCAGGCTCAGATGGTACAGAATGCCAGAGATGTGGAAGACCACACAGGGGAGTGTGTCGAGCTGGGACTAATACATGTTTCAGATGTGGACAGGAGGGACACATAGCTCGGGAGTGTCCTAGAGCGCCTTTTATGGGCCAACCCCAGCAGACAACTTCTGGTAGTGTGGCACAGCCAGCAGTTCCAGCCACAACTCAGGGCAGTGGCAGAGGTAGAGGGAGAGGGGCAGCCTCTTCTTTTGGTTCCCGAGGTGAAGGTCCATCAGCTCCAGCCAGGATCTTCACCATGACTCAGCAGGAGGCTAACACATCCAACACCGTGGTGTCTGGTAATCTCGTCATTGGGTGTTCTGATGTGTATGCATTAATGGACCCGGGTGCATCTCATTCATTTATTGCTCCAAGAGCCGTTGAGAGGTTGGGTCTGATAGTCTCTGGGTTAGAGTGTCCCCTATGGGTCAGTGGACCCAAGTGTGACCCGTCAGTGGCAGTGTCAGTCTGCCAGTACAGTCCAGTTTTTGTTGAGGGAAGATGCCTCCCCGCCGACCTTGTGGTTCTAGATTTGACAGACTTTGACGTCATTCTAGGGATGGATTGGCTATCTACCCATGGTGCTACCTTGGACTGCAGGGACAAGGTAGTCAGGTTCAGAGTTCAGAACGGGTCAGAGGTCGTCTTCAGAGGAGACAAAAGGGGCACACCTAGAGGTCTTATATCAGCTCTTCAGGCTTGTAGGTTGCTTAGGAAGGGATGTCAGGGGTACTTAGCTCATGTGAGAGAGCTTAGTAGTCAGGTCAGGGAGCCAGCCTCGGTGCTAGTTGTCAGAGAGTTTCAGGATGTCTTTCCAGACGAGCTTTCAGGTTTACCACCTGCTAGGGAGATAGAGTTCGAGATAGAGTTGGTGCCTGGAGCTAGACCGATCTCTATCCCTCCCTACAGGATGGCCCCAGCCGAATTGAAGGAGCTGAAAGAGCAATTCCAGGAGCTGGTAGAAAAGGGTTTCATCCGACAGAGTACCTCACCTTGGGGTGCTCCAGTCTTGTTTGTAAGGAAGAAGGATGGATCCCTTAGACTTTGTATCGACTACAGGCAGTTGAACAAAGTCACTACAAAGAATAGGTACTCTCTGCCAAGGATCGATGATCTATTTGACCAGCTAGCCGGAACGGGTTGTTTCTCCAAAATAGATCTGAGATCGGGGTACCATCAGCTGAGGATCAGAGAAAAAGATGTGCCGAAGACAGCTTTCAGGACCAGATATGGGCATTTTGAGTTCCTTGTGATGCCGTTCGGGTTAACCAACGCCCCTGCAGCATTCATGGACCTCATGAACAGAGTGTTTAGCCAATACCTGGATCACTTTGTTATTGTCTTCATAGATGATATCTTAGTGTATTCTAGGAACGCAGAGGAGCATGCCCATCATCGGAGGTTGGTTCTGCAGACTTTGAGGGAACATGGCTTGTATGCCAAGTTCTCTAAATGTGAATTCTGGCTGAGGAGCATTTCGTTCTTGGGGCATGTAGTGTCAGAGAAGGGTATAGAGGTGGACCCCAAGAAGACAGAAACTGTGGCTAACTGGCCTAGACCCACTTCAGTGACGGAGATCAGGAGTTTCTTGGGTTTGGCAGGTTACTACAGGAGGTTCGTTCAGGACTTCTCCAAGATTGCAGCTCCTCTGACCAGACTAACCAGGAAGAATCAGAAGTTTCTGTGGATCGACCAGTGCGAAGAGAGTTTTGAAGAGCTTAAGAAGAGGTTGACTTCAGCACCAGTTTTAGCTCTGCCATCTAGTGATGAGGATTTTACAGTCTTTTGTGATGCGTCCCGTGTGGGACTAGGTTGTGTACTGATGCAGAATGAGAGGGTGATTGCTTATGCTTCTAGGCAGCTGAAGAAGCATGAGTTGAATTACCCCACACATGACCTGGAGATGGCAGCAGTAATCTTTGCACTCAAGATGTGGAGGCACTACCTCTATGGGGTTAAATGTGAGATCTTCACGGATCATAAGAGCCTGCAGTACATCCTGAGTCAAAGAGATTTGAACTTGAGACAGAGAAGATGGGTGGAGCTGCTGAGTGACTATGATTGCAAGATTCAGTACCATCCGGGTAAGGCGAATGTTGTGGCGGACGCCTTAAACCGGAAATTACTCAGCAGTTTATCCCACATATCGGTAGAGAGGAGGCCAGTGGTGAAGGAGTTTTACAAGCTCATTGAGGAAGGTCTACAGATGGAGTTGTCTGGTACAGGTGCCTTGGTGGCCCAGATGAGAGTGGCACCCGTGTTTCTGGAGCAGGTGGCTCAGAAACAGCATGAGGACCCGGAGTTAGTGAAGATTGCCAGGACTGTTCAGTCAGGCAATGATAGTGAGTTCAGATTCGACAGCAAGGGGATCCTCCGCTATGGGAGCAGACTATGTGTACCAGATGACATAGGGCTAAAAGGAGACATTATGAGGGAGGCTCATAATGCAAGATACAGCGTTCACCCCGGAGCCACCAAGATGTACCAAGATCTAAAGAAGGTTTATTGGTGGCCGGCTATGAAGAAAGAAGTGGCACAGTTTGTGTCAGCCTGCGAAGTGTGTTAGAGGGTGAAGCTGGAACATCAGAAGCCGGCTGGAATGCTTAACCCGCTACCTATTCCAGAATGGAAATGGGAGAACATAGCTATGGACTTCGTAGTGGGGTTACCGGCGGCGTCCAACAGAGTGGACTCCATATGGGTGATTGTGGACAGACTCACCAAATCTGCTCACTTCATTCCTGTCAGGAGTGGCTACTCTGTGGACAAGTTGGCGCAGGTGAATGTGGATGAGATCGTCAGGCTGCATGGGGTTCCTGTTTCGATAGTCTCAGATAGAGGGCCCCAGTTCACCTCCAGATTTTGGCGGAGTCTGCAGAATGCCATGGGTACTAGGTTGGATTTCAGTACTGCCTTCCACCCCCAGACTGATGGACAGTCAGAAAGGACCATCCAGACCATAGAGGATATGCTCAGAATGTGTGTGCTGGACTTTGGCGGTTTTTGGAGGCAGCATCTACCCTTGGTGGAGTTTGCCTACAATAACAGCCATCATGCTAGCATCGGGATGGCTCCATATGAAGCTTTATATGGAAGGAAGTGCCGATCACCTGTTTGCTGGGAAGAGGTTGGAGAAAAGGCCTTGGCAGGGCCTAAGCTAGTAGAGATCACCAGCAGGGTAGTACCCATAATCAGAGAAAGGATCAAGACTGCTGCAAGCAGACAGAAGAGTTATGCAGACCTCCGTAGAAGGCAGTTAGAGTTTCAGGAGGGGGATCTGGTATTGCTCAAGGTGTCTCCTATGAAAGGAGTGGTTCGCTTTGGGAAGAAAGGTAAACTAGCCCCACGATACATCGGACCCTTTGAAATCCTGCAAAGGATTGGGAATGTGTCGTACAAGCTGGATTTACCTGCTTCAATGGAAAGAATCCATCCGGTTTTCCATGTTTCAATGTTGAGGAAGTTTGTGTCAGATCCGAGCAAGGTTCTTAGTGAGCCTGATGTGGAGGTCCAAGAGGATCTCACCTATGTTGAACAGCCAGTACGGATCATAGACACCCAGATCAGAAAGTTAAGGAACAAGGAAATCCCAATGGTGAAAGTTCTATGGAACCACCACAAATTGGAGGAATGTACTTGGGAGACACGGGAGTCCATGCTCCAGCAATACCCTCATCTCTTTTAAGGTTAGATCCCTATGTGTTTATGTGCTATGTATGTATGTTATGTTTTATGCCATGCTATGTGCTAGTTGAGGAACATTCGGGGACGAATGTTCTTAAGGGGGGGAGAATGTAATACCCGGCTAGACTCCGGTATCGGAATTCCTACCGTCCGGTGGAATCTCGGATGTCAGAAGCCTCTAGTAGGGTAGAAATCATGTTTTTATAAAATGTTTTAAGGTATTTCATGGTTTTAAGTAAAATGGAAACGAGTTTTTGCATAAAAACAACCTTGGAGGAAAACTCAGGTTCGGCCGCCGAACCTCAAGTTCAGCCGCCGAACATGCATGCCTTCGGGAGTGCCTTTAGGCCCCCGAAAGCATAAGTGAGGAAAGTCCAGGTTCAGCCGTCGAACCTCAAGTTCGGCCGCCGAACATGGCATGCATGCGGAGGCACATTCGGCCCCCGAACGTGGCCTGGCCAGCCACTATAAAAGGGTCCCTTAGCCGAAAACGGGCGAGCTTTTTCCCCATTTTCGGCCAAGGTGAGTTCTCCGCCACCCCTCACCGATCTTGAGTCTTTTCCTTCAGATCTTTCGAGTTTTTCACTAGTTTTCATCTTGTTTTGAAGATTTGAGCTTTTGAGCAAAGTTTTGGAGCTTTGAGGTTCAAGAACTCAAATCTCTTCCAACTCCAAGTTTGGTCGCCTCTACTCTCGATCTTCAAGAGGTAAGAGTCGATCTCTAGCTTATAGTATGTTTTAAACAAGTTTTATGCAAGTTCATGGGGTAGAAAATGCATGTGTAGCTTATGTTGAGCTTATGGGTTTTTGATGTGATTTTGAACAATGTGGCTTGCAAATGTATGTTGGATGTGTTATAGATGGGGTTTTAGCTAGTTGTTGCCCCTAGGAACTTGTATGCTTGTGTATGAATGTTGTAGAATAGGTTTATGCATGTTTGGATGAGATTGGAGGCATAAATGCATAGGGGAGCTGAGTTTCTGCCATTCTGGGAGAAACCAGGTTCGGCAGCCGAAGGAACTTTCGGCCGCCGAACGTGCTTGTGGAGGCAGCATTCGGCTGCCGAAGCTTGCCCCCAAAAGGAGACTTTCTTCTCTGTTTGGGAGTTTCGGCCGCCGAAGGTACCGCCGAACATGCATGAGTTTCGCCTCTATCTGGGAGTTTCGGCCGCCGAAGGTGCCGCTGAACTTGCCTGACTTTCAGCTCTGGAGGGACTTTCGGCCGCCGAACCTGCCGCCGAAAGTGCCCTGTCCAGCCCTTTTCTTGCATGTTTTTCTATGATTGTTCCTTGATATTTTAGGGGGTTTTCGGGGAATAGTTTAGAGTTATGTTCATGTATGTTTGGTCCCTCATTTGAGTCCACCTGTGTAGGTTCGGACCCGAGGAACCGAGGACTCCAGCAGTGAGTCTGTTGCCCCAGTGTCTGGTCAGAGCTATCCAGAGGTGAGTGGAATAAACCTTTATGTTTTTAAGCAAATTAATCGTATAGTTTTGAGCATGTTCATGCATCATGAATGCCATGTGATGAATTAGGTTGCTTGCATTAGAATTCAAGAATATGTTGCATTGCACATTTTAAATGTTGATGTGGATGAACGTTGGATGATCCATAGCCCTCGATCTATGTTATGACGATGTGATATGTACGGTACGGAAAGTAAGACCAGTGGGACCCATTCTACGTTCGCTGGCACTATGTAAGAGAAAGACCAGGACCCATTCTACGTTCTGGCATAGTTGGACACTGTTATGTTATGATATGTAAGGGAAAGACCAGGACCCATTCTACGTTCTGGCACAGTTGGACCATGTAGAGGGCTATTGGTGACAAGTTCATCCTTGATGTGATTAGCTGTGATGTGATGCATTCCATGATCCATATGATTTAAATGTTTTTATTATTCTGCTCACTGGGCTCTAGTAGCTCACCCCTCTCCCAACTTCCCCAGGTTTGCAGGTACAGGGTAGACCAGGAGGTTTACAAGAGTAATGAAGTCTGGTATATGTAATAGATAGTGTGGACATGATAAATGTAATAGTGTTATGTAAAAGGTACAATTTCAGTCATGTAATGATATTGAGGTTTAGAGATTGTGCTTGACATTATGTATGAGGTATCCCTTTTATTACGTTATCAAAATGTTTTATAATGTTTATGTAAGCCAACTCATCTTATGAAGTATTGCCCATTGGGGCATTGTTGAGATCCCACAGAGGGGTCATGATTATGATTATGGTTATGCACAGTACATGTTCAGGTTGAGTTGGATGTATGAAAGAAAAGTTTTAAATTTTTATGTATGTTGTTGATCATGTATGGGATTAATCAGGTTTTCAGGTTACTAGTCAGGCTTGCTACGGGTCTTGGCGGCCTTAAGCCGACCCGGATCCTAGCGCCGGTAGCGGTCCGATTTTCGAGTCGTTACAGTCTCTTTACACCTAATATCTGCAAAACATGATTAAAACCACAAAATTAGGTAGAAAAGATGTAAATAGATATCAATATCATCATGATAAAGTGGACTAAAATATGCTCTATCAAATGTATTCTACAGAGTTTATTGAGTTGTTGATTCTTATCACAAGTCCAATGCTTTATTTTTTGTTATTTTCCACATCCACACCCTATGTTACAATGCTTAATTTTGTCACTTTCTCCATCCACACCTTTTGTTCACATATGAGTTGTATTATTTGGCTAACCTCCAAGAATTTTATATTTTTGCTGCATGGGACTCCCTCAGTGCAGTTTAATTTAGTTGAATTGAATTTGTTTTTCAAACTAATTTAAGTCCAAATGTATGAATGAGGGAGACACACAGTGATCCTCTTCCAATCCATATACTTTATATGGAAGATGATTAATTAAAAAAAAATTCACGGATGGACTTCTAATTCTATTATTAATGCCTTCATAGGAACATTATTTACATTGTTTAGTCTAGTATTGATGTCATAATCACTTCTTTGTTGTTGATTCCTCACATTAGAATATTTTTTTTTTTAACTTTTATCCGTTATATGGCTTAGTCTGATTATATATATGATATGTTTAATATTATTATTGGAATTGTTGAATTTTTAGTTGTATAATTAAATATTTTTAGCCATGTGAGTAGCATACCATAGGTTACTCACGGCTATGATTATGCTCATTGGCCACTTAACTATGGGCTTAAAGTTCATGAACTTTATATTTATCTATCTTTTTCCTCTGTCTCTATTTTTTTTTAGTTATGCATTACTTTTTTTTAATAGTATTCAAGTAAACAATTGCTCAAACCATATTACTTAATCACAACTAGAATTCAATTTGGTTTTTTTTAGATAAGGATGTGGTTCTGACCTACACTTTATTTATTGTTATATATCCTGCAACTTGGATTTTTAATTTTTTTCTTGTAAATTTTAAAGCTAAACAGTTGACATGATTATCATTCCATCTAATATGAATTTTAAATTCTCTTTTGAATTTTATCATGTCCCAAACTTTTATTCTCCTTCTTAATTTTCACCGATTTTATAAATAGGTACAATATGCATTTTGATAGACGTTGGATGTATGCAAGACTAAAAGATGATCTACTAAATCCTTTATTTCTTGAAGGATTAAATGAATTCATATCAGCTATCAAATAATATTCAGACTGTTTGAATGGAGAACTAATTAGGTGTCCATATAATAATTTTAAGTGCCAAAATTATAGATTTGAAGATGAGAGTACAGTTAGGTTTCATCTTATGAAATATGGGTTTATTAAAGACTATTATGTATGGTATTTGTATGGTGAATTCAAACCTACAATACGGCCCACAGGGGAAGTAGTGATTCCACCCACAACACTTGCAATGTGGAAGATCAACATGATGAGTTCTCTAATGCTTATGAACAACTTGTTGTAGATGCAAAAGGACCTAGTTTCTCCCCAACAACAAGCGATGAGTCTCCAAACCAAGCTTTTCAGAGATTATATGACATGTTGGCTATTGCTAATTAAGAATTGTGGCAAGGTTGTGAAAATCATTCACAACTGTCAACTGTGGTAAGGATATTGAACATTAAATCTGAACATCATTTGTCTCAATGGTGTTTTGACAATATTTGCCAATTCATCAAAGAAATTTTATCTATTGATAATCTATTTATTGATAATCTCTACTCTACAAAGAAATTGCTTGAAGGCTTGGGATTACCAATTCAAAATATTCATAGTTGATTAAATAGTTGTATGATTTATTGGAGTGAGGATAATGAATTGCTCAGGTGCAAGGTGTGTGATCATCCAAAGTACAAACGATTACGAGATGGCTAAAGCTCTAGTAAAATCCAAGTTGCTTATAGTAAAATATATTACATGCCAATCATACCTAGACTACAAAGGTTATATGCATCTAATGTTACAGCTAAGGATATGACTTAGTGTAACGACCCGGAAATCGAACCGCTACCGGCGCTAGGATCCAGATTGACTTAAGGTCGCCAGGACCCGTAGCAAGCCTAACATACATCCTGTCATCTGTTATAATCCCATACATGATCATACATTTTCATAAAAACTTTAACTTTTCGTTTACCAAGCTTGACCTGTGCATGCATCATAACTGTAAACATTTTTTACCCCTTACTAGAGCTCTCATCAAATGCTCTAGTTGGGTTAACATTTCATATATCAAGCTTGGTTCACATCTCATTATTAAACATTACATAAAGATCATATACCAAAAAGGGATTAACCATACATGAGGGCCAAGCACAATACTAAACCTCATTACATTACTATACAAGATCTTACATTACATTACATGTCATTTTACATTTCATGTCCACTACTAGACTATTACATATACATAACCATATCCATTACCCTCGCTGACTTCCTGAGCTATCTCTGACCTTGCAAACCTGGGGGTTAGGGGAAAGGGATGAGCTACTAAAGCCCAGTGAGCAGAACAGTAAAAATAATTTATTAAACACATGCTTTCATGAAATGCATCACATCACAAACAATTCACAACACGGATGGACTTGTCACCAGTAACCCTCTATATATCCAACTGTGCCAGGGGCGTAGAATGGGCCTCGACCTGGACTTTCCCTTAACATAACATAACATAACATATCCAACTGTGCCAGGGGTGTAGAATGGGCCTCGACCTAGACTTTCTCTTAACATCGTGCCATGGGCGTAGAATGGGCCTCGACCTGGACTTCCATACCATATCATATCATATCATATCATATCGATGGCTAGTGGATCATCCAATATCCATCCACATCAACAGCAATTTATGCAATGCAACATATTCGTGAATTCTAATGCAAACAACCTATTACATATCATGGTATTCATGATGCATGAACATGCTTAAAAGTTTATTTGCTTTAAAATAAAAGAGTTGTGTTCCACTCACCTCTGGCTGACTCTGAAACAGCTAACACTGCTGGCCTCCTCGGTTCCTCGGGTCCGATCCTACACAGGTGGACTCAAATGAGGGACCAAATAAACTCTAACACGACTCTATACAACTCTCCCAAAAACCCCCTAAAACATCATAAAACATGCATGCAAAATAGGCAAAGGAAGGCTGGGCAAGGGACTTTCAGCAGCAGGTTCGGCGGCTGAAGGTTCCTCCAAATCCGAAAGTCAGGCACTTTCGGGGGCAGGGTTCGGCTGCCGAAAGTCCTTCCAGAGCCGAAAGTCACAACCTTTGGGGGCAGGTTCGGCGGTCGAAACTCCCCTCCAAAGTCGAAAGTCCAACTTTTGGGGGCGAGCTTAGGCGGCCTAAAGCTGCCTCCACAGGCAGGTTCGGCGGCTGAACCTGGGTCCTCTCGAAGGGCGGAACCCGATTCTGCCTCACTCATTCAGCCACCCAAAACCTCACAACATGCATTCAACTATTCTAAAACGTGCATAAACACATTTTCAAGCATATAGGGGCATAAAACTAGCCTAAACCCCAACAAACATCAACATAGCATCACATTAAGCATAAAGGGTACATAAACCCTAACATTTTACAACTAGCCTAAACATGCATCAAAACCCTTAACCCCTTCTTAAAACTTACTTAAAACATAAAAGGAGGTGATGATCTACACTTACCTCTTGAAGATCAAGAGGAGAGGTGATTCAAACTTGGAGATTATGAGGAAATGAGGTTCGGGGTCTCCAAGCTTCAAAACTTGATCTTGGCTTAAAAATCTTCAAAAACAAGATAAAAACTCATAAAAACTTGAAGGGATTAAAGGAAAACACAAAATCGACCAAAGGAGGGCAAAATCTCACCTGTGCCCGAAAATAGAGAGAAAAAACTCGCCCATTTTCGGACAAGGGGCCTTTTATAGGTGGCTGGCCAGACCACCTTCGGCAGCCAAAAGAGCTTCCGCAAGCTCCCTATGTTCGGCGGCCGAACTTGAGGTTCGGCGGCCGAACTTGGATTTTTCCTCCATGGCTTTTTCTTTCAAAACTCAATTTCTATCTTCATTAAAACCATAAAAACATATGAAAACATTTTAGAAAACCTTTATTTTCACCCTTCTAAGGGATTCCGACCTCGGCATTCTAGATTCCAACGAAGATTCTGCCGGAAAGTGGGACTTCCGGTGCCGAAGCTTAGCCGGGTATTACACTTAGCATGCTAATCATGGGATTTATGATGATTTAATGCATCATCCATCTTATTTGCATGCATAGAAAGCTTTTGATAATAAGTGACCTCATGTCAGTATTGAGAAACATAATGTCCATCTATTTTCAACCATTCAGACAATTTGGTCAGCAATATTCATCATGGTCTGTCATATTAACACATAGTTGTGCATTAAAGGTGAGTATATATTTCTCACTATACCCGTCCAAGGACCTAGAAATCCAAAAGATAAGTTGGATATGTATTTTCAATCCCTAGTAACTGAGTTGAAATATTTATAAGAGAATGGAGTTGAAATATATGATGCATTCAATAAATAAAATTTCAACTTGCGAGCTGCTTTAATGTGGACTATAAGTGATTTTCCTGCTTATGCAATGTTATCAGAATGGAGCACTGCAGGATAGACTGCTTGTCCTTATTGCATGGAAGATAGTGATGCGTTCACATTAACAAAAAGAGGTAAGCAATTATGGTTTGAAAATCATCGCAAATTTTTACCTCTTAATCATTCTTGTAGAAGAAACAAAATAGATTTTAGGAAGAATGTAATTGTTACTAAGCAAGCTAAACCACCGATATCTGGTGAAGAAGTACTGAAACAGATTGATGAATTGGGGTTTAAGAGGGTTATAGATGAAGATGCATTAGAAATAAATTCAGGCCTATCAAAGCAATGTGGTTGGTAGAAAAGAAGTATCTTAGAGAATTTACAGTATTGGAAAAGTAATTTGGTTTGGCACAATCTCAATATAATACATATTGAGAAAATTTTCTTTGAAAATATAATCAACACTATAATGAGCGTTGAGGGGAAGAAAAAGGACAATGCTAAGTCAAAGGAAAACCTAAACGTGATCTATGTTCAGCCAGAGTTAGACATGGATCGAGTCAGTAGGAGATATCCCAAAACTTGTTATACTCTAGATAAGCAAAGTAAGCAAGTGTTATGTGATTGGCTGAAAAATCTCAAATTTCCCAATAGATATGTTTCCAATATGGGGCGATATATTGATATGAAGAAGCTTTAGATGTTTGGGATGAAGAGTAATGATTTTCATGTTTTCATGCAGCGGATTATGCCCATTGTATTTTGAGAGTTTCTTCCTTCGAATGTTTAGCAGCCCGTAACAAAGTTGAGTAATTTTTTTTAAGGAATTAACATTTACCGCTATAAGTGAGAGTGATATGTTGTAGTTTCATGGTGAAATTCCTTTGATCATATATAAGCTTGAGCATGTCTTCTCTCCAAGATACTTTGATTGTATGGAATATCTCCCCATTCACCTAGCATATGAAGCATGGATGGTCAGTCCAGTGCAATATCGGTAGATGTATCCTTTTGAATAGTAAGTTTTTTTTAACTTTAATTAAGTTATTTAATAATGTTTGCTAATGTAGGTCTTATATTTTATAGATATATGCGATGGCTTAAGAATAATGTCAGAAATAAAGCTAGAGTCAATGGATCAATTTGCAATGCTTATCTAGTTGAAGAAGCAACTTCATTTTGTGTGCATTATTTTGAGTTGTATGTCCAAACTAGACATCAAAAAGTGCCAAGGAACATTGACATTTCAAAAAGTACTAAAAATTATGAAGGCAATCTATTATTTTTCATGTAGTCAGCTCGAACAGTAGGAAACAGGAGAACATGTATCTTATGGGTGATAAGTATAAAGCAGCAAAAACGTACATATTATTAAATTATCAGAAGTGAAATCCTACATTGAATAAGTTATCGTAAATAATTAATTTACATTTTAATTTTTTAAATTATTATATATTACTTTTTCTAATTAAGTTGATTTTTTTCTAACATTTACATTGATCAATTGTGCTCAAATTATTTGTTAGTCAATGATTCTCAAATTGAAATTAGATTAGAGAGTGAATTCTCAATATGGTTTAACAATTTTAGTCATGATTCATGCAACAATATATCCAACAATTTTATCATATCTCTTGCAAAGGGTCCATCATGAAGTGTGACATCATATAATGGATATATGGTGAATGGACATAAGTTCCAAATAAAGTCACACTATGCAAGTAGAGCAACTATGAACAATGGGGTGTATATTAAGGGATTAAATTACAGTAGCGATTAGAGTAATTATTATAGACATGCTTGAAGTTATACATTTGGAGTATCTAGGTCTTCCAATCAAGCAAGTTGTAATTTTTAAATGCAATTAGTTTGATCTAACTCCAAATTTTGATATAAAGATCCATAGCAAATATAAACTTATTGATGTAAATTATAAATGATCTTTTAATAGATATGAGCCTTTTACGCTGGGAATACGCAATACAAGTGATATATACTCCATATCCTCACTTAAGGCGAGACAAAATTGAATTGTGGGCTGCTATAAAAGTCAAAGTATGTTATGTAATTCAACTTTCAACACAACAAAATACACAATTTGCTGATGAACTATTTTAATAAGATGAAATGGAACATACTGTCATTATTAGAGAAATTGATTATTCAACACAATAATTAAATGATCCAATTGGGGAAGTTATTGAAATTAATGATGGTGAAAAAAATGATGAAGATGAAACTGTGATAGCTATAGAAACAGATGATGATGATGATGATGATGATGATGAATTAGATGTAGATAATGAATAGAAGGTATAACATAATTAATATCTATTGTTACTTTAAGTTACTAAATATGTATTATTACATGTGATTTGTTTAAAATGAATTTCTATAGGATGAGAGGACAAGGACGTGGATCTACATCACGGGGTCCAAGAGACCATAGTAGGGGTAGTGTCCACACAACTAAATCACGAAATGTCAATCAGGATTTGGTATAGCCCACTACTCTAATTCTTAGACTAGATCAAGCTGAGAGATCCACATAGAGTCCTGCATCATCCACTCCTGCTACAGTGCACATATCTGCTACTGCCTCAGCACCCATAGTCTGCTACCTATTGGATTTATAGCTACATCTGCATCTACTTCTAGTAGTTGTGGACCTACAGAATACAAACCACATATTTCCTTAATAAACTCAATGTGAGTAAATATTGTATTTATTTTTAAATATGCATTTATTTTCTTTGCTTATTTCAAAATAATCATTTTGGCAATTATTCTTTTACAGTATGCAGTCTTCTAATTCGATTGCAAGGCAGATTGCCTTGATCTTCAAGGAAAGTTAGTAGCAGATGGATTTATTGGAAGAATGTGCCAAAAGAGCTTAAAGAATTATATTGAAAAGAGTTTAAGGTAATACAAATTTTTTTTTTTATAACGAACTACATTCGTTATAAAAATATCAATATACATGTGAATAATTTTACTGTGCATTATTTGTCACTAAATGTGAGTAATTACAGAAACATTTTCTTATGGGAGGAGGCAATAGACCAACTTATGAAGATAGCTTGGAGGAAGAAAGCTGTTGAGCGCTATCATTGTCAAAAGGAGTAATGGATGCATGGGAAGGAGAAGATGATATCACTGTCAGAAGGAGTAATGGATGCATGGCAATCCGTTTGGGGTGCCGCTGAGTATAAAAAAAAATGCAAAAAATTCTTAAATAATAGAAAGAGTGAAACAAGTGGGCAAGGCACTGGCCCATCAAGACATTGTGAAAAATCCATATCTCACTATAGGCATCAATAGTAGATGGTATGTAATATCCATTTTCACTTAAATTTTTTCAAATACTTTAAATTTTATCCAATTTGTTGTGAATTTATATTCAAGCATGTTATTACAATTTATATTTAACTTGCAATGTGAAAGATTATACAGAGATCCTCTACCTCATGAGTTATTTGAGGCTACTCATAAGAAGAATGATACATAAGAGTTTGTTAATGCACGCTCAAAATCCATTCATGTGAGAAGTTGAATAAATTTGTCATAAATTTTTTAATTTATAGTTTATATTGTTATATCACATGGTATTTATTTTTTGAAGAACCTCTTTCTATCTTTAAAAGAGCAAGCATCAAGGAGGGTAATGAGCAAGTTATAGCTCAGAAGCTCCAGGAGCGTGAGAAAAATGAACAAGTATTGCGTGAGCAAAACGTACGGATTACCTTTGAGCTCTCAAAGGTGAAGGATTTACTCATACGGCTCGTGAGTCAAAGGCAAGGTAACCAGCTTATAACTCCTACTATTGTGAGAGAGCTTCATTTGCACAGCCTCCTGATCAAGCAAATGAAGCTAATGATGATGACAAGAACACTACACATTTATAGTTTCTTTTTTCATTAGCCACATGTACTAGGATTGTAATACCCGGCTAGAGTCCGGCGTTGGAATTCCTGTCTTCCGGTGGAATCCGGGGTGTTGGAATGCTATAGAAGGGTAGGAGTTATGGTTTTTCTTAAGTATGTGAGATGTTTTCAGGTTTTTAAGTTACATGGAGTTGAGTTGTGCAGAGAAAAGTCTATGGAGACTTTTGCCAAGTTCGGCCGCCGAAGGTAAGTTCGGCCGCCGAAAGTGCCCAATGTTCGGCTTCCGAAGTTCAGGTTCGGCCCCCGAATGTTGCATGGTTTTGCATGCGATTCGGCAGCCGAAGCTGAGTTGCTTAGCCAGCTATTGTGCATTCCTTAGTCAGCAGTTTGGACAGGTGTTAGCTCCAACTTGTTGCCAGACGTTTGGCCACGTCTCCCATGACTTATCTGCACCTCTTTTACCAGCTCATGCAAAGGTTTGTTGTGTGTCTAAGGTGTTTGAAGGTTTTGAAGTTCCAAAGTTAAAGGTTTTGAGTTTAGTGAGGTTGAAGAAGAAGTAATCCATTTTCTTTGTTCAGACCGTTCATCTTCTTGTTTACAAGAGGTACGTGATGATCATGAACTTGTTTTCATGTTTTACAGAAGTTTTTTAACGGTTTGGTTAGAGATGCATGCTTAGGTTCAAAATGATATTTTTGGTGATTTATACTTGTAAGCATGATTATGTGTTATGTTTGATTTGTTTGTTGGGGTGTTTAGGTAGTTTTGGACCCCTATGTTTATATACTTGAGTATATGTGTGTTGAGGAGTTGAAGTATGCATGTATGGAGAGGTTGAAGGGAAGGAGGAGTTTGTTTGCCGTCGGGGCTGAGTTCTGGATGAACTCAGGTTCGGCAGCCGAAGGTGCATTCGGCCGCCGAACCTCTTGCATGGTGGCTTTGGCTGCCATAGCTTGCCCCCGTGAGTTTTGATGTTCGGCTCTGTTTGGGGGATTCGGCCGCCGAAGGTGCCGCCGAAGGGTAGAGACTTTCGTCTCTGGAGTGCCTTGTGGCCTCCGAAACTTGCCCCCGAAAGGGTTCGGCCGCCGAACATAGAGATTCGGCCGCCAAAGGTGCTTGAGTTTCGTCTCTGGAGGGGTCTTTCGGCCGCCGAACCTGCCGCCGAAAGTGTTCTGTCCAGCTTTCCTTTGCTTGCTTTGCCTGACTATTAGAGAGAGTTTTAGGGGATTCTTGAGGAGTTTAAATAGAGTTAGTCATAAGCTAGTTTGGTCCCTCATGTGCGTCTATCTGTATAGGTACAGACCAGAGGAACCAGAGAGAGCAGCAGTGAGTTCTGCTCCAGAGCCTGCAGAGTCAGTCCAGTTAGCCAAAGGTGAGTGGAACTAAACTTAACTCTTTTCCTTACCTAATGGAATGTTTTAGCATATCTCATGCATCATGATGCTACCATAGGGTGAGTGCATTAGTATCCACGAATATGTTGCATTGCATTGTTATATGATGATGTGGATGTGAGTAAATGCTGAATGATCCAATAGTCACAGACAGGAAGTCCAGGAGCCTTTGACTACGCCCTGGCAAGTATAGAGAAGTCCAGGAGCCTTTGACTACGCCCTGGCAGGTATATAGTAAAGTCCAGGAGCCTTTGACTACGCCCTGGCAATGGTAAGTACAATGGTGTTATATACACATATACATATATGACAGGAAGTCCAGGAGCCTTTGACTACGCCCTGGCACAGAGTTACTGGGACTATGTGGTGACAGGTTTACTCTTGATGTGAAATGTTTGTGTTATGACGCATTCCATAAGATCATATTTTACTGAATTGTTTTACTGTTCTACTCACTGGGCTATAGAGCTCATCCCACTCCCTTAACCCCAGTTTTGCAGGTTCAGTGTACAGTGTACAGGGACAGTCCAGCAGAGTTCAGAGAAAGAGTAAAGAGAAATGTAATAGTATAAAGTGGACATGTAATGTTAAAGAGATGTAATAGTTATAGATGTGCTTGCCTTAGTAGTGGTAACTCTATTGTTCTATACATGATCGGTATATGTATCTATTTTACTGTATGTGAAAAACCAGGCTTACCAGGTATGAATGAACCCATCTAGAGCAAGCTCTAGTCAGGGGTACAGAGTACAGAGTACAGAGTACAGAGTACAGAGATAGTGCATGCACAGGTTAAGCCTTGGTTCAGAAAAGAGTTTTTATTTTCACAGAAAATGTATGATCATGTATGAGATTTACAGGTACACAGAGAGTATAGCAGGCTTGCTACGGGTTCTGGCGGCCTTAAACCGACCTGAATCCTAGCGCCGGTGACGGTCCATTTTGGGGTCGTTACAAGGATAATAACTACTTTGTTAATTTTTTTAGTTTGAAGTTGCTCACCTTGATACTTGAAAATGCTTATTAAATATTACTAATATATATATGTTTGATTTGACTTACATTATATATAATATTAGATTTGAGTTCATTCATGAAATGTATGAGATTGGTTTTCACATTTGTTATTGAGATGAGTTGTAATAATTGAGCATATTTACAAGTTAAACTGTCTGGTCAGAGTATATAATTTACAGTATTTTTTTATTTATGGGTTAAACTGTCTAGTCAGAGTATATAATCTGCAATATTTTTTTGTAATTTTATAGTAACAGATTAATAACAGATAAAGTTGTTACTACTCCTCCAAAAATAGTAAAGGGTTTTTGCAACGGATAAATCCGTCACTAAATCTAAATAAAAGGAAATCAAATTTAGTAATGGATGTTGCGTTACAAAAATAGTAATGGATAAGAAAATCCATTACTAATACATTAGTAATGAGGTTTGCTATAACGGAATATTTCCGTTACGAATCTGTAACAAAATATTTTTAGTAATAGATTTTCAATAATTAGTAATAGAAAGTTATGTTACTAATTTGATATTTCTTTGTAGTGTCTGAATTTTGCACCCATGTTTCAGAAGAAGTAAGAGACTCCTTTCTCGAATGAAGCATGGTAATTCATCAAACATAATACCCTTACTAATAACAACTTTAGGTGATTTTGGATCAGGAAGCCAAACTCTATATCCTTTTACACCATATGGATAACTAATAAATAATGCCCTTTTTAGATCTAGATTCAAGTTTTCTATTACTAACATGAACATAAACAGAACAACCAAACACCTGTAAATTAGAATAATTAGTAGAATTACCAGACCATACCTCTTCTAGAGTCTTACATCCAATTGATGTAGATAGAGAACGATTCACCAAATAGCAAGTTGTAGAAACTATTTATGCCTAAAAGTCTTGTGTCAAACTAGAATTAGACAACAAACATCGAACTTTATTCAATAGAGTTCTATTTATGTGCTTGGCAACGCCATTCTGTTGTGGAGTTTCTCTAATTGTGAGATGCCTTACAATATTCTCATCTTTATAGAATTTAATAAACTCACCATTACAGAATTCTAGCCCATTGTCAATGCGAAGGCACTTGACCTTCTTGCTTGTCTGCTTCTCTATCAAAGCTTTCCCTTGCTTAAAAGTAGCAAAGGCTTCATTTTCTGCTTTAGAAAGTAAATCCATACCATCCTAGTATTGTACTAATGAAGGTAAGCATGTAAAGAGCACATTTGGAAGGAGTGTGTGCGAGTCCCCAAAGATCTGAATGAATATAGCCTAAAGTATTTTTAGTTTTGTAAATTGTTGTATTGAAACCAACTCTTTTGTGCTTCCTGGAAACACAATGTTTATAAAACTCTAACTTTGATATATTTTTGCTGTCAAGAAGACTTTGCTTGCTTAACATTGTCAACCCCTTCTCGCTCATGTGTCCCAGCCTCACGTGCCATAACTTGGTCACATCTGAATCTGACAGATCCTTGCAATATATACAATCTACCAATTTGATTAGCTTTCACGACAATAAGAGTACCCTTTAGAACCTTTAAAATCCTGCCTCCAGGTAAGAGATGGGATTCTTTCTCATATCAAGAACATACTTTATATCAGTCAATATTCTGATCATGCCATTATATATCTTAATTTTGATAGTACCAATAGCGACAATCTAATTACAAAGATGATCATTGCCCATCAGGACAACGCCTCTGTCTACCGGTTCATACGAGGAAAACCTATCTATATGGGTCATATATGGAATGAGCAAGCAGAATTTAAGACCCATCTTATCTAGATTTAGCATAATTTTTTTTTTATCAATTTAGGATTGAAAATAAAAAAAAAATTATCAATTTAGGGTCACAGATCAAATATTTATGGATTTGGAAATTGGTTTTTGGCGCCTTTATAAAAGGCGTCATACCATTATTTATTTTATTTTTATTTTTTAAGAATGGCCTGAGTGGCGCCGGATCATGATTCAATTTGTTTTAAAGTTTGTTAATTATTAAAATATTATAATTATATTAATTATTTAATTAATATATTATTTTTATATTATATTAATTTAATAATTTTATTTATATTATATTTTTACTATAATAAATTTTTTATAATAAACTTTATTTATTTTAATATATTATTATAATAATATTATAATTAAATAATACTAATTATAAATTTATTTACCAGTTATATATTTATGGAAACGTAATTATTATATATTATATATTTTATTATTTTTAATATATAAAAATATTATAAAAATTGATTAAAAGAAAAACTAAAAAAAATATTTAGAATTATAATGTTATTCGGTTATTAAATATATGTACACGAGTACTGTATTAAATAATTAATTAAAAAAATAAATAAATTAATTAATATAAATATTTAAAATTATAAAAATTAAATATACTTTTATTAGACTGTGATTGTATAATATTATAATTCAATATATAATCACATAATAATATTAATTTTATAATACTGAAATTATATAGGATTAGTAATATTTTTAATTTAAATATTAACAATAAAATATATTAATATTTAAAATTATAGAACAAAATTATGTTGTGATTAGATATCGTATACGATCACTGGATTGTTTATAATTTATTAAAAATAATAAATTTAATTAATTTATCATATGATTAAATATATTTATTTATTTAATTCTCTTTGATAAATTATAAACAATTAAGTTGATCTCACATAATATATAATAACAAGATAATATAATAATTTTAATTATGTGATTACTCAGCTGTTTATAATTCATAAAAAAAAATTAATTAATTAATTAATATTTAATAACAGAGTAATGTTATAATTTTAAATATTTTTATACTATTAATTTTTATAGGATCCTTATATGTTAAAAATATTTTTATAATTGATCATAGTACTTTATAATGGTATGAAATAATATTATTATATAATTAAATATGTATAAAATTAGTGTACTATTTAATTACGAAATTATTATATTAATTTATCAAAATAATAAAAAAAATTTATTACTAGATAAATATATATAATATTATTAAATTATTTTTATACATCTAATTTCAATATAATATTAATTTTGACTTTAAAATTATATAATATCAATAATTTTTTATTTAAATATTAATAATAAAATCTATTAAATATTAATATATTAAAATTATAAAAAATATTTATTATTATAAAAATATAATATAAATAATATCATTAAATTAATATAATATAAATATATTATTATAATATATTAATAATTAAAAAAATAAAATTAGCACGGCGCCATTTTAAGTATTGTTAAATTAATTTTAAAAAATAAATAATAAAATAAATAATCGTCTAATGCTATTTAGGGTGGGTTAGATCATTTTTAAAAATAATAAATAATAAATAATAAATAAATAATGGATTGATGCTTTTTATAAAAACTTCAAGCATCATTTTTTACCGTCACTAGATGGTCAAACCTCAAATCAATAAACATTTTATCTTTTAATTCTAAATTGATAATTTATTTTATTTTCAATTCTAAATTGATAAAAAATCCATTTGGCACCATCTTTTAATTATAATGTAAACATCATTCTCTTCTATCTCAATCTCATCCTATTCAAGACTGGCAACGGGCTTATCAATTTCTCTTATTCTTTTCTTTATTCTTGGTCTGAAGCTTATAACATTCAAATTTTAGTATGTTATTTTCAATTGGACATGAGGATATTCGAAATCTATGTAGAGTAAAAATCATCAACTATAGTAATATTTTCTTTTAATAAATAATTTAATAGTTAATGTGGAATAGACAATAAATCGAATATTTTTGAATATTCAATTAATAGAATCTTAATAGAATGAGTTTAGATAATTATAGTTAGATTTATAATGGATTTAAATTAATATATTTAAATTAATAGAATAGATTTAGATAATTATAATTAAATTTATAATGGATTTAAATTTAAAAAATAATACATGTAACAAATTCGAATCAAATTGAATTTGATTTATAGTTATTTATTACTTAAATTTATTTATATAAATAATTAATTTAATATAAAAATATAGATAAAAAGATTAATTATGTGGACAAAATTAAATATAATACATTTAGTTTTTTAAGGGAAAGATTTTGAGGAGCCACTCCTATGTCCAAAGTAAAAATACTTTATAATATAGTATTTAATTGGAGAAAATAGCGATTAATAATTTTAGTACATAAATGATAAAATCGTAATAATTTATATCGTTTGAACAGTCCAATTAATTTTAGAGTTAACTATTAGCATCATTGTTTATAATCATCCTTCAATCGCAGACCATGTTCTATATTCACATTGATTTAGATGTTTGTAGACTATATTTCTGTCTTTGAAATTTAGATTCACTTCGTCAGATGTATTTAAAAATAGTAATAATCAGATCTTATAAAATTATTTAGAATTTAAAGGAAAAAAATACGTAAATTAAATTATTATATTTTTTTTATTGCAAAAGGCCTATAATAATTTTATAACTTGAGATTCCAATATAACTTGAGACCAACTTTTGTCATCACCAATAATGAATCACCAATATAAATTAAATGCATTAATCACCAATAATGAATCAGATTCCAATATAACTTGAGACCAACTTTTGTCCTTTATCCAACTTAGTTCTTCACGTAGAGCCAACACCTCACCATGTAAAGCTTCCACACGACCAGGTATTTGCCACGTTTTTGCCGCAATAAAATGACCATCACTATCACGACAAACCGCATCAATACCAACATGCTCAAGACTTGGTGATGCATCAATATTAACCTTTAAAAATCCCACAGGTGGCTTACTCCATACACGATCAGCAATGTTTGAACGAGCTGCTGCAGTAGGAACAAAACGAAAACTATTTGAATCACCTTCCTGGCCATTTGAAGAGTAGCTAACGGACTCAGCAGCTTCCTCTTCCACACAAACTAATTTCTTGCCGTCCACAAAGCCCAAAGCATCACCAAAATCTCTTTTGCTAGATCAGTATTTGCAGATTGAAAGACATTAGTGAACCAAACAATTATATCTTGGACTCCTAGATACTGCCAACCCACTTGCGTTAAAATCCAAACTGATCTTGCAAAATGACCCTGTACGAACAGATGAACCAAAAATTCCTCTCCGCTGTTATAGATCGGGCAAGTTGGCTGGACATCCACCCAACGTTTCCCCAATACGTCCATACAAGGAATGACTTGCCTAAGCAAACGCCAACCAAAAGTTAGAAACTTTGGAGGTACACAACACTTCCATAATTTCCTCCATAAAGCAGTAGACCCAATAACTTGTCTTCGTTTGTCATCTTGTAAGTGTCGATATGGGCTCTTAACAGTGTATTCACACTTTCAATCAAATTTCCAACACAACTTATCTTCAACACTTCTTCTAGGCAACATGATTGAAAGAATCTCACTGTTATCCCTTTCATTAAAAACATCAGATATCAAATCCACATTCTAATGGCCATTCGAAATCAAATCCGAGACTAAAAATACTGGTTCCACCGCCGAATTCAACGTCGAAATATAAGAAACTTGTGCCTTAGGCAACCAAGGCTCATCCTAATTAGTGATGATTGACCCTCTACCAACACAACAATAAAGACCAGCTCTTATCAACTCCTTAGTCTCCCAAATACTTCTCTATAAATAACTAGGATTTGACGCTAAGGAGCATTATAAAAAGAATGAGATGGAAAATACCTAGCCTTTAACACACGCGAAACTGATAGTACTCAACAGACCTTGACGACCATTTTTCCGGGTCGGACGATTCCAGATGTCCAGGTTGGTCGACTTATCGTCAAATCCTAGTTTATATATAAACTCATTCTTATCAAAGTATATCTTGTTGTAAAATTAGTTTAAATTTTAAAAGATTTTTTTATGGTTGAAAATTTTATAGTCGTTGAAAATTTTATGGTCGTTAAAGATTTTATAATTGTTGAAAATTTTATGGTAGTTGAAGATTTTATTTATGAAAATTTTTTATTGTTGCAGATTTGATATTTAAATCTAATATTAAATCTAATCGTTATGATATTATCTCAAAATTTTATAACCGCTTATAACAACCATTTTTTCTACTATAAATGGTCTCCATTTTTACAAAGAAATGCGCTCCCATTTTTCTATTTTATTATCTCTTCTATATGTTTTTTGTTGGGTTATAAATTAAAAATAAATTCTTATTGTCCTGATCCTAAAAATTAAATCCTAGAAGAACTTGTTTAATCTTGAGGGATTACAAAATAAATTCTTAAGGACAATGTCCAACACGACTCAGATTTTATTATTTGATCTTATTTTTCCAACAATCTTAAAGATTTAACAAACTTTCAACAAATTGAACCAAATGTTGTCACTGTCTCTGCTTCTGCACTACCTGCTTCTAATGACATTATCACTGCTTCTACTTTTGCTGTGCTTCCTGCCGCCACGCTTCCTACTGCTGCAAATGGTGGGTCTCTTCTGCCTGCTGTTCTATACGCTAAATCTTTTCCTGACATCTCGAAGATTGAAGTTTTTTTGGGTCAGAATTTTAAAAGATGGCAAGAGAGAATTTTTTTCAATACTTGACATGCATGGCATTGCTTCAGCACTCACAGAATCAAGACCTGTACCTGCTGTTGATCCAAAGTTGTATGAAATATGGGCCTATTCTAATAAGGTATGGAGACATACAATTATCAATACTCTTTCTAATGATCTCTTTGATTTCTCCTGTTCCTACAAGGAAGCCAAAAAAATATGGGATTCAATGAACCTGAAATATACTACTGAGGATATTGAAAAATAAAAATTTGTAATTTGCATTTTTTATAAATGCGAAAGGATTGAAGAAAAAGATATCAAAATGCAAATCAACGAGTACCATAAACTTCTAAAAGATCTTAAAGTATAAAACATCACTCTACAAGATGAATTTGTGGCTGGACTGCTGATAGAAAAATTACCAAATTCCTGGAGTGATTGCAAGCAACAATTGAAATACAAGCACAAACAGTTGACACTGTCAGATCTCATCACCCATATCATCATTGAAGATACAAACAGGAGGGAACTTAAAACTGCAAAAGGTAAAGAGCTGACTACAAGAGCAAATCTTGTACAAGAAAAGTGCATGACTCGCGGTTGTTGAAGCTGATAAAAAATAACTTTTCTGGTTATCAACAATATTACTACTACAGATAGTGGTGAAAGGATCGAATCCACAGAGAATTGAAAACTTACCAACCTTCCTTATCAAGACTAAGAGAATGCACTGAAAGCAAACTTAAAGAAAATAAACTGAAAGAGAAGTAAACTGAAACGAGATAAACTGAAAGCAAATAAACTGATAATAGAGTAAAAGAGGGTTTTGAGAATAATTCAGCTAAACTAATAATGAAAGCAATAAAGTAAACGAATAATAAAAATAAACAGAAATAAATAATGAGAAAGATCTAGTTGAAGAATTGGATCCATTTCAGTTGTTGGGATTGATCATTGAAACTTAGTTTCCTTTGTTTGATTCAATAGATTAGTTATGGAGATGGAAGACGCTTCTCACCACCATTATCTCTCCTTAATCATAAACCAATTAGGGAACGTCCTCTAATTAATTACTAATAAAAAAATTGCCAAGGAACGTTCTTGGGCCTCAGGCAACAAACAACTGTTAATTGTATTAAGAGATAGAGAGATCTAATCCTAACTATCCAAGCGTATGGTGATATTGCTAGATCATGCAATCTCCTTGGCTTTTACACCAAGTGTTCTTGTGTTTGAATAATCCAAGCAATTACGGACTCAAAATTATTCAAACTAACAATATATTACCTTGCAATCAAGAATCAAGTGCCCACATTGATCAAAATAACAAAGCAATAATGGAGTCAAGCATGAAATTGCACAAATATTGAATAAACCAAAGATAACAATTTATGTTCAGATCTCACAATCCATAAAACAACTAAAGTTTCAATCAAACTTCAATTAGAATAAAAGGTTTCAGCCTCTCATGGTTGAACCAAAATAGAAAATAAAAGAAAAAAAGAAGGGAACAAGATGAACCGAAGATGGAGAGCCTTTGAGAGGTGGTGCGGCTGGCCCTTCTTGGCCGAATTAGAGTGAGGCCCCTTATGGGCTGTGCGGCAGCCTTGGAGATGAATTTATAAGGTTCTTGTGATGCCCTAGCTATTGTCCAAGTCTTGCCCACGTGCTGCCCAAGTACTGCCTCATATCTTGCACATTAATGAGGTGGAGCCTCACTTTGAATTTTGAATTTTGAATGTGCAAGACTTGGTGGACAAGTATGTCTTCTTTGACTTCTTTGACAAGCTGATTTTGAATTTCAAAATCTGAATGTGCATCTTGAAGATTTGGCTTCTTAAATAAGGAAAAGAATTCTTGAAGATCTTGAATTCAAACTGCTCTGTAGACTGCACTTTCTTTATTTGGCACTTTCCTTAATGAACTGAATCTTGATTTTGACTTTTAAATTCTTTTAAGGATTTGTAATTTGAATTTCAAATTACTTTCCTTATTTGACTTCTTTCAAGTTGCACTTGGCATGCTTGCTCTCCTTTGCTCCATTTAAGGCAGTTTTAGGGGCATTTTCACCAAATTGTCTTTTTACACAATTTTCTGCAGAATAAGATTAAAATCACAAAATTAGGCAGAAAAAATGTAAATAAACATTAATAATATCATAATAAAATGGTCTAAAATATGCTCTAACAGTGCAAAAGTCAAATAACAGGTACGAAAATAAAAAACCTGATTACAAACTTAAGTTTAATAATCTCACCTTTAAAAAGAAAAGACATTGTTTTGTATGTAGTAAGTCGGGTCATCATGCACCTCAGTGTAGGAAAATAGTGATAAATGACAATCCTCCTAAACCAAAAGTGAATTTAGTTGAAGGAGATGACATTATTGCTGCGGTCATTTCTCAAATTTTTCTTGTAGCTAATGTGCAAGAATGGTTAGTAGACTTTGGTGCTACTAGGCATATCTGTACAAATAGAAATATATTTACCTCCTACACTACAGTGGGGAAACAGAAGAACATGTGTATTTAGGTGATTCTAGGACTCCAAGTGTTCTTGGTAAAGGGAAAGTTCTTCTCAAACTCACATCTGGCAAGACCTTGACACTTAATGAAGTACTTCATGTACCTAATATAAGAGCTAATTTAATTTCTGTAGCTCTATTGGGAAAGGCTGGGATTAAGGTGTCTTTTGAGTCAAACAAAATTGTACTGACTAAAAATGACATTTTTATTGAAAAAGATTATTGTAATCATGGATTCTTTGTTCTCAATATTTCTGCAATAACAAATGAAAATGCATCTTCTTCTGCTTACTTACTTGCATGATTCTTTTAATTTATGGCATGCTAAATTAGAACATGTTAGTGCTTCTTATATTAAAAAAATGTAATATCTTGGTATAATATCTGGCACTAGTAATACATGTTTAAATAAATGTGAAATTTGTGTAAAATCTAAGTCAACTAAAAAATCATGTTCAACTACACAAAGAGAATCTGAATTGGTTAGTTTAATATATAGCCTTAGGGGATTTAAAACAAACTATGACTAGAGGTGGTAAAAAATATTATATAACATTTATTGATGACTATTCTAGATATACTAAAATATATTTGCTTAGAAATAAAGATGAAGCATTTGATATGTTTCAATAATATAAAGCTGAAGTAGAAAATTAATTAAATAGAAAAATAAAAAGGATTAGATCAGATAGAGGTGGAGAATACATCTTATTTAATAACTTTTATAAAAAAGAAGGAATGGTTCATGAATTTACTCCACCTTATTCACTTGAATTCAATGGAGTAGCGGAAAGAAAAAAAATAAAACATTAAAAAAAATGATGAATGCTTTATTAATAAGTTTCTCATTACCTAATAACCTTTGGGGGGAAGCTTTATTATCTGCTTGTCATCTACAAAATAAGATACTCTATAAGAAAAATGATAAAATACCCTATGAACTTTGAAAAAGTTATACACCTAACTTAAATATTTAAAAGTGTGGGGTGTCTTGCTAAAGTAATTCTTTCTTATCCTAATAAATGAAAAATATGTTCAAAAACTTCTGATTGCATGTTTATAGGTTATGTTGAACATAGTGCTGCATATAGATTTCTTATTTTGAAAAGTGATGTGCTTGATTGTAACATTATAATTAAAACAAAAAAAGCTGAGTTTTTTTTTAACATATTTTTCCTTTAAAAGTTGAGAAAAATTTTCCATGCACCTAATGAAAATATTTATGAAAATGATTTTGGAAATAATAATGAATATTTAAAAAGAAGTAAAAGACAAAGAAAAGAGACTTCTTTTGGAAATGACTTTTATACTTATCTCGTTAAAAATGAAGCTTTAAATTTTCCTAAAACTATTAAATCTTCTGAAACTCCTTTTTGGAAAGAAGCAATTAAAGCTGAAATTGATTTTATTACTCAAAATGGTACTTGGACTTTAGTAGACTTGCCTCCAGGAGCTAAACCTATTGGTTGTAAATGGATTTTCAAAAGAAAATATAACCCAAATGGGTCAATTGAAAAATATAAAGTAAGGCTAGTAGCAAAAGGTTTTTCTCAAAAATAAAATATAAATTATTTTGACACATTTGCTCCTGTAGCTATAATTTCTTCTATTAGAGTATTAATTGCTTTAGATTCTATACATAAATTTATTATTCATTAAATGGATGTTAAAACAGATTTTTTAAATTGAGACTTGGAAGAAAGAAATTTATATGGTACAACCTGATGGTTGTATTATTTCTAGTCAAGAAAAAAGTTTGCAAAATTCTTAAATCATTATATGGTTTAAAACAAGCCCCCCAAACAGTGATCTAAATTTGGCTCTATCAATGTCCACTTGTAAAACAACAAAGGTTAAGTTTTCAGAAAAGCAAAATAACGAGTAAAATTGTTTTTGAACTAATTTGATGAGTTGCAAAACTCACTACTTTTTCCTTATTAAATTCTATGATTTTGCTATGATTTTTATATAAATAATTAATTTTTACTTGAAATTTGATTTTTGGACAAGTTATTGAAAAGAAAGTAAGAAAAGAAACAAAAAAAGACTGAATTGAAAGATTTTCGGATTGGTAGGTTACAGCCTTTAGCAAGCCTATAGCCCAAGGCGATAGATAGCTCCAGATTTCAAAAATTGCCACCTCAGCTCGATTTTTCTAGCTGTACAAGGATAAAATCAGTTTCAAATTGGATCAAACATAATTAGAATATGATAGGAATAAGATAGGAGTAGTAGAGTTTATTTTAAATTATTAAATTTTATCTTTTTATGAGGGAAAAGTCTATATAAAGGTTTCCTAAGAATTAAACCTACATCATATATTTTTTTCTTTTCTCCCTCCTCTTCTTAACATGCCGCCCTCCCCTCTTCTTCTCCTTTGTATTTTTTCTTTTCCTCTTCTTTTTCTTTAGATTTTTGCAATTTTATGGCCTTTGAGAGCTAAACAATTGTTTTCAGTTGAAAGTTAATCCAAATTGAGGTTTTATTCAAGTTGTGAGATTATGTGCTTCAATTCTCTCATCTTTTTTCTATTTTCTGTTAATTTTCGATTTCGAGGAACACTACCTCCATTGTTGTCTTCTTAAGAATTCAAGAGGCCTATTGAATCTCTTGTGAAGGTAACATATTGCTAATTAATCTAATTAAATCCATATTATTTAATTGGGTTAATAACAAGTAGCAATTAACATATTAGTTTATGTTAAGGGATAAGTAGATTTGATTTAAATAGATCGCGTATTTTTATTAATCAAGTTTGGATTCTTCTCTCTTAATGCAGTTGACTAATTAAATCTACACGCGTGTTGGGGTTGTTAGGTACCAAGGAATTAATTTAAGTGTGAAGCAGATTAATTTAATCATAAGAAAGAATTGGTGCGATTCGCATATTTGACCACTATAACCAAATAATAGATAATAAAATGAATTATTTTTCTAATCAATAATCAACTGCCAAACCCCTCATTTGATTACCTTCAGCTATATTTAATTTAATTATTTATTTTATGATCTCAATTGCATTGTTTGTTTTTCTTTTAAGTATTTTTGCCTTGCCCAAGGCAAAAAACTAATTCCATTAAAAACTCTCTTCTCAATTTGTGTATTAAACTACTCTTCTATTTCAACTATTCATCTAATTAAATATAGTTAAAGTTTATGTGGGATCGATATTCACTTACCCTATCTACAAGTTCTTATTAAATCAAGAAAAGAGAAGTAAATTTTAATTGATGGATTCAACACCCGTCATAATTCATATTGATTTATAGAGCTCGTATTTAACTCATTCCAACCTAAATTCATCACCTATACTTAACCTGAATAACAATTCATTACCTACTCTTGACAATTCTGACCTGCACGGACCTCATTTTGACCTGAATAACAATTCATCACCTACCCTTGACAATTTCGGCCTGTACCGACCTCATTCTAACCTGAATAACAATTCATCACCCATCATTGTCATTTTTGACCTGCACCGACCTCCCCATTTAGGTTTGAATGATGACTTCCCTATTCCTGAACCACTCTCCGTATACGCAAATTGCCCAAAATTGAATCTGTTCTTCAAACAAATTCAGAAGAACCAAGGAGAAGTGCTAGAGTTACTTTTAAACCAAACTGGTTAAATGATTATGTAGTGAATAATTCTTCACTTGCTGAATCCTCAATCAACGCTTCAACAGAAGCTAGTCCGAGCCAAGGTAACATCTAAGACTTGTTAAACTTATCTCTCACTTACAATCCTTCACACACATTGTTTATGGTAAATGTGTCTACTATCCATACACCTATTTTTTACCATCAAGGTAGGAGGGACAGTAACTGGGTTCATGCCATGCAACAAGAGATAGAAGCACTATAATGAAATCAGACATGGATATTCACCACACTACCTGAAGGCAAAAAGGAAATTTCATCAAAATGGGTTTATAAAGTGAAGCACAAACAAGATGGGAGCATAGACAAGCATAAAGCTAAACTGGTTGCCAAAGGCTACAATCAATTAGTCGGAATTGATTATCATGAAAATTTTCCCCAGCGGCAAAAATGGTAACTATCAGACTTTTTCTAGCCATTGCCACAAAATTTGAGTAGTCTGTCTATTAGTTAGATGTAAACAATGTATATTTACATAGGTATTTAAATGAAGAAATCTATATGTGCCCAATAGAGGGATATACAAAAGCCAAAACAAGCAGACAGGTAGTGGAACAAGGAACTTACAATAAAGTTACAAGACTATGGTTCAAACAGTCTTCATATGATTATTGTTTATTCATAAAACAATCAGAAAATGAATTTACTGCTCTAATTGTCTATGTTGATAATCTATTGATTATAGGTTCAAATGAACAACAGATCTGCGTGCCAAATATTTCTTTCATCAATAATTCCTAATTAGAGACCTAGGATATGCCAAATTTTTTCTAGGGATGGAGATCAGCCGGTCTCAAGAAGGAATGTTTTGAAATCAACAAAAGTACATTTTGGACATTCTCCAGGACACTGGTATGACCAACTCAAAAGCAGCATCCTATCCATTATCAAGAAGCATCAAATTGGAGAATGAGACAGGGGAGCTCATTGAACACGCAGAACAATACAGAAGACTCATGGGAAGATTGTTATACCTCAGTCTTACCAAGCCTGATGTTACTTTTGCTACGCAACAACTCAGTCAATTTATGCAATCTCCTAGAAAGCCTCACTGCGATGCGGCAATTCAGGTCCTTCATTATTTAAAGGGTGTCCATCAAAAAGTTTATTCTTTTCTGCTTCCAAAGGCATGCAACTCAGAACTTTTTGCAACTCTGATTGGCTTCCTGCCCTGTATCATGAAAATTCATCACATGCTACTGTATATTTCTTAGATTATCCTTGATTTCCTATAAAGCAAAGAAACAATGCACATTTAGCAAACCTTTGCTTGAAGAAAAATACAGAAGCATCGCAACAACAATATGTGAATTAAAATGGATAAGTTACCTTCTTCGAGATTTTAATCTACAAATATCTCTTTTTGTTCATCTCTTCTGTGATAATCAAGCGGCTGAGCACATTGCCGCGAATCCTATTTTTCATGAACAAACAAAACATTTTGAAATTAACTGCCATGTGGTCTGGGAACAACTCACAAAAGGATTCATTTCTACCTTGCATGTCCCTTCTCGACACCAGCTTGTCGACCTCTTTACTAAGCCTTTGACTTCCACTTCCTTTCGTGCGCATCTGTTTAAGATGGGCCTTCAAGATTTGCCTCCATCTTTAGGGGGGCCTGATAGTACTTAACAGACCAGGTCAGACAACCATTTCTCCAGGTCAAACGACTTATTTGGTAGACTAGGTCAGACGACCACTCAAGGTTTGACAACACTCCAAATGCCCAGGTCGATGACTTCTCTAGTAGACCAGGTCTGATAATCATTACAAATGACCAGATTGGACAATCACTCCAGCAGACCAAGTCGGACGACTTTTCCAGAAGATGTGCCAGCTACACAAAATAACGGAAGAATCTTTTTCTCTCTCTTAGCTCACACTATTTCTGCTGTAACAATAGCTATATATATAATGAGCTGTATATAATGATGTGTACCCTTCCAGAATAGTCGATGTAGTTGTATATAAACCCATTCTTACTAAATAAAAAATAAGAGCGACTATTGTCTCGGCCTCTTTATTTTGATCAAGTTCTTTTTGTTACAAAAACCAAAATTGAAGGATGAGTAAATAGGTTCCAACCATGCTTACCCAACATTGCAATGTTGAAATCCATTCCATCTTGTCATATGCTTTGTTGATATCCATCTTTAGTGTAGCTGCAAATTCTTTACCTCTGGACCATTTGTAATAGGCATGCATAACTTTGAAAGCCAAAATACAATTCTCTTGTATGCTTTTTTCCTGGAACAAAATCACTTTAGATTTCAGATATGATTTTGGATAATAAATTCTTCAAACTATTAGCCACCATCTTAGTCATTATTTTAAAAACCACATTGTATAACACAATTGGTCTTAAATCACCCTTAACCTCAGGAATCCCTTTTTTAGGAATTAGGACAACGACAGTTTCATTTAATTTAGCAGGAAAAACACCCATCTGCAAAAATTGTATGCATGCCACTACCCACCAAATCCCAATAAGCTTGAGAGAATCCTGGCTTAAAACCATCTAAGCCACGAGATTTGTCTGGTTTCATAGAAAAAAAGTGCAAGTTTTACCTCCTCATCCGAATATGGACCACAAAGCATCTCATTATTAGCAACATCAACCAAACACGGAATGCAGTGAATTATAGAATTTGCATTACTAAACTTTGATTGAAAAATATTACGATAATAATCTAACATTACCTGCTCCAAACCAGTCGACTATGTCTGTCACACTCCGTTTTCATCTTTCAGTCGAGAAAATTGATTCAACTTTTGCCTAACTGTAGCGGCAGTATGAAAAAATCTAGTGTTACGATCCCCTTCCCTTACCCAACAGAAGTTATCATATAAATAAGTGACTTAATTATTTCTAAATGGTTACATTGGACGAATAGGGGGTAAATTATATCATCAGCCTCAAAACTTAAGAGTAATTTCATATTCATTTCTCAACTTCATTTTATTACCAAAAAAATCTCAATTTTTTAATTTTACCTCAGCGAAAGTCTCTATTACTTGTAAAAGTAGATTTTTCAGGTTAAAATGAATGAAAATAACTTTTAAGTAATATTCTTAATATTAAATAGGGCTATTTAGACAAAAAAAGCCAAAATATTTTGCCGTTTTAAAATTTAATCTAAAACTTTAAAAGTCGGTAAAATTGTCTAAAATTACAAATTTTGTTGCAATTATATCTAAACTTAAAACTTGAATTGGGATAGTTTGTATTGCTGACGTGGTAAGGTATGGTAGATTATTTTATTATACTCATATGTCATTTAGATATGAGTATACTCTTCTCAAAACTTTTAGTTATTTTGCAATTTAATCTAAAATTTTAAAAATTAATATAATTCAACTCAAAATTTCTAAATTTATCCTCTTTCACTACTAAATTTCTATGACTATATTGTTATACTTCACTGCCATACGTTTTGTGAACGTGACTTCTTTCTATTTTTTAGTTCTGGTTTTTTTAATTCTTTTAGCCTTTAATTATATTTGCTCTTAATACAATATCTGTGCTTATACTTTTAAGCGCTGACTTATACTATTAAGTAGTAACAGAAAATTAATAGCACAATTACGGTAAGACTATAATTTCTATTTTTTTATGTATAGTTTCTTATAACGAACATGGTGAATTTATTGTGATAGATATCTGATAAGATATTTTGAGTTAAATTACTTTAATTTTTAAAATTTTGGATTAAATTACAAAATAATTAAAAATTTTAAAATTTTTTATCAACAACATTTATCTGCATGACATATAAGTATAATAAAATAATTCATATATCTTGCCATGTTATAAGACACATTCTCTCTAATTCAAATTTTAAACTTCCATATAATTACAACAACATTTATGAATTTAGATAATTTTACCAACTTTTACCATTTGTTTGGAATTAATAATTTTGTAAGAATTCAATTCAATTGAGTTCTTTTCTTGTAAAATTTTTATTTAGAATAAAAGAATTTAAAATTTTTTAACTTTGAAAAGTTTTTATTAGGTATGGAAATGAAATCATAAATGATTTTTCAAGAATTTATTTAAATTATTTTCTTACAAAATCATTCATGCCAAATAAGGAATTAAAGTTTTAAATTAAATTACAAAATAGTGAAAAATTTTGAATTTTTATATAAATAGGCCTATTAAATATTATAAAAGTAAGAGAGATAAAAGAAAGCGGAGAAAAATATAGTTTTATTAAATACTTTTAATGGATGTGTTATTACAAATAAAAAAAAATTGATAGATAAACTTGAAGTTGAGAAATTTTTTTTAGCAACAAAATAAAGTTGAAAGATGAACATAAAATAAAATTTTAAATTCTAAAATTTTAAAATTGAGCGACTAATAATATAATTTACCTCAATGAATACTTCAAATTAAAAGAAGGAATTTTTTTTTTCTAGCACGATAAAATAATTTTTTAGAAACATAAATATATTTTAAGACAAACCATAAATTTGTTACTAATAATTAATATTTAAGTTAAATTTTATTTATCTCTAAATATTATTTTATTTTTTAATAATAAAATTTTCAAATACTTATTGATTTTTAAATATTATACCATTTGCTTTTAATTATAAATTTTTATGGTAAATTATATTAATTTGTCTCGATATATTATTTATTTCTAATAATGAATTCTTTTTAAGTAAAAAATCTAAAATATTATATTTTTTTTAATATTCAACTTTTTAAAATAAAGATTAATTAGTCTCTAAATATTATATTATATATTTTTAATTTTTTAAAATTTTATTTTATTTATATAAAAATTTTAAAAGAACTTTTTAATTTATCCCTAAAAATACATCTTTCTCATATAAAAAAATTGACAACTAAATTAAATTATAAATGAATAAATTGTAAAATGCATTAAATGTGTATATATTATAAAAAATTAAATAATAGAAGTGATTTTTTAATTTAAAAAAGATAAAAACAAGTAAACATGCAACGCATATATAAAGTGTATTCATTCTCTAGTAAATTTGATATTAACCGTCTACAGTAAATAAAAATTAACTTTATTGACTTCAAATTGTATCGAGGAGAAACATTAGGCACTTATCCACTGACAAAACATACAGGGATTTTTAAAAAAATTTAAATCGAAGCACATGTCTTTCTTTCTTTTTCTTTTTTTTTTTCACTTTTTGTAACGCCCCAAAAATGGACCGTCACCGGCGCTAGGATTCAGGTCGGCTTAAGGCCGCCAGAACCCGTAGCAAGCCTACTATACTCTCTGTGTACCTGTAACACTCATACATGATCATACATGTTCTGTGAAAATAAAACTCTTTTCTGAACCAAGGCTTAACCTGTGCATGCACTATCTCTGTACTCTGTACTCATGTACTCTGTACACTGTATCCCTGACTAGAGCTTGCTCTAGATGGGTTAACTCATACCTGTTAAGCCTGGTTTTCACATACGGGAAAACACACATACATATACAGATCATGTACAAAACATACATCACTAGGTCAAGCAACAACTATTACATCTCTTTACTATTACATGTCCACTCTAAGCTATTACAGATCTCTTTACTCTTCCTGTACTCTGCTGGACTGTCCCTGTACACTGTACACTGAACCTGCAAAACTGGGGTTAAGGGAGTGGGATGAGCTCTATAGCCCAGTGAGTAGAACAGTAAAACATCTCAGTAAAATATGATCTCATGAAATGCACCATATCACAGACAAGCCACATCAAGAGTAAACCTGTCACCACATAGTCCCAGTAACTCTGTGCCAGGGCGTAGAATCGAGCACCTGGTCTTCCTGTCATATATGTATATGTGTATATAACACCTCTGTACTTACCATTGCCAGGGCGTAGTCAAAGGCTCCTGGACTTTGCTATACCTGCCAGGGCGTAGTCAAAGGCTCCTGGACTTTGCTATACTTGCCAGGGCGTAGTCAAAGGCTCCTGGACTTCCTGTCTGAGACTATTGGATCATTCAGCATTCACTCACATCACCAAATAACAATGCAATGCAACATATTCGTGTATACTAATGCAATCAACCTATGGCATAATCATGATGCATGAGATATGCTAAAAAGCAGTTTATGGTTCAATTAAAAGTCATAAGTTTAGTTCCACTCACCTCTGGCTATCTGGACTGACTGACTCTGCAGGCTCTGAACCTCTGGAGCAGTACTCACTGCTGCTCTCTCTGGTTCCTCTGGTCTGTACCTATACAGATGGACTTCAATGAGGGACCAAACTAACGTATCAATACCTCTATTAAACTTCCCAAGACTCCCCTTAAACTCACTCAACTATCCATGCAAAGCATGCAAAAGAAAGCTGAACAGGACACTTTCGGCGGCAGGTTTGGCGGCCGAATGTCCTCTCCAGAGACGAAACTCAAGCACCTTCGGCGGCACCTTCGGCGGCCGAATCCCCCAAACAGAGCCGAACATGCAAACACTCGGGGGCAAGCTGTGGTAACCAAGTCACCATGCAGGAGGTTCGGCGGCCGAATGAACCTTCGGCTGCCGAACCTGAGTTCATCCAGAACTCAGCTTCAACGGCAAACCATCTCCTCCTTCCCTTCAACACTTTCTAACATGCATCCTTCACGTATTCAACACACATATACTCAAGTATATGTTCACAGGGGTCCAAAACTATCTAATAACCCCAAACAACAAAACAAACATAATCACATAAACATGTAGCCATGCATAACTCTGTAAAACGACCATTAAGACCCTAAGCATGCATCTCCTTCCTTTATCCCCATAAACTCAGAAACATATACACATGTTCAAGTGCATCACTTACCTCCTATAACAAGAAGATGAACACTCAGAACAAGGGAAACGGACCACCTCTTCTCACACTCTCAACCTCTCTCAAACTCTTTAGCTTTTGTTTCAAACTTTTCAACCCTTGGACACAACAACCCTCAATCGTCTGTATGAGCAGCTCAATGCAGATGAGTCATGAGAGACGTGGCTAATCCATGGCAAGAATCTGAGGCCAACATCTGTCAGAAGCCATGACTCAGCTAGCTGGCCAACTCATCATCGGCTGCCCAATCACATACAAGACCATGCAACGTTCGGGGGCCGAACTTGCACTTTGGAAGCCGAACACTTTCGGCGGCCGAACTTACCTTCGGCGGCCGAACTTGGCTCAACTGCCTTAGGTCCATTTCAACTCAAGACTCTAGACCTGTAAAACCAGAAAACACCTCATAACATGGAGACAACATAACTCCTACCCTCATATAGAATCCCAACACCCCGAATTCCACCAGACAATAGGAATTCCGGTGCCGGATTCTAGCCGGGTATTACATTCTCCCCTCCTTAAGAACATTCGTCCTCGGATGTTCCTAAAACACACAAAAACAAAACACAAGGAGGAAACTAACCTCAAAACAAATATGGATACTGCTGGAGCATAGACTCCCGCGTCTCCCATGTGCACTCTTCTAGGTTATGGTGGTTCCATAGAACTTTCACCATCGGAATCTCCTTGTTCCTTAGCTGTCTGATCTGCGTGTCCAGAATCCGCACTGGCTGCTCTATATAGGTGAGATCTGTGTGAATCTCCACCTCAGGCTCACTCAGAACCTGATTCGGATCTGACACAAACTGTCGTAGCATAGAAACATGAAATACCGGGTGAATCCTCTCCATAGAAGCAGGTAAATCCAGCTTATACGACACATTTCCGATCTTCTGCAACACCTCAAAGGGTCCAATGTACCGTGGAGCCAATTTACCTTTCTTTCCAAACCGAACCACTCCTTTCATTGGAGACACTTTCAGCAATACCCAAGTACCCTCCTGAAACTCTAACTGCTTCCTGCGAACGTCTGCATAACTTTTCTGTCTACTCTGAGCTGTTCTAATTCTTTCTCTAATTATGGGCACCATTCTACTGGTAATGTCTACTAACTCTGGCCCTGCAAGAGCCTTCTCTCCTACTTCTTCCCAACAAACAGGGGATCTGCACTTCCTCCCATACAAAACTTCATAAGGAGCCATCCCAATGCTAGCATGATGACTGTTATTGTAGGCAAACTCCACCAAAGGTAGATGCTGCCTCCAAGAACCGCCAAAGTCTAACACACATAGGCGAAGCATATCCTCTATGGTCTGGATGGTCCTTTCGGACTGTCCATCAGTCTGTGGGTGGAAAGCAGTACTAAAATCCAATCTCGTGCCCATCGCACTTTGCAGACTCCGCCAAAAGCGAGAGGTAAACTGAGGTCCTCTGTCTGAAACTATAGACACTGGAACTCCATGTAATCTCACTATCTCATCCAGATAGACCTGTGCCAACTTATCCACAGAATAGTTACTCCGTACTGGAAGAAAATGAGCAGATTTCGTGAGTCTGTCTACAATCACCCATATCGAGTCTATTCTGTTGGACGCTACTGGTAAACCCACTACAAAGTCCATGGCTATGTTCTCCCATTTCCACTCTGGAATCGGTAATGGGTTAAGCATTCCGGCTGGTTTCTGATGCTCTAGTTTCACCCTCTGACAAACCTCACAGGCTGTCACGAACTGCGCCACTTCTTTTTTCATGGCTGGCCACCAATAGACCCTTTTCAGATCCTGATACATCTTGGTGGCTCCTGGGTGCACACTATACCTCGCATTATGAGCTTCCCTCATAATGTCTTCCTTCACACTGCCCCTATCTGGTACACAAAGTCGACTCCCATAACGAAGGATCCCTTTGCTGTCAAATCTAAACTCTACACTCTTGCCTGACTGAACAGTCCTGGCAATTTTCATCAACTGAGGGTCCTCATGCTGTCTCTGAGCTATCTGCTCCAGAAACACAGGTGTCACTCTCATCTGTGCTATCAACGCACCTGTACCAGACAACTCTAGCTGTAATCCCTCATCTAAGAGCTTATAAAGCTCCATCACAACTGGTCTCCGCTCTGCTGCTATATGGGATAAACTGCCTAGTGACTTCCGGCTTAGGGCGTCTGCGACAACATTCGCCTTACCCGGATGATAATCTTACAATCATAATCACTGAGCAATTCAACCCACCTTCTCTGCCGCAAATTCAGCTCTCTCTGACTTAAGATGTACTGTAAACTCTTGTGATCGGTAAAGATCTCGCATTTAACTCCGTAGAGGTAATGCCGCCACATCTTAAGTGCAAAGATAACTGCTGCCATTTCTAGGTCATGGGTAGGGTAATTCAACTCGTGCTTCTTCAACTGTCTAGAAGCATAAGCGATTACTCTATCACTCTGCATCAATACACAACCCAATCCCACTCGAGATGCATCACAGAACACTGTGAACTCTTCATTACTGACAGGCAGAGCTAACACTGGTGCCGTAGTCAGTCTCCTCTTGAGCTCCTCAAAGCTCTCTTCACACTGGTCTGACCAGATAAACTTCTGGTTCTTCTGAGTCAATTTGGTCATAGGAGCTGCTATCTTTGAGAAGTTCTGAACGAACCTCCTATAGTAACCTGCCAGTCCCAGAAAGCTTTTAATCTCAGTCACTGTCGTGGGTCTGGGCCAGTTAGCTACAGCCTCTATCTTCTTGGGGTCTACCTCAATACCCTCTGCTGATACCACATGTCCCAAGAAGGCAATGCTCCGTAACCAAAACTCACACTTCGAGAACTTGGCATACAAACCATGCTCTCTCAGTGTCTGCAAAACGATCCTCAGATGCTGGGCATGCTCCTCTGCATCTCTGGAATACACTAAGATATCATCGATAAACACAATGACAAAGTGATCCAGAAACTCACTGAATACCCTGTTCATGAGATCCATAAATGCTGCAGGGGCGTTAGTCAACCCGAACGGCATCACTAAGAACTCATAATGCCCATATCTGGTCCGAAAAGCTGTCTTAGGCACATCTGCCTCTCTGACTCTCAACTGATGATACCCAGATCTCAGATCTATTTTCGAGAAACAACCTGCTCCAGCTAGCTGGTCAAATAGATCATCAATCCGAGGTAAAGGATACCTATTCTTGATAGTGACCTTGTTCAACTGTCTGTAGTCGATACAAAGTCTAAGGGATCCATCCTTCTTTCTGACAAAGAGCACTGGAGCACCCCAAGGGGAGGTACTAGGGCGGATGAAACCCTTATCTACCAAGTCCTGCAACTGTTCTTTCAACTCTGTTAACTCAGCTGGCGCCATCCTGTAGGGAGGTATAGAGATAGGTCTAGTACCTGGCAATAATTCAATTTCAAACCCTATCTCCCTATCAGGTGGTAGTCCTGGCAAATCGTCTGGGAACACATCGAGAAACTCTCGGACTACTGGTACTGTGGCTGGTTCCCTCACCTGACTGTCTAGCTCTCTCACATGAGCTAGAAACCCCTGACAACCCCTCCTAAGCAAACGACGAGCCTGAAGGGCTGAAATCATACCTCTGGGTGTACCTCTCCTGTCTCCTCTGAAGACACACTCTGACCCATCCTGGTCTCTGAGACTCACTAACTTCTCTCGACAGTCCAACGTAGCACTATATGCAGATAGCCAATCCATCCCTAGAATGACATCAAAATCTGTCAAGTCTAGAACCACAAGGTCAGCTGGAAGGCATCTACCCTCTATGAATACTGGACTGAAACGACAGACTGACACTGCCACTGATGGGTCACATCTAGGTCCACTGACCCAGAGAGGATACTCTAACTCAGAACTGATCAAACCCAACCTCTCTATGGCTCTCGAAGCAATAAAGGAATGAGAAGCACCGGGGTCCATCAAAGCATACACATCTGAACACCCAATGATGAGATTACCTGACACCACTGTGTTCGACGGGTTAGCCTCCTCCTATGTCACTGTGAAAATCCGTGCTGGGGCCACCGGATTTCCACCTCGGGAACCTGCTGCTGAAGTAGAGGCTACCCCTCTCCCTCTACCTCTGCCACTACTCTGAGGCATGACTGGAGCTACTGGCCGTACAACTGGCTGTACCACACTGCCTGAACTCATCTGCTGGGATGGTGCAAAAGTCATCTGCGGACAATCCCGAGCAATATGCCCTTCCTGTCCACATCGAAAACAAGCTGTAGATCCCAACCGACAAACTCCTCCATGTGGTTTTCCGCATCGTTTGCAGACTGAAACTGTGCCAGAGCTTGAGCCACTACCTATTCCCAGACCTGACTTGACTTTACTCCAGAACTTACTCTTTGTTCCTTTTGCTCTATCCCATCTTTTACTGCTTGGTGTGGGGGCTTTAGAACCCGAAGCCTGTGCCTTTGCCTGTTTCTGAATATTGGCACTAGCTTCCATTTTCCTGGCTGCGTCTACTATCGTATGGAAACTCTCCTTTTCTGCTGGAAGAATCAAGGAAGCATACCTGGGATGCAGTCTCATCGTATATCTCCTTGCTTTCTTCTGATCAGTATCATAGGCTTGACCCACGTACTGAAGCAAATCCATGAACTTATCTGTGAATTCATCAACACTCATCTCATCTGTCTGTCGCAACTGTTCAAATTCAATTACTTTCATCTCCCTCGAACTGTCAGGAAAAGCCCACCCTGCAAACTCATTGGCGAACTCTCCCCATGACATGCTGTCCATTCTAGGCTCCACATAATTCTTAAACTATTCTCTGGCTTTCTTGCATTTTATTGTGAAACCTGCCATCTCAATGGCTCTCCTATCATCTGCTCCCAATTCACCGGTGATCATCCTAACTGCTCTGAGGTAATCAAATGGATCATCTCCCGTGTTGTATTTAGGAGCATCCAATTTCAAGTACTCCGTCATTTGGACTTTACCTCCAGATGAGCTAGGTTCATGTCTGTCAACAACAGGGGCTACTGGTTCTGGTGGTAGTACTGGTTCATTTGGCTCTAGGTGTGCTGCACTTGGATGGGTAGGGGAAGAGGGATACATAGGATATGGTGGATAGTAAGGATAAGGCATATAAGGCATGTAAGGAGGATATGGCACAAAACTCGAGTACTCCGACATACCTCCCATCGGATACTCTGGATAGCCAAAACCTGAGGTCTGAGCACCTCCCTGAGACTCTCCCATACCTTCCTCAAAACTGCCTATACCCATGCTATCATCTCTAGACTGATCAATCTCCATAGCTTCCCTCCTTTCCTCTGATCTTCCTCCCCTAACTGTTCCTCTTCTGCTCTCGTCGATAGACCTTCTAGGGTCTATTGACGTACCTTCCCTGCTAGATCTCTGAGACCTTGCCCTTGGCAATGCAGGAGGACGAGCAGCTGGTCTCTCATAATCTGGTGGGACTCCAGTCAATCGAGCTGATCGACGAGTTCCTCGCATCGTTACTCTGGAAACACAACATATAACATAACACTTTAGCACATAAACATCACATATCAATCATATACACATGGCATATCATAGCAGATAGGACTCAAGACCCTATCCTAGTGGACATGATTTCCTATTGTGCTTGACCACTTCTAACCTGTCTGAGCCCAACACTGTCGCTATAGGTCCGATCATGTGAACCTAGGGCTCTGATACCAATCTGTAACGCCCCAAAAATGGACCGTCACCGGCGCTAGGATTCAGGTCGGCTTAAGGCCGCCAGAACCCGTAGCAAGCCTACTATACTCTCTGTGTACCTGTAACACTCATACATGATCATACATGTTCTGTGAAAATAAAACTCTTTTCTGAACCAAGGCTTAACCTGTGCATGCACTATCTCTGTACTCTATACTCATGTACTCTGTACACTGTATCCCTGACTAGAGCTTGCTCTAGATGGGTTAACTCATACCTGTTAAGCCTGGTTTTCACATACGGAAAAACACACATACATATACAGATCATGTACAAAACATACATCACTAGGTCAAGCAACAACTATTACATCTCTTTACTATTACATGTCCACTCTAAGCTATTACAGATCTCTTTACTCTTCCTGTACTCTGCTGGACTGTCCCTGTACACTGTACACTGAACCTGCAAAACTGGGGTTAAGGGAGTGGGATGAGCTCTATAGCCCAGTGAGTAGAACAGTAAAACATCTCAGTAAAATATGATCTCATGAAATGCACCATATCACAGACAAGCCACATCAAGAGTAAACCTGTCACCACATAGTCCCAGTAACTCTGTGCCAGGGCGTAGAATCGAGCACCTGGTCTTCCTGTCATATATGTATATGTGTATATAACACCTCTGTACTTACCATTGCCAGGGCGTAGTCAAAGGCTCCTGGACTTTGCTATACCTGCCAGGGCATAGTCAAAGGCTCCTGGACTTTGCTATACTTGCCAGGGCGTAGTCAAAGGCTCCTGGACTTCCTGTCTGAGACTATTGGATCATTCAGCATTCACTCACATCACCAAATAACAATGCAATGCAACATATTCGTGTATACTAATGCAATCAACCTATGGCATAATCATGATGCATGAGATATGCTAAAAAGCAGTTTATGGTTCAATTAAAAGTCATAAGTTTAGTTCCACTCACCTCTGGCTATCTGGACTGACTGACTCTGCAGGCTCTGAACCTCTGGAGCAGTACTCACTGCTGCTCTCTCTGGTTCCTCTGGTCTGTACCTATACAGATGGACTTCAATGAGGGACCAAACTAACGTATCAATACCTCTATTAAACTTCCCAAGACTCCCCTTAAACTCACTCAACTATCCATGCAAAGCATGCAAAAGAAAGCTGAACAGGACACTTTCGGCGGCAGGTTTGGCGGCCGAATGTCCTCTCCAGAGACGAAACTCAAGCACCTTCGGCGGCACCTTCGGCGGCCGAATCCCCCAAACAGAGCCGAACATGCAAACACTCGGGGGCAAGCTGTGGTAACCAAGTCACCATGCAGGAGGTTCGGCGGCCGAATGAACCTTCGGCTGCCGAACCTGAGTTCATCCAGAACTCAGCTTCAACGGCAAACCATCTCCTCCTTCCCTTCAACACTTTCTAACATGCATCCTTCACGTATTCAACACACATATACTCAAGTATATGTTCACAGGGGTCCAAAACTATCTAATAACCCCAAACAACAAAACAAACATAATCACATAAACATGTAGCCATGCATAACTCTGTAAAACGACCATTAAGACCCTAAGCATGCATCTCCTTCCTTTATCCCCATAAACTCAGAAACATATACACATGTTCAAGTGCATCACTTACCTCCTATAACAAGAAGATGAACACTCAGAACAAGGGAAACGGACCACCTCTTCTCACACTCTCAACCTCTCTCAAACTCTTTAGCTTTTGTTTCAAACTTTTCAACCCTTGGACACAACAACCCTCAATCGTCTGTATGAGCAGCTCAATGCAGATGAGTCATGAGAGACGTGGCTAATCCATGGCAAGAATCTGAGGCCAACATCTGTCAGAAGCCATGACTCAGCTAGCTGGCCAACTCATCATCGGCTGCCCAATCACATACAAGACCATGCAACGTTCGGGGGCCGAACTTGCACTTTGGAAGCCGAACACTTTCGGCGGCCGAACTTACCTTCGGCGGCCGAACTTGGCTCAACTGCCTTAGGTCCATTTCAACTCAAGACTCTAGACCTGTAAAACCAGAAAACACCTCATAACATGGAGACAACATAACTCCTACCCTCATATAGAATCCCAACACCCCGAATTCCACCAGACAATAGGAATTCCGGTGCCGGATTCTAGCCGGGTATTACACTTTTAATTTTTAAGTTTCAACTTGCATGATTAACAATCCATTTTTAAATCTATCAGCCTCAAGTGAACATGATTTCATCATAGTGAGAATTTTGACACACCTACACAGGAATATAAAATTATTTTACTTTAATTTTTAAATTTGGGGCTAATGCTTTTTTTATTCTCTTTTTCTTTTATATCTAATCCATTTTCATCAATAATTCTCATATTGCATGTTGCATTACAAGGTCTTCACGAAAAATTATTAGCAATCCACTCTTCAACTCCGTTGCTTTGCGACTGTATGTAAAAAAATCACACTGATGAGAGTTGTGCACCTACCAATCAAATATCATTATGTAATATGGTTTTTATTGTAAATATAAATTTATATTTTAAAAGATTTTAAACTTACCAATAAATTTTTTTTTTTACTTTTCAAATAATTTTAAATTTCAAATATAATTATTTTATTTTATAACTGTTGAAAATTTTATTTATGAGATTTTTTTATTATTATAGGTTTAATATTTAAATCTAATATTAAATATGAAATCTTATGCATATTTAATTATAGTGTCTTAAAATTTTTATAATAGTTTATAACAATTATTTTTTTCACTATAAATAGTCTGCATTTTCATAAAGAAAATTACTCATATTTTCTCTACTTTATTTCTCTCTTTTCATTGCTTTCTATTGGGGTATAAATTAAAAATAAATTTTTATTGTCCTGATTTTGTAAATTAAATTTCAGAATACCTTATTTTAGTTTGAGGATTGCAAAATAAATTTTTAAGAACAGTGTCTAAAATGACTCAGATTTTATTATTTTATCCTATTTTTTTAACAAGTTTAAGGTTTTATTCTTCTTCCTTCAATGGTAGAAGATAATTTTATCTTTCAATAGTGGAAGAAAATAATTAAAGGCTGTTAAAAGTTAGTGATAGACAATGAAATCAGGTGAATTTATTATTATCAATATTTTTAAATATTTTTTTAGTCTACTAGAAATTATAGACTTTCATCAAATATTATATTTGTAAACTTAATTTTAAAAATGAGTTTCAACGAAAAAAATGGTTAAAAAGAAGGTTGAAAATGGACGACAACAGGATTCATAGAATTATATGTGTATGTTTAAAAAATTAAAAATGATAACTAATATTTTTTTTTATTTTTAAATTATAACAAATTTATTATTTTTAATATTTGGATGAATATGAATTAATTTGTGGAATAAATAATTTATTTTTTTAATTACAAACGAGTAGAATGACTTTTTTTTTTTGTTATCAAGTTGGACATTAAAAAATATTTATTTTTTAAGTGATTTAATTTTTTTTATTTTATTAAAATAGAGATGGGCAAAATCATTTAGATAAGTTAGATTCAAGAGCAACTACTCTATGAGAAATGAAATATAGAAATAGAAACTTGCTTCACATCCCAACCTACTAATTACTTCCTTTAAAAAAATATTTATGTGCTATAAGGGTTGTTTTGTTTCTAATCAAGAAAATAGAGTTTATAAAATTTTTTAATCTTTATATGCTTTGAAATAAGCAATTAAACAATAGCATGAAAAATTTGATCAATGTTTAATTAGCGTCATTTTCTTTCTGATGGAGTTTAATAAGTTTATGTTTACAAAATTTATAAATGTTGAATATGTGATTATTTATTTATATGTGATTATTTATTTATATGTGAATGATATGCTTATATTTGACACAAGTTATAATATACCACATGAAATTAAAATATTTCTCTATTCATAAATTTGATATAAAGTATATAAAAGAAGCAAATATGATTTGGGTATTAAAATTAGAATAATAATATAATTATATCGCTACTTTCAAAAAAAAAAAATTATATTGCAACAGCATTAATATTGAGTTTCTTCTAAACAAGTTTAGACATCTCAATATCAAACTAGTAAATACCTCATATAATGTTAATTCTCAAAGAAGAATAGAAATAATATTATTGCTCAATTTAGATATACACATATTAATAGAAAATTATTACATTTAATGAATTTTTTCAGGTTTGATATAACTTATACTATGTAGATTGAGCAGATTTACACATAATCTAATCATGATAATTGGGCTACATTAGTGAAACTTAAGAATTATTTGAGAGGTACCATGAGTTATGGTATTCTATATAATGGATGTTCCAATTAGAAGAATACAATGATGTTAATTGGAATTTAAATTCAAATGAGATAAAATTCACTAGTGACTATATATTTAATCTAGATAGTAGTGCAATTACTTGAAAGTTAATTATTATTGTCAAAACCTGGAATCAAGAGTTTTTTGCTCTGGAATTAGATACAATGAAGCTTGAGTGGCTAACAAATTTCTTAGCAAATACTATATTGATAATAAAAACAATATTGTTCGTGTATTGTGATTGCCAAATAACAATAGCCATTGCAAAGAATAAAATTTTCAATAGTAAAAATAAACATATTTGTTTAAGACATAATATGATAAGGCAGTTGCTGAGAAATGAAATTATATCCATTAATTATATGGAGTCATTTGGCCAATTATCTGACTAAATCTTTAAGAAAAAAGTTAATAAATGAAACATCGAGGGGAATGAGACTTGAGCCAATCTAAAATTAACAATGATAGGAACCCAACTTTTGTGATTAGAGATCCCATGAAAAAAATTCATATGGGTAATAACAAATCATTTATTAGCTCTGCTAGTACTATTTAATGTTGTCCCTTCATATAGTCTGAGAAGTGTTAGATTGCATTAATGAGAGGATGAGTTGAAAACTCTTAATAATATTCATATCGCTTATGGGTGATGTATAAATTGGAGTATACACTCGATGATATTATCTATATAGGTGTGGAGTGGGGCCACTTCTATAAGATTGTAGCATAATTTCTATTAGAATGAAATAACATTATTAACAATATCTGTAGAGTGTTATGAGATTGATGAGATATTAGCCTAGCAAAATAAGTTTTTGATTCATAGAAGCAAAAGTTTCACCAATTACTCTGTATGTGAAGTCTTATTAATACAAGTCTGGTTCACAATTCAAAAGACATTACATTCGAAACATATATACTCAAATCTTAATCCCAGTAATGAAACACCTTTTGAAATATGTAAGGAATTATTGTAAAAATGAATTTATATTCCAAAATATTTTAAACTTACCAATAAATATTCTTTTTTGACCTTTCAAATATTTTTAAATCTCAAATATAATTATCTGATCTTATAAAATTTTATGACCATTGAATATTTTATTTGTGAGATTTTTTTACTGTTGCAAGTTTGATATTTAAATCTTATATTAAATATGATCGCTATAATTTTATGCAAATTTGATTAGTATATCAAGATTTTTATAAAATGTTACGACAACTATTTTTTTCACTATAAATAGCCTACATCTTCTCAAAGAAAATTACTCCCATTTTCTCACTTTATTCCTCTCTTCTTATTATTTTATGCTGGATTATAAATTAGAAATAAATTCTTATTGTCCTGATCCTGAAAATTAAATTACAAAAGAAACTGTTTCATCATGGGGGATTGCAAAATAAATCCTTAAAGATAGTGTCCAATACGACTCAAGTTTTATTATTCTATCATATTTTTCCAACTGTTTTCAAAAGCATTATTAAATGCATTGAAAATTGACTCAAGCTTCTTTTGCCTAATGTTATTCAGTCTATACCAACAAATGCAGTGAGCTGTTCTTGCTACTTGTTTCTTACTACTAATTACTATTTTTCAAGAGTTAGAACAATTGTTGGCTAGATTTTATTGAGGTGGAATGGCTTTTCTGTCTAAAATCCATCGAAAGAGTTGGCATTCTCTTTAGACATCTAAAAAAGGACGACAACACTTTCCTATCCCTATCCTTATACATTAAGATAAGACTCAATATCCTATCCCTAGTAGATATGCACTTTCCTAATTATGCTTGTCCTCTAACATCTATAGTCCCACACTCTAGGTCCGATCATATAAACCTAGGGTTCTGATACTACTTTGTAACAATTTGAAAACCAGACCTTTACAGGCGCTAAGGTTTAGATCGACTTAAGGTCGCTAGAGCCCGTAGCAAACCTACTGTACATCTTATTACATCTAATGTAATCCCAAACATAATCTTAAAAGAGTACGTACAACATTTTTATAACATGAACCAAGACTTGCCATGTGCATATACATACATAACTGAAAACATAAATCTATACTAGAGCCCTTATCAAATGTTCCATTATGATCATAAAACAAACCACAGCTTGGTTCAAACATAATTTAAACTTAAAATTTTTACATAATAAGACTATTTACAAAGGGATCATAAAAGAAAACTCAAGCAGAGCACAATACTAATCCATAATACATTACATGTATATAACTAAACTATTACATAAAGGATTATATCAAAGAACATTGTTGAACTCTCGAGTTAACTTTAGTCTTGCAAACCTAAGGTTAGGGGAAAGGGATAAGCTACTAGAGCCTAGTGAGTAGAAACATAACATAAAATAGTTTAACAAATATGGTTATATGGATGTATCATAACACAAATAATTCATATCAAGATAGATTTGTTACTAGTAATCCTCCATAATTCCAATAATGCTCAGCCCATAATGGGTGCTCCTCAAGACTTCCTCTTAAACATAATTAATATATTTATAGTGTCAAAGGCGTAGAATGGGCAATCCAGTCTTTCTCTTACATAATGCCAAGAGCGTATAATGGGTCTCGACCTAGACTTCTGGATCCATCATACATAATTTATCATATTATGCTCGAGGGCTAGTGGGTCATCCAACATCCATCCACAATGATAATTAATTATGCAAAACATCATATTCATGAATTCTAATGCAAAATAACCTATTCATATATACATGGCATTATGATGCATGGACATGCTTAAAAGCATTTAATTCGATTCAAATAATAGTTTAGTTTATTATACTCACCTCTCACAAACATCGACCTTTCTCAGAGATCCCAACAAACTCCTTGTTCAGCTTCCTCAATTCCATCAATTTATGCCATAATTGATACATCTTGGAGCCCCTGCAATTCCCCTTTTAGCTATTCTTCAAAATATTGTTGAATTATGGATGAGTAATACATCTAAACAACATTTTTCCAACTTTCAAGTCTTGTCTTATATGCGGAGAATGATTAGAAGTTCTTGCAGGAAGAGCTTCATATTCTGCCAAATCAAACACTCCTAACCAGATCAGATTAACCAAGCACCTATCCAACTTTCTCTAAATCCTGACAGTACTCTTTCAATTATTTGTCTACGTATAAAAACCCTCCTTAGCTTTCAAATCAACTAGGTTGACATCAGACACACATTCTTGAAACTCTTGAGTAGAACTTCCTTCATCCTCAATTCCCCCAACTCCTTGAATACTAAGAGTGGCGCTAAAATCTCCTTGTATCAACTAGGGGATACAGATTCCTTTTTCTAGGACTTTAAGGGACTTCCATAACACCTTCCTTTCTATATTAAAGTTGCTACCATATACAAGTCTCCATATAAAAATGTGTCCATCCAGCAACACCCTGTGTTGTATCAATTGGTTGGTACAAAGATCAGTCTGTATAAAAACTGCTTGAGGATTAAATGCAACCAATATAGTTGCCACCATATACAACTGTCCATATAAAAATGTATCCATCCAGCAATACCCTGTGGTGTATCAATTGGTCAGTACAAAGATTAGTCTGTACAAAAACTACTTGAGGATTAAATGCAACCCAAATCCTTTCTAGGTTGGCAAACTGGTGGTTGTCTAAGAATTGCCATCCCCTTAATTTTAAACTCTTTTGTACCTTCTAGCTTCTCTCCTATTTCACCCCTATTTCAATTAAACCCACAACCATTAAGTGATACTTTGCAATTAGAGACTTTACCTCAGATTATTTATTTGAGTCATTTAAACCCCTAATTTTCCACGAACCTATCATTTCCACCTATCCGGAGGCTTCACTGCTCTCTTGTTTCTCTTACCATCTCCAATAACCCCTACCTCCATATGCTTTCCTTTTGAAGTACTATGTATGTCTATACCCATATCTGCCTTGCTACTTTCTCCTTTATGCACTATTTTTCCATTCCCTCTCCCTTTATTAATTGCCTTCTAAGGGTCGTTCTCCATACTCTCATAACTCTCTTCCAACAAACTTTCCTTAAGAGCAGCCAGCTCCTTCCCCTTTATCATTTTCTCAATATTAGTTGTACCCTCATCTGCCACATCCTCCTTTTCCTCACTCTTATGTTTAGCTTGCCAAACATATTTTATTTTACAACCTCTTCCTTCATGCCCATACTTCTTACATTGTCTGCACCTAATAGGTGTCCATTCATACACAACCTGCTGGTGCTGTTGACATCTCTCCTCATCCTCTAGAATTACATCATTTGGGAACTCCATCAACAGATCCATCTCAACCAAAATCCTTGCATAACTCAGCCTTGATTTTATCCTTGTGCAGAAATCAGAAAACAAAGGTCTTCCCAAAATACTTCCTATTTTACTTAGAATTTCATTAGTCCAAAATTTTCAAGGTAGTCCAAGTAGTTGAATTTATTGCATGTAATCTCGTTAATGAGAGGCTGAGTTCACGCCTGAAGACCAGCCCAAGAACGTGTCCACTTCAACCTAAATTCGGTTATAACAGCAACCAAAAATGCAGGGACATGGCATGAAGTTAGGATCAATCTCAGTGTAGTTTTATCCATTTCACTTTAATTAGTCAAGTTAATCTGTCTATTTAAGAGGTGTATTACATTGAATAAAGTGTGTGTTGTTTTACAACAAGAAAAATCTCTCTGGGCTCCATCATTTACTTCATGTCTTCTCCCCAAGCAAACCAGCAAACACAATTTTGTTTTGCTCCATTCTGAGGCTTGTTTTAAAACCTACAATTGGTATCAGAGCCAAGAGCATGCTTGTATGCCAAAAATATGTCACATAATGATTCATCCACGAGCGCCATTGGAGATGACAGTGGAAATCAAAATGTGGACACCGAAACAAGATTGCCAACAAAAGAAGGAAGTATTTCACTGCAGTACCCTCTGTTAACAAAGATCAATTACTCAGTGTGGGCAATCAAAATGGTGGTATACATGCAGGCTCAAGGTGTATGGCATGTTGTGGAATCTGAAGGCCCTATTAATCTACGAATGGATCGAATGGCACTAGCCGCTATATTCCAAGGCATTAGCAAGGAGACGCTACTGCAATTAGGAGCCAATAAGTCCGCAAAGGAAGCCTAGGACGTGCTGAAAATGATGAATCTCGGTGCAGCCTGAGTGAAAGATGTCAGAGCACAGGCACTCAGATGGGAGCTCAAAGGTTAGCGCATGGAGGATAATGAATATGTAGATGATTTCATTAGCAGGATATCCACCATTGTGAACAAATTGCAGGGACTAGGAGAGACCATTGACGAGGTGTATGTTGTCAAGAAGATGCTCCGAATAGTATCTCTGAAATACATCCAGTTAGCCTTGACAATCGAAGAATTCAGTGACCTCACAACAAAGACTATCGAAGAAGTCATTGGTTAGCTGAAGAACGGCTAAGAGGTCGAGATCTCAATGGTGATGAACATGTCTTACTCACGCGTGGAGAATGGAAAGCATGAGGTGAAACTTCAGGCACAGCTGAAAAAAGATCAAGGGGGATACTGAGGCCATGGTTATAGACAAGGACGTGGCAGAGGTCGTGGAAATGGCCGTGGCAGAGGTCGAAGTAATTCTGAAGGAGGCAGAGGCTATGACAGTTATGGAAACCAACACTAGAAATTTGATATTGACAAAGTAATGATTATGGTCACTTTGCATCTGACTGTAAATCAAAGAAGAAAAAGGAGGAGATAGCCCATCTCGTAGAACAAGTCGATGAGGAACCAACATTGCTCATGATGGAGACATGCGAGCTAGTCCATTTCAGTTGAAATGGATGAAGACAAAGTGTTGTTGAGTGAAGAGAGACTTGTTCTAGGTCTCGGATCAGCTAAAGCTGAGCCAGAAGCCATGACCTGGTACTATGATACCGGGGCAAGTAATCACATGACGGAAAACAGCTCAGCCCTCACAAGCTTATATGAAAGTGTACAAGGAAGAGTACGCTTCAGAGATGGCTTAGTTATAAAAGTTAAAGGCAGAGGATCAGTGGTATTTCAGTGTAAGAATGGGGAGCATCTTACTATAACAAATGTGTATTACATCCCCAAGTTAAAGAGCAACATCATAAGCCTTGGTCAGCTGGATGAATCTGGGGCAAAAATCATAGTTGAAGGGGGATACTTGCGAGTTTATGATGTCAAAGGGAAGCTGATAGCAAAGATTCTAAGAGCATCAAACAGGTTGTATTCAATGAAGATGAAACAAGTTCATCCCGTATGCCTGATGACAAGCATAACAGAAGAGGCTTGGCTCTGGCATGCCCGTTACGGTCATTTGAATTTCTTTGCATTGAAGAAACTCACACAAGAGAACCTGGTTGTGGGACTACCGGAACTTGATCAAGTGAATCAAGTATGCGACGAGTGTTTAATTAGCAAGCAACATCACATGAAATGCCCGAAAACGTCAAAATACCAAGCTGACAAACCTCTGGAGCTTATACACGGAGACATATACGGGCCAATCTCTCCAACAACACACGGTGGTAATAGATATTTCCTGCTACTAGTTAGTGATTATAGTAGGTTCATGTGGATAGAAATGCTGAAAAACAAAGGTGAAGCATTAGAAGCCTTTAAGAAGGTGAAAATGGAGATAGAGGTCCAATTTGAAAGAAGGATTAAGAGTTTTAGAACGGATCGGGGAGGAGAGTTCACTTCGAATGAATTCAATAAATTATATGAAAAGCATGGTATAGCATGACAGCTTAGTGCCCCGTACTGACCTTAACAAAACGGTGTTGTTGAGAGAAGAAATCAAACTGTGGTAGAGATGATCAGATGTTTACTAAGCAGTAAGAACGTACCAGCAGCTCGAACTACAGTATACATTTTGAATCGTTCAGTCATCGAGAGTGTCAAGGGAATGACTCCTTATCAAGCATGGTACGGGAAGCCACCAAAAGTGCATCATTTACGTGTTTTTGGGTGCACTGCATATGCAAAGATTGCTGGTACACATATCAGAAAGCTAGATAATAGAAGCATTAAGTTAGTCATGCTTGGCCATGAACCGGGTTCGAAGGCTTACAGGCTTATAAATCCAGAGACAAACCAAATAATTATAAGCCGTGATATGGTGTTTAAAGAAGGAGAAAATTGGAACTGGGAGAATCAGAAGACGAGCTCAGGACACAGGGTAGATAGTTCCTTAACAATCACCTATTCACACAATGCAAAATGGGAGAACGCTATGCAGTCACCAGGTACACCTCATTTCCTTGCAAGTGAAAATCATGGGAACACTCAAACTACATTATGAGCAACTGAAACATAAGAGGACAACCCTATGAGACCAAGAAGATTTTGATCTCTGTAAGATATCTATGACACAACTCATGAGGTAGAGCCAAACATGAGTCTATACTTTCTGTCAATAGAAGAAACAATATCCTATGAGGAAGCTGTAGGGAATGAAAACTGGAGACAGGCCATGGTTGAGGAAATAGATGCCATAAGGCGAAATGGCACCTGGGAATTAGTTGACCTACTAGAGAAGCATAGAGCCATTGGGTTGAAATGGGTTTTCAAGCTGAAGAAAAATCCAGAAGGCGAGATAGTCAAACACAAGGCAAGATTAGTGGCGAAAGGCTATGTTCAGAAGAAAGGCTTGGACTTCGACGAGGTCTTTGCCCTTGTTGCATGCCTAGAAACAATAAGACTGCTCCTAGCAATTGTGGCACAAGAAGGGTGGAAAGTACATCATTTGGACGTGAAATCTACATTCTTGAATTGAGAGTTAGAGGAGGAGTTTTATGTGCTACAACCGATTGGATTTGTTGAGAAAGGTCAGGAGAACAAAGTCTTAAAGTTAAATAAGGCTCTGTATGGTTTGAGACAAGCTCTAAGAGCTTGGAACTTGAAGCTTGATCAGTGTCTCTAGGAACTTAGTTTCGACAGATGCATTCTAGAACATATTGTGTACAAGCAACAATCAGGAAAGAGTACACTAGTTGTTGGTGTCTGTGTAGGCGACATTATCGTGATGGGATCAGAACCAGAAGAAGTGAAGAGGTTTAAGGATCAGATGCAGAGCATTTTTGAAATGAGTGATCTTGGGCTCTTAAGTTACTAACTGGGGATTGAAGTCTCTCAAGGGTCTAAGTGTATTACACTCAGTCAAGCTAGATATGCAAAAAAGATACTTGGAAAGTTCGGCATGATGGACTGCAAACCTTGTCGTGTCCCGATGGATTCAAGAACAAAGCTGAGCAAGAAAGATGAAAGTCCTTTAGTTGACGCTACGCTATACAGGAGTACTATCGAGAGCTTGAGGTACTTAGTGAACACTCGGCCTGATTTAGCTTACTCTGTTGGCATCGTAAGTCGGTTCATGGAGTCTCCAACGTCAAAACACCTGGGGGCTGTAAAACAAATATTGAGATACATCAAAGGAACCTTAAACTATGGTTGCAGGTATGTCAAAGAAGAAAGAAAAGAGCTGAGACTGATTGGCTATTGTGACAGCGATTTGGCAGGGGATATTGATGATCGTAAGAGCACGTCGAGAGTAATTTACTTCCTTGGGAGCAATCCTATTACGTGGTTCTCACAAAACCAGAAAGTCATGGCATTATCTTTGTGTCAAGCTGAATATGTTGCAGCAACTACAGGAGCGTGTCAAGGTGTCTGGATTGAAAGATTTCTTAGTGAGCTAAGAGGTCAACAAGACAAGGAAATCCTGTTGAGAATCGACAACCAATCCGCCATAGCTCTCACGAAGAATCCGGTGCATCACAGTCGGAGTAAACACATTGATGTCAAGTATCATTTCATAAGAGATTGTGTTCAAAAAGGTGATATTGAAGTCAAATACGTGAAGACAGAGGAGCAATGTGCAGACATTCTGACAAAACCATTGCATTGGAATAAATTCGAGGAGCAGCGCATTATGATTGGAATTAAGAATGTAAAGACATTGTGACAAGATTAAGGAGGAAAGTGTTGCATGTAATCTCGTCAATGAGAGGCTGAGTTCACTTCTGAAGACCAGCCCAAGAACGTGTCAACTTCAACCTAAATTCGATTACAATAGCAACCGAAAATGCAGAGACATGGCATGAAGTTAGGATCAATCTCAGTGTAGTTTTTTTTCATTTCACTTGAATTAGTCAAGTTAGTATGTCTATTTAAGAGGTGTATTACGTTGAATAAAGTGTGTTTTTTTACAACAAGAAAAATCTCTCTAGGCTGCATACTTTACTTCGTGTTTTCTCCCCAAGCAAACCAGCAAACAAGACTTGTTTTAAAACCTACCGAATCCATACAATAATTTTCTACAATACCTCAATGTCTATTTTCATTCTAGGTTTTCAATGTACTAAAACAAATAGACTTGCTGCATTTTTCCACTTTTCTCGACTTCTATTTCCTGTTCACCACCCTAACGATTGCCTTCCTCATCTGTTGGAACCTCTTCCCCCTTCTCCCTTATGGTGTAATCAGCTACTCGACGCTGTAAAATTATCGTCGGCTTTTGATTCTTCCTCTTCATGATCAGAAATGGCGTATTTTAGTAACACGTGGCGAAAGAAAAAGGAAACCCTGACGGCGTATTAGTTACTCCTTTTAGTATTTATTAATTATCAAATTTTTATATTAATGTAAATTTCAATATATATTAATAAACTATTTATATATTATAAAATAAACATAAATATTATAAAAATAACTATATTACTTATAATATTTATTTAATTTTTTATGTAATAAAATTATATATACTAAATAGAATTAAAATTTTATTAGTTTTTTATTTTTAATCAATTTTTACAAAATTAAACGGAAAAAAAAGCTTTTTTATTCTTTTCATTTAAAATATGTAACATTACATCACATACTAAAATCATTATTTTAATTTTTCAGTTTTATAAGGTGAAAGGAAATTTTTGATATTTTTCTTTTCATGTTTTAAATCAATTTTATTGCAAATCAATTTAAAATAAAAAAAGATTTCTTTTATTTTAAATATTTAATATTAAATCATATATTAAAATTATTATTTTAATTTTTCAGTTTTATAAGGTGAACGTATCTTTTTATTTTAATTGAATTATAATAAAATAAAATATAATTAAAAGAATTTAATACAAAAAGAATAAGAATTTTTTAAATTTATGTAAATAGTTTAAATAATAAATATTTAAAATCAATTAATATCATTTAGTAATTATTGTTATTATAGGTATTTAAAATAGTCCCTTTTGTTGCACTCCCATATATAAATTATAGGTCATAAAAAATTAAAATAAAAAATATAATTAAAAATTAATTGAATTTGATTAATTATGTATAGTATTACCCCTCCTCCCTTTCCCACACACAGGTCCTACATGTATTATAGATTATATTAATTATAAATAGTAGCTACTTATATGAATTGTAATACAATATTACAAACCATTAATGGAATAATAATATTACTTAAATTATAAGTTTATAGTTAATTTCTTAATTTTATAAATAATAAATAAAATTATATATTTTATTTATATTAATATATAAAATAAACCAACTTAAAAATGTTTTTATTTTTAATTTTTAGTTGAATTTTGTTAGTTGTATGAACTACTGCCAATCAGTTGGTTTTAGTAGAACATTATTTTTCATGTATTTTAAGTATTTAATATATTTTTAATAGGGGCATTTGTTTATGTTTAATATTCATTTAAATTGAATCTAAGGTAAAAATAAAGTCAATGAGAATATTTTACTATATAAAAGAAATTATAATGTGGTTATAACTGTGAAATTACTATTGCATTTAAGTAATATCTCAAAATGTTCTTAGTCGATGTTCTTATCGCTATTGGACAATGACTAAGAGCTATTGAAACTGGTACATATTACGTTCTTTCCTTTTAGAGGAAGTAACCGATCTCATATGTTGAAATATGTGAGATATCTATAACTAATATGTAAGTACTTGTTTTATAAATAAATATACTGTACTGACCCGGCTAAGAAATACATATGGAGAATATCATATTTTTATAGATTACTCAAGTGATAGTTGTATGAATAATCCTTTGAATTGAAATCAATAAGTCACTGACTTCTATGTTTTGATTCATCTTATAAGTAATTTAGTTCATGAGTAATAAATGGGAATGAATTGGGTATAAAAAAAACTGTATGAAGAAATTTATGTGATTGAGAAGGATTCTTCACTTTAGGTTAATTAGGAAATGTTCTATTTGTTTTTTACTAGCATTAATCATGAAATTTGAGCACAAGTTGAAGTGAAATTAGCAAATCAGATTTGAAATTTTATTCAATAGGTCAATGGCTAATACATGAAAATTAATATGATTTAACATAGCAAACACACTCCATATATTAATTATTAAATCGAAACATTAGATCTAACATAGTAGAAACACTCTATGCATTAATTGTTAAATCGAAACATTAGTGACAAAAGGATATTAGTTACACTAAAAAACCATGCACTGAAAAGTTAAGTCAAACCACTCTTGAAATTCTAAATGTTTGAGTAGTTTTAGCATGTTGCTAGATAATATTATTGACTTTTAAATTAATTAATTAGTTAATTATATTTGTTGCCAACATATTTAGAATCTAATAGATCACACACATAAAAAATAGAATGAGAAAATAAAATGAGAAGTCAAATTAAGTTGGACTTGATTGCGTATAAGTTTTATGACATTATGATAAAATTAAAATTTGAAAAGATTACGATTTTGACCTAAGTAATTAAGTAGAGACTTAATTGAATTTGTCTAAAAGTTATATGACTTGTTTATTAAAGTTATGGAGTATAATTATACTTTATTTATTTAATTAGTTAATAATAGGGATTTAGTATAAAAGGCTCTCTTATGAGAGCATGGAGCCATCTTTTGTGAGCCGTCAGCATTTGCAAGAATAGTTGAGAGCACTCTAAACCTTTTTCCCTTCTCAATCCTTATAATTGTTCTAAGATTTTTCGATTGGTATATTTTTTTATATTTTGTGACAATCCAACCGAAATGAGCAATGTCGCGTTTTTACTGTAAAGAAAATAAAATATATTTTTTTCTCCACACTTTATTATTTTATTCGTTTAAACGTAATTTATATTGATGAAATTTTTATTTTTCTTATTCTTTCCGCTGCGTTAATCCCATTAATCCCAACAAAATTTTTCCGTTGCATTTAATCCTATTAATCCCAACAAATTTCTCATAAAACTTTTTAACATATAGTGTTGACATGCTATATACTATGCGATCTCTATAAGTGTATGGAATTGTCTCATATAATAAAGAGAGAGTAGAGTATCGTAGCCACATGGACGGGAAATTAAATATCAAAATATTTATAAATCTAATTATTATTTAGATTACAAATTATGAAGGATGATTGTAAACTTGAAATAAAATAAGAAAATAAAACTAAACACTCAACAAGGCAGAATTCGTGAAACAATTAATATTAAGTATTAAGATACCTTGATTTCACTTGGACCTGATTCTATTGATTTATTTGCTTAACAATCTAATTTTAATTACCAAATCTAGAGCAAATAATTCTAAGGTAATTGACTCTCTCTCCCGAGTAAGACTAAATTAATTAACTAAAAATTATCATCTATATCCCAATAATATGATAATTCTCTAATTAATTTTGTAAACTCTATTATTACTTTGTCTAAGACTCCACAAATCAAATCTTCATTCTGAACCCAATTAGTACTCCTGTAATATTTAAATTCTAATTCAGTTCAAAAACGTTCCCCTCCAGTAATAATCTCAAGATAAAATCATTAAGCATCCCGTAGATACTCAAAAATATTAATCTCAAGAATTGAATAATATATTGGTAAAGAAAATTTATTAATCTCAAGAATTGAATAATATATTGGTAAAGAAAATTAACTCAAATAAATTAAAGAGAATTAATAATCCAAGCTACATCAAGTTTCCTTTAGCAAAAGAATTTAGCTGCTCATGTTCAAGGATTCAATAATAAACTGTATTGTATTGAGAACTTTTCCAAAATCATCCTAAAATAATTATGAACAATAAATCAAAAGAATAAGATAAGAAAGAAAAACTCTAGATGAATTTCTCCTTCTAGATCTTTCAAATCTTCCTACTTGAATTCTTTGCGATTTTTGCCGTGTCTATATGTTGAAAAGAAAATCCTTTAGTCTCTTAATTATGATGTATTTATACCCTCTTGAGACTTCTAATCCCTGAACCTGGTGGAAAATACAGAGAATTTAGACTTCTGGCAAAAACATAGTGCGAAATGTGTGGAAAATAGTGAAACACGGGATAGACAATGAAAACACAGGTCCACCCTATGTTTTATACTAGATGATTCAGCCTCAAAAACTATTGTCGAGGGAAAAACACAGGGTAGAATGCAAAAACACGGGCAGAGACAAAAAGGGACTGCCCCATGTTTTTGTCCGTTTCTTCAAAATCCCTCCAAATTATCTCGGATTTCTCTCTAAAGTATCTCCTTCATTCATTGACTTGTTTTGACTTGTAAAAAACACTATAAAGAAAGTAAAAACATTAAGTAATAAACTAAAACTAAAAATTCTAAAATTAAATATAAAAATCTAATAAAATTAATAAAAATCAATCAAATTAAATAGATGTGGTTTTAAAACTATATGAGTAAATGTGTAAAATGTAACAGCCCGGAAACCGAACTGCTACCGGCACTAGGATCCAGATCGACTTAAGGTCGCCGGGACCCGTAGTAAGCCTGCTATACTGTCTGTGTACCTGTAAAATCCCATACATGATCATACATTTTCTGTCAAACCATGAAAACTGTTCTTTCCTCCAGGGCTTAACCTGTGCATGCACTCTTTCTGGTCTATCAACTCATAATGTTAAGCCTGGTTTTCTCATATTCATTTACAATAAAAGAAACATACATAAACTGATCATGTGTCTAACAACAAGGGATTACAACTCTGATAAGTCAAGCACAAGTACTATACATTCGCTCTTTACATGTACATGTCCACATTAGCTATTACATAACTTTGCTTCTTCCACACTCTGCTGAACTCCCCTCTAAACTCTGAACCTGCACAACTGGGATTAGGGGAGAGGGATGAGCTATACAAGCCCAATGAGCAGAACTATAAACCATAGGTTGAAAACATGATCTCATGGAATGCATAACAGCACATCATCTCAGGGATAGACATGACCACCAAAAATCCCAATCCTCAAAGGATGCCTGGCCTAGCCAGGTCTTACAACCTCAATCTGCCTGGCCCAGCCAGGTCTTATCAACTCTGCCTGCTTGGCCCAGCCAGGTCTTACTATCTCTGCTGCCTGCTCTAGTCAGGTCTTACCTACAGATGGCTGCCTGGCCCGGCTAGGTCTTATAACAGAGCTTGGGCTATTGGAGTCGCCTTGGTCTATCCACAGCCTCATACGCATCGTATATGCAATGCAGCATATTCGTGAAACTAATGCAAGCATCCTACTAGACTCATTATGATGCATGATATATGCTCAAAGCAGTTTAGGTCTGAAAAGAGAAGTTCCACTCACCTCTGGTTGACTCTGTACTACCTCTGCAGGTTCTGAAACAGTGCTCACTGCTGCTCTCTAGGGTTCCTCTGGTCCGTTCCTATACAGGTGGACTCAAATGAGGGACCAAACTACCTTAAGAACATCGCTAAGAAACTCCCCAAAAACCCTCTACAAGATCCCCAAACAATCACATAAAACATGCAAAAGAAAGCTGGACAGGGCATGTTCGGTGGCAGGTTCGGCGGCCGAAACCCCTCTCCAGAGACGAAACTCATGCATGTTCGGCGGCACCTTCGGCCGCCGAAGGTCTCGTCCAGAGACGAAACTCACCCTCTTTCGGCAGCCGAACTCCCTCTTTCGGCGGTCGAAAGTCCCTTTCTAAACCGAAAGCCTAGCTTTCGGGGGCAAGCTTTGGCAGCCGAAACTGCCTCCACAAGGGGTTCGGCGGCCGAACCTTCCTTCGGCGGCCGAACCTGGTTTTGCCCGCTGGGCAGAACCCTGCTCTGTTTCATGCAAACTCAACACAAAACTTACCCAACATGCATATCAACTACTCCCAACTAGCACATACCATTAAAACATGCATAAAAGGGTCTAAAACTACCTTATAACCCAAAACAACACATCAAACAACACTTACACATGCTTAAACACTAACTCATGCAAAACCTTAACCAAAACCCTATTCATGCATACTATCCATACAACTCCCATAAAACCGTCAAAAATCAGTAAAAGAGGTTCTGGATCTTGACTTACCTCTTCCAAACAAGAGATCAAGTGATCCTAACGTGGAGATATGAAGAAAATCTCTTCCAAAGCTCCAAACGTCCAAACTTGCTATTTTTACTCAAAACCTTCAAAACACACTCAAACTCTTAAAACTCTTGAAAGATTTGGTGAAAACCATGAAAAACATGAAAGTCAACTTGGGAGAGGCTGGAACTCACCTCTGGCTGCAAGTGGAGGAGAAATATCCTCCTTCCACCGACCCTTGGCCCTTTTATAGGTGGCTGGCCAAACCACCTTCGGCAGCCGAACGTGAATCCGAAACCATGCAATGTTCGGCGGCCGAACCTTTGCATTTCTCCCTTATTGCCTTTCTTTCAAAACTCATTTTCCTTGATACTTAAAACCTTAAAACAAGTCAAAATACCTCAGAAAACATATGGATTACCCTTCTTGAGGATTCCGACACTCGAGATTCCACCGGACTACAGGAATTTCGATGCCGGACTCAAGCCGGGTATTACATTCTTCCCCCCTTAAGAACATTCGTCCCCGAATGTTCCTCAATCAACTAAACACATAAACACATAGCAAAGGGGCAAACTAGCTAACTAACCTCAAAACAGATATGGGTATTGCTGGAGCATGGACTCTCATGTCTCCCAGGTGCACTCTTCGAGGTTGTGGTGGTTCCACATAACTTTCACCATTGGTATCTCCTTGTTCCGCAACTTTCTGATCTGTGTGTCCAAGATCCGTACTGGCTGCTCTACATAAGTGAGATCTCCAAGGATCTCTACATCAGGTTCACTGAGAACTTTCTCTGGATCTGACACAAACTTCCTCAACATAGAAACATGAAATACCGGGTGAATTCGTTCCATCGCTGCAGGTAAATCCAGCTTATACGACACAGGCCCGATCTTCTGCAAGATCTCAAAGGGACCTATGTATCGTGGAGCTAATTTACCCTTCTTTCCAAAGTGAACCACTCCCTTCATTGGAGACACCTTTAGCAATACCATATCCCCCTCCTGTAACTCTTTCTGCTTCCTACGGATGTCTGCATAGCTTTTCTGTCTGCTTACAGCTGTTTTGATCCTCTCTCTGATCACAGGCACTAACTTGCTGGTAATCTCAACTAACTCTGGCCCTGCAAGAGCCTTCTCTCCTACCTCTTCCCAGCAAACAGGTGTTCTGCACTTCCTCCCATACAGAGCTTCATAAGGAGCCATCCCTATGCTAGCATGATGGCTGTTGTTGTAGGCAAACTCCACCAGAGGTAGATGCTGCCTCCAAGAACCGCCAAAGTCTAACACACACATTCTCAACATATCTTCGATGGTCTGGATGGTCCTTTCTGACTGACCGTCTGTCTGCGGATGGAAAGCAGTGCTGAAATCCAATCTTGTGCCCATAGCAGCTTGCAGACTCCGCCAAAATCTGGAGGTGAACTGAGGTCTTCTATCTGATACTATCGACACTGGAACTCCATGCAGCTTGACGATCTCTTCTACATAGACCTGCGCTAACTTGTCCATAGAATAGTTGCTCCTGACTGGAATGAAGTGAGCAGATTTCGTCAGTCTGTCCACAATCACCCATATGGAGTCTAGCCTGTTGGACGTCGCCGGTAACCCCACTACAAAATCCATAGCGATATTCTCCCATTTCCATTCTGGAATCGGCAGTGGGTTCAGCATTCCAGCCGGCTTGTGGTGTTCTAGCTTCACCCTTTGACATGTCTCGCAGGCTGACACAAACTGTGCCACTTCCCTCTTCATCGCTGGCCACCAATACACCCTTTTTAGATCTTGATACATCTTGGTGGCTCCAGGGTGAACGCTATACCTCGCACTATGAGCTTCCCTCATAATGTCTTCCTTCAAACTACTATCATCTGGTACACATAATCTCTTACCGTGCCGAAGAATCCCCTCACTGTCAAATCTGAACTCTGCACTGTTGCCCGACTGAACAGTCCTGGCAATCTTCACTAACTCAGGGTCTTCATGCTGTTTCAGAGCCACTTGCTCTAGAAACACTAGTGTAACTCTCATCTGTGCAATCAAAGCACCTGTACCAGATAACTGCAACTGTAGCCCTTCATCCATGAGTCTGTAAAATTCCTTCACCACCGGTCTTCTCTCTACTGAAATGTGGGATAAACTGCCAAGTGACTTCCGGCTTAAGGCATCAGCTACAACATTAGCCTTACCCGGATGATACTGGATCTTGCAATCGTAATCACTGAGCAATTCTACCCACCGTCTCTGCCTCAAGTTTAACTCTCTCTGACTCAAGATGTGCTGCAGGCTCTTATGATCTGTATAGATCTCACACTTTACCCCATAGAGGTAATGCCTCCACATCTTAAGTGCAAAGATAACAGCTGCCATCTCAAGATCGTGTGTCGGATAGTTTAGCTCGTGCTTCTTCAGCTGTCCAGAAGCATAAGCTATCACTCTGTCATTCTACATTAACACACAACCTAATCCCACTCGGGATGCATCACAGAACACTGTGAAATCTTCATCACTGATCGGCAGAGCTAACACCGGTGCTGAAGTCAACCGTCTCTTCAACTCTTCAAAACTTTCATCACAATCCTCTGACCATACGAACTTCTGATTCTTCCTGGTTAGTCTGGTCATAGGAGAAGCTATCTTTGAAAAGTCCTGCACGAACCTCCGATAGTAGCCTGCCAAACCCAGAAAACTCTTAATCTCTGTCACTGTCGTGGGTGTAGGCCAATTGGCTACTGCTTCTACCTTTTTGGGATCTACTGCTATTCCTTCCTCTGATACTACATGACCCAAAAAGGAAATGCTCCTTAGCCAGAACTCGCACTTGGAGAACTTGGCATACAAGCCATGCTCTCGCAAGGTTTGGAGAACTCTCCGCAGATGCTGGGCATGTTCTTCTGCATTTCTGGAGTACACCAAGATATCATCGATAAAGACGATCACAAAACGATCCAGGTACTCCCTGAAAACCCTGTTCATGAGATCCATGAATGCTGCAGGGGCGTTAGTTAACCCGAACGGCATTACTAGGAACTCATAATGCCTATATCTGGTCCTGAAAGCAGTCTTGGATACATCTCCTTCCCTGATCTTCAACTGGTGGTATCCGGATCTGAGATCTATTTTAGAAAAACAACCTGCTCCTGCTAGCTGGTCGAATAGATCATCGATCCTGGGTAAAGGATACTTGTTTTTGATAGTGACTTTGTTCAAATGTCTGTAGTCGACACAAAGTCTAAGAGGTCCATCCTTCTTTCTGACAAATAAGACTGGAGCACCCCAGGGTGAGGTACTCGGGCGGATGAAACCCTTAGCTACCAAATCTTGTAACTGCTCTTTCAACTCTTTCAGCTCTGCTGGTGCCATCCTGTAGGGAGGAATAGAGATCGGTCTGGAATCAGGCATCAACTCTATCTCGAACTCTATTTCCCTATCAGGTGGTAGTCCTGGAAGCTCTTCAGGAATCACATCTGGGAATTCTCGAACAACTGGTACTGAGGACAGTTCCCTAACCCGACTGTCTAGCTCTCTCACATAAGTTAGGAACCCCTGACAACCCTTCTTCAACATCCTACGAGCCTGGAGGGCTGAGATCAAACCCCTAGGTGTCCCTCTCCTGTCTCCTCTGAAGACACACTCTGACCCATCCTGGTCTCTGAGACTCACTACCTTGTCCCTGCAGTGCAAGGTAGCACTATAGGTAGATAACCAATCCATCCCTAGAATGACATCAAAATCAGTCATCTCTAGAACCACAAGGTCAGCTGGAAGGCATCTATCCTCTATAAACACTGGACTGAACTGACAGACTGACTCTGCCAATGATGGGTCACATCTAGGTCCACTGACCCAGAGAGGACACGCTAACTCGGATACGATCAACCCCAATCTCTCTACGGCTCTCGAAGAAATGAAAGAGTGAGAAGCACCGGGGTCCATCAAAGCATACACCTTTGAACACCCTATAATACCCGGCTCGAGTCCGGCATCAGAATTCTACTTTCTGATGGAGTTTCTGATGT